>NW_026294637.1:1883437-2511250 GCF_026119805.1 Tympanuchus pallidicinctus
CTATGTAAGCAATGCCCAGTTATGTTAACATTTTTCTTGCTTTCCATTACCATTAATTCTGAGATGCTAAGTTCTTTGTAATTCCCAATAGTCACTTGTATTTTAGGAGTGTGCACACTTTCTAGTCAGCTAGAACATGCTTTAAAAAAAAAAAAATGGATCGTGATTACTTGTTCCTAAGCAACCATCAATTTCTTCTAAAAATTTCAGTAGGAGAAGACCAGAGAAGCACTAAAACAATCACATGTACTTTCCAGAGAAAGTAAGATTTCTCTCCAAAGAAACAGTTTTGTCAGGGAAAGAAGTCTTCAGACTTACTGTATGGCATGTTGTTACAAAATTCCTCACATAAGCAAGAAAAACATTCATTAACCTTTAATTACAGAAAATTGACTTCACATTTGCCTTTCTATAACCACAGGGAGCCACAGAGTGCCCAGAATAATGAGTACTTTTCTATTAAAATGAAACTCACTAAAATATTTTTGGTCTTTAAAACATTGTCTGAATTCCCTGTGGGCCTGTTCACCTCTTGGGAAGCAATTTTTGTCTGCATTTCCTGTAAAAATTTGGAAGAGACAAAACATGGATTCATCTGAAGCACAAGAAGTTCTGTCTCGTTATGAGAGCTACTAAGGACCCTGCAGGTGTCATAGCAGCCAGTGTCATCTGCACGCTCTTAATACTGTAGAAAATCAAAAGTAAACCAGAACAAGCATCTGAAGAGCAAGATCAGAATGAATTCTGAAATATTGCATATAAAGTACCATGGATATAGGAGAAGAAATTGGGAATCAGAAACGGTTTCAGGTTCTTTACTCACACAAGAAAGTCCACTTTGTGAACTCCTGACACATTTTGAATGTACAGCCTGTTAAAAACTTCAGGTTACAACTGATTAGTATGCACTTACCATGTGTTCCATGCAAATGCTGATTTCCCCATCGCTGTAAAAAGCTCCATAAAAGCCCACTATGTATGGTGAATTGCACTCATGTAGAACCTGCAGCTCACGGATGATCTGGTTTCGAATAGCTGGCTTGATCTCTAGATGAATCAACTGCAAAATAATCCATCCTTATTATTTTCTTAGTGGCAAGGGATCTTCCAGAAAGAATAGTTTGTTCAGAGGGTGTGAGGCTCTATGCCCCAGAAGTTTCCAAAGCCCAGAAGGGTAACCCAGCCCACTCTGACCATATAAGTGTCTGCTTCGAGCAGGTCAGCCCTCGCAGCCTCCCAAGGCCCTTTCCCATCACAGCTCCCTGTGGCTCAACTCTAAAGTAATTCTTATTTTCATAGCAACAAAGGGAAAGACAAAACACTACAATACAGCATGAAGAAGTTGAAGCATTATTGTTCGTGAGAAATACTAGATTAAGAGCAAAAAACATGAAGAAGTTATCCCTAAAATAGACTGCATTATATAATCCAACAGATGTTCTCCATGTATTCTGTCTCCATGCCATCTCTGAGCGAGAACCTCCAAATCTTTCAGGAATTTCTCATTAAAAAGCGGCCAAAAAAATCCTATTTTGGTTAAAAGTTTTAAGGAGTAAAAGCTATTACAGGAAAGTCTATTAAAACTACTGACACTACGCCATTACTGACAGGTAATACTGCTACACTGAAAAAAGTTAGGGTCTGATAAATCAGTAACAGCATCTGGTAGGACTACAGAATGTCACATGCAAGACCTGAGGGTAAGACAAGTTTATCAACAGGATGCTGTTTTCATATGTAAATTTTTGAGGAGGTAGATGTTTCTGTCCACAAGCTGCAGGAGTAGTACCTGCATCCCCACTAAGTCTTTGGTATATTTTCCCCTCTACTCAAAGTTCTACCAAAAACAAACTTTGAATGAATATCTATCACATAAAACAGAGAAGAATTTGTAGTTCCCCCAATATGGATAGAAAGTAAAAAAATAAGCAATCAAAATCTCAAGTTCTGATTATGGAACTAGAAGTTAATATATTGAAGAGAACTGCAGTTCAAACATCTCAGTTGCAGCCAACGTTGATGAATTGGGGTAAAATTTCCTGTTAAACTTACAGTATGTAAAAAAATAATCAGGTAAATTTATTTAGTTCAAGAAAGCCTCAGTGACTTCCACTGTCTTAATTCCCACCCCCTTAGAGCAGGCATTTTTCAACACTTCTCTCAACTGTCTCTATACAGAGCATTAATAATAACATGGTTATTATTAAAGTCAGTCTGTGCACATCTTCCTTTATTTTTCTGAAGGTAACTGCTCTCTTCTTCAAAGGCTTACAGCAATTTCTTTAAATTCCTGATTGAAAAATGGAAATTTTCAGTGCAGTGCAATAACAGCATCTGCCATTTGAGCATGCCCTATGTTTTACCATGCTGGAAGGCTGCACTGTTTCCCATGAAGCAGGTTACCCTGCCGGCTTCCTGACCCACTGTGGTACATTGATGCATGTCCAGACAAACTGATCCTTAAGAAGTGCCACTGTGCAGGGAACATCATTCAGGAAGAGGCATGAGGTACCAGAACAGAAATAGTCCTATGGAGTCACAGCTGCATCTCCAGAACTGTATTTGGTTCCCAGGGATTTTGAGAGAAAGTGAAAGCTCCTCTTATATATGAGATTTAAAATATCAAGCTATTTAAGGAACAAACTCTCACTTCTCTTATAAGGTAGGTCACAAGTGCTATTGGTTCTGCAGCATAAAGCTGAATCACTGATATGCACTATCCCCAGAAGGTTGAGTGCCTTTTTGCACAGAATCCACCTCCACCCAAAAGGAAACTGTAAAACAGGAAACATCACTGTATTCCAGCACATTCCCTCATCTTAAGTTTTCTAAGCTTTCATTTTTTTTCAGTATCCTCTAGAGGCCCTTTCCTGGTCTGCAGCTGTAAAGGAAGCTATTGCAGAGTGTATGTTTTTTCCACTCCTCTAAACTTTTGACCCAGAGTACAAGGTATCACTGCTTTCCCTAACTTGCAGCTTTTGGCCTCCTACTTATAAGAGAGGCGACTGCATTTTCTCTGAAAGACAAACACAGCTGGAAAGATCCCATATGTCAAAATGAAGGGAAAGGAGAAGATGAAAGAGGGGAAGCAATACTTAACCTCTCATCACTAACACCGAATGCTAATTCTGAGAAATCAGAAGCACAGGATAAGCAAGACTAACTTCTCCTACTTTCCAGTAAGCTGGCACTAAGCAGTCCTTTGTGTCAGCATCACTTATTTCCCTGAATTACATTTCAGAGAGCCTGCTTAATAAAGATTGCTCTAAACGCCTTGGTTTCGAGGCACTCACCTTTCTTGCCATGATGAGGCCAGAAGGCTTATGAGACACTTTGAACACCACCCCACCATTCCCTGCTCCCAGCTCACTGATCTTCTCAAAGTCGTCATCCTTCAGCTCCCCAACTTTCTGTTTCTGGGTAAGGAAAGCTTCAAGGCGCTTCCGCTGCTGTTCATCCAACTCCAGCTCCTCCAGCTTCTTCTGAAGCGCTTCCAAGTTTGTCCTGCACACCAAAAAGAACAAGCTGGCTGTCAGGCAGCTCGAGCTTACTTAACAGCGCTGAAAGAGGAAGAGCAATAGACCATTGAGCTCACAGACTGAATACATTACATTTTGTACCTGTACATTTGTTACCTAGAAGGCACAGACTCACGAGGTAGATATTATTGGATCTCTGTTTTAATAAAGCAGCATTTTATTCCAGATAAAGCAGTGACAAACACAAGCAGGCAATACCCTGTTTCCTGCATCGTTGAGGTGCTGTCTGAATGCACACATGTGAAGCTCTGGTATCAACAGGAGTGGGCTTAATGACTCAGCAGCATTCCTGATCACAGATCTCATGAATCACTGCACATCTCCCCAAGCTGTTTTTAGTCCCACGTTTTCAAGGGTTACCATTACCAAGGATTACCAAGGATCGTCATTTCCAACAGAGTCTGTGTGTTTAATCCATTGATTTTTCACACAACTATATAATTAATTCAACTAGGTATCAATAGTTAATTCTTTAAATAATTAGACTTCAGATCCTGAGAAAACACTCCATCCCAGTTATTTGAAAACTTAAATGCTGACTTACAATTCTGTTTCCAATTGAAACTGTAGGTTTCCACAGGAATAAACAATAACAGCAAATATCTGATTTGTTCAGCCAAATTTAAGGCAATGTTCACTTGGGAATGCAGAATGAAAGACTGGAAGAGAATCTGCTTCTACACTCTATACCACTCTCCATTAAGAATAATAATAATAAAAAAAATACAATTAAGATTCAGCAGTAAGCAAAAGAACCATTTCTATTCATCACTTGATAAAACATACAGCAGAGAGGCACGTTCCCTGAGCAGCCAGGATGGTGCTGTGAGGACGAGGCCAATCCCCCAGGACACAAGGACAAAAAACACTCAGACTCCATGGGACAGAGTCCCAGGGTGAGACCCTCAACTTCTTAATTAGGAAGCCTGCACCTCCAGACACGATAACAATTTAGATTTGAGTGCAGCCCAAGATACAGGCAACGTAAATAATATAAAGCCCACAAGCATTCACAGCTCTTCCCTGTCAAATGATCACTCAAAGTTTAAGCAATGACACACTCTTATTTGGTTTATCAGTTTAAGCATGTTAGACAGGATGCAATCAAAGCTAACGTAGGAAGTGATAACACTTCGAGGAGATAAACAAAGGTGACAGAATGAGACCTCTGATAGAAAGGTGAGCTGTGTTCAGTCACTTGTTTTTGTATTTAATCAGTCCAGGCATAGGATTAGCAAACGATGAGAAAGTAATGTCTATTTGCATGCTAAAAAGAGAAAATAAAGAACAAGTTCCATAGAAATATTTGCCCTGGGTGAATGCACTTGAGGAAATGCTGCTCAAAGCCAGAACAGTCTTACATAGTAAACTGAGAAACTTTTTCTACTGAAATTATACCACAGAAATAAAAGTAACCTTATGGTGCATGTGCTCCATTTCTGAGCTATCCTACAAAAAGGAAATGCCACCTCATTTCTGGCCTCATCAAGTGCTTCATACCAGCAGCATCAAACTGGAAGGCAGCCAAACATCCTAGAGCATCCCAAGGAGCTTCCCTCTGCAGATAACAAGCACAGCTCGTAAGAACATCACAAGTCTGTACATCAGACTGACTCGCAAGACAACCCACAAAGAAACATTTTTGAACCCTGATTACTAACATTAAAATGAAGCAGATATATCACCAGATGCTTTATTTCCAGGTCACCCACTGAGACCTTATCAGGGAACTTCAATTTCCTTTGGGAAAAAAAAGCCAACAAAAACAACCCTTCCAATCTGCCCTGGCAAGAAGCCATCCCTGCATTCTTGCACAAATTCTGAGCAGGAATGCTGAACTCGCTGTCATTTCACAGACTGCTTAAGGCAGGGCTGCTCACTTAGAACAATAGAGGAACCAGAGCCACAGGAACAGAACCCGACATCGCTTTCCTCACTCTGCTTGGGAGAAAACAGCTATTGAGTTTTTGCTCTGAAGCAGAAGAGCCTTTCTGCGCCTGGAGACAACACCAGGATGCCTGTGCACATGGCCTGGAGCAGACAACGTGTCAGTGTGAGGGAACAAACACTCAGTCAGGCTGATGCTTTGGAATGACAGACAACAACTTGCTAAGACAGCATTCATTTCATCTGTGTTAGTTTTATACAGGTATGCATTACATTTGATTAAATAAAAAAAAAATTGCTTGTTTCAATCTCAAACTCTGCACTTAGAGAGAGGCATTTCCTTGCCTGACTGCATAAGTCACAGCTGGTGCTCTTGTTCAAACAAACACGTCAGGTTTCTCCACTTATCAAGAATATGGCCATGGTAGCAAAAAAATATGAAGGCAAAACAGATCTCTGCTCCCATCTGAGGCCAGACTCACTTCTCCAGAGGGGAAAAACAAAGCCTCAGAACGCCTGTCAGTTTCACACAGCAAACCAGGACCGGAACCAGCAGCGTGCTCCAAGCTTAACGGCAGGGCCTCCCTTACCTGCAGTGATGTGCAGTAACTGCAGTTCAGTTCTCAGGTCTCACTTCCATTTTTCAGAACCAATTATTTAACTGTAAAATTAGTGAATCTGAAAACTTTCAAAGAAATTCACCCCAAGAAAGTCACTGTCCAAATTACTGCCCAGATTATAAAAGTAACCGGAGGTGGTTGGTTACAGTTACCTTCTGTCTTGCCCTTTGTTACTTTTTTTTTTTAAACCCTCTCTCATTCTGGTCACTTGGTTGGGGCATTTGAAATTGATTAAATAAGGGTATTTGAAGCATTAAAATAGCTGGTACTATTCTAGCTCCAGTATTCAAGGGAAGTGAGAGTTAGGAAGCTGCAGACTTGGATTCTGGCTTCTGCAGCAATCCTGCTCCCAACCAGTAACTGGGACCATTATCTGGACCATCACAGCACGAAGGCAGAACAACACTGAAGAGCAAAGAACACACAGGAACAGACGTGTAGGTAACAGGTACATCACTGCACTCCAAGTTTTACAAATCAAACCATAAAAAGCAAATACAGAAGATGGAATAAACAGTACAGTGCTACAGAAGGACCCCCAGAGATGCCATGGAAGTTCTAAAAGCAGCAGAACGCAGGCGTGCCAACAGCCGCCTCCAGAAGCAGCACTAGGAGGTACTCAATCTTGCACAGAACTTACTCAAAAAGACAGATTCCTATTAAAATTCATCACCATTACCTCCTGCAGTCTTGGAGCTGTTTTTTCACTGTCACAAAGCTATGTCTTTGCCAGGGTTCCATCAAAGCAGGACCGAAGCACCAGGTTATCATCCAATTTACTGCTATCAGTTCCAAAGCCAAGCACACACTAACACAGTGCACCAGGGAAAGAATCCAGCCTTTGTAACGTGACCACTGAATGAAGCAGCAGGGAGGTCAGTGCTGTTCTCCCCATTTGTTAAAGACACAGTGTAATCCCACAGGACGTGTTCAATAATTGCCTCCTTCATCAGTGGGAAGGAATGGGTGAAGATGCTGTACAGCTAGCTGACAACACCACGTTATAAAGCACTGTCTTAACTCCTGAACTTCAGCGGCAATTATTACAAGATTTCTCATCTCGATGAAGAAAATAAGTCAAAAGCAACCAAAATTTCAACTTCACATTCAATAGAAGTTTGGGGTTGTTTTCCTCTTACAAAGGCAGCAGTAACTCACAGGTGTTCTGGAGGTGGAATCACCCCTGCCTGCACTCCATCAGGTCACATCCTCCCCATTAAGTTGACTCTGCTTCTCTCTTTTCACATTCTAAAACAGTAACAGTCACGCAGTACTTCTGTAACCTCTGAAGTATCACAGTGCACAACAGAACTCGACTACAGAGCACTTCCCAGCCAACCACACAGAAAACACTCTCGAGTCCAGCAGCAACCTCCCATCCTCTGACGTTCAGGGAGAAGTTCCCCCTCTGCACCTGCTTACAGGATGCCTCATACCAGTGAGCGAGGGGATACTGCTGAGCAACTCTCTTTCCTTGCTCTGATTTTCACACTTACGTTGGGTGAAGAGGAGCAACCGATTCTGCAAAGAGTGCTCCCTCTGTACACGGGCGGAAGGCAAGAGGAGCCTTCAGTTCACACTTTTAGGGGCAGCCACCTCAGCACTGAAGAAAGCATTTCTGAAGGAGATGCATTAGGCACCTGAGAGCACTGCCGCTCTCTGAGCTGAGAAAGGGAAGAGAAATACTGCCATAGTCTTCTGCTACGTAATGCAGTAAGAGAAGAGAGCTTCTTGCTCTTAGTTCACACTTACAGTACTCTACATCCTTGAGATTTTCTTTAAGCTCACTTTAACAAAACCTAAATTAATGCTGAAGTCTGCATTAACGCTACACTCAAGCCCAAAGTCTACTTGAGAAAAGAATGAAACTGGAAGAGAAAGCAGAAACCCAATGCCATCTTTAACAGCGATTTGTCACATAGCTGTTCAAAGCTATCACTATCGGTTTTGCAAGCGGAACAATTAGCAAAAGAGAAAGCATAAAGAAGTACATTCACTTGCAGCTCTGCTGTCAGATGAGGACACAAGCTGAGGGGCTGTTTTCTAGAACAGTGACAGTAATACTTTCCCCAAGCCTACTCAGCTGTCAATCTAAAGGAGAAAGTAGGCAGTTCACTACATTATTTCCACAAACCACCTCAACCAGGGAGTTGAAACAAAATAGGAAGAACATGAAGGCATTCTGCAGTACTGAGAAGACAAACGGCTGTTTTGTTTGACAGTGCCAAACCTGGGCAATAAGGCTTTTGGGGGAAAAATAATAATAATAATAATTTAACTTTGTCTTTAGCAAAGTACAGGTCAGAGAATAGGATGGAAAATGTGATCTGAGCAGTCCACAGCTCACAGGACAGGTGCCTCTGCTTCTGGGCTGACTCCAGGGCAGCCTCAGAGAGCGTGCAAATAAAACACCACAGAGATCTGACCTCACTCTGTGCGATCAACGTGGGAAAAATACAGTTTTCCAACTCCCATTCGTTTTCAGTATTGCATATTAGAGGTAATGATTATTTATGAAGGACCTATGGGACACAGGATTGCCCAATATAAGTGCTCTTGACTAGCATTAAAATTAACACCTCAACACATCATTCTGTTTTCAGGATGCAGAGATGGCATGGCACATTTGGAGAAAAAGCAGATCATTCCAAATCACAACTATTTCTCAGTAAAAGGTATGTGAAACTCACCCAAATTTTCCTGTCTGAAAAGCTTCCTGCCAGGCCAATTCTACTTAAAATATATTTCTCATTTATCTAAAACCAAAACGTGTGTGTTCTAAAGAAAATGCAAAGCAATGTTAAGTCTCTAACAACTGGCACAAGCTGAGAGTCCCCATGGCTGAGCCACGAGGTAGGCATTTGTGTTTTGCTCAAGCCCAACCAGTGCACCACAGAACTTCTCAGACTGTTGTGCTGTTTTTTTTTTCCCTAAACAAGCAGAACTGTCAGATTACACATCTGATCTGAAGGCTGAGCTCACCTTTTGCTCCTGGAGCCTTCGGCAGCTGCTCGCAGGCACCATTTGGTTACAGACCTCCAACCTGGGCGGCAGCAGCAGCAGCTGCCAGCAGGGCTCCAGCCCACTTCCCACATTTGATGCTGTGGCTAAGCTTTACAACCAGCATCCTGCTCAGTCAATTGCTTTCTCTGGACCTGCTGTAGTGTTGAAAGACAAGTTTGTAGCAAATTAACTCTGCAATCTCTATTTTAAAAGACTCCCAAGAACTGCATCACCAAGTTCTGCACCTTCCTGCCACACACAGCTGTGCACCCATTGCTGCTATTCCCAGCCACAGGGCTATCCACGCTTCCTTATGGACACAAGGTTGATGGAGATTCAAAACAACACAGAGGATAAACAGATCTTATCAAGTTCTAATCACCAGCCCACACGTGTGCATTGCCATGTCCTGATTTTCAAATATTTTAAGTAAGTCTCCAAACCCTTGAGTAGAATTTAATAAAAGCAAGGGCTAGGGCTAGGAGTTACAGTATCTGCTTGCAATGCCCCAGCGCCAAGAACACAACTCCGAGCCTCAGGGGCAGAGCAGAGCAGAGGAGCAGGAATGCTGCCAAGAGCTGCAACTGAGCATCAGGGATGGGGAAAGAAGTGCCTGAATATGCAGATAAAAACATAACAAAAGCTATAGCTGGGACTCAGAGAAAACTAAACAGAACATTTAGATCTTTCCCCAAATTTGAAGGAGATTTAAGACAGAGTACTACTAATATTACCATTTACTAAAGGAAATAATCATTTGGATTTTATATGTACAGAAATATCCATATACATACACCCATATATAAAGGCAGAATATCTCTATACAAAAAGAAAGTGTTAATTTCCTTGTAGAATATTCATCCTTTATATCAGATTCTTGCATTGGAGCCACTGACTCATCTTCCCACCACACAGGAAAAAGCTCTAGAAGAGCAAAGAGTCATAAAAACAACACAAAGAAAAAGAAACAAGCTTCCAGGAAGCTTTGTTTTGAAAGCCTTCAGGTAGGTATTTAGGAAGGTGCTCGTCTGTGCAGGAGTCGCACACGGGGAGCAGCGTGGTGCAGCCTGCTCTGCTCTCAGGTGTATCACAGCAACAGATGCCCCCTGCACTTCCTCCTGCTGTCAGCAGGAAAAGCCCTGCTGCAATTGACTCTCCTGTTGCTCGGACTGAGTCAAGTTAAGGACAGCTTCTCACCAGATGTTTGCAAAGGGATTTCTAGCAGTGAGTCTGTCTTCCCCAGTTGCTCACTTCCTGCAGCGCTGACTGGCAGGCAGCTTTCTTAAGCATAATAGAGACTGCTCGAGTAACTAATACAGAACATGTATCAACCAGAAATCATCTGATTGCTCATTTCTAACAATGTATCAGTAAGCCTACAGAACAAAAGCTGCATTGCTCTTAGGGAGAAAGAACAGCCTCCCCCAAAATTCAGCCAGCTACAAACTGATGCTGCCATCTAAACTGCTCCCTAGGACAGCCATGCTGGTGCTCTGGCAGTGGGATCCAGAAATCTTCCAACCACAGCCCACCCACAGGGCAATGATGGAGAACAAATGCAGCTGCCAGGAGCTGTACGGAGGGAAACGTGGGAAAGAGCATGGGGGGGAGCTTTTGTATGAGAATGTTTGGAATGTGAAGACCATCCAACAGACAATTCCTTCCTCCGTTCATTTCAGAACATCCCTCCCATGCACGTTCCAAAACTCACTTGATACCCACTCCAACAGCTGCCTGATGAACTTCCTGCCGCAAGAAAATTCCCTACAATTCTCAAGGCTTTTTAGTTCCTCCAGACAATGCTGCAGCAAACATCCTTTGCCCACATTAACAACAGTAGCACTACTGACATGCCAAACAAATAATTTGAGTGCATAGGAGATTTGCCTAGTTCCTTTCCAACTTTTTTTTTTTTAATTAAAAAAAAAAAAAAAAGGGTCATTTTCAGATTTTCAGCTGCTAAGTAACACTGAAAGGTCTCAGAAGTAATCTGGTCCTCTCCAAAGGAAAATCTAGGGCTATTCAATTCAAAGATGTACTGATCAGAAGTTGTTGTAACTGCTGGATTTCAGTGCATCTCCGTGTCCCTTGCAGGCACTGCCATTTAACCCTACAACAACCAGGGCTCTTGCCACAAGGCACTGCTCTGCCCCATTCTGCTCCAGCCATTCATTCCTGAGCCACCCAGAACACAGGCATTTAAACAACTGCAAAACATCACCTGCCAAACCTATCTGAGATTCTTCAGAGAGGAAAGCTCTTAGTTCAACACAGATCAATGGTTCACTGGAAGAGATGGGACAAGGAAAGCACCAGGAACACACAGGCAGAGCAAGAGAACAGAGGCTCTGGAGCAGCAGGATCTCGCATGTGTCCCATTGTGAAATCCCACCTTTGTAATTCTATCTGCAGATGGCAGAAAAAAAAAGTCAGGATCCAAACTAGCAGCTGGCACATGGCTTACCTCAGATCCCAGCAGAATACAGCAACACTAGTTCATTTGGTGCTCCTAAACTGATTGAGGCTTTCCGAACAATGACAAAGTCGTGAGGAATGGCAGTAAGTTTCCATGAGGGCAATAACACCCAAGCACAACATGACTCCACACTCTTACATCAGTGCTAACTGTCCTACAAATCTTTCCTACATCCACACCTGGCAGACAGCCTCCAGTCTGCAATTAAGAACAGCACAGGTCAACTTGCCACTTGCAGTAGTTATTACTTGTGTATCAGCTGTGTGTGCTTACTGAAGTATTTTCCCAGCACGTGCATCCACAAACAGTGTAAAGAGGTAAGACTTAAACAAGCTTTTACTATTTTGTTTTGACATATCATGGGCTCTATTAGCTTATTATTAAAATGTTACTTGGAATTCAATGAAGGACAGCGTCAGACTGAAGCAGATTAAGTAATTCACTACATATGTTTTAACCTAAATTTGGAGAACTTAGCAAACAACAAAACGCTTCTCTTAAAAGCATCCAGCATTTATGACATGATGCCTAAAACGTGTTCTCATACCACACGCACCGGCTAATTCTTCATTAGCAGGCAGTGGGAAGAAAGGAAGATTTTTTCCCCCTTAGGTGTTTCCAGCTCTGCAGTAATTCTGTGTACACATTTAACAAAACTGCAATCCTGCCAGCTCATTCAGATCCCACCTCCCAGCACACTGCACACATGTGAAAACACCCTGAAGTCCAAGGAGTTCCACACAGGGGCTGCCTCTCAGCAGACTGTGTTTTTAAAATAATAATCATCTATACAGAAGTAAATGCAAAGCCAACAAGCAGAAGTGACACAGCAAGCATTACAATGAACAAACTGGCAAAGATCTTCTTTTCACTTCATTTAAACTGATAGCCAGGAAAAGTGAGCAAGAAACTTTGCTCTGTGCAGGAGAAACTCAGAGCAAGGCCTGCTCCCCACAGCCTCTGACTGCTGCTCCCCTCACATCCCTCCAGGTTTCAGTGCAAGCCTGAAGACCACAGAAATAAAAACCAGCCTCCCACTCCAGCCAACTATTCAAAGCCCAAACTGAAGTTGCCTTCAGAAGGATACTGACAAACACACATGTTGCGAGACACACAGTAAACAACTTCAGAACATTTCAATACAAATTGGAGTTCAAACCACTTTTGGATAATTCCCAAATTATTCTTTGACAATCAAATAGAAGCAGCTGTACTCCTAGATCATGGCAGCTAAGTCAGAGCCTTCCTTCATGAACTGAAAGAGAACAGCTAGCAAGCAACAAGAAAAAGCTAACATATGTTAAGAATCTGAGTGCTCCCTTACAACTGGATTTTGCTGGTAACAGGAAGTTACTCCACAACATCTTTGGACTTTCTCTCAAGTCACATCCCGTGAAAAAAAAAAAAAATATATATATATATATATATATATATATACACACAGTTCCTAAGGTGATACAAACCTGAGGCAGTGTTTGCTTGCATTCCTCTCAAAGAGCTGCCTCCTTACAGCACCTTAAAGGAAGATGTTAACTCCACCTTTCCTTTCACATTTTCTTCTAGTTAAATAGAAGTGTTCTTTCATACTGTTTTTAATGCAGCTCGACAAGAATATTTTACTCTGCTATTCTACCTCATAAGATAACTCACCGTGTCACACCTGAGATGAGCACCACACTATTCCTCTAGAGCAGGAATCAGAGCTTAGCCTGCTCTGGGGAGAAATCAGTTGACAGGAGGATACACAAGTTGTGTATTTGGAATTCTTTAAACAGACTGGGGGGGGAAAAAACAGTACTTAACTGCAATTGCCTTCTCAATATAAATGCTTACACAATAGAAAGGCAGTGACACTAAATCCAAGTTCCAGGCATTTCTGGAAAGTTCCAATTATATTACCAGAGACAGTAGTCATCTTTATTTACTCAGCAAAGGGAAACAGCTCGGCTTCGGAGTAGCTATGGCAATAGGCAGACAGAGCTAAATGTAAGCGACGGGCAGGCAAAGCAATCACAAAGTGTCTCTTCTGAAATTAAAGACTGTAAGCAGTGACAAACACTAACACACAGCTTAACTGCAGCATTAATCACTTCCACAACAGACAAAGGAACACAAAAAATTATAAGGTTTCATCACATTTTGAGGCTTGTTGGATTTTTCTGTTCAATGACAAAAATATATGGACTGTCTCTCACTTCTTCAAATGAACATTTGATAATAGCCTCTGATATATGCCTAAACATCCTATATACCTGATCTATCATTAAACACAACTTCTGTCTCAAGATATGGATTTAATCAGGTTTTACATAAATATATAAACAGCTCTAGACATGGGAATTTTAATGCAAAATCCTGAGACCAATGGAAGACAAACCCATTATGCAGTCCAACTGGTAAGTTATACCTTGCAGTCAATAAAAAACACTGACTTTTAAATAAATTGAGGAATTTCTAGCAATTGGTAACAGCTGTCAGATATTCCAAGGGACAAGGAAAAGAAGTTTTAGAGGAAGAGAAAGTAGTTTTTTAGCTGCTAAAGAGTGAACCATCCCAAAAACATCGGCCAAAAGAGCAGAAGTATCCCTCTCATTACATTCAATTTTAATCTTTCTCCCATTTTCTCTGGGAAATCTTCACACATGCATGCCTGCACAGCTCCAAAAGTACCAGAAAATAAATGAAGAAGCCAGCAGCTGGCAAGTGGCACTTGGCTTCATCCTGATGATCTCAAGCAACAAGGCACCAGGACAGCAGTACAGGGCCAGCCCTGCAATAACTGCTCCACAGCAGGAAGCATCAAAGTAGGAGCGAAGCTCCCAGCACAGAAGGATCTCAGCCAGTTCTCTCTGCTGCACCAGGAGGGCAGCCAGGGGATTTGGAAGGCACCAGAGAGAAGCAAAATACACTGTACAAATTATTAAAGTAATAACTACGCATAACATGCTACAAATACACAACCTGCTGTCAGAGAAATACATTATGAAATTGAGGAAAATATCCAGTATCTGCATATTTACATCACAGGCACCTCCATTCTCCTTTATAAGACTTCATCAGGGTTTAAAACATATTCATGTGAGTTAGAATCAAGCCCCAGCACATATTTCAAACACACCTCACACCGCAAGCTTTTTCTCACTCCAGTCAATGAACTCCCAGTGCCAAACAAGGATGAGGACACGGGCAGGAGGTGCAGGAAGCAGGGCACCCTGATTCACCTGAGTCATCTCCTCTTATTCCTGCCTTTTCCACTTCCTTTCTGCCAGGAAGCAGAAAGCATATGCACGCAATCCTAGAAATATCAAGCTTCGGTATTTTAAAGCCAACAAGGGTACACGGCCCCCCATAATCTCTTCAGAATATGCTGCAGAACCTTCAGACTGACAGCCAGCAAGTTGCTGATGTTTAACATAAGATTGCTGATTACCAACCTACATCCATTTGGTTTTGTACCAACATTGTCTTCAGGCCCAAAAAAACTTCCTTCACTCATCTGCAGAGAACAGCCATCTCACCTCTCAGTCTTCATTTTACTTCACTAAATAATTTGAGATTTTTTTTCATCCCTTCTCAAGAGGTTCTGTGCTCTGGAGAAGAACAGAGAAGCAGCCAAGATCACTCGGCTGGAGACTCATGGCCAAAATTCCATTAAGTCAGGAACAAAGCTTTACAAAGCATTCGCGTGGTACTCAAACACCTCTACTGTTTATTTCAACTGCTGAGCAAGAGGAAAAATTACCGAGCAGATAATCAATCACCTTGCAGAAAAAGTAGAAAACCAAAACTTTTCCAGCTTTATTCCAAAGTCATTTCCAAATTCTGAAGCAATTATTCTTAATTTAAAGTCTTTCACAATGAGGATGTAATATCTGCAGGATGAGATAAACTAATTCTGGCTATGTATGCACAACAGGCTACTGGAGCTGCTTCTTCACTGAGCTGTTTTTTAAAGATACCTGATACAACTTTAAACTTGGCAAAAGCCAGATACAGGTCTAATGCATAACAAAGAGCAGAAGCTCAGGAGATGCATATACCAAATGAATTAATGCACAAAACTAAGTGCAGCAAGACAGCCCATCAGTGCAAACACAGCCCAGTACTCCCATGAGCCTCCCCAAGTTTCCAACATTATCAGATAGTAAAAATAATTAATATGATAACATTCACTGTATGAAGAAATATTTAAGAACCACAGCATTTAATACAGTAAGCCTTCTGATTCACTTTTGGTAGCAAAACAAGAAAGTGATAGATGCATCACATTTACTGCATCAAAAAACAACGTGCAAAAGGTATCCCTGAAAATGAAATCGACTTATCCACAAGTGCCTTGAAGAAAGTCACCTAGAAGGTACTATACAGCTGAATATGAAAATAAGACCTTTTTGCCTCTTGATGCAGAAGAAAACCTGCATAATATTTCAGATTTATTTCTTGGATACAGTTGCAAATTCCTGCCACGGGAGACTTTTTGAAGAGCTCATCCTTCAGCTCACCATCAAAAGACTTTGCTAGAAGTGCCACAGCTGGAGCTGCAAGATACTGAGTGCGCTCTGTGATGCTCAGGTGGTTAAGTAAGATCTGAGCCTGCCTGAAAATGTGGCAACAACAGCAGCACACGTGGAACACTTTCAGCCTGAGACGTGCACATCTTGCTGCAGTTCTGCACTGTGTTCCCTGACAGCAGAACATAAGCACATTAGAGCGCAGCTTGGGTATCCAAGGAGCTAACCATACAGGGGAAGGAATCCGTCCTTACACACACACACAGCTCACACCTCTGTTACCAGGAAGCCCATCACCTCTGCTTAAAATCTAAGCGGTGAACACAGATCTGCCAACCTCACGGAAACTCTTTTGTAACAAATACCGTGCAGTGCTGACACCGGCTGCAAAACTGAAGTCCCACAGTAACCCTGCAAGCAAATGGAACAGTTCTGCACTCTCTGTCCTCATTCTCTGCTCAAGGCACACTGGTGGCTTGCTCAGACCCCACATCTTTTCTTAACTATGTTACATCCAAGCAAGCTCAAAGGCATTTTCTCCCAACACACCCCCTGACATACCCAGCATTACACACTAATTACTGGAAGATTTACTCAGATTAGTGCTGGTTTAGCTTAAAACCAAGGAAGGAAAAAGAAACTCACACTTTCCCTAAGATCTGTGACTCCTGATGCACACACCTATGAAAAATACACTGTTAGAAGTGTAGGATTTGGCCCTCGTTGTGTAATTACATAACCTCAGAACGTAACAGACCCCATCACCGACACAGAGTTCTGCCCTCCCGCTCACCTCACGCACCCGCCCAGCACTGCTCTCCGCCCCGACGCCGCCCGCTGCCCGCCGAGGAGCCCCGCGGCAGCTCAGCCCGAGGGGCTCGGCACGGCATGGCACGGCACGGCACGCTGCTGAAGCCGGGCCACCTCGGGCGGGGGAGCCGCAGGGAAGGAGCGGCGCCACAGCCCCTCAGCACCCCCGGTTCGAGTCCCGAGAGGGGCGGCCGCGCCCGTCCCCCCAGCAAGCGCCCCGCCAGCCCCGGGCTCCACTCACTCGGCAGAGCTGGTCCCGTTGACGGCGGAGCCATCCGGAGCGGGGTTGAGCTGGATCGGCCCCGGCTTCTTCTTGGGCATGTTCCCCCCCGGCCGGCGCAGATCGTGACAGACGGAACGGCCGCGGCCCCACTTCGGCCAGGTCCGAGGGACTTCCCGAGGCGAAGCAAACTTCGGAGCCGCCCCTCAGCGCCGGAGCAGCACGGGGCCGCCTCCCGACAAGGAGCCGAAAACACGACGCCGCCGCTCCGGCGCAGCGCGGCCGTCGACCCGTCAGCGCCGATCTGCCCGGCGGAACGGCACCGAGCCCCGTACCGACAGCTCCCGACGGAGAAAAACTGCCCGGGCTCAAAATGCGCCCTTCCCCGGCACTGCGGCTGCGCACACCGCCTGGACGGAACGGCGCGCAGGCGCGGCCAGCGGGCGCGTGTGCACTGAGGGCGGTGAAGCCGAGCCGATGCTGTGCCCGCACCGCGCTGCCCTGCGCTGTGAAGCTCCGCACCACCCGCTCTGGGTGCTGAGCTTTTACATGGAGCGGCACGGCGGGGACGTGCCCTGATTCACACGTCCCGAAACGTGGTGAAAGTTCGGGCTGTCGGTGAGAATTCTGCCAGCGGTGTCGTGTCCTCCGCGGAGAAAAGCGCGGTGTTAAACGACACGTTACCAAGCACGTCCCTTATTTCTCTCACAGTCGTTAATGTACCCGTGTTGCTGTACTTAGAATTACAGCCTCCACTTCAGTCTTGTGGAATGGCTGCTTGTTTTTCTCCGAAGTAAATCTTTGAAGCAAAAAAACAGAAAAAGGGAGATTATAGTTAAAAAATAAATAAGTAGCCAAACGAGTGTGGAAATGAATCACAGAATCACAGAGTGGCACGGGTTGGAAGGGGCCTCGAGGATCATGAATCTTCAACCCCACTGCCACGGACAAGGCCACCAACCTCCCCATCCATTACTGGACCATATGAAATACCCAATGATTTTTTTTTTTTACTTCTGTGGTCTGCGTGCTTACAGCTGCTGCTGTTAGGGACGATCGGATTTGGCCACAGGAGTGTTCCATGCCTCGATGTGATGCTGACTTCAGGTGTCCCTGTGCTGTGCATGGCTTCCCATGAGGGCTCTATGGAGCTCTGTGATGGTGCTGAGCTTAAAGAGAGAAACATCCACAGAAACGAGAGGTTCAAGTACCACAATAAAGGGCAATAAGGGCCCTTCTGCTGTAGGATAGAAGCAGAATGCTGCCTTGCTTCAACAGAACGAGCTCACCTTACCAGCGAGGTTCTTTGTCTGTTACAGAAAAATGATACTTTTTTCCTTTTTTTTTTTTTTTTTGCCCACTTTTTAAGTAGAAAAGATATAATCCTTGTTTCTGCAGTGCTGCAGCCCATGGACGTGGATCCCCCACCATGTCCAGGAAGGGACAGCTCTCTCCTCACACCGCTAATGCGGTCCCATGCTGCCTTTGACAATACACTGAACTTGTGTTTTAAAGATCTACAGCCCAGAAACAAAGTGATGTTACACTGACTGAATACAGACACAAACTGACGGGTGAGCTGATGGCACTGCAGGGCCCGTTCCCATGTATCTGCTCTGCCATTGCTGCATTCCTCAGCACCGTTACACCTCTGATCCACACGGAGACCAACAACAGGCAGTGCTCAGGCTTAGCTCAAAGCATTGCCTTCTTTGGGTTTTGCTGTTGCTCGTTTTTAATGGTGTCCATCGTGCTGATATAGATAGGCATGTGGTTGTTCTGATTACACGATAGCTTTGTATGGATGAAATATTTGTAAGCCTGTTTGAATTTCTGTAGGACCAATAGGTTCAACTGGTGTAATTGCAATGGAAAAATAAGCCTGTTTTCCAGCACAGCACAAAATGGGTTTGGGGAGTTCAGATGCTCTTGGTGAAAGGAACAGGTGTTTCTGAAGGTGGATCACACAGGAAAAGGCAACAAATGTAAGGTGGTGTAATCTCTGTGCACGACTTCTGAACAGCGAGACTTCCTGATTTATTGATCGATCACCACTGGGAAAAACAGAACTGAAATGCGTCCCTGTAAACATAAACAGGTCAAAAAAAGCTTCTTCTCTTTACTGCTTTTCTTTGACAACTGGTCTACAAGCCCCTGCCTTGTGTCCTGCTTCTTGCATAAAAAGGAAAGGATAATATTTAAGGTGATCAAATACTTTACAACTTATATGAGGTTAACAAGGTATAAATCACCAACGCCTTAATTCAGATAACATAGCAAAATCTGATTTCCCACCACACACCGGCACCAACATTTTGCCAATGATTTATTGGACAGGGAACACTTCTACTGTGCAAACAGGAAAACTCTTCAGATGCAGAAATATCCAATCTCTCATTTTGCAGATTTTCTCTCCCATACATCAAGTGTAGCATAAAACAAAGAGACAAAAATATAAAATAAGGAGCAAGTTTCCTGCAGTTTTTCCACTGCAGTGCACACGGAAATGAACATCTAACATAAAGCACCTAAACCTGAACATCAGCACCTAAACCAGAAAACAGAAGTGTTTTCTAGAACCGAAGCAAGTTATTCTATTTTCTCTGACTTATTATTCCATCAGCGTGTGGCCACTTATTCACTTCCTGGGGAAAAAGAAACAGCCAGCACTGCCTGCTGGAACCGTTCCTCACCTGACTGGAAGCACAGGAGTGGAAAGCACCACCTTGGCCACCCAGTGCAGCTGCTAATTAAACTTATTGATTAACCCATTCAGTAAATATGGGGGGTTATGTAACGCTGTTCTCCTCCACAGATTTTAAATCATCCTCTGCTTTAATCCATGTGTCATTTTTTATGCTTTGCAGATATACATACGCACACGTCGTGCGCATTTTATTCACGTCAGGCTCGGATGTATCACAGACACCTCGTTGTTAAATATGTTTTAATATAAAGTGATCGTTGCGTTCAGCACAACACCCTCCAAGCAGCGCCGGGTTTCCCTTAATTGTATGACATACATTTTTATGGAGTTGGAAGTTAGCAGCACCTGATGCACAGCAGTGTTTACATGTTTATTATTTCTGTATGCTCCAACCATCTGAGGAAACTTCTCAGATCAGCCCAATGGGTTCATGAATACAAGAGGTGCTCATGTATTTGGGAATGCACACTTTCAACCCAGTAAAAATCACTCCGACTGAAGGGGAATGCATTTATTAAGTACTTGAAATTGATTTGGTCCTATTAGAGGGAATAATTCAATCACCCGAATCGTTACCTGCGATGAACTCAAGGTATAAGAGAAAACCAAAGCTCCGTCCCCAGGAGCGGAGTCACCACACAACGCAGCCCCGCCCTGTGGATTTGGCGCCAAAAGCAACCCAGCGCAGCTACCGCGCATGCGCCCTGATCTCACCCGGCCGGCAGCCCGTCTCAGCTCGGCTGTGCGAGATCTCGCGAGAGCTGCGCTCTCCGCCGTGGCCGCCCGGTGGGGCCGGAGGCGGGAGCGGCGGCGCGGCCCCGTGTGGTGCTAAGTGACTTCATCGGGCTGTGCGCGGGGCTCTCCGCCCTCCGATTTGGGCGTCCCTTAATCCGGTAGGAAGGGGAGAGTCGTCAGGGTCGGAGGTGTGAGGGGAGCGGGGCCTCAGTGGTGGTGCGGGGGTCGCGCCGCGCGGTCTGGCCGTGCCGGGATCCCGTGGGTTGTCTGTGCGGGCGGAGCCGCCCGGGTGTCCTGTGTGTGAATCCGTCTGAGGAGAGCTTGTCCTTAAAACTACTTTGTGCTCAGGCTACGAGGAGCCCGGGACGTCCTGAACCTGAGAGGAGACCTCCGGCCTGCAAGTTGAAGGGACGAGCTGTAAGTCAGGGACCCGCACCTCGGCTGACTTCGGTCGCTGAAGTGCGAGTGGAAAGCAGCTGTGTTAAAAGCTGAAATGCTTTTGGTGTGTGTGTTCTGGCAATGACCCACAGCCGCCACTCCCAGGTAGCGAAGTGTGAGAAGCCTGTACCTTACTTGTCTCAGCAGTGCTGGATTATATCATCCTCTTGCATAGTATCTGCTACTTAATTTATATAACCTGCCTTCTGGTTGCCAGACCTTCCTTTGGAAGAGCTAGGTCTCACATAGCTAATGTTTGTCTGTTTCTGTGGCAGTTTTGTTGTTGTTGTTGTTATCTCCTTTTCAAACACTTCTGATATTTCATAGACTTGTTAAGACTGGAAGAGGCTTCCAAGACCCCCAAATCCAGTCCAACCCACCCCCATTGTGGCCCTCCACTGTTGTGGAATTCTGGAATGCCTCCAGGCACAGTGACCCCTCCGCTCCCTGAGCAGTCAGTGCCACTGCCTCACCACTCTTTTGTGAAAGAAACATTCCCCATTATCCAATCTGACCCTTCCCTGGTGCAGCTTAAGGTCATCGCCTCCCATCCTATTGCTGTTACTGGGGAGCAGAATCCAACTCCCACTTTACCACAACCTCCTGGTAGGAAGTGAAGAGAGTGATGAGATCTCCGAGTCCCCTCTCCTCCCAGACTGACCTATCCAGGTTCTCTCAGCCCCTCTTTGTTTCCTACAGGAGAAGGAAGTTAATCCATGGCCATGATTGATCCTCTGGAGAACAACTTGTTTGATCTCCCTGATTATGAGAATACAGAAGATGAAACATTTCCACCTCTTCCACCTCCTGCGTCTCCAGGAAACGATGTTGAATGGGCTCAAGCTAATGGAGGTGAGAACCCTGTGAACCCTGGAGATTTTTCAGTAGAGAATGAAGTGCTGTGAGATCAGTTTTGTTGGAGTTCTAGTTCACTGCATTGTGAACCCAAGTTACTTTATGTTAATTGTATTTGTAAAGTTCTTGCTGCAGTCCTGTGTGGAACAGGTGAGCAGAAGGCATGTAATTGCTTGATGTAAGAAAAAGAGAGATCTAACTCTGACTGGATGTCTGATGTTTAGCGTTGCAAAGTCTTAAACAAGAAACCAGTGTGATAGTAAGTAATTGCTGGTTCTGAGGTGGAGGGATGATGGTGCCTTATCTGCTGCAGTCAGAAGCACGTGTATTAGCCTGAGTCTAAAGGTGAATGGAAGCTGATTGCTAGAAGGCTCACTGATTGTGTTCATACATAACCTCTTTCTCTGTTATTGGAGGGGATGCTGGAATTCTGTTTCTCCCAGATTTCAGTGGGAACTTTAGGAAATGTAGCAACCTATGACTGTTGTTTTTTTTCAACTCTTAAAACTGGCAGTGTCTACTCGATATATTTTCATCAGGAATGCAACATAAAAGTTCTAAGACTACATTCCTTGCAGTAGAAATTTTCCCTCTGTTAGAGAAGTTCATTCTTTAGTATACTTCAGAGACTTGATCGACTCCCTGTCAGTCACTTGGGAGAAGTTAGATGAAATATGCAGGCATTTGTTTGGAGTAGTATTGCAGCAGAGTGCTTGTGACAGTTATCCTTTTGGTAGGGTAGGATCCTAGGTTGTGTGGTGGAATTCTAGCTGGTGCCATTTGTGCTGCGTGCTTACAGTATGTCATGTTCTTTGTTAGATCCAGATGGGAACCAGCAGTCGGAAACAAAGGATTCTTCTGCAGCTGTGCGGAAAGCAGTTAAAAGATCAGTACCCAAACTGGATGCTCACAGGTACTCTTGAACTGAACGTTTGATAGAGCTGGTGCATGGCTGTGATCTCTGCTTGCTCATAGCTAGTGCCTGTTGCATGCTCTACCTCAACCTCTTCTTTTTTTTTTAACTCACCTGCCTATATGATGCTGTTATTAGTCCTGACTTTGTCAAGTTTTGCTTGGTACCTGGCTCACAACTTGGTTAACAGATTTTATTCCTGCATAGGACTCACCCAGCTGTATCGTCTTTATTTTGTTTTGTGCCTCGTATTGTGGATTTCTTTATTTCAAGTGCACTTCAAAATAAATCCTCAGTACACTGATGTCTGCAGGGTGTGCTGTGTAATTAATGCTCACACCTGACTTGCATCCGAAGTAGATAAACTGTTTGTAAAGGACTTACATATTTTCCTTTCTCTTATCACCAAAACTGGCTTAAGTTCCTGTCACAGAGTTGACCAGATCAATCTATGTCCGTGACAGGGGCAACAGGCCTCTGCCCTCCCCCCCCAGCCCAGTCTCACAAAAATGGGAAGGAAGGAAGGGAGGAAAAGAGCAGCGGCAACAATCTATGGAGGAAAACTTATTTTACTGTAATATTGGAATACAAGATAACAAAATATATACAATTTAATTGAAATTGAGATGAATAAATCAGACATGATGAGAGAGAGTTCCTGGGGCCGAGTCAAACCTGAAAAGCTTTTGGCTAGGAAAAATGAATGGCTAGGAAAGCACCTCCAGCACCCACTGCAAGGCAGCAAGAGAGCGCCCGCCCCACCCGGAAGGGTCAGATCCCGTGACTGCTGTAATGTACAGGGATAGGAACTTGGAATTGGGGCAGTGACACTTTAATGCCCCTTACACTACATGATGTTTTGATGTGGAATACTGAAATCCAAAAACAAAAACAAAAAAAAAAAAACATAGAACCATGACAGTTCCTCATGAGATTAGAAAATATCTAAGCTTCAGGTATGTTATCTTTTAAAAATACTGTTGGAGTCTTGAGTTGTTACCTGTCAAGTTTTACGTGGCCATTATAGGTACTGAAAGCGATTGTTCCATTTTCTTTCCATTTCATCAAAATCCAAAAGCTGCCTGGGCTCTGGATGTATCTATTGTGTGTTTTCAGAAACTCTCGAGTCTTACAGCAGCCTTACTTTCTGTGTTTTCTGATTCTCTGTCTGTCCTGAATAGATTTCTGTAGCTCTGGGTGATAAGAGGGAATGTGTGTTTACTCCTTTGTTTTCATTAGGAGAAAGCTGGATTTCAGGTAATTCTGCCATTGCATGTTGACAGGTTGGTTTCAGAAAGAGGACTTCCTGCCTTAAGACACGTGTTTGACAACGTGAAGTTCAAGGGTAAAGGGCACGAGGTAAGACATGGTGAATTCTGGGGTGTTTACTGGAAGATTAGCTTAAATGCACAGATTGCTGCCTGTGGTGTGGGGAGGATTGATATCAAACTCTGACAAGACAGCAGCTTTCTAACAGTATTTGGGCATATGCTGCTGTGGTTTGTAGTTGCAAGCTTAAAAAATATGCATGTGCTTTTCCTGAGCTCTTACTGCTCGTTTTCTCATAGCTTTAAATTGCACTTACATACTTGACTGTAGGGTGGAAGATTACCCAAGTGTTCATATTACTTAGATTTTCAAGAGAGATTTTCAAGAGATTTTCAAGCTGTGGGTGCTTAGTGTTTCCAGAAACATTACTGTAATATTTCCCTCTGGAGTCGGCTGATTTCATCAGCTTCTAACGGCTGGATATCTTGTTTCGTGTTCAAGGCAGAGGATCTGAAGACACTTCTACGACATATGGAACACTGGGCTCATAGATTATTTCCAAAATTGCAATTTGATGATTTTATTGACAGAGTAGAGTCTTTGGGAAACAAAAAGGAAGTTCAGGTATGTATTGTTCCTGTTGGTTTGCCTTCGTGCAGTGCTCAGCAGTGTGAGGAGTTGGCTTAGGAGAGCAAGTGCACAGCAGAGGATTCAAGTTATACGTACTGCTAAGGTGTGTAATGTATTCCAGTAAAGTAATTTCATCATCTCATTCTAAAAAGCTATTTCAAGTATTTAAGAGTACATTTAAAAATTACTGCTTTATAGGATCTCCTTTAACAGAGCATCTTTACACAGAAGCAATCGGAATAGAAGTGCAGGAACTTAGGATTAAACTTGGAGTAGGAGGCTCATGAGAATGTTGCTTTGTGTGCTTAGATGACAGAAAACAATCTTGGTACTTAAGTTTTGGGTCAAACAGATGAATGAAAGAAATATTATTTCAGAATAATACAGCATAAAATTGGGAGCACTGTTAAAAACACATCAGTGTAAGACAAGATTTTTCTTTATCGATGATGCACCACTGTTGTAATTCTTCCTCACTTGCAGACCTGCCTAAAACGAATTAGACTTGATCTTCCTATTTTACATGAAGACTTCACAGCTAGTGAAGGTATGTTTGTTGTGCTGTCAGTTCACTGCTTAAAACTTTGTTTCCCTTCTTGCTAACCAGAACTTAATGATCGTGGTACATTTTCCTGTTGTAGAAGATGTTGCTGAGTGGTCCTCCTTTGAAACCAGGCTTATGTAGAACTTACTGCTGTAAAACCAAACTCAGAATAAAATGCTACCTGCACAGAGGAAGTGGAAAGTGGGTGTTATGGAAGTGTTTACTAGTGGCATTGTTAGCAATGTTCTTCCGGAGAAAATCCTGAAATCCACCATTCCTGCAGTTACCAAGTGAATGTACTCACAATTTGTACTTTGAGTGTGCAGTCTGAAGAGTCTTGGATCTTAGTATTGCAGAAATGAAGAGTTGAGCATAGAGTTTATACTCTGGTTAGTGAGTATAGTTAGGGAGGTTGGAGTGTTGAGTCCCTTACGAAAGGACTCAGTAATGCCTACGGGTACTGCTGTGTATGGACTGGTGTTGCTGTATGCCTGCTGTTGGTTTTTGTTCTTCTTTCCTATTTTTCAGAAATAAACAAGCTTTTTATTCCAATGAAAATGAGAGAGGGAAAGGAGCAAAGTTCATGCAGTAGCTTGGAAGGAACTTGTAGCAGAAATAAGAATTTCTGTAGTCTTTCCTAACGTCCATGGCAGGTGTTTATACTTTCCCTATTCCCCTGTGGGCAGTGCTTTTGGGTGGCTGATGACATGTGGCTGACTTTGCTGTTGGCTGCATTTGCTAGAAATGGAATGCAGCTGTGAGCAGCCACAGACAGTGAAGTGAATGGTTCCTGCCGACAGTGTCTGTAGAGCGATCAGATCTTCTGTGCGATGGTTCCATACACCTGTGTTGCAGTGCTGGTATATTCTTGAGCCACGTTAGCAACTGTATGGCTGATAAGAAAATGGTACCCTGGGCTCCATCAGCAGAGGGGTGGCCAGCAGGGACAGGGAGGTGATTGTCCCCCTCTACTCTGCTCTTGTGAGGCTCTGTCTGCAGTACTGTGTCCAGGTCTGGAGCCCCTGGTACAAGAAAGACAGAGCTGTTGGAGAGGGTCCAGAGGAGCCACAGGGATGGTCAGGGGGCTGCAGCACCTCTCTACAAAGACAGGCTGAGGGAGCTGGGCTTGTTCAGCCTGGAGAAGAGAAGCTGCGGGGTGACCTCATTGCAGCCTGTAGTACCTAAAGGGAGCCTACAAACAGGAGCAGAGTCAACTCTTTGAAAGGGGAGATGACAGCAGGACAAGGGGAAATGGTTTGAAGTTGAGGGAGGGAAGATTTAGGTTGGATATCAGGGAAATTCTTTACAGAGAGAGTGGTGAGGTGCTGGAACAGCTGCCCAGAGAGGCTGTGGATGCCCCGTCCATCCCTGGAGGTGTTCAAGGCCAGGCTGGATGGGATGCTGGGCAGCCTGGGCTGGTATGAAATGTGGAGGTTGGTGGCCCTGCCTGTGGCAGGAGGGTTGGAGATTCATGATCCTTGAGGTCCCTTCCAACCCTGGCCATTCCGTGTAAGTCACCAGCTGGAAAATGTGAGTGGCTGTCCTACAGCTTAGAAATAAAAGCTCAGAGTATTCTAATAAAGACCCAAACCTTTTGTCAGCTAACTTCTCTGTTCGCAGGCTTAAAGTACTGCAGAGGCACAAACGTAATGGGCCTTAGGTGCTCCTCCAGGAGTGCCATGCTGCTTTTGTTGGTGGGTGAAGTTTGTCTAATGGAATTAGGCTGCCTTTATTTTTGCGTGCATGAATTCTAGCAAATGAGTAAATCTCTGTAATAATGCACAGTGAATTTAAAACCATGTCTGTGTTCAATCTGTGATTCCTGTAACTAGTCCTTCTGCTTCCCGAAGCAGTGGTAAGAAAAGTGGCCTTCCAGTAAGAATTGCCTGACTTTACAGTCTGTTCAAGCTTCAGGCACAGCTCGCAAGTGTGAACTTTGTGCATTTGGCTTCTTCTGATTTGTTTTATGCTTTGAATATCAAATATATGCACCTAGAGAGAAGACTGCAAGTTAAAACAAAATTGCACAATGATCTTTGGCTCTCAACAATACAACTTCAAAATGTAGAACGTAATCGGGAATTACTTAATATGCTTCTCTGATAGTTATTTAGTGGAAGGTCTGCGTTCAGTGTGATGCTTCCTGCTCTTCCTGACCCTCTCCCTCAATTCTTTTTTTATCCAGGTGCTGGAGGTGGAAGCAATGGGCTGGATGCAGCCCCTGAAGATGTACATTCCTTCTCTGGGAGCGCAGGAGAACTGGATTCTCTCCTGGGTACAACTCTCACTGAAGAGCAACAGCAGCGAATCAAGAGGAACAGGCAGCTAGCCTTGGAGCGTAGGCAAGCAAAGATGCAGTGTAACAGCCAGTCCCAGCATGATGGTAAGCAGCTGTAGTGTGTGTGTAAGCTCAGTGGCCCGAGAGGTTCTGACAGCTGAGCTGCTGAGCAAAAGGTCCTTAGTACTTCTCTAGAGAGTAGAAGGCTGTAACTCCTGAACTTAAACTGCATTCCCGTAGGCAGATCCCTGTAAGAAGTCAGAGCTGCTCTCCCCAGCTGTGCCAAGTGGTCACAGCCCGTCTCTGGTGAAATGAGACCAACTTGCTGGTCGTTCTGGAGTTGGCTTTCTTTGAAGACTGTGATTCAGGCAACAGACACTGCAGTCATCAGGCACGCAGCAACAGCATTTTCTCACTGAAAGCATTTTGTTTTTCCTTTATCAGAGCTCTCTCCTAGTTACCCAGAAGAGGAACTTAACATCCCAGTTGCTCAGGATCTGACTGGTGCTTTAGAAGACACGCAAGTTACTGCGGCCAGTGTTGCTGTTACAGGAACTGAAGATGGAGAGAGAGAATTGCAGTGTGCCAGAGAAAAGCAATGACATTCCTCATGCTTTGAATGACTTTGTTAATAGGACCCCAACTCTAGGGGGGTCTTTAATAGGACTCCAGCTATTACTGTTGGTATTGAAACATTGCTGGCTCTTTCTAGTCTGACTCCAGGAGTTTCAGGAAAGCCTTAACTATTACATCTGTATAGCTGGTCAAAACTGCTTTCTTGAAACTGCAGTGAATTGTTCCCTGCATTGGAAAGCAGAACCCTGTTCTTCATCTGCATACGAGACTTTTTTTGTCCCTTTACTGACGTTGTTTAGGAAATGGGTTTTCTGGCCAATGCTGACATCTTTCAGTTGATGTCAAACAATTTAACTGAGATGTTAACTGGCGTGTGCACGTCTTTAGTGGAAGATATATAATAGAGACTAGTGCTATACTTGAACAGGAATCTGGGATATTTTTTAACTTATCAAGTACCTGTATTTGTTTCTTACGAAATGGAAGTAATTAAATTTCAGCAGTCAAACAAATTTTTGTATGAGGCTGTTTAAACTCAACTTCCCAATTTGTGCAAGTCACTGCCAAGTACATCATGTTTGGGCTTTGACCGAGATAAAGTCTCACTTTATCTGATCCTGGTTTCTGGCTTGAAGCTCTGTACTGTTACAGAACTGTTTTCTTCCCCTCTTCTGCAATAGCTGCAGCAATTCAGTGCGATCTTCTGCTCTGTGGAATGAATCTGGTGTTGAGGATGACAGCTGTGCTGGAGCCATGAGGATGCCTGATCAGTAGCACAGAGCAGACTCACTCAACCCACGCTGAGGCCCAATGCAGCACATAAAGCAGGGGACACGAGTCGATGTCAGCATGTGTTACACAGTGCCTGCTGTGCAGCTGGGAAATTGTGCTTAAGGGAGGGTCTGGATTAGTGTGACTGAATTAATTTAGTTTAATTAGTTTAGTTTAACTTAAATTTAAATGAATGTAGGTATGAGTTAAAACTCAGTATAGTGGAAAAGAACCACCAGTTGCAGTACGTAGGATGGTAAAGTAATACTTCAGGTTTAAGAAACTAATGTATGGAGGACGGGGTAAGCAAGCTTTTTTTTCATTGAATGACAACCGAAAGGATTCACTACACAGGCTTTAGTCTGGAAGGTAACATTTATCATATGTAAAGTCTTTGTTGCATGTACTCAGATACAAAGAATTCTTATTTAAAATACACAATTTATCTCATTAAAATGACTTCATTTTTAAAATATACTTTAAAAAACTGTACAAAGTAACTGTAAGCAGAGCATCAACAACTACACGCATCAGCTGAGACATCCAACAGAGCCCAGTCCCTGATCTCCTCCAGCAGCTGGTATAAGCTTGCTCCCTTTGTCTGGCAGTACTCTTGGTACTCCAGGCACTGTTCCTCAATTCCTGCACTTCTTGCTTTTTCCTGGGCACGCAGTGCTTCTGCAGACTGACTGACTGCTCTGACTAAGTCAGATTTCACCACACCAGAATTCTTCTTGGAAACATCTGTGGCTGAACTCTGGCATGGGGTGTTCTTGATTATTTCAAGTTTGATTGTGTCCGCGTGGCAGCGGGAGGTCTGCACAAGTATTTTCACCTTAAAAGCAATTAAAAATCACTTAATTTGAAGAAAGCAAAAGGAAATAGCATGGTCAGAAATAAGTACTCACTGTAATGTGATCGAAGAGGCTTAACGTAACCGATTCTCCATTGGTTGTAGTGGAAGTAATTCTATTCTGAAACCGTTGGAGTGATCCAGGCTTCCACTCACAGCTTCTCTCACCTTGACAGGACAGGACTAAGCCTTCCTTGTTTTTCATGTAAGCAGCACCTTTGATTCCATATCTACAAAAAACAAAAAGCAGAAGTGCAGGCATGAGGGTAGAAATTCTTCAAAAACCTTCTCAGTTACCTTGCTAGTTTGAGAGCCAAAGGAAGCCCAGCTAGGGTTATATGAAAGCAAAATTAAAAGGGCAAACACTGCAGCCTGATAATCCTGCTTCAGTGATGTTTCTGACAGCGCTCATAAACAACCTCACAGTATGTAAGAACAGGATGAGACAGCAACTGAGCTTTTTCAAAAGCAGCAAAGCAGAAATGAAGGTCAGTAACCCATTATCTGATGTGTTGGATGGAGCCCGGAATGCCCAGCTAATGGAAGAAGGGCAGTGTTGCACCAATGTTCAAAAGAGGTTCTCAGCCTGCTACATCACATCCTGGAGTGAAAGGAAGGAGTGCTGATGAATGCATGGTCCTTTTTACTTGAAAATTTGAAACTAAACTGCGTTTTCTCCAGTCATTGTTCTGTCTCTGCAACCAAAAGCCTTTTAATGTTCTGAAATAAACAGACTATGTGGGATAGCCTTATCCTTTCTCCATAGCAGCTCCTTTTCAGAATTAAAACAGAAAAATCACTTGTTATAATCTACAGAAAATCTAAAATACAGTCATCAGTCAATGCTTCCTTTCTCAAGGACCAGAGGTATCCTCACAGCATTCCAGAAGCAACTGATTTTAGTCCCAGCCCACTCAGCTTACCTTGGCACAAAAACAAGCACCCCGTTTGTTCGAATTGAGTAGATAACTCCATCTGCTATGCAGCGCTCATCTGTTTCTGGGCTTTTGTCTTTGAAGTACATGCATTGGAAGAGTTCAGTAGACTGCTTCTGAGCATGCTGGGCTGCCTGCAGGTGCCCCCCACAAAAAGAGAAGACAAAAGGACAGGTAAATATTCTGAGAAGCCTGTATGGCTGTGATCTTTATATATTTTTCCATTACTTTTTCCCCAACCCCCTGAAAAAAAAATCATATGTAAGAGGAGCGCTGCAATGTCGTCGTACCCAGAAGTCTCAGTAGAGTGGTATCCTTTCTCCCTGGGTAGCGTGCAAACACAGACACACACAGTGACCACCTTACCCTGTTCCTGTTATTAATGTGTTTGCACAATTCCTCAAGATCCTTGTTACTGAACAATTTATCCTTCACATCCTTAGTTTCCTTCAGAGTTGCTGCCATCAAGAGTCTGTGGACAACTATATCAGCGTATCTTCTAATAGGAGAAGTAAAGTGAGTGTACTTATCTAAAGCAAGGCCTACAAATAAAAAAGGAAGCAATAATAAGCAGTCAAAGCAATCAACTCCTCCTGGCAGTTCAGGCATAACAGGAATTTCATAACGAGTGACAGGATACCATAATGATGAAACTCTTCCTCAGAACAAGAGCCGGTTGAGAAGTACAGTGCATTTGACATTGCTTGAGTGGCCATAGATCGCAACAGCCTATTTACAATTGGATCCAGTGGATCATCTGCTTTATCCAGGGACTCAGCCAATGCTTTGTTAGACCTGTTAAAAAAGTGTTAATTCTGAATAAAATTATGTTTCTCTGATCATAGTAATAGGCTACAGCTAAACTGCATCTTGGAGAACCAGAATCTAGTGTAAAACCCTTCCTTTGTCTGGTACAGGGCGGATGCTGAGCTGGGTATAAGTGTGTTCTGTACAGGAGAGCACAAATGCTGGAAAGGTGGCTTCCAAACAAAAGGCTCTGCTGACACACCTCGTGTACTGATATCTCTGTACCATGAGGCCTACAGTCTTCTCATAGAACAGAGTCATTATAAATTATTCTGTGTCTTTTAAAATTACATTGCACAGAATTAGCTTGGTTTAAACCCAGACTTTTATGCTACTATTACAGGAAATACAGTGCAAACAATGCTATTACAGACCTTAACTGCTACTCAGGGACTGACCAAATTCTCCTTAGATGTGTCTAAAAATGATTCAACTACTGCCATTTTCAGTCCAGCCAGTAGAAACACAGCCATCGCCTCTTTAGAGTGTCATTTTACATAAAGGTTTTGGTTAAAGAAATAAATTAAGAATTGCTAGTGTAGTCTCTATTAACATTGATATTCAGAACAGTAATGGTTTGTAGTAATAACATAGTCAAGCAGTTAATTGCTCAATTGATTAAAGTGCTTAAGCAGTAAAAGTACCGTGTGTCTATTGAGAAACCTTTGGCACTGGCACATTCTTGAAGGTCAGTAAAAAATTCCTGTCGTGGTGGAGGATGTTGGCGTAACAAAGCTTGATGAGGAAAGCTTTCTGAAATCTTTTTTGCCACCCAGTGGTTTGCAAGGATCATACATTCTGCGACAGTCTCATGCACTTCCAGTGGCTGCTTGGGGATGAGATCATGAATGTTTTGTTTATCATCCAGTTGCACTCGGATTTCTACCCCTTCTAGTTCCAGAGCACCGCAGCTGTCCCGCTTAGCTCTCATGTGCCGTGCTATATCAGTGAGTTTGGATATTGCCCAAACCAGCTCAGACAATTTCTTCTCTCTTGTTCTTTCATCCAAGTCCTTGAGTTCCAGGATATCATCAGCAACACTCATGTCCCCATCTAACAACCCCTGTGCTACTTCATAGGCCAGCTTGTATGCAGATCGAATGATGCTTCTGTTGTAGCAGACTCTCAGTATCTCGAATGACTCTCTTTCTAGTTCCCACAGGACGCTTACAGCATACCTTAAAAACAAAAATCACAGTTCTTTAAACAGTTCTGGTTGACTTAACATTTAACATACAGATTTCATCCTGTGCTGATTTTCTTTGCCCACCCGTTTTAAAGCACCATTACGCTGCAGTAGTTAATTTCAGCTTTCTATGACTCTCCACTACTTGGATGACAAATAGTAACAAGTAATTCCGAGCCCATGCATACACAATTACTCTGTAACAAGTGATGAAACATTTTTTAGTTCTGTGCATCCACAAAGCATGCACAGTCCAACTGTGGAACAAAATTCGTAACTTTTTTTTAGAGAAATCAATTAATTGTATGGTGACAGAACTGGTAGGGGCAGCTCAAAAGCAGCACTGACAATCAAAGAGTGGGGGCAGAGCTGCAGAAGAATAAGCATCCCCTTTGTTCCCAGCAGCAGTGCTGAGTTAAGCCCTATAAAACTGAACAAGGAATGACAGCTGGATACTTCACATTTCCTGTTGACTCTCACTGAGAAAGTCATCGCCATGAATAAGCACTCACCATAACTCTGCTGTCTGAAGATCTCAACAGGGCTAGCAGGCAGGAAACCTTGTTTTTGTATCAGATTTATTCTGTTGGTAGTTCATTTCATCAAAAAAATCAGCTGCATTGCCACAGTCAAACAAATGACATTTTGGCAAGCTAAAGGATTACGAAGCGTGCACCTCATCTAAACAACGCAGCATTAGAAGCTATTTTTAAGCATGCATTATTCTTTCAGTTGAAGATTTGTAATGCAAAGCATGCATATAATTAGTAAACAGATAATGGTAGCAATAACTAAATTGCAAGAATTTCTATCCTCAGACATGCTGGCAAATCTTACCTATCAACTCCACTGAGAAGAGAGCATATGTCAGCACTCAGGACTGAGGGCAGCATGTCGTAACGACGGTCTGCCAAATAGTAAGTTGTGGCCCTGAAGAATAAAACACAGGTCCTGTTCTTCTGTTTGTCCCCCAGCAGTTCACAGTGCACCCACAGTGCCAGCAACACAAGGCACGTAGCATGGTTTGTTACTAAGGGTGTTTGCACACAACATACAGGTGCAGTATTGAAATCAAATTATTTAAATATTACTCAAGTCTAAGTTTGCTTTGCTCTGAATCTCCGACTTCCATTAATGAAAGAGCTCAGGCTGTACAAAATGCACCCATTTAACATGATAGCAAACATTCCCTTGGATATTAAGTTTAAGTTTCATTGTGCCTACAATGAACAATACATTTCATAATGTGATTCAGAAGTTTGAGCTCCAAACAGTAGCGATAACAGAAAGAAAGAGTATCTGGCATATTAACACATGGTAAAATATTGAAAGTAGGAACTTTTTCGAAGGAATTAACAGAACTTCTTGGTGTTTCCATAGGGTGGCCTCACTTCCAAGCTCCAGGCAGTTTGTACTTTCAGAAAATACATTACCTTGCTCTTGCCTCAACATCGGTGTAAGAATTTGCTGCCACAAAATAGGTTACATCTGCAATGTGGACACCTAGCTCTAGATTCCCATTAGGCAGAGTTCTAACGGACAGTGCATCATCCACATCTTCACAACCTTTTGGGTCAATGCTGAATATTAAGTGCGTATCTCTCAAGTTGAGACGTTTTTTTTCCTCCTCTGGATTCACTTTCCATGGATTCTTTGGAGAACTCGCAGGCATTTCATTCATCTGTACAAAACATTATTGGTGGACATACAGTTATATCTTTCCTAAAAAAAGAAGCCAACAGATGAGACTGAATTTCCTTTTCCTTCTCTAATCTGGTAATAGTTTTGTGTTGGTAAGCTTTTTCATCCTGACAAATTCCTCTTTCCTTACATTTCCAAGTCAGACTGGGAAACAAAATCTGAAAGTGTGCTACAGCTGCTACTGTTGTAGGGATATTGCAGCTGTGGCAAACGAGCACTGTGTGCTGTTTCTTACATGCTTTTAGTTCTTTCTTCAGTTAACTGTAGGTGCAATCGAAACACTTCTGTGACAGCTGGCTGCTGCCCTGGTCAGAAACAAAGGTGTAAGACAGTGATTTCAACACGTCTTGGCCGTTGCAATCAGTTGTATGAACACATTTAAAGACAACGATATCTTAAAATTTTATATCAAATTAGAATTAAAATTTTGTAATTTTCTCCTGTTCATGAACAGGTTGTCTTAAAGTCCCTCTTGATGTGAGAATTTATAGTGTCCCTAAAACCAATGCCATCCAAATGCAATTCCAGAAAAAGACTCCATAAATAGTTTCTGTTTTTCAAAAATCTGGAGGCAATTAATGCACTCAGCTCCAGAGGGCCCCCTCTTGGAGCAACGAGAGCCTGCAGGTGAACAGAAAACGTTCCTCACCGTAAAGACTGACCTGAATTTCTGAGAAGGGAGCAACAGAAATGCTGTTCTCCACCAGAATAGCTGCTATTTCCCCTTCGAGATCTCCAATTCTTCCTAAAACTCTCACAAAGTGTCCATTTGGATATACAGAAGTTGATTCCCAAGAATCAATGCGCACAACAACTCTGTACTCCTGCAACAACACAATTGTTCTGTTAAAACAGCCATCTGCTCCTGACAAGCAATCAACATAAACACTTTTCAGAGGCAAACAGTGTAATCCAAAGAGATCTGACAGCTCTAAGCATCTTAATAGAAAAGAAAAATAAACCCACAATGAGAAGCATGTAGCTACTTAGAACTACATTTCTTTCCTGACTGTCAATGTACAGAGAATCTCTACCTCCAGGTATATTAAAAAACAAAGGCAGAACCAAGACATAAATAAATATTCTTCACAATCAGAATTTACTTGTTAGCCTTTGCCTGTGAAATACTTAGCATTGCAAACTAAAGACAGCTGGAATGAACAAAAAACAAAGATCTCTCTTCTTTCTCCAGCAATGGCAGGTCAATCATTGCAATTTGTTACCAGCTTACTGAAAAGCCTTTGTCTGCACTTTCACCAGAGTTACAGTCAGTGATCCAATAAAGGCATAGGGGTTACTAGTATGACCTCAGTTTATCAGAAAACAAAGCACAAAACTCAACAACCCAGAGTACCTGGACTATGGCACAAATTCAGAACTCAAATACAGTTTATTACCTGAAGGTGAGACAATTCTGTCAGGAACTGAACACTTCCTTATGTTGAACTTGAACTGCTCTTACAAACTTAACTTTACTAATAATTCTTTACCTGTCTTTTTGCCTTGGAAAACATCATCAGAGCATATGACTCCCACCTTACAAACACAGAACAGAGAAATACTTCTTTCAGATTACCTGCAGTGCTTCTGCTTGCTGGGTACTGATCCGGATTTTGGGAATTCTGTAGTCCCAAGGTGTTACAAGGATTTTCTGAGCATTTCTGCCTTGGGACTGGCTCTCTTCTCTAGAGGGGAAAGTGACCACATAATCCCTCCAGTTCTTTTGAATGATTCCAACAACTTTACCTTTTAATAAGGAACATTTTCAAATAAGTTTCCATAGTACAGAATGTTAGACTGTAATAGGAGCTGGACACTTCTCCACTTACTTATTAAAAATCTTTATCATTAATTGTTCTTTAAAATCAAGGAATCAAAAGGATGTTGTTGTCTTATACATAATCAACAGCGAGAGCACAGGACACAAATGCACACCTTGTAAATTGCTCTGCATCCTAATCTAAGTTAGTCTCTTGTAGAGCTGTAAAGAATGATAGTGTGTATGCAGGTAGCAAAGTATTTGAGATCTAATCCTGTAGGCCAAGATCATCTTAGCTGGCAGCTTTCTCAACTAGAGTCAGTCTCCTCATTCAAGAGATCTGAACCCCAAATGCCTTCTATAGCAATGCTGCAGTTCAGGCTGACGTTACCATCTACTGTCAGCCTTTGCAAACATCTTTGCATTGTAATATTCCTGTTTTCAGTCAATTGTAATCTCCTCAAATTAAATGCTTAAACTCAATGAATGTAAAATTCAGTACTTTAGGAATTTGTTTAGAATAAATGAACTATTTCTGAAAATAAACTAAAGAATGGAATTTCACATATAGTAAAAAATACAGTGGCTTTATTTCAGGGCTATGTTAGAATGCTTTCATCTGGCATAAGCACTTGGAACTTAGTATGGTATGGTAAATGTGACAGTGAAAGAAATCCAAGCAAAAGGACTCATAATGAAGACTGCAACACACATCAGACCAAGGAAGTGAGGTAATCTTAATAAACCATTGCATAATTTGATCTACTTTACCTGTGGGCATGGGATCCCCAGTGGTGTCTGCAGGTGTTTTGTCCTCAGTCTCATTCTCACACAGGGCAACAGTCCTTCCTTTCCATTCATGGGAAGGGAGTAACTCCACTGCTACCACATCACCATGGATCGCACGGTTTCGAGCTCTGGCCCCATAAATAAGGATGTCACTTTGAAGCTCTACATCGAAAATAAAAAATAAAGTGAACTACTGATTCCTCCACCTCCCTTGGCAGCATTCTGCTGAAAGAACAGTTTACAGAAAAGTATATTTGCAGTACGACCTCTCTCCAAAGGCAGTACTGGCAAGTAATTAACACTGCAAGAAAATTAAAATCTGTCCCGTTTCTTAGAAGAGATATTAATTCTCAGTGTAACACAGCAGAGGCTAAGATGAATTCGCTGTTATTAGGCAGCACACAGAACAGTTAAACTGTTGATTCAACTGCTCCAGAATTCTGGGCAGGATTAAACAAGTTTTTACTAAAGGGTTTCTATACAGAATAGTGTAGGGACTTGCAGGAACATTTGAAAGTACTTATTAGTGAAAACTGGGACAGTGCGAGTGCTGTGCGAGAACAGCGTGCTGCTCTTTAGAAGGCATTTATTACTAACTCATAGCAGAGGGACAATACTGGTGATCTGATCTGAAAGGCATTTTTCCTGTACGATCACAGTGACCAGCTCCCTCATCCTGCAAACGCTTATCTCAACAAATGGGTGCCATCTGAAGTTTGAGCAAAGCACAAAGATAATGATTTGCATCAGTATTCAACTTCAGAAAAGCTCTAGAGAAATCTGCTAGCAGGACAAGAGTCCAAAACATGGCAAAAGGTACTAAGAATAGGGGATATGCAGCACGTTGTTTTCTTGGAAGGCTCGGCCTCTGGATTAATGTCCATCCTCCTCTCTGGCTTGTGAAAAGAAAACACAAACATGACAGTATCTTAGCTTTCATCTTGTGTAATATCTGAACAGCTATGTATGTATCTGTGGCTACATGGATTCATGTGCAAAGTGCAGGCAGTGCCGAGGAGTCACTGAATGCTTTCGTTGTCTTTTCACCTGTTTCTTTGCTGCCAAATCCCTGAAGTCGAACAAAAGCTTCCAGTTGTGCTCTGTGCTTATTGACATTCAGTGCACCCTAAAAGTAATAAATCAATAAAAAGAATGAAAGAGTCACACCTCTAAGTAGCCAACTTGAAATAAAGCAAAGATGTGCTTACTTGTACTTTTGGTTGCTATTTAGGTCATTTTGGACATAACTTTCTCATAACTGTTTTCTCTACAGAGAAAGAACAGACTTTAAGTGCTCACTTCTAGGAAAGAAGCACAAATTCTTTAAAAAGCTCATTTTTAAGCTGGTGAAGAACCTTTTATTCAAAGCACAGGCAGTGTAAGATTACTTTTACTGCCTGCTCTAATAGCGGAGATTAAATATTAAGAAAGAAAGCTCTATTTTTTCATATGCTATTTACACCTTGCTCAGAAACCTGTCAACCAAAGAACAAATTACTACCTCTGATTCTTCAGAATCAAAAGTCAACCTAGAGGAAGATCCCCAATAACAAATTTTCCTTTTTCTTTCTCCATCTGTTCACAAGATGAAGTACAGGAAATACGTTGAGAATCCAAATCCCTCCCATCCTCTTACTCTTGCCTTCCCAGAGTAATTTTATTTCCCTCTTCCCACCAATCCATGTTTCTCCATCTAATCAGTCTAATTCAGGCAACTAAAAGAGCAAAGCACAGGACTGCACTGTTCTGTGTACGATCTCTAAGTCGCAGTTTACCTGGATGTACCTTCCAGATTTGATCCCAGCCTCCAATACTTCCATGGGTAAATGCTCAGGATATTCTTTTCCATTGTTTTCTTGACTTTCAATCTCCCGTTCGCGCCGAGCTTGAAGAATCGAGTCATAGAGTTCATGGGCAGCCTTTAAATCAGGCCAAAAGTTATCCAAGTAGTTCTGTGTGCACACATATGGACAAAAATGAAAGCATTTAGAGGTCACTGCTCTTTTAATAATGCTTCATTTGATATGCATATAATGGACGAGGGCAGCCTCGTGCTATACTCAAACAACATTTCCAAGTGGTAACTGTCTGCTCTAGGCACCACCAATCGTTCCAGATTCATCCTGATTCTAGGATGCCACAGCAAAACCATCCAACAGGCAACCTATTATATTTACACTTTTTGTATGACTCTCTATCCCACATTAGAACTAATTTCCATTACCTCATAGAAATCAAACACACATGTAATCCTTTCTATATAACTTTGAGGTAAACCTTGTTGGTTTTACTCAACATCCTATCACAGCTAAACATAAACCTGCCATTCACGTGGCCTGCTGAATACAAGCAGTAACTAAACGAAGAATAAATTACCTTCTCAAACATCAGGATATCCTAAATTTGCCTCTATTGGCTATCAGACACTGTCTGAACAATGCTGATGGACATTTAGGTTACGTCTGTTTAAGGACTGTTTGCACTGCAGATTCAGACAGCTGGTTGGGATAACCAATTACAGGCTCTCAGTGCCAAATTCTTACAAAAAAAAATAATAAAACAATAGAAAGGGCTGCTGTTCTTCTTCTCATTTCTCCATTTTTCTCACTCACTATTTTCAATGACATTCCCATGACATCTTTGCTTTCTTTCATAAACATAAACATAATCATGAGGCAGCACTGCAGTACACATAAACTCTGAAATGGTTTGCACGACACATTGAGCTTTGAAGTACTTGTTTGGTCATTCTGATGAACAACAAAGGCAACCTTCAAAGGCATGTTACCTTAAAGGAAATCACAAACACTCCTTCTGTTTCATTTCCGTACTGCCTGATAGCATCTTCATCTTCTGTTACCATAACAACCGGCATCTGACCCAAGCAATGATTATAATACCAAACTGCTGCACTGTAAATACTCCTAGAAAAAAAACAAAGCTTGAAGTAAGATTTCTGGAATATCTCATTTGCTACCTGCAAGACATTTGCAGACTTTGTATAAATGAGACTTTGGTTTTCACACACCAAGTTACATCATCTTTATATCTGAAAAAGAAATGGTGTGCCACGTATGAGCACTCAGAAGACACAGAAGAAGTGCTTATTTCTCAGCATGTGTCCAAGCTGCAACATAACGTATTACTCCTGAGTGAAAGCTTGTAAAAATTTAGTTAGAACTGCCAGAAGTTCTGTGGGCTAAACAGGCTATGAGACATGACATCTAAGAGGATTTGAAGTATGCTCAATCTATTTATTATGCTAAGGAAAACTTTCAAATGGCTGTCTGCACGGGAACTGTTGAGTCACGGCCTGATTGAACATGTGGGGAAAGGACAGGTCAGCCCTGGGAGCACAGTGAAGGCAGTGGGACAGGAAGGGGTGGAGCTGGCTGCACCTCTCTTAGACCTCATTTAAGGACTGACTGCCACTAGGGAAGAATCTCTGGTTGGAGATCCCTCTTTTGGGGAGTTTTCCCTGTGAGCCTCAATCTGTAGAAACAGGTGAGTGCCTTTTCTTTGTAACACCTTTCCATTGGTGCTAGCTCCTTTGTTATTACACCTCTTTTACTGCTATTTCACTGCCTTGATCTTTCTGATCGTTACAGCGTCCAACTTGAAAATGATCTGACAGTGTGTGTTTGTTCTCAGCATTATTACATTTCTGTTTATTTTCTTATTGGACCAATGTTAACCTTTCTTAATCACAAAAATGCAATCTAGACTTTCACAATTATTGTAAACTGTTCCAGGCCTATGCAGAGCAAAACAAAACCAAATCTCTAAATACAACATGATTATGTTATCCAGTGCAGTGCTATATAAGTTAAAGCACACCTGGTCTGCCACTTCTCCATGCTTTCTCCCTTCTCTCTTGGCTGGTAAGAGTTCTGGTGGAACTCATTAGCAAACACTGTACAATCGTGGCGAGTGTCCTTTACTAGATTTCGCAACTTGTTGTACTGTCTGGAAAACAGAAAAGATGAATATTATCTTGTGCTTTTTTTTGATAATGCAACTTATTTTCATCTGTAAATACAGCTGAAAAACTCAAGGAGAACTATGGTCACACACAAAGAAATGCATTTATTAAATTCCACTATTGATGATAAAGCTTAAAAAATCTATAAGCAAGCTTTTCTAATTGTGTTACAAATATTCAGATTCTTAAACATATTTGTTTCCTGATAAGCCCCCCTCAAACATTATAAGTGTGTGGGAACTTGTCTTTTCAGAAACAAGATGCTTTGGCAATACACAGGTTAATGCCTGCTAAGTGCCATGTAATAGCACTGACTGGTCCTCCAAGATGAGCGCTCCATCTGTAGTACAGCAGAAACAAAAAGGTGCACAAAATCTAGTTGTGGCATACAGCACTGTTTCTGCAAAGTCCTTTATTGCTGTCACAAGCCATCTGATTAATTAGTAATATTACAGGTTTAATGATTCCACTATCAAGCAGAAACTATTATAGGCATTGATGCCTATGGATCACCAAGGATCACCTTTCTTTTCCTTCTGTAAAATTAAATTAGGTCTTTTGAAAGACCTAAGAACAACTTAAGCACAGCATTTTTTCTGATTTAGGGTGACTGTTTAAATATATATTGTACAAAGTCAGTAAGTTACTTCAATCTATAGTAAAAAAAAGTTGTTATAGGACAAGTACCTGCGACCTTTTTGATGTTGCACAGCTTGACATGCTGTCTGCATGAAAATGATACCTTTCAGCTCTGGAAACTCAAGAATCTCAAGGTAGTCCTGAACGACCTTCCAGTCTGGGACAACATAATGAGTCACATCGTCCGATAACAATTTGCCATCTAAAATACAATGCAGAGGTTAAAAATCTAAACTTCCAGATGCAATACTGCTTTCTTGAAAATAAGTGCCAGGAAATTAGAGTTGCCTCTTTTCAAAGGCATGCACGTGTATTTCTCAGATGAACAAAGCTACAGTGACTAGTGTGGTACAATTCTCTGTTGCAATCTCTACAGTTTGTGACAATACCCTTTTGTTATCCACTAATGCCAAAATGTAGTGTGAATTCAATCCAAAGGAGTGAAGAACATCCAACTTCATTGTGAAAACGATGCCACTTAAAGCGCAGGTAACATTGCTTTTTTCTTCTCTCCACTTTCACGAGGAAAGAGACCACAGAAAATCTTTTCATGGAACCATTCAATAGGTGTGGTGTTTCCACAGATCTCTCTATTCAACACTATCCATTTAGAGTAGGCTCTTCTCCTACATCTTTACGCATAAGAATACCGATAAAAGGAGATGTTCTCAAAGAGGAAAGGTTGAGATCTAGACTATTATCATCAACAATATTCTCTAAAGAAACTCCATTCCTTATGAGTATGCCATCATACCAACCCACCACTGATTAAAATGTCACCACAAATTAATTACTAAAGATTTGATGGGTTGGCATTAACTCTGCTGTATTTGCTGATTTATCCATTTTAGTATTATAAAAATGGTACTTCTGTAGTTAGTATAGGGCAGGGAAATTGTATTTGATAAGATGATATAGACCTTGATGTGTCAGGTTATTTTCATGTGTCTCCTCGGAACTGTCACAGGACCAAGTGTGAATCCAGCAGGCACAGTCCTGTGCACAGTGCCAAGGCTACACCTTACACTGAAGGTATAGAATGGATGATGGCAGTTTGCACATAAAAAAAGCTAATATTAATTAATTCAGAAAAGCATTATAAGTAAAATGTCACTCAAAGTCTTATATAATCTGCTCACACCAAGCTATCCTTGCCTAACCCATATGTTTAGAGCACAATAACTTCTGGGTAGGCACAGGGTGCCATTAGAGGCATCTCAAGGTGTGAATTATGCAGAGGAGGAAAGTTTGAGCACGGTGTGCAGTCAGGAATGAAAACAAATGTTCACCTTACCTCTGGGTTACCTGAAATAAGTACACAGGGATGTATTCTGGCACTGATCTGCAGCACAATTTACATTCAAAGAGAAGTTGGTCATGGGCAGAGGGGTGAGAGTTTGGTCTGTAACTTATAGCCCAAAGCAGTGCATATCTCTGTGGCACCCAGATCCACAGGGGAGCAGTGATTAACTCCCCCTGACATCCTAGCTGGCAGTAAAATGCTGTGCTGTCCTCTGCCCTTATGTGCAACAGGCACAGAGAACTGAAGTGACAACACCGGTGTCAGCTGCAGCTCAGAAAGAACTGAAATTCTGAACCTTTTATTTTAAGCTGATCTACAATGTGCTAAACAGCACCTCAGTACATAACAACCTCAGGTGCCTCAGAAGGTCATCCTATGCTGGGATGGGAGGCAGAACAGGAGCACTGCGCTCCGTTATGAACAGAAATACCTGCTGATGCACAACTACAGCTGCCACACGATGCTGGCTGGGCCCTGCTGTAAGCACACAGCACGGCCCGGGTTTATTACACGCTATAATCACCACCACGCAGAAATTAACACACTTTTAGACAACCTGCTGAGGAAATAAGGTGAGAAAGTCACCTTTCCCGCTGTGCTCCGGCCTTTCAGCACCGCCCCGAGCTGTTACAGCTAAATCCTTTATCGACCAACACCTCCTTTCGGTTCCCTTTTTATTTTCCTCAACACCCCGAATCGGAACCATCGCTGTACTGGGTGCCGCCCGTCATCTCCCATCGCCGCGCATTGCCTCCGCTCCGCAGCGCCCATCCCCCGCTCCGCTCCCGCCGGTTCTCTCAGGCCTCGCCGCCCGCCCGGATCCTCTCAGCCCAAGGATCGCACCCGACTCTGGCCCAACACGGAGCGCACCGCCCCAGTTGCTCCCTCACACAGCAGCCCGCGTCGCCCGGCCCGGCCCGGCCCGGCCCCTCAGCCCGCTCACCGCGCGGACAGCCGGCCCGGCACAGCGCGCTGCGGCACGGCACGTCGCTCCGGAGGTAATGCTCCCGAACCACGCGCACCGAGCGGCCCTGCTGGCTCCGCAGCTGCAGCACTTTCTCCGTGCGGAGCATTCGGACGGCGGCAACGAGCGGCGAGCCGCAAAACGGTCAGACCGGAGATCCCGGGCCGCTGCGCGAGGGGCGGTGCAACAGGACGGGGCGGGGCCTGAGCCGAGGGGTGGGGAGGATGGCGGGGGGCGGGCGGGAGCGGTGCAGGCAGCGCTGAGCGATGGGCGGAAGCGGGCGGAGAGCAGCGCTGGGGGAAAGGCGCGAGCTGAGGGAAAAGCGCGAGCAGAGAGCAAGGCAGGCGCGAGCAGAGAGCGGCGCTGAGGGATAAAGCGCGAGCTGAGGAGAAGGCGGGAACGGGCTGAGAGCAGCTCTGAGGGAAAGGCGGGAGCGGACTGAGGGAGCGAGGCTGGCTGCAGCTGAGAGGAGGCTCTGAGAGACGCAGGAGCGAACTAAGGGGGAAGGAGCTGAAGAGAAGTTGGGAGAGAGTGTAAGAAGCAGGGCTGAAGCCGAGGGCAAGCCGTGAGGGGCTGGTGCCGAGTGAGAGCTCAGGAGAAGGGTTTCCACAGCCCTGCGCCGAGCCGAAGCAGAGCCCCGGGTTGTGCTGCTCGGTGACGGGGGATGGATTCCCTTTCAATGGTGGAAAACGGAGAGATTTAGGAGGGGCAGTGGAGAAAATGCTGGAGAAGTGTCTGGAATGCCCGTGGAAGGTGAGAGAGAAGGGTCTGCTCTCTAAGAACGCAGTGCGTGGGGAGAGGCGGTCGTAGCGAAGATAGATTTGGTGTTCTATCATTTGTTTGTAGGCAATTACAAAGGGCAGAAATGTGTTTTGTATCGGAGGCTCTGGAAGGCTGGACAAGGCCCGCAGAAGCGGCGGCTGCATTGTTGCGCCTGCCTCGCAGCCTTGCATAGCGGCACGCGCCCGTCTGCACGGCCGTTCCCCGTTCCCTGCTGGGTCCCGCCGCGAGCCGCCTCAGCTCCGCTCCTCGCTGCGTCCGCTTTTATGGCGCCCCCTGCCGGCGCTCGCTGGGCGGTGAGGCGGAGCTCTGTTCGTAGAGGGGAGGCGAACGCAATGAGAGATCAGTTTTTCTCGAGATCAAATAGGAAAGCGGAGGAAGGTTGTGGCACCCAACGCAGTGTTTGTGGTCCCCAGTCGGTGTGCCGTAAATAAGACTGTAATGCTGCTGGTATGATACCGGGGGATGATTTTAGCAATAAAAATTCATCAATACATTCTTAGAAATGCCTTCATTGTAACCTCGCTTGAACGTGGTGCAGACTCTGCAGTAGTTGTCCTTATGAGGAAAAAAGACTGGGAAAAAGCTAAGGCGGCATGTCGCTGTATGTCCCTGTTTATTCCACTTGCTTCTATTTCGCATATCTTGTAAAATGCGTATCTCCAGTAACTAATATTTCTAAGTAACCAGTTGGTGCCAGTAAATGTAAGTACCATCTGCAAGGAACTGGTTTGTAGAAGCCAAGTTCTCAGCAAGTGAGGAGGAGGAAGTGTTAAAACTTGGTGAGAGACGACTGAAGTGTGGTCTTGGTTGGTAGTCTAGATTATTTTAGATGTATTATGTAAGCAAGATGTGAGAGGAAAGGAGAAATGGAGACCAAAATGATGGAGCTCTTGTTCAGTAGGAACAAATATAGAATAACCTGTGGTGACACGAAGGGGATGAGAAAGAACATTTGGGAAAAAAATATATAGAATTCAGTTTGAAACTCAGCGGCTGCTCCCTGCTGTGGAACAGTGAAGAGCCCAGATCAGCATGCCTGTATTGTGTCATTCTGTGACTGCAATAAAAGGAAAGTTAATTAATCGGAAGTGACTGAGATCGCTGCTCTAATTTGTTCACTGTTTTACAGAAAAAAAAATGCAAGACCTTTGGAGTAAGTTCATGTGCTGCTGGTAGTGCTGAGGAGCTGCATGCTGATTTCTAATATCCTAGTTAGACGATCTTTCAAATTCTCAGTTGCCCTTCCTGCCTTGGTGTGCAACCTCTTAGGCATCAAAGTCTGTGTAAGGTTGACTCATGGAAGGTGTAGGACTGGTTGCGCTCCATCTAACAATTGAGTTTGTCCTAGTAAGATCAGAGACAAACTTTTTGCTCGTCTAGTAATTGCCTTTATACATGACAGAAAGTTTGTGCAGAGAAGGAAAACCAGCAGTATAACAGGAACATCATTAATTGTTTTAAAGTAGAAGTTGCTGATGTGATCTAGGTATCTGAATTAGAAGATCTCAACAAACTGTAAAGAATGAAGGTGGAATGCAGCACAACTGCATGCCTTTGAAACATAGCTCTCTTCATATGATTTTCCTTTCAGTGGTTGAGAAACATGACACGGCAGACCCGACTGAAAGAAACCAGTATAAATATTTCTTTCTTTTCATACAGTATACCTTACTTCATACAGTGCTCCTTTGGAGAACGCCAGTAAGTCTTGGGAAAGCTTTTGCTTTGTGAGTGAGAGAAGTCTCTTCAAAGTTCAATTACATGTTTGTTCTTACCTATGTTGGGAAGGGTGAGCCTCTGAGGAGGTTTCCCTCTGCTTGGAAAAACATGTCAGGAGATGCAGTGCAGAATTTCAATGCAGTACCTTTAGATAGAAGTTGCTCCGTTTTCAGTGAAGCAGCATTTCAGATCAGTGGAAAATACCGGATTTTGGCTCAGGTTTCCCAAGATTGAAGTATGACTCATCTGACAAATAGCTGACAACAATATGACCTCAGAACTAATTTTGAACACAAAAGTAAAGCAGTGCATTATATAGGTTATTATTCATCTCTATGTGGAAATGGAGCGCGCACTAGGCAAGGACAAGTATTCAAATACAGGCGTGATGTGTTGACAGTGTAATGTAATGCCATTTTGGCTGCTTACCAGTATTTGTCAGTTGGGGTCACACAGATAAACCTTTGATATACCTTACTTTTGTCCTGACAAAGCAATTGCTGGGTTTTCTTACAAAAGGATTCATTCCTCAGGTGCCTAAAACCTGTTGTGATGTGATGCAGCTTCCCCTGTTTTTCTGTGTTATGAGCTGGGCTGCCAGGCAAGTTGGGCCACATCAGCCAAGTCTGTATTTACATTTAAGTTGGTGACAGAACAGTGTGTAAAAATGTGTATAGCAAATTATCCTGTGGTCACCTACTCTGTTCTATGAGTAGACAGCCTAAAGAAACGGTAAAGCAACAAAACTGAGATCAGAGTATTGGAGTCCAGGATTCATGCAATGCTGGAATCAACAGAACTCTGTAATATTTTCTTAAGGAAAGGATATTTTGATATGTTTTCTTCTCCACGAGCTCCATCACTGGAGTGATCGAAGGTGAAAGGTTTGATTGTCTTACAGCATATCTTTGAAGCTGCTTCTCCTATTCTTAAAGCAATTTTGAAGCAATGGGCAGTTCAGTATCTGCTTCTAATTCATACGAAGCTGAATAAATGACTGTCTTTTCTCTTAGAGATTCCTTCTCCTAGATGGCTGGTTCAGGAAAAGCCAAATAATGTAAAAATAGTACCCAAATCTGGAAAGGTCTGGGATTAACATGCTGATCCTTGCCCTTGTAAAGTGTGAAATACAGTCCTCACCCAGCTGTGTGCTGGATATCAGCTCTGATTGCCTTGTTAAAGGTTAGTCTCCTTCCTGCTCGGCTGCAGAGAAGTGCCGATAAGAGAAGCTGACAATCCTTTTTTGAATGAAAGACCACGTAAAGCAAAGATCAGTATCCATGGCTCTTATGTATGTGGTTGTACTTCTGAGGAAAAATTCTGTGCCTTCATTTGTTAGAAAACATATAAAACCTCCTTCCATTTGTTAGCAGAAGTGATATAGTGTGCATAAATGTCATAGGTGAAGGCCCAAGAATGTTACTGCATTCAGTCAGTTGACGCTGAATCTCGGCTTAATGGATGTAGCACGTATTCTGGGTCAGCAATGTCCAGCATTGGAAATGTCTTTCTGCTTAAAGGAGCTGTACTGAGTCTGATTGTGTTTGTTATTGGAAAAAAATGACTTTGCCTGTAGTCTGAATTTACTGATTTTCTTCATTAGGTATTTGTAAAACTGGAAAGTTTTCTCCTGTCAAGTTTCTCTACCTCTAACGGTGTGATGCTGTCACCTGATGACCTCTTTTGCTTTCTCTTTGATAAGTTATGAAAGTCAAACTCTTTGTTTTTTTGTGTTTTACAGCTCTTTAGTCTTTTATTATTTTATTTCTGTTGAGATTTATTGCTGTTGCTGAAAATCCCCACTGTGTTCTGTATACTGGAATTGGGTTTGGCATCGTGGCCCGAATCAAATACTATGTAACAGTCAAGTTACTTGTTCTCCAGTACATCTTAGAATTAGACGAACTCACTTGTGTTAGCGCTGTCCTGAGGGAACTGGTTAAACTGCTTGTCTATCCTTACCCTAACGTATCTTTTGAAGAGCCAGTATTTCCTAGTCAGGGCTCCTGCTGTGTAAGCATGCTTCACATCTTTTGCAGCTGGAAGCTTAAAATATAACTTTGTGTGTATCTAAATATCTGGCTTGCCGGGACTCAGCCTGTGAAATGAGCCAGGCCAGTGGTCTGCCCTGTGCCTGAGGTGCCATGTGAACAACAAAAATCTGCAGAAGGAATTCCCACCGTTACTCTGGTAGGAAATCTGAAATTAGTATTTAATTCTAAGATCTATTAGTTAAACTTTCTTGCTCAATTTAATACATCCCGTGCTGCTTTGCAACTTTCAAAAAAGCAGTGCTGACAAATTGCTGGTTTTCAGGAAATTCTTGGCAGAATTCTTGTTATAGTGGCAATATTGCTTTTATCCCCAAATCCCGTACTCTCGTTGAAGAAAGATATCAAGACAGTTAAACAAGGTCTATTTTCTGTAATCCCGAGCCAACTAGCATTAATTGTATCACCCTCCTTTAATTATTTTTGCTGAATCTCTTATAAATTGGACTTTATTTTATGTTGCCTAGGATTTCTCTTTGACTGACAAGCTTATAATTACCTGGATTATTTCATTTATCCTCTACAATTATTTTACATGTCATCGCAAAGAACATAAGACGCTAATTTTCTTCCCCTCTCTTTCTCTTTCTCCTCTCTTGTGATTTGCTTTTCTCGTGCATCAATTGTTAGGATTCAGATTTTCTCAGTGGATTTCTTTATGGTCCACCTTACATTTAAGTTTTCAATACCGCTTATCACCACTGGGAGACACTATTAAACTGATTTGCAGTTGAAATGCAACTCACTTCCATTACTGCGTCTGATGGGCTAAAATCAGCCTTTCTGTACTGTGAACAAACTGCTTTGAGTTGCTTGTAACGTAACTAGACAGATTTCTTCTCCAAAATAAACTGGAAACTGAGGCTGTTCTGAAATAAATTAAAAAGCAACAGCAATGAAAAACCACCAGCAGCCAACTTGTCCTGCGGATCTCTGCAGTTGTGGCAGGAGGATGGAACTTGGTGTTTACAACTACCAGAAGCATAAAAACGATTTGTCAGAATTCCTCACTCTTACTATGGTGTACTTTTGATTTTCCTCCCACCACCCTTTTCTTCTTTGGATGCAGTTCAAAAACTTATTACATCACTGCATTGCAAAGCTGTATGTTGTTTCATTTCACTTTCTGTACTTTAATTTGTTCATTCCACATATTTGCTGATGCAAGATTTTAAATATTAAAGGCAAAAAGCCTTTGTACTAGCACCGATTGAATGTTGAACTGTAGCTGATTAAAGAGCTTTCATTTATTTGTAGATTATGATCAACACTTGGTGGATTCTAATCTTTCTGTTTTCATAAAATATGTTTGTATTTGTTGTGTTACGAGTTGCTGAGATAAGTTAGATCAAAGAAGGAGTTCGCCAGATCAGTCTTGGCATCAAAATGCATTTGAGTTGGTTGGAAGCTTCACGGTGAAGTGGTGCCTGAGGTGTCCCAGCCTCTGCAGCTACTCTACGTGCAGGTCAAAGGATGGTCTCAGGTAGGGATGGAAAGGCCTGGCAGGTCGCCTTTGTCCACCCACTATCAAACTGGAATCTTTCCCTCCTAGCTCAAGCTTGGGGTCAGTGCTGCAGGACATAATGCTCTGAGGTTCATTTACTGTGCTGTAGAAAACAGAGTTGTAAGGGTGACTTTTTTTTTTTTTTTTTTTTTTTTTTTTTTCCCCCCTAGCTTTCAAAATCAAGGAAATTTCTGGGTGATTAATTTCCTCATAGATTCCTATTGTGAGAAATTGAACAGGCTTTCATTTGACCTGTGGGGAAGTCTGCTGTTAAAATTTGCTGTACAAATGGGATATAAAAGCTTTTCCTTGAGATCTCGGAGACATATGTTGGAATTAAAGGAAAATGCATCATAGTGCATTTTTGGTGTTCAGCTGTGCATGTAAGGTGCTTGATGTTTTACTCACCAAAAGCATAAGGGTTTTGCTTTTTTTAATAGCCACAACGACTCGATGTGTTGGAATGCCACAGTGCCCATCAGGCCTGGGCAGAGAACAGTCTAAACTTTGAAAGAATATATAATTCTTTTCAGAGAAGGAAAAAAAAAAAGCAGAATTCCAAAATGCATGGCTTTGTCGTAATTAGTATCAAGATCTAATTCTTAGCCAGAAAAGAATTAAAGTATATCTTGTAGTGTATAGCAGTGCTTTAAATGATGCTGCCTAGTTTTGTATGTAATGTTATTCTGTTTCCTAACTGTATGAGTGTGAAAACTGACCAGCAACGAGTATCTTGAATTTAGTGTAAAATTCATAAAGTGACATGCATCTTGCTTACCAATTGAGGTTTTCATTTGGCAAATGTTCAAGCTTACAATGTGTTTTTCATGATTATTACCTTATTAAAGCTCATTTGCTATTCATGGAAAGTGAGCACAAAAGGGATGTGAATAGTCAAAAGAAATCCATTTAAAAATTCAAATGAATATCCAAGGGAAATGGACTGCAGTATTTGCCCAACTCTACTGGGTATACACTGCTTGTGAATGTCTTATTAGCAGATGCCTTTGTCATTGTCCTCAAGGCTTTCATCACGAATGTTAGATAGTTCTGTTATGACTTCATACTGCAGTTATGCAAAATTCATTCTTGAAATTGCTAAAATGGTTCTTTTAGAGTGATGCTACGTGAGAATGTTTGCTGTGTTTTTCAAATTCATTAAAAAGGCACATTTGTTGTGATACTGGCTACTGAGTTTCAATGTGGTGTAAAGGAGTTGAAGAAATTCACATCATCATCCTTTGCTAAAAGCTGAGAGGTTCCTTCCAGTGTCTTTCCTCATATCCTCCAACACTGTGGTTATCCTTGTAACTACTGCTGTGGAAATACATAATGCTTAGCTGGTGGTGGGAAGAGTCTGGATCATCAACTGTGAGAGTGCGATTATTTTCTGGATATGTTGATTATGTTCTACTTTCACTGAGCTCCTGCCTGCTAAGTGGCACCTACTTCTTTGCAGTCTCTTACAGGACTATGATATGTGTTTTAGCTGTGTCATCATTCCATTATTTCATGCTGGACTGTTGTGTGAGCAACTGCATAGTTTCTAGAGGTAGATAACCGAAAAATAATTTACAGCATCATTCAGCTCAAGGTTTTTGAGATGCATTTAGTCATGCAACTTAAGGTCAAAGGCTGGTGCTTTTCAGAAAAGTCTTGCTGCTTAGCCAAGTTTATAACTGCTTGAACTGAGGCAGAGAAGTTCACGTGATTTCCAGGGGACAAATGCCAACTGAGTAGCTCAGCTAGGATTTGAGCCAAAGATTCATTCTCTTGCTTCATCACCTTTGGCTGTAAATAGTGGACTTTTTTCTGGTTTATGGAGATTTTAGGCAGGTAGCATTATGTCCCATAATATTTTTTCCTCTTTTTTCTAGTCCTGATTCCACATGAATGTAATGTGTGCTGTTGAGGAGATGCAGAGCATGGCTGTGAAGAGATGTCCCCACTGTTGGACTCACAAGTGCAGCTACAGGTAAGAGAAAATTTCTCTGATGAGGTAAATGGAAGGCAAAGGAGCAAACCCAATTCTGTGACAGAATGGTTCCAGTTCTGTGTTTAGAAGCAGGTAACATGAATGCTCTTATAGGTGCAACAACTTACACCTTTGGAAGCATGTAAGATGGATGGATGGACAGTGCTGGATTATTTTGATCTATTATTTTTGCTTAGAATTGAGTTCAGCATGCTATTTTCTAGCTCATCTCTTTTTTTTTTTTAATATTTTTTCTTCCTGTCCTGTCTTTTCAGTTCCTTTTTGGAATTTAATATCTCAATATCTCCCCTCAGTGACTTCTGTTCCTTATCTTCTCTTGATCTATTTCTGTTTCTCTGTTAGATTCTGTCCCCTTAAAGCTCCAACTAATGTCTCCCCGTATGTCAAATTTAAAAACAAACAAACAAAAAACCCAACCAACTAGAGATGCAAGGCTGTGAAAGGAACTGGAGAATGTTTGTGTGATTGCAGCAGGCTGACCATTAAAACGACTATATTTCTACAGCATTTCTGATGCTGGGCTTGACAGTTTCATTTCTGAAACTATTTATACTCACAAAAGTCTGTAACAGCATTTTCATTATTTTCTTTTATGATATTTTCCCCATATTTTATCAAGCTAGATTCTTCTGTTCAGGCTTGATTTCAGACAATAGGAGTACAAAGTGGAAAAATCTTTTCTGAAAGCGACTGTAGCTTTTTATCTATCAGAGCATCTTTCTGTGTCCCATCACATTTTTATCTCAGTCTACTTTTCTGCTTCTCTGTTTATTTGATCCAATGTGAAGACATGGAGGGGAGGCTCAGATGAAAGTTTTGTCGGAGGAATGTGTATGCTCATAGCTGAGGAATCTTATTAAAACTGCCTTTCTCATTATTCACCAAAGTTCTCTTGCTGCTCCAGACCCTGCTTCCAGAGAATGCCACCTAACAGCAAAGGCTAACTGTAACTATTGTTGTGAGCTGAAAACACGGAGCAGTTATTTTGCTAAACAGTCATCAGTAAACATCACAGTAGGCAAGGACAGAGAGAATGATCATTTTTATTTTCTTGCTTTTCAAAATACGATGTTGTCCAAACACCTCAGTATGCAATGTTCCATTTTTCTTTCTGTTTCTGAATTTCAACTTAATTGAAAGGAAAAAAGGCACAATTTGGGGTTTTGAAAATGAAACTACAACTAACATTAAATATTCTTAAATGATAACACTGTACTGAATTCTGCATAGAGATTGTGAAACCTCGTGCACTGGAAGTTTGAAAAAACAAGCTACTGGCTGCTTGTGAGTGGTTCAGATGTAACTTGCTCGTTGCTGGAGTAATTTGATCAGTGATGGACAGGCTTACAAGACTAGCAGGCCATTATCATCTCTTCGGATTTTCCTATAGCCCACTAGGCCTCCTTAGCATTGGTGACGAAAGCATAGTAAGGAAAGGACAACTTTTCCATGATTTTGCTGATTATAGCACAGTGATGTCTTTGTTTCTCTTCAACCTTATACTTCAGTGATTCTGTACTGTTGACATAATTCCAGGGCAAATGTAGAATAAATCTGTGACAATATATGGTAGTAACAATTGTCTGAACTACGGCCCTTACTACAGTCTCATTTGCTTGTCTCAGTGAGTCTGCTTGCCCAGGAGGGTCAGCAGGTTGTTTGATTCCTGTTGAGCTAATTGGCAGGGTAACAACCACTGCCTGCCAAGCAAATACCTTTGTTTAATCTGCTGTTTGTGGATAAAAACCACCAATAGACAAAAGAGGCCCTTTTTTAACAAGCTAATTTAGAGCTGGATTAAGATGATTCTTCCTTCAATCCCAAAGTGTCAGTGTTAACTACTCTAGATGTGTACCAATAAGATAGATGTGTACTTTAGATATGTACCCTCTGATCCCTCTCCTTACCTGACCACCCAGCAGTAGAAGGGCACTATTGATTCAACTATAGCATTAGAAGTTTATCAGAACCAGCGAGTTTTACATCCAAAGTTATATACTTATAGGCTGATGCCAATAGTAACAGCACGATTAAACAGAGTACAGAAGAGATGGGGAGCTTCCTGAATTAAGGTGTGCAGGGATTGTTAGCTGATGGTAACTTCCTGCTTCCACAGAAAGGGCACAGGCAAGGCTCAAGGCACTCAGTGCAAAGATTTTTGTCCCCTCTGAGGACAGGGCATCCACAGCCTCTCTGGGCAGCCTGTTCCAGCACCTCACCACTCACCTAGGAAAGAACTTTTGATCAAGTCCTAAAGACTGAGACAAGATTTAAGATGTTCTGACTTTGAAACAAAGGCTCTGGTGCAATTACTTCATTTCCATTATTCTCATTTTAATTGATGTGTGTTATTCATCATGACGATCAGAACATGCTTTACATCACTGTACTATTTCTGATTTGATGATCATGATAAACTTAGTAACCTCTTTCAGTCTGTAAAGTTGCACGTTTCCTTCAGATCCTTCTTTTATCTTTTTAAGTGCTTTTTAAATTTTGAAGGGCAAAATTTATTTGTTTTGGGCAGTTGGAGAGTGCTGGGAGGACATTTAGTTGTTTGTTTGTTTTTTTTAATATAGGAGTTATTTTAGTACTGCTTCATTTTCATTTCTTTCAGAGATTTCTGTATTCTCCATTTGCACACAATGTGACTGTGTGGCATCCTTAGGATTTGCAGGTTTTAACTAGAGTGTATTTATTTTGATTAGAGTTGATGGGATGGAAATGCCACGTGGTTATTAATTTCCTAGTTTTAATTTTGTTACTTAGTCATATCTTACAAAAAATATCTTAGAAATACATTTTTTTCCCCCAAAAAATGGCAAAACAGAGGAATAGGTGCATTGGGGCATGCTGTTGTTTTGTGAATAAATTCCAAACTCTGAAAATGTCCAGTGTAATTTTCGTATTAATGTTAATCAGCACATAGAATGCTATTTCCATATTTGAGGATAGGAAAACAAAACATAAAATAGTCACTGCAGTCAGTCTCAAGGCGGCCTTCTCCCTGTACTGTAAGGCTCTATGCAGGATGGATCTGCTCTGTGGGCTTCTCACCTCTGCATAAAGACACTAACCAAAAATGGCAGAGCAGATCAAAAATCAGGTGCTTCCTTTACGAAGGGCCCAGGTTGAGCCTCTCGAGATGAAGACAGTGCAGCACAGCACTGAGATGTGCAATTGCAGTCAGCAGGGTTTGGGAATAGGAATCAGGACTCCCAGGATTCTTACTGGTCATTGCAGTTGTAGGCAGTTAAATTTCTTCTATTTAGCCTTCATTGTTGCTTACGTTGTTATTATTATTATTATTTTTTTTTTTTAATTTTTTTAGCTTGTGTTTTACTTTTAATATACAAGAATCATATGAAGCTCTTGTCTTGATTACAAATTCTGAGTGTTACCTTTCTTCAAGTAAATGATAGTCATAAAAATAAATACACACATAGAAAAGGAGGGGTACAGTTAAGAGACTGCTTCTACTTGGTGTTCACATTCAACTATTTCCTAAAACTTCAGGGTAAAAATCTACATAGAAATCTATCATGAAGATAAATTCACAACTTCTTTCCACTTGTTTCTTCTTTCTGTAATAAAACGTTTTTCTCACTGAATATGAGACCAGTGAACTTGCAATTTCTTTTGAAAGAAATATAGCAGAGTAATGTGCCTTCCTCTGGATGTTCAAAAAATGCCAGTTGGCATAAAAGTGCATTTCATGCAGTTTTAAGTTCTGTCTTTAATACTGTCACTATTTGGAGACAGCTGTTTGAAGAAAACTGGCTGAGTTCTGAAACAAATTTCCCCCAGCATACGTTGAAGTACATTTAAATAAGGTATAAATTAATATAACATTTATTTCAGTATGCCAGTCACATGAATTTCTATCTATTTCAGCCCTTAGTTTCTCTTTATTACTTGTTTTACTCTTGCTAGCACTTGGAACTCTAGTCAGCCTTCTTCAGAGGGGAGTTTTGTAAGTGAGAGCAGTCTGCAGGGATTTCTGTGTGAAGTAGGATTTTGGGGAACTCGCTGTTAATGTGGGTGCACAAATTGAATCAGTTCTTCAGTTGCTCCTTTTTTCATTTTTTTTTTTTTCTCTCCATGCTTGCTTGTGGCTCTTCCAGCCTTTGCAGAAAGGCCGCTGCTTCATAGCACTCTCCCTTCACCGAGCACCTCTTGCATTATTAACATCAGTGCCAGAAGGTTTCCTCTTTGGTCCAGCCTCAGTTTAAGGAAATGCAGTTGCATAGTCCTTTGAGTCCTTAAGTTCAGTTTAACTCTTTGAATTATCAGACAAACTGAAGGGATTGGCCTTTTCAGCTTCTAACCCAGTTCTACTACATGTTTGGTGACTGCTTGGCAGTGTGCAGATGAGATTCTTCCCGTCCCCTTGGTTCCACCTCACCCAGCAGTAAGGAGGAACGTCCTGCAGACACATGCTAAATATCTATTTGAATTAAATGAATAATTGCTGGAACTGATCTGCATACTTTTGCTAGTATTACCCAGGATTCCTGCTTTCTGTATTTTTTTCACCACGTTTGCTGGGACAATTTAAATGCACCTTCACATTTAAGGGAATGGGCCCGTGGTATTACAGAGGTCTTTGGAAGAACTGAAGCTGTGAGGGATCTCTAAGTTTTTTTTACTCTTCAGACTGAAGTATTTGTTGTATTTCTCTAAATTTGGTAGCTTGCTCAACCATTCTGTCACTGCATTAAGTGAAATGCGAGCTGTAGGAATGCAGAATTACCTTCCTAAATGAGAATAAATTCTTGCAATTATTATTTGGGTAGATCAGGGAAGTCAAACAAAACATGAGCAGAATTGGTTCCACTTAAGGCTGTATTTTCTGTACTGCCTACAACTAATATGTTTGTATCTGATCTGGACACTTTGTATTGGTAGAAGGGAGCCATGCATAAATAAGGCCAACAGTATTATTCAGTATTATTAATGATGTTGTCTACCTTTAGATTCTCAAAAACTAGCAAACTAATAAATTTTACATATTGGAAAAAATCACAGATAAATCAAACAAATATATAAATTCTTTAAGGTATTTAATATGTGTTAAGAGGACAGAATGATGAATTCAATATTGAAAACCAATATCAAGTTTACAATTATGTACCATTTATCATCACTGATTGCACAGACAGCATATTATTGCAGGGAACAGGATGATTCATAAACTAAAACCTGAATGGCTTTATAAAAAACAATTTAAGATTCACCTTACGTCTGAAAAACTTTGTTTTTCTTTTTCAAGCATTGTTTTCAGTAGTAAATTGTACTTTCAGACACAATTTATGCATATTTAATTTCCTGAGCTTTAATATTAAATGTGCAATCATTTTAGAGTGTGGAAAACTGGCTTTTACAAACCATCACTTAATTCCTTGTAGTATTATTTTCTGAGGTCCAATTTCCCTCTTTGGGTAAGAAGAACTTATGGAAAATGTGAGTGGGTAGGAGCTGGTTTTGAACTGGACTTGCAGACAAGCAAGTAAAAGCACTGAAAAGTGTTCTTGAGAGTGATTTGACTTTGAGGAGAAATGGAGCACAAGTAGCAGTTCCTTGCTCAGCACATCTCCTAGGGTAAAATCCTGCCTCCCCAAAAAGCCAATGGCGAAACTGCCAGTGAGTTTGTGGTTTTCTAAAGTCCATTGCCTGTCTGTGCTGAAGGACAAACCTGCTTCCCTGTGTGAAAGAGCTGCACTTTAAAGTCTTCTCATCCCAACTGAGCTCTGGGAGAGAAAAATGAATTCTTTTCTGGTTCACACTTTATCAGCAGAATTATTAAGCAGTTTTCTGTTGCAGAGTCACTCCTGTAGTGCGCTCTTGGTGGTTTCTTCTGTGTTAGGTTATTTTTTTTCCATTTTTTTCTTAGTTTGATGGGAATAACCAAAGATATTATTTCACCAAACTGAGGTTGTGCACCAATAACGGCTGTCATGGTTTTGTCCTTCAGAATTTCAACGAGCTTTTCTGATTTATGAAAGAATCTTGCTAAGTTTGAAGATTCAGCTTGTCTTTGCAGTTATAATTCTATGCTAGAATCACTGAGTTAATAGGAGGAAAAAGGCAAAACTGTCTTATTCGTAAGCTGTGTATTTTTTAAAGCAAAATGACTGAACTGGAATCCCTGTGATGCAATCTAATGGTGTTTATTTTTACTGCCTGTGTGTTTAGAGCTGCAGAATGCTACAATACCCATTTATTATTAGGCAACCTCAGGTGTAAAACACATTCATTGCCACACGATTTGACACTTCTAAGGACTGCCACTCTTCAAATAGATCACTGTATTTCAGAGAATACCAAGCTATACTTTTGTTTCCAAATGAAACAATTGAGCCGGGTGGGAATTTACATGAAAAGGAGCGGCAGGAATGAATGCTTTGTGTTGAACATCTGTAAACATTCTGATGTTCGGGGCAGTCATCATCAGACTGGAGGCTTCTCTGGGAAGTTTTAAAGAGAGCTCTAGAAGACAGAAAGAAAAGGTCTAAAGAGCTCAGAGCAGCTAGCTGGCCTGCTTAGTTACGAGTAGTCTGGTTCTCTGTGCATTTCAGACAGCATTTCTTATTTAAAAAGACAAATCAGGGAGGCTGAATAATTCCCCAGCTGGAACCTGGTGACAGTGCTGAGTCATAAACAGTGCCATCAGTATAGAGCAACTGGTGTTTTCAATATTCCTATACAAACAATAAAACTAATTACCTTTATTCAATAAGTCCAGTTCAAATTTGATCTATTCCATTTTATTAAATATTGAAAATAACTTAATAAATAAACGTGATTGCTAATTTATTATTGATATTCATTATTAGCATGTTTGTAAAAAATAATTAAAAACAGGAAGGGAAAAATAGGGATAAATTTATCTCGTGCACTTGAAGCGCTGCAGATCCTGGTCAGGTTTCCCTAACCATAGCTAATGAAGAAAAATAGCTCCACTCTTTCTTGCTGGCTGGGTTTGCAAAAAAAGTGGGTAAGCCAGCAGTCAGTGCCAGGTGTTCTCCACTGCAACCTTCTCCTAGTTTAGGTGGCCGGTGCAAGGAGCTGGGAGCACTGCAGACTGACACAAAGGGAATGTCAGGGACCTGGAGGTACAAAAGCACTGGTGGGAGCGGAGAGGTTTTTGAGGAGACTGGGAGATTGCTGTGAGCCCCTGATGGAAGCAGGACACCAACGCTGACCCACACTATCCATTCTGGAAGTCTGCCATCTACCTGCAGTCTTGCACTGGCATGTTACCATGAAATGCACAGTGCAGGATTCTGGCAGTCTCACCTGTACAGTGAGATGCAGTATGAGGTGGGAGTCATCACATGGCTGCAGTGACCGAATGTTCATTAGCCTTTTTGCTGTATTATCAAACAGGGACTTGATCTGACACACCTTACATTTTGAGGTGTTAAAAGGCCTTATCTTGGCAAATGTTATTCTAATTAGAAAATAATCAGTAATGCTGCACAACACAAAGAGCATTTCATCTTAATTTCATGTAAGATCATACAATTGTTGACTAGAAGCTAAGTTAGTGCAGCTGTTAAAATCACCTTTCATAAGCATTTTAATCTAAAGATTTTTATCTGCTGGAAGTATGTTTTTAACTCCTGGAAGGAAATTACAACCATGGGATATGATTCATTCCCTGCCTGATATCTCTGGGCATCGTCCAGTTTCATTGAGCTGCCCTAAAAAGCAGCAGTGGTGTTGCTGATCTGGCAGTACAAGGGCAGATAATCTGAACAGTAGAGGATGCTAGAGAAGAAGTAAATTTTCCATCGTGCTTTCCTCTATCTGTTAGCATCTGTTCAGTCTTGCCTGGCATCAGCACCAGCCAGCCTCTCTATCCAAAGGCTGCTTTAGGCACTCAGAGAACTGCGTGTGTTTGCCTATGTCTGCATGCCCCTGCAACTGCATGCACACGTGCGGTTACAAACTGAGGCACCTTGAAGTGGTTCTAGAAGTTTGCGTGATCTCCTGCTGAGCACATCCATGGAGTTTGATAGAAGTCTGCTCTCGAGATCCTATTCTTTCAGCTGCAAGAGGCAGGGCTATTTTTTTTTCTTTCCAATCTTCCCTCTGCTGAGCGATTCTGCCTCAGCTGTAGAGGCTGCCTTCCTTGCTCCCACCTACGCTGGGGTTGCAACCTTGAGATGTCAGGGTGCCAATCTGATTCTTTGTCCTTTGAGTCTATTTACGGTATTTTAATTGAATCGAGCAGTAAAAAAACATACATAAAACTCAAGCGTTAGACACTAAATAACTACCCTCAAGCAGTAATTGGTTAAACAAATAACCGGAGTACAACCACAAGCAAATGAACGAGCCAAAAATTGGTATCAGCGCTACCGGAAAGGGGAAAGTTTCGGCGCTCTGAAGCTGGCCCCGTGTGCCGCGTGTACATGTGAGAATCCAAGGGGAGCAGAGCCACGCTGGAGCCGAGCACCGCAGCGACAGCCCGAGAGATGCTGTTGTGACTTGGTGTTGCGCTGGGGACTGATCGGCTGCGAGCCCCCACCCCTGTCTCCTCCCTCTTTCCTCCTCCTTTTCCCTCCCCCAGGTCCTGCGGGGAGGCGGGTTTAAGGTGGGTCGTGTGGCAGCGGTAACTTTCCTAACAGAGCCAAAGAGGCGCTCGGAGTCCCCCGCGGTAGCATCGCCTCCCCGTCCTGGGCAGCGGCAGCAGCGCGGTGCCCCCGTGCGAACGGCCCCGGCTCGGCCGTCGCAGCCCGGGCTGCCGCTCGCCGCCTCCCGCCGCCGCCTCTCGCAACGCCGCGCAGCCGCCGCCGCAGCCCCGCGGATCCGGCCCCGACGGCGGCGATCCGGCCCCGGGTCCCGCCGAGGTAGGTGCGGGGCGGGACAGGTGCGGGACGCTGCGGGAAAAAAGCGGTGCAGGGGCCCCCTGCCCGCAGCTCCGGCCCCCCACGCCCCGTTCGTTCCCGGCGGTGCTGCTGTGGGGCAGGAAGCTCCCTTTGCACCGTCTGTCTGCAGGGGAAGAAGTCCCTTTCCCTGCTCCTCAAGGAGCTTCCCGGGCACCCCGGACAAGTTAGGGGCAGGGTAGGGGGCGATCTCTCTCCAGTCATCGGCTTCCGTCCCTTTCCCCGAGCCTTCTCTGGGTTCCTGATGGTTTTGGAAGTGCTGATCTAAGAGATACGTGCCTAAGGGAGACCTTACGGATTTATTAGGACTCCCTCCATCAGCGCTTCTCTCGGAAGCTTCCCCGCACCACACATGCACGCACGGTATGGTTTACTGGGGTGTCGTGAAAGCACCAACTTTCTTCTGGTTGCCCGAGGCACACTTGTCCCCGCGTGTCCCCCGTCCCCGGGTTGCTGCTCTGCGCTGGCGGCAGGACTCGGGAGGACGCCTCGCTGCTCGCCGTCGCGTTGCTTCCCGTGCATGTACTTAACAGGGCTCAAGATAAAGGGAGTCTTTGGAGTAGGGGAAAGGCACGAAGGAGAAGTTGTAGGACGCAGCGTGTGAGTGACAGCTTCAGTTTCTTGAGGATGGGAGCTGGTGTAATCGTACTCTCACTGGTGCTACTCAGCGCTGCCAAACATTCCCTTCTTTTGCATAGGAGGGACTTCTGCCACTCTGCCAGATGGTTGCGAACATAGAGGGAGAAGTTGGGGAGTGTGAGGACATCAGCATCCTTCAGTGTTTAGCTGAGATCCTCAGGTGACAGCATGGAGTTCTTATGTTTATTAATACTCATCTAGAAGCACTGGGCATCTGCATGGCCCTGAGAGGTGGGCAGAGGGTCAAAATAATGTGAAAGCAGGGCAGCCAATCTCTCATGGTAACACAGGGGTTGAAGATTTTAATAAACCCTGTGACCACTAAATACTGTGAAGGCTGTGGTTCACCCCCTAGCAAGAGGGAAGTCCAAACTACAAGGAAGCCTACAGTTTATGTCTTTATGATTTTTTGGTTTAGAATATGAATACCTAACGTTAATTATGAATTAACTAGAATGTAGCAGCCTATCCACCTTCTATATCACGTCAAATGGGAGAGATCCCTCCTGTGACTGTCTTGTATTTTAGTAATAGAAATCTCAGTCACGTGCATAGGTGTTACGTTTTTAAATTTCACATCACCAAGCTGATTAATTCCATGGAGGTTTCTTCTGGTATATCCAAGTGTGAGTCTGAATCTTTCCTGTTCTGTTTGAGTTCCCTTAGAGTGCATCCAAAGCTCTTCTGCCCCTATCTGTTTGGACCTTCTTTACATGTCCACTTTGTTATTAAGTTCCACATGTTTTCCTTCTCAGAGTAAAATCTGATGGATGGATTCTTATTTTGCCAGTAGCAGGTCTAACTAAAAGCAAATAAATAACCTAATCAGTTTTATCATAGGATTTGACTTTATCTGATGATTTACAGACTGAGAATCTGGTCTTGCAAAAGCTTAAGAGTAAGTTTATGTTCACTGGAATTGGTGTGGAGTCTGTTTAAGTTAGTGTGAGGCACCTGAATTGGTTTTGCATTAGGATAGTAAGTACTCATAAGCAGCTGTGCTTAAGGATAGTAATAAGTGTTTGCAAAATCAATTTAAGTGCAAGTGTGTGAGTTCTTATGTGTCAGCAACAACCCTGGAGACTCCTTTACTGTTCAATCTGTTGAACTTAGTTTTATTTTTGCTCTTGTTAATAGCCAAGTAAATCTCTTATGGAACTGTGGAACTTCTATGGTGTATGGTGAAAGTGTTTCAACAAATGAAGTGTTGAAAATGGTCAGCGTTGTCTTTCTAATCAACCAGCCATGCACTTGATAAAATTTTGTGATTTTAGTGTAAAAAGCCCAGAAAACATACAAAAAGATGTCTGAGGTAAAATACAAAACGTCAGGATAAACTGTGCTGTCCCTATTGTTTAATTGTTGGAAAAGGACTAATCTGATGTCTTGTTTTTACAATTAACTATGTTAATAGTCAGGGTATCAAATAGAAGACAGAGGTCTCCTCTAAAAAATTGCATGGCTGTGAATGTATTACTATGAATGGGGCATGTGGCCATCTTTACTTGGAATCATCCTGTAAATGTTAGCAGACTTAATATTTAAGCAAATGCATGCAGCAAAACTGCAAACCTCTGAAAACAGTTAATTGTGCTGGAACTGGGAACGGACCTTCAAGTGAAGCCCGTGTAAACTATTTCTCTACAGTGTGGTCACAATTCTTGACACCCTTTTATCTTTGTCTGTGAAGGCATTTCTAATTCTATGCCCTGACCAAGTGTGTACTTGATTGTTGTTTTCAAAGCCATGTGGTTTGAGCTACTATTTAAATATAATATTTATAATGCTACTATGGCTGCTCAGTTTAAAGACAGAAGTGCTGCATACCACTGCACACTAAAGAGCTTCCATATAATTACTACTTTTGGTGACACAGCTGTGCAGATTTCTGGGGCAAGAATTTAAATAGGGCTTTATACACTTCGCAGGTACTTTATGTAAAAGCCAAAAGCTTTTTTTAAACACAGACAAAAATCAAAAACGCAAACAAGTATGGAGGCTGGAGACTTGGGGGACCATGGAATTCCAGTGCACTAGTTTTTTCACAGTAAGAGCTACAACGTGTGTGCTGGCTGTTGGCTTTTGTGTACTTTCAGGTGCAGAGAGTATGTGTGGTCCATCTTCACCACCTTGGTTTTGAATTACCTATTTACACAATTCTTTATTATTGCCATTTAATGCAGATATATCAGTTCCAGTTGTTTCTTGGAGTGCTGGGAGATGTAGGGTTACTTACGCAGCCCCTCCTTCCCTTTCATATCGTGTGGATAGTGCAAAAGTCAGAGACTAGCTCCGATGCAAAGCCAAAGTCACTGGGAGTTTCTCCACTGATGGTGATGAACACTGGACCACGCTGTAGTTCCTGGTAGGATTCAGGCTTCTGCCATCTTGCCTTTTCTTCATCAGCGTTCAGTTGTCCTATGAGGCATCTGTCATATCTGGTGCACTATGCAGCTATCTTGGTTTTCCTAGGGCATCTTAAAAAAAAAAAAGCAGTTGGCATCCATCTTTGGGCAACTGAATCCTTCCCTGGTTTTCTCAGATATTACTGGACCCACATATGGGAAATTTTCGACTGAGAAAATAGATACAGTTATCATTGTGAATAAATGAGTTGTTTAGATGTTAATGGGAAAGGCAAAAAAACCCTCTGCCTCGTGGTTCTGTATTGTGCTGGTTGGCTGTACTGCAGTAATGACTGGTAATTTTCTTTGCGTAAAACTGACTGAAAACATTGTGAGGAAGTTCTGTGTGTTAAGGTGAGAGAGATGAAAGAGCTTGTAGAAAATTGAAAGAGCTACTAGGAGACAAATCCCAAATAGAAGCAGTTTTAAGGACTGCCAGAGGAATCCTGACATGATATTCTATGTGATTCCTGTGAGTGACATGGGGCATGTGTATAGAGAGGAGAAATTTTGTTCAAGAGTTTATGAAACTGGATCCTTATTTTAGGAATTAATTATTATTTACCAGATTCATGAGGAGACAATAATCTATGCTGCAGGAAGGTGGACTGCAGCCCATAGAATCGGAGGTATTTAGTCAGGATGCTCAAAGACTAAGCCAGAATTCTCTAAGATATGAGTGTGTTTACAAACACTTGTGTATGAATGGTAGTGCTAAGCCCTCCAGGCAGTCTCTCCTGTCTGGCTGCTGCTCTGAAGGGAAAGTGCTGAAATTTGTATGAAAGCTTCTTTCTGAGAGAAGGAGAGAGATGCAGGATGAAGGTCACCACTTAGCCAGCTTGCAGAAACGCAGCAGGAAAGAAGAGCGCATCCAACTTGAACTAGATTGCAAATAAGATCCGTGCTGGTAAGCCTAACTTTTTCCTTTGCATTAGAAATTGACACTGAGTTCCTCCTAATAACAGCCTGACTTTGTGGAGGATAATGAATGAATGGGCAAGAGGCTGAAGTCAGATTTGCTGCTAGAGACAGCTACTAAGTAAAAATAGTTCTGTGCTGTGGCTTCATATACTTCATTTTCTAGGGTTTTCAACTCAACACATTTTATGAGCAATAATAGTCACTCTGAAAAGTAATTTGAAGAGTTAAAAGGGAACCAGAGAACTGCCAGAATATGATTGCTTAAAAGTTAGTCACGTGTGAAATCTGCCAACAAACTCCTGAGAAACTGAAATATCGGAATTCAGACATGCCTCCTTAAGTTGTCAGAACAAGAAAGCAAATCAAAAGCTCCAGTGCTTAGAAGATGCAACTTCTCTGCAGATAGTACTGCTAGGTAAGGTAGCTGTGGAGAATTTTCTACTTTTCCATAGTTTGAATCTTTAATACCCACATCTGTTTTGGAGACAATTATTGAAATAGCAGAAGCAGTCATCTGTCAGAGGCATGCATTTTAAGAGCCTTGGAAAGCAGAGGCTTTGGTACAGTTTTTTATTTTTTAAACAAGCATAATGTATGGAAGTACACTGATATAAAGTCATTGTAAGCATGTGGAGAATCAAGCTCTTTATCATTCTTTTACCATCTACAAAGCGAGAGAAGCATGGATGATTTGTAAGTAGTCGACTGGCATATGGTACCATTATGATAACATCATGTTCACAGCACTTTCCAGATTGATATACAACCTTTCTAAAATAAGCTTAGTAGAAAAAAGAGAAAAGAATGTAAAGTCATTTAGCAGCCAACACACTTTTGGTAGCAGTATAGGACGTTGGCAGGTGACTTCACTGACACTCTTTGTAAATGACTTGTGTGTCCTAGTCTAGTACCTGCTTGGCAGGCAGACACTCCAGAAAACTGCCACTGCACTTTGTACATTGGGGTCTGATCTGTGCTTGCTTAATTCACAATGAAATGCTGCGTTCATTTTCATTCCTTGCAATCTTGGTGGACTCGTGGGGGTTTGTACAGGGTAAAAAGTTTGTTCCTTGGGAGGAAGTTCACTACTAAACACTGTTTGCTGGGGTTATCTGGGGATGGAGATTGAATTATGCTCCAGAATGGCTATTTACATCCAGAACTAAGATTGAAGCTGTCTCGTTGACATGCTGTGTCATTTATAGTTCTCAAGGAACAGTAAAATCATAAATATTCTTGGAAGCAGAAGCCTTGACAAGAGAAACTGTGGCAATGTTTCAGTGTTCAAAGGGTTTTTATCTACTTGCCACAGCTAGCTTAATTCCATTAACGAATTAAAACAATGATACTGTATATGGCATTATTATAGCATAAGTTATACTTCTGTTTGCCTTCATTTAAATGTAAAAGCTGTAAATATCACTTTAAAGGATTGCTGGCTGATTAATTTGAAGTTGTATTAACTTGTGTGTGCTGAAATGGATAAGGCAAATCAAAACCATTAAAGTTACAACACCTACCATTTCTCAAGCTTAGTAAAAATGTCCAGTGCAGCAGTGCTCTTCATCTCTTTTCCTCTTCTAATTTTCTTTTTTCTGCATATTTCAGGTAGGCATTTTATCAACCAAACAGGTCCAATCAGTTATTTTATAGATTCAATTCAAGTATCAGAAAATTTACTTCTCGTGGTTATTATGCGTTACATTGTACAAAAGGTCATGTGAGTAATCATGCACTAAAATCTAGAGAAAGATGAGTTTCATACCAATATTTCTTTGCAAAGTGTTTAGTAGACATTTGGAGACTTATTTTTGCATTTAGTGGGTATCTTTGGGATGAATTGCCTTCTGGATTTGAAGTCTGCGCCACTCTTCCTTCAAAGTGGACTAGCAGACCAGACTGGGCTAGCTTATCTAACTTTTCAATTAGTCAAATCCAGTGAGTTTGACTCAGCACTTTCACGATAAAGCCTTTCTTTCATTTTCTTTGTATAAAAAGGTAGAAAGACTAAAAGAGTTGTTGGAAATGAATGAATGAACAATTTTGAAGATGGCCATTTGTAATTCCAAGCTTTAGTCTAGGTATCATAGTTTTGACAGTTTTAGGACAAAACTTGGCATTCACATACGTATCTCGTGTACAGCACAGAGTGACAGTTTTCCTAGGAACTTCAAGTTTCTGAGAGCTTTTCCAGAATGAGGACTTTCGGGCTTAATCCGAGGTATTTCCAGGCAATGTTAGGACATGAAATAACCATTATGCTTAGAGTTTTGTTTTGTGAACAAAAGTACAGTCATCGCAGACACTGACTAGAATTAATAATCACTTTTCCAGAAGACTGCAAAAATCCTGAATAAGTGCTCCAACAAATCAGTGTTTTTTATTGGTGGCAAGTATAAATTATAGAAAGAAGTTCTTTTCTTTCAGAGTCTTTGGTGCCATTATAGCTGTCATTAATTATGTATTAAGTGTTCGAAAGGAAAGACATCAGTAGCCTATAGGGTATACTTGCATAGCAATTGAGGATTGATTAGGTGCAGTTTCTGCAGTGAAGGCTATTGGGAATAAGTCACAGAAATTATAACAACGCTGAATTATATTTACTAAATATTTATTTGTAATAATGGTAGTAAAATGTATGGAAAGATGTGTGAACTACCGGTGAAAGGAGACTCGTTTTCATGGTGGTATCTATTGCCACTTGGTACCTCCCACTGGGTTACCATCTCTCTAGGGCAAGAATTGTGACTGATGTAAATGGGGATCTGTCAAACCACAAAATGCCACCTGCTGTCTGTGGTCAGAAGGTAGCAAAGTATCCTTGGGATGAATGCAGTGGGTGCTTTTAAAAGTTGAGGCGTGTGTTATGTCCACTCCAATCCACAGGCATCTTTTTCTTTGCCTCTCTTTCTCAATTATATTTTGTCATTTTGGATGATAAACTTGTACAAGAAATTCATTTGTCAAATACGTTTCATGGGACTGTTTGTGGATGAATTGAGTGCAGCCTGGAAACAGAGCTTTTCCATTTGCTCTGATCTGTAAAATAAAAAATATGTGAGAATTCTGAATAAGGGGCAAACAATGTTAAAGAAAGGCAAAAGAAAATAGCTTGGCAGGCAGAGTTGCGTGGGTAGAAATGATACAGAAAGCCACCTTTATATATAGAAAGGAACAAGAAAAAGAACCCTAATTAGGAAAATAAACAAGAGGGGGGAACGAGACAGCTAAACAGAATTTAATAATAAAAGACTCACTCAGAAAAATATGAATTAAATGAGAATGGGGAAGTGAGGAATCAGTTCTGTGCATGGTGTGCACGATTCTTGTGCTTGGCAGAAAGCGAGAGGGAAGTAGAAATGGTTAGCAGGATGCTTCGGCACTGATTAATGTCCAGCATTTAAAGCTGATGGTTTCTAGATAATCCAGGCATCCTCTTAATTTTTTTTTTAAATCAGCTGTTTTTTTTCTCTGCTCTTTTATTTCTCTGCTGGTCTTTCTTTTCTGTTATCCTCCCTAGCATTCTTTTAGGCCTTGTTTAAGGATAAAACTCTCCACTGGAAGGGCAGCTTGATGTAATGCTTAGCAGAGGATGGTATGAGTTCTCTGTTTAGTAGAGAACTAAGTTTACATTGTTCCGTATGCATGTATTCAAAAAACAGAAGACCTGCAGTCCAGAAAAATGATTCTGAATGATTTTTGCAGCTAAAAATGCGTGGACTGTGGAATGTAGCAAGGAGAGAAGGAAGGAAAGAATGTTAGTCTATTTTCTTCAGGCTCTCGCTTTCTGAACATATTCTGCATCTTGTTTGGCTGATTCTTGGCTCTCTTTAAATAATATGCACTGGAAGCAGAATATAGACTTGTAGTTCTGTTGACTGTTGCAAAAGATGTGTTTGCACAGGTAGTCTAGGATGAAATAGACTCTGACTTTCATACACAGCCTACTAATATGCAGAATATACTTGAGGAGAAGGCAAATATGTATTCTGAGCTTGGAAAAGTGCTGCTGTAGTGTAAACTGTAGTAATGTAGCACCCTGTATTTACTTGAAGGAATGCAAACAAGTTGTTTGGACCCAAGTGTTCTGTCCTGCTGAACTGTGCTTGAAGCAGCACCCAGAAAGGGGAAGGATTGGAGACTCAGGGCTACTTTTCTTATTCCTTACAAGATGTGGCTTCAGTCTGGCCATTCCTGTAAGCTTAACAAACTCTGCTAGCTGTGTGCTGTGTGCTCCCCCTCTACTCTGAATGGTTGCCACCAAGCTGGTATACCAAGTTTGCAGCATTTGGCCCTGCAGTGCCTGTGCAGGGCAGATTTCCAGCTGTTTACATTGAGAATCATGGAAGTCAAAGGTGAAAATTAGAGCTAGGAAGACAAAGGAATTTCACTTCATCCAGGAGAAGGAAGTAGTACAAAAGGAGGACAAAAATCTTCTACAAGGACAATATTTGGGTATGCACATGAACCTTAGCTTTCTGAAATGTAAGCGCTTATAAGGATGTAATGTTTCAAAACTAACTGCAGTGACTGAAGTACTTAGCTGCTGTCACCGAAAAGTGAACGCACCTGCCAGTATTCTTTGATGGACACTGAATTCCCTGGAAGGCATTGCAGAAGTTCTTGTTATCACTTCTGTTTTATTTCAGTTTTCTATTACCAAGAAACAGCATTATAGATTTGTTAGCACTGGATTTACTTTGGTGAACTCATTTAGGAACATTGACTCTTCTTACAAAAAGGTTAATTTTTACATTTGAAAAGGTCTCTTTTTGCATATTCTGGGGTGCTTGAATACCACTTGTTTATTGCATTGTGTGGGAAAAAGAAAAACTAATATAAACTTTTTAATCCTTGCATGTTTTGGGGAAGAAGTTATGTAAGTTAGTATGCAAAAAAAAAAAAAAAGTCAATGAGGAGACTACAGTGTTCATTACAAGCTGACTTTGCATGAGAGTTGGTGCATTTGCTGTTGTGATGTGTTCTGGTTAACTGTGTGAACAATGCAGTCTTATAATGTTATGTCACTTTGGGTAAATTCTTAGGGCACAGTGAGAAATATCTTATAGTCAGGTCTGATCCCAGTTTAGACTTTGATAAACTCACAGAGGAAGCAGTGTTTGCACATATGCATTCCCTACTAGAACCCCAGCTGCTGGTCAGACCTTTCTCACCAGCTCAGTTCTTGGATATCTCTGTAAGTGGTAAGTAAATGCATTCAGTGCATGTCAGGGCCTGAGCTGATGACTGAGCACCCGGTGAAGGGGGTGGCTGGCCCAGGAGGCACAGGTGTAAGCAATTCATCTGTGCTTCCCACCTGACTGGAGCAGGTAGACTCTGGGTGTGCCCTTCTAAGGCCACCTCCTGAGAAGGAGCGTTCTGTAACCACAGCCCCCATCGCTGGTCTGGGGAGTTGATTTATTTTTCTATGTATGGTTGTTGATATTCCTAATGACACTTGGCTTGGTATTGCAAAGAACTTAGCAGAAGCTGTTTCACTACTTCCAAGGACCAACGCTGTGATAACAACAAAAGCAAGGCGTTCTTTTAGCAGAAGTATTTTCTTGTTGTCAGTATTATAGCTTGTTACTCATTATGTAGGATTTCATCATGGATGAAGGGTTCTACTCATGTAGCTGAAAGTAATTATTCAACAGTATCAGATACTAGAATATTTGGAAATAGGGTAAGGTGGTCTTCATACCATTGTGTTCATTCAGTAATGCTATTATTTTTAATTGTACATGAAACTTAAATCTGTATGAAATTTGCCAAAAGTGTAGTGCAGCACCTGTGTTTTTCAGTGGTGTATCGTAACATACAAAGTCCTACGTAACATGCAACGTCCTTACTAATACTGTATGCATCCCTAGATGAATTAGTCTTGTGTTCCATATAAGTCAGCATTGTGTTTCTCTTCTAATGTTGCAGAGGTGACTGCTGTTGGTTTCTAGTAAGTCCAAAGCCAATTAGTTCTGTTCCAGTGTGTTGCTATATTTTGTGCAGTTGGATGGTAATAGCTTCTTTTGAGAAGGTCTGGCTATCAGTTTTCTCACCTATCTGAAGTCTGCTTGAAAACAATTGGATAAGAAAACTTTTATTGTTTGTTAAAATCACCTTGTACCTTCCTTCTTTTAAACTGCAATCAAGCAGAAGACCTCCTTTAAAAAAAAAAAGAAAAGGGGGGGGGGGGGAAATATATGTTGGAAGCCATTGGAAGCAGTGTAAACACCACTTGAAGAAACTAATGTTAGGTCGTCTGTATCAGCATTGACTCTGCACAAACCAGAATCACTGTGGAAGATGAATGCAAGCACAAAATGCTTTTCATTATTTAAAAGATTGCTGTGATAGAATTGTAAGGTACTTCAACTCTTTCTTCAAAAAGATGGACAGGATCTAGTTTTCATAACTAGTGTTTGAAGTTCGCTATCTGATGTCTGCAGCTTCAGTGTTTAGAGTACTTGTATGAGCAGCTAATAGCTAAATAGCTCAAAGTCAGCTAAGGCAATGGGTGTGATTTAAGGGACTTAGAAACTGAGCCTAAATTAGGGTCTGTGTTTTTGAAGAGGCACTAGATTTGTAAATGCTGCTCATAGTGTTAGATTCTAAGATACTTAAATCAGATTTTCTGGCCTCATTAAAAAAACCACTTTTTTCTTTTTTTTTTTCTTTTTCTTTTTTTTTTTTTAGGAGGAAAGGTAATGAGAGCCCTATATGCATTTCTAAATAAGTTCTGTTAAAATCATATTTGTTAGATCTGTGTTCCCTGAGCCAACCTACTACTTCAAGATATATGCCCAGCTAATCAATATACACATACAAAGAAATTGAACTTGCAAATGATGTGGCACTCTTTGGGCATTCCTACTCGATCCCTAAAACATCATGTCCAATGCAGCAGACAAATCTTCAAGTCTAAATAATTCATCTGGAAATGGTAGGAACAAGAGGAGGGGAAAAAAAGAAACAGTTGTTCCATGCTAAAATACAATAATGCATTAATGTTAATCAATCTCTTCCTGCTGAGAAACGATCATTTAGAAAACATTTTAATTACCAAAACTGAATAATGGGATCAGTATTCTTCAGAAGGTTGGGTTCACCCTACTGAGCGCTGGAGAATCCTCTTCACAGGAGCCCATAAAAACATTGCTGTTTTCAAGTTGCTACTTTCAATCATAAATACTTCTGGGGAGAGGTTTGAGGGTTGTTTTTTTTTTCACAGCAGCTTTTAAGGAAAATGTCGAGTGGACAGCAGGTGTGTGTTCACTATTTTGGATCCAGAGCAGAGGTCTGCATGCAATTAAACTTTTTTTCTTTTGGATAAGAATTTATTGTGCATTACTTAACGCATATCCAAAGCCAATTTGTCAAGCCAAAATGTTTGACTGGAACAAGAAGACAATGTTGTAACGTAATGTTTTAAAAATAGCATTTTTGTCTGTATGCTGCCTAGCAGTGAACAGAAACTTGCAGAAATAAGTCAGCCTGGTTCACTGTTTTGGCTAGAAGTGGTGTGCAAGGAGAATGTTCGTAGTGATTCTGTGGGATACAATGACTGTGACTTTTACAATTTGCAAGAGAAGAACCTTTGATCCTGCCTTGATGTGGAAGGGTTTTGCCTCCAGCTCTGGTTTTACAGATGTTTGTCAGAGATCTGAATGTTAGTCAGAGACACGACTTGCTGACCATAGAGCTTGTGATGACCCCCCAGGAACAGCTGCTGCCTGACCGTTGGGAAAGCTCTGTCATGGGAAAAGAGGTGTTTGTAGAAGTTTCTTCGTGTATATGGGAATATGTATACTGCAGTCTAAAATAGTTTTTCATCTGTAGTTTTGTTTCTTCTATTAAACTTTTATTTTTCATCAGTATGGCATAGCAGACCCATAGTCATGGTTACCCATTCTTCAAAAAGTCTGTGTGGATTGTGGTGAGATCTGTGCAGAGGTGTGGCTGATGCTGTTCAATATCTGTATCCTAACTGCAAAGCCCTCCCATGGGTGCTGCAAATGAAGAGGTGGGAAGGGTCCATTTAAGAATACACTCCTCTGTGATGTGGCAAAGTTTTGAGTGGCCTACGTTTGTTTATAATGAGATCAAGTGAGAATTGGTCCTTGGACCACGTATGAGTCATGGAGGGAGCGCAGTGTTTTGCAAGGATGTATTTTAACACCTCTTTTCCAACACAGGACCTTGGCTAACAAAATAGTGAGCTAAATGGCTAGTGTGGTGCGTGCTGAGGGCTCGGTGACACTGAAGATAGATAGGCATGCACATAGCAACCTCTCTGAAGTGCCCTGCGTGAATGCAGGAAAATTTCTGTTGATTTTGGTTTTCAGTGTGTGCTTAGAATTAAGCTTGTTTTCAGTCCTTTGCTGAATCAGGGTATCAAGTTTGAAAAGAAAATTAAAATAGATTCACTGCGAATGATGTAAATCTTAATGTTTACAATAGGACACGCAAGCGAAGTTGAGTATTCCAGTAATAAAAGTACCTTGTAACTTGTGGAATGAGCAAAGTTCCCAGAATGGTTATTACGTGCTGTATTTTCTGTTTTGGATTATTGAAGTGAAATTGCAAAATTAAGTTGTGTAAAAGGCATTTTCTTCTTTATTTTCATAATTATTCTGTCACCTACATAAAATTTTTTTCTAACTTGAAATGGATCTGGTTGGTACTGAAAATTGCTGTAGGATAAGTAAAACAAGTATAATTGAGATTCATAAATCCACTTTTGAACAAGTACAATTAGGAATAGTTATTAGAGACCAGCTGGAAAACGTTAGGGGTAAAAATTTACCATGTGAAGTTTTTTATGTGTTTGAAACATTTGTTTTATACCAAAACCTAAATTAGATCACCAGAGAAATGAACCTGCCATTTAAAATCTAATTTGTACACAGAAAGTTAATTCTGAATATTCCTATTGATAAAAATTTTATTATTAGGTCTTGTTAAACTGCATGTTTTTAATGGAATTCTGACTTTTACAATGCTTCTCCTATAATTAAAATATGAGAAGTAGCAACTTGATTATACTGAATGCATTTGTGTCCATTGGCTGTGTAATAAACTTTGGTACTAGTTAATTCTCTTCCCTATTATGATTTTGAGAGTAGAGCAGTTTATTGGGCCTGATTCCAAACCAATTCAATTCAAAAGAATTGTTCAGTTAGTGCATGTTGGATTAATGTTTTAGGGCCTAAGCACAGATTTTCAAACATATTAGTGTATAACTCGATACCGGGGGAGATGGGGAAGAAGTAATTCACAGAGACTATCTCCCACTAAGGAGCGTTATACAAAAATGAAACAACATAACAACGGCTTTGTTGTGTTAGATCAGTTTTTTTCTAGTCCAATATTTGGCTTTCAGCTGTAGCACATGGTTGCAACCATATAGCAGCATTTCTCTGTTTAGCCTCCTTTGTTTTCCTGGTCTCTTCCTGCAGTTCACAGAGGGGCAGAAAGGCTGCTCCAGTGGCTGGTCAGAACAGAAAGCTGCTTTGGTGTTGGTGTTGCAAGGCATCCTGCATGCCAGCAAACTGGAACTTAAGCAAAAACTGCTTTTTTTTTTTCTTTTTTTTTCCTAGCATGACTTACAATCATTTCAATATCCAAGATCTTAGTTTTTTCACTTTATAAATAATAACAATAATAGCACTTTTAAGTAAATGCACTCAGTAACTGTTTATTAATATTTTCCATTATTGTACCTATTATATTCTAACAAATAATTTCTGCTGGCTATATATAATACTTATAACTACCCAACAGAAGAAGATATGTGGAAATCCTTTTTGAGACTTTTGGTTTAGTTTTTCAAATTACTTCTGTTGCAATTCGGGCTTTATTTTGGGACGACTGCTGCAATAAAGAGAGAATGCTTTTAGAGTAATTGAACCGAGTGTCTTAAAGCAGCATCTCATCAGTCAACTTTGATTTTTTTCCTCTTATTTTTGGTTAATTGTGTTTCCTCTCTGGAAAATTGGACAAATCAATGTAAATGAAAGAAGATTATTATTATTATTATTATTTAGGATAAATAAGTAAACGCTGTTAGCCATAATAAGCCATCTGCGAACAATACAAATCGAGGATGTAAATTCACTACAGTCAAAGGTTTTACATGAATTTGACACATTTATTACTCATCTAATTAAATTGTGCATGCAAAGCAGGCAGGAACCTAACAATGTATGCAGATGTCAAATGGGTATTTAGTACAATTCTGATTAAGAGCAGCTAGTTTGCATCATACTGTGCTGATCTGTTGTGACTGGTTCTAACAAAACATGCACAGTAGAAAAGAAAATTGTTGGGCCAAATTCTATGCAGCAAAGTTTGAGTAAATTCATTGGTTTTACCGATCAGATGACCCTAGATTGTTTTAGGATCAGATGAGTGCAGATAGGTCAGGGGCTGCAAGGTGTTCTCTTCTGTGGTTCTTTGTTGGTTAGCAGATACTTGCCTGGAAGTTGATGTATTGTCAGAGAACCGGTAGATGAGAAAAGGAATCTCTGTCTGTGGGGGTCATACAGTGATACCTCAGGGAATCTTTAGATTGGGTACAGTGGCTGCTTGATGGAATTCAGTGGCATTTGATGTTCGGATGGTCAGGTTGGAGTGCTGCAGCACTTTGGAGTTTAGAGATCAGTGGGACTGCAGGAAAGCTGGTGAAGGCCAAACTGTAAATGAATGAAGTCATGCTTCATGTTTAAATCATCTTTATAACGGCGTCCCTGCTGATGCAGGCAGTAGAACAGTCTGTTTTTATCTTAGTTGCATGAAGCCCAATCTCCAGTTCCTCTTTTGCTCACATGCTTTTCAAATACTTGCAACTACCACCAGATGCCTGGAGGTTCGGAATTAGGCTTTCTCCTTTTAGTCATCTCATTCCTCTAACCTTTCGTATTGTGAAGTTTAAGCAAAGAGAAATGGCATTTGTCTCCTCCCTGAAAGGTTTAAGGCAATTGATTCTCGTGTTGCTCAGCTATGGCCTGCAACAAAATGATGGAAAGTTGGCTTTTCTTTAGCTCACTTCTCTGTCTATGCGTGTGTATTTAAATCAGCTAAAACCTGTACAGTTTTCAAGGAAGAATGAAAGACAGCAAAGAACTTCTCTGCCCAACTTTATGAATTGGGTTACCAATAAGCTGGGAAGGTGGTTTTGTATAATCAAACTGGTTTGTACTCTGGCCAAAGTTATTTGTTATTCCTTCCAAATGTACTTTTTATAGAATTGCTTTGCCAGAGGCATTTAATTTTTGGCAAGATGAACGTTGGGTCAGGACTGGGGAACAGACCTCTATACGTGTCGAATCCCTGAAGCAGCCTACTTGATTCCACGTGGAATCATTTGAAGGCAGTTATCGGGATTACGTAGCAGGGAAAGTTTCTGTAATGGAAAGTACAGATGCAAAGGCTGCTCAGCTTACAACTGACTGGAACCTCAGCATATTTCCAGAAATTAAAATTCCAAATGCAGAGATTTTCTTATTCCCAGTCGTTAATTCTCTGTGGTTTTTGGCACTGACCAACTCAGACAGTTTTGGAGGGATGCAGTTTGGACTCTTTAGGGCTTGTAATGCAGAAGCTGGCGTTTGGAATTTCAACCAAAAATAACTGGCAGTTGGTGGTGTACCAAGGTATTTGTTGCTCTCAATCCACTCCGTTATCAATGGGCAGATACAAGGTGCTTTACAGAGACCTTTTAGCTCAGCATCAATCAGAGGAGTTGTTCCTGGTGACTGTTTTGTTTCTGCATCCAGGAGCATCAAGGAATCTAGTGGGATTCCAGGTCCTCTGATTACTTTGAGCGGCTGCTTCTTGAGGTTGCATCAGTCTGCTTGGTGTATGCTGGACTGTCCAAAACAACAATCTTCCTTTCTGGTCTTGCAGGCACTGAAAAGCAGACTGCTGATAATACACTGATAATATTTTAGTTAATACTTGTATCTTCTTTTACAGCTAGAAAGCTGATGTAATTCAACAGAAATACATTAACAAATTTAAACTGCTACGGTAAGAGAGCATGAAAGTCATCCCATTATTTGATTTTGCTGCTGTATTCTCAATCTGGGTTGGAGATAACTCAATAACATTTTCCAATCAAGTTCAAGTTAAATGCAAAATCTTTGTTCAACTGAATAATTTCTAACTTAAAAATAGCCAGAAATAGCCTCCTTCAAATGCACTGCACCTGGAGGAAATTTTCTGCTTCATACAACGGCTGAGTTTTGTGCCACTGCTAAAATAATGTACTATGACTTTGTATCAGAACATGCACTGATTTTCATCTGAGGCTCAGAGGGAACCTTTCTTAATTCACTTCCACACAGAAGCTTGAAAAGTGTCCTGAGTCCTTCTATTTCTTGGCTTGTATTGCAGTCTGTGCTTTATATGAATTCCCAGCCTGTGATTGGAAATTTTTCCAAAGAGTTGTGTGTATATTCCTGCACTGCTTCTGCCTCCACATACTCCCTGGCAGGGCTGTGGCAGCTCGTGCCCCATGCGTGCACCCCCCAGATATTGCAGGGTTCTTTGCAAAGGAGATGCTGTCCTGATCTGCTCTGGTGACTTCACTGCTTCACTGGCTTACTCAGTGATGTGCTGGAAGAGAGCGCTCAGGGCAAAAGGTAAGGAAGGCTTCAGCAAAATTAAGACATGATAAATGTGTTTTACCATTTTGAGAAGCCAGAAGCTTACTTCCTGTCACTTTCTAATAATATATTTCCAGCTATAGCAAGGCCTGCTCTGCATTTCTGACAGCTGGTCTTGTAACTGTGCAGTAGTACATGTAATTACATGTGTACTGTTCTTACTTCTGTCATCTTTTTGTGCTGTTCCTTCTCGGTTCCTTACTCAGCCTGCATATCTTTCTTCCCAAATTTCTTCTTGCTGTTTGAATGCGCTCAATAGCATTTCAGTAGTTTTGCAGGACCAATATTTTAATTTGTTCTGTAACATATGAATGTGTCCTTTTACTATGCAGCAGCTTAAGTGATCAGATGAATCAGAGCCCCCCCAGTGCTAGTACCCTTGCTCTTTCATTTGAGTGAGTGAAATGCCTGTAAGCTGCTGCTAGGGTGAAAGAAACAAAGGCAGGCATTAATACATCTGCTCTATTTATGAACTAGCTGGAGCCACAGTTTATTGACCATTCAAATTGCTTTTGGCATAAGATTTCAGGTGGAAACATTTCATTACTGAAAATCTTGCTCTTTAGCTTTTTTTCCACAACACTTCCATTTTTTCACAAACGATCTGAATGATCATATTCATCCTACGTAAGACAGAAGGTCTCTTCTTACTGTGGCCAAGTTTCATGCATAATCCCTTCTAATGCATCAGTACATCGAGAAGGAAATACACCCCTTGGAACTCTCAAACCCAATCTTGAATATTAAATAAAATAAAATACTCATTATTGTAGCAGATGTACGTGTTTGTTTTAAAAACCTCTTTAATTTCACAAATTGAAGTTAAAATAATATTTTTAATATGATTACCATAAAGAGTCAGCTATAACCACAGTTGTATACATATAATTAACATTATATTACTAGTGTGAACTTTTGTTATGAATCTTTCACTGACAAGTTATGTAATTAAAACAAACTTTTGACAGGAATCAGAACAGATTTAAAAGTGGCATGAGATCTCAGACTTTGTGTACCTCTCTCATAGTTTTCCCCTGCTCTTCCTGTGTTGTAGCATTGGTGTAAGGCAAATTCATTTGATGAAGAATGAACCTTGTGTGTATCTATTGTTAGGCATTATCTAAGCGTTCTTAATATCATTCAACTTTTGAGGTGAACAAATAGAAATAATGAATGGAAGTTCACTTCTTATAAGGGAGATTTCTTTTTCTAATACAATACATCAAGTGGATTTTTTTAGAGTCGGTCCATTCAGTTCTGTACAAATCTGTACTTAAATTCTCATGTTTTTGCAATGAAACTTTTAACAATAATAATACAACTGATTGCTTTGCGATGTATTGAACATCTTTTTTTGTTATAATGCTGGGAATTTCTGTGTTTACTAGGGATGTTTCATAACCGTTTGCCTTAGTAAAACTCATTTCTGCCAGCAGAAAAGAATGGCTGCGCCGATTTGAGGTGCTATGATTGATTCAATTTACATTGAATTACAAACCCAAGTTGTGGTAGGTATTATTGTCTGCTATTATTGTCTGCTCGATGACAAGTTAGAGTTAAATGTCACTATGTGCCCTTTTAAAATGTCCCTCTCTGCTTTCCTGTAAGTCCCTTCAGGTCCTAGAAGGTTGCTATAAGGTCACCTCGGAGCCTTCTGCTCTCCAGGCTGAAGAGCCTCAGCTCTCCCGGTCTGTCCCTATTAGGGAGCTGCTCCAGCGCTCACATCGTCTTTGTGGCCCTCCTCTAGACCTGCTCCAACAGCTTCGTATCATTCTTGTCTTGTACTCCATAACTGGATGCAGTACTCCAGGTGGGGACTCCTGAGCTGGAAGAAGGTCGATTTAGAACTGGGTAGCATGAGGATATTCTTTATTGTGAGGGTGGTGAAGCATTCAAGGCCAGGCTGGGTGGGACATGGGACTTTGAGCAGCCTGGTTTGGAGGGAGCTGTTCCTGCCTGTAGCAGGCGGTTGGGGCTAGATGATCTTCAAGGTACCTTGCAACCCCAACCATCCTGTGATTCTATGATTGCGTTCTAATTCTTGTTGCAAACTTTGGCTGATGTATATGAAGTTCCTTCCTTTGAAAGGTAGTTAAAAGACTAAGCAAATTGAAGGAGACAAAGCTTCAGCAAAAGTTTTGATGGTTGCCGTTGATGTTTTTGTTTCTAGCTTTTTTTTTTTTTTTGTAAATGGAAATAATAAGTATTTTAGTTCATGGTTTGTGCACACAATAAATTAACAGCAAATACACATCAAATACAGACTTGGATCATGAATCCTGTCAAATCAGGTGCAAAACAAGTAATTTGCTGCTGGGGTGCAGCAGGAGCATGCTAGGTTTTGGACACGTTTTTAACATCTTTGTCCCGTTTGTAGTTAGGAACTGATGACCTTTAATGCATGCTTTTCTTAAGCAGCAGAATGCTGTTACAAGTGTGAATTTGTCCACGATGACCTTGTTAAATAGATCAAAGTGTGAGTATTTCTCAAATGCATATCACAGAGCTGTGCTGTGATCTTGAAACTGTTGATTTCGCTCCGTTACTGAAAGCTGCTACTTTGAAGTTGCTAATTGCATTAGGTTAATATTTATAGCATCCTATGTCAGTGCCTTTATCCCTGTGTGTGAACAGCACACTCGATAAAGGTTTTTGCAGAGGGCCTAAAAGTGCTATCTAACATTTACAGGTAAAGGTCTATGAAGAATATAACACCAATTGTTGCATGGACTTAGGTCAGAATAACCCTATCCTGTTATTTTCAACTGATGGCCTTATATTATTTTGCATTAAAGATGACTCCTCTGACAGTAATCGTTGTAATACATTTGGTACATACTAAGAAGGCCAGGTGGACATGACCTGGCTGAGTCAGTCCTTTACCTCTCCTGCTCTTGATGGAATGCCATTCAATATCAGATCTTTATTCAGTTCATTGCACAACAGAGATTGCACTGTGTTGTTCTTAAGCATCTTTTTTTCCTTGGGTGAATGTATTGCGTTCTGTAGAGCTGGCAAAATCTCCTGTTTAGTCACCTCTCTTGCTACCCTCTGCTGGTTTCCAGTCTGTCAAAGATATATCATTGTTCTATTTCTTTTTATGCAGGACACCACCTACAAATGCCTTTGATGAAAACAAAAGAATAGCCAAAGCAATGTGGGTGTAGTATTAGGAGGAAATAACCCTGCTACGTGAATCTCTGAGACTGGGTGAAGACTTCATATCGCACGTTCCATGAGGCTTTTTTCAGTTTCTGAAGCAAGGATAGAGGAATTGGGTTTAGTGGGTCCTCGATTGCACTGTGGGAAAACTGACACTGGGAAGAGTAAGAACAGTACTGAGAATGTAAGCTGGGGATTTTTGTTGTGTTCTTCAGCAGATGTTCTCAGCTGTAGGAGTGCAATGTTCTGAAGTCACTCCAAGATTAGTCTGGGTTCTGCAGGGCTCTGCTCTGTCGCTGAAGCAGGAGTGTCAGTTCTAAACAAGGGGACTCTCCTGGGATGGATTTTTGGTAATTCTTTGTAATTTGTGGGTCTACAGCAAAGCACTTAAATATGTGTTTATTTCTAATTAGACCCATTAGCACAATTAGTTTTGATGGGAAGCATGTGGACTCCTGAACTGAACCGTGATACATACAGTATCTAATTTTACATAGTTATTTACAAGTCGAGCCATCTGAAATGCATATATAGCAGTCCCAACACCACAGAGAAGAAATATTTGTAGAAGATGTGGCTTAAAAATCACAGTATCTGAATTTTTCACTGAATTTTTTCATGGAATGATGGCAACTGCATCACCACCCTGCTAGCCAGGATTGGTTTATCTTTTGCATCACACACAACATTTGAAAAAACAAAAGGTACTTAGAATTTGACCTGCCATTGGTTTGCGTGAGCGTGGTATGAGACAGAACACCTTTCTGCAGAATCTCTCTGTTCCTCTGATTGTAACATTTCCCATGTTTTTGTGTACTGTTCACTGGAAGGGACCTGGAGAAATCCACGACACTGCTCCACATGCCTGGCCACAAGCTACAAGCTCCCAGGCTTTTTGAGTAGTAAACACTGGAGCCTCTGCTGAGGAAGGAGGCAAGTTATAGCTGAGATAGCTCAGTGTTCAGTGTGTAATTTCACCCTTCATTTCTTCAGTGTCCAAGAACTAAGTGATATCAGTCCTGTTCCATGGCTGAAAACAGTTTTAATGATCAAAATATAATGGAAACATCTGTTAGATGTTTATTGATATCTTACCCATAATTGAGTCATTTTAAAATATTACTACTTTGCTTTTTTGGGACAGCTGTTTGGGGCTGACCTTGTCTTTCTTCTTAACTTTGCATATACATGGCAGTTGTAACTTCCTGCTGTATAGCTATAAATCCTCAGCACTGCTTGCAGACAAGAACAGATGATTCAGTACCATCTAGTGCATTAATGTACAGTCAAGCAGAACTTAAAATACAAAGGAAGCCTTGTTGATTGTGTCATCCAAAGACACACGGCAGGAAGTTGGGAGACAGTACTAAGCATTTACTTCTCAAATGATCAGCTTTTGATCTTGAAAATCTTTGTATGTTTGCTTTCATGTCATTCTTCCTGGACATTTCAGGCTGACACGCCATCACTGAGTTGTCCCTGTGCTGTACATCCTCTTGAAATGTTCCCCATTTGGAAAGCTAAGCAGAGTCTTCCTGGCAGATTCTGACGAGGCTCAGTGACACGTATGCACACTCAGTTTGCTGCTTTTTCAGTTAGCGGTTTAAGCTGAAGTTGAGGAGAAACTACTTTCTCCTTTTATTTGCTTTATGGTGTCACCTTCAAACTATTCAAAACTGGCATGTGCAAAAAAACCCACCTTTTTTTCTCATCTAATTTATTTTTGCATTAATTGATGATTTATTATGCTGTAAAACGTTATCACATCCTGGAATACAGTGCTCCTTTCTGAAAGTCTTCAAAGAACAAAATTAGTCTCTAAGAATAGGTTTCAGATTTACAAGTGGAGGGAAAGCTGAGCTTTGTACAGGAGTCTGATTTGCTCGAGTTCACGCAGCATCAAGTGATGAGTGGGGCTGCTTGTCTCCCCTGGTATCAGTTAACATCACTAGTTTATTAAAATATTGTTTCCAAAAGTAAGCGTGATGTAAGTATTTTTGGTTTAGTTTTTTTCCTTCAGCTCTTTGTGCTGTGGTCTCATATTTTATTGAGATCATTGGGCTACAATGCAAGCGTGTGTTTTTATCATGCATTCCAGGCACAGAAATGTGTTGTCAGTGCAATATTGATCAAACTACACAGCGTAGTTAAATAGCGCAGTACAAGTTTAATCCCTTTCGGTTGTTTGCACTTTTTTGACTGGCTATATTATCTTCCAAGAATTAATCTTTGTGCCTGATTAGTACTATAATTCTTTCGTTATCTTCTCATAAGCATTTTATGATTTAAATTTCAGATGGCTGTTAGAGAAACTGCACCAAATCTTTCTTTCCCTCTCACTATCCCATGAAGATTTGATGGATCTGGAATCTTAACGTTTTTTAAATCCTTACTTAAAAGCCTTTTTTCCCTCTACTGTAGTCCTTCCAACAAACTGCTGCATGGCACCACTTAGGCTGGCAGCCAACTGTGCAGGAGTAGTTTCATGGAATTAGCAGTCAACACTTTGTTGCTGTGCAGCAGCGCCATGGCAGTCAGAGCAATGGCTGTAGTGTTGCTCGTTGTTATTGTGTCTCACACAGTGATGCACTGAGCCTTGCCCACTGTGATTTCCAATGGTAATAGTTAGCAGTAATAATGAGGGCAGGTTACGTGGGGCTTTCAGGCTGCATGTGCGAAGTGAAAGAACAGTGCATTGGAATAGCAACTCTGCAGTGCTTTTGTTCAACTTCGGTTTTGTCATACTCATGTTGTAGTTCCTGCTTTCTTTCTCTCAAATGTAGACTTTAAAGAGCACAACAACACCAAGAGCAGATGTCACTTAACATCCTGGCCTAAATCAGGGAAGATATTTCTCTTCCCTGACACAAAGCTTCTCTTATTCCATTTCCTCTGAAATTGTATTATAAAAAACATGATGCTTGTGCTTTAATGTGGAAATTCCAGTGTCAAGGATCAATAAAGTTAATTAGTAGTGATTAATGAGAGAATTTTAATTACTAGATGGTAGCTATTAAAATTGCAGGCAGTCACGTAGCTGTCGAAGATGTAACTGTTCAGTCTGCAGTGTCAGTTCAGATTGTTGCGCTGCATGCAGCTTGCTTGGCTTTATCATAATGCTGATTAAATAACTAGCCCAGAAACTATTAGTGAAAGACTTAAGTTGTGGATCACCGTATCTGTGAAAACATCTTCATGTATCTTTTTAGTTTGCTTAATTACTGCCATGGTTCTTCCGCCCTGCTTAACAGAGGATCAGTCTGGAGCAGCACAGTTAACTTCGTTAGACTTATTAAGATCTACCACAAAGGACTGAAATAAAATACCTGCCCATTGCATTTCACTTGCTGATTTGCCATGCTGCTGTGCCTCAGATTCTTCTTACTATTCATTGAGTAACTCAATGTAGTAAACAACCAGTGAGTGAAGGTGACTTCTTTCCCAATAGCAGAAAATAATGGGGCAGATCAGAGCGCTTGGTTCTTACGCTGGGTTGTAATATACTGGATAACATGAACAGTTAATGCTTATTTTTTCACTGTCATGTTAAGTGTCCGCATAGCTTTGGTGGTGCAGTGGGCATCTTTGAAATAATGTGGCTATAGCTAAGTTTCGATAACATTGAAGAGGTATAGAATGCAACCCTTCCCTTTCATCTCATGCCATAAAGAAAGGAGGAATGTGCAATTCCAAAGAAAACCCTTTTCTTTTTGCATGACATAACCCCTTTTGTGCATGAAAGCATAGTGCCGGAAGTTGAATTGCTTGCTACTTAATCTTTACTAGAAGCAGCACTATTTAGCCTTTGGCTCTCTTTAGTAGGGTAGGAACTGCAGAACAGAAACAAACAAAAATACATGAGTGCCTTTCTCGTAGAAATAGCTATTAATGGGCTCCCGCTCAAGCCAAGCTCTTATTCAGTTGCACAGCATTTTTTATATACCAACAGAGGCCTTCTGGTCTTTGTGGTGTTATGCTTTCCTGGTTTTAAATAAAACGAGAAATAAAACTTGTATTCAGTTGATAAAAAGTAACCTGACTGTCTTAAAAAAAAACGAACACAAAACCCCTCATGCCCTCGCACTGGATTGTGCTGTTAAGCTTTTCAAACAGTTACCAAACATTATTTTAAGAATCTGAAAAATTATCAAATATTCTTACAATTTTTATTTATATATATGTGTGTATGTGTATATAGTTTCTATAGTTAAAGCACTTGGTTGATATTTTTCAGCCAAGATATTTGGGTAGAATGCACATTTCTCCTCTGTTAATGAAACCTTACCATATTAGCCATTGAGATGGGTGGCCAGATGACTCAATCTAAAATTAAGTATTTGTTTATAAAGAACTGAACTCAGTGTGATCAAGTCACAGCTGGAGTACGTACATTCGAATGTGAGAAATACAATTTATTATTCTGGCCTAAATTATTTGGCAAAGTAATCTGAAAATGAAGAAATCAACACGCTTTGATTATTTGCTGTCTTTCTATCTCTCTAGCTAATGCATGTGTCTCAACTCCCACCTCTTAGGAGAAGAGCTGTCATTCCCACAATCTGGATAAGTGGTAAAATCCCCAGCCAGATTTTCTCATCAGCAGAATAAAAAAGAAGGGTATGAGCTGAGATTTGAGACATCTTTTATCTTTGCCCCTCTTCTTTATTAAAATAAATAAATAAATTAATTAACAAAGGAGAAAATTAAATGTAAAATACTTCCATATAATACTAAGATTGAAGAAAATACAGATTTGGAAGTAAGAGTTCAGCCATTTTATGTTCTTGCACTCCGACTTTTCATGCTACCAGTCTGATTGATTTTAATATATAGATCTTTGAAACAGAAAAATTTGCAAATAATCTTATTTTTCTTTCAAGAAGACATTGAAACTGTTCTTAAAAAAACCTTCTCCTTTTGGCTTCATGGTTTGTTGCAAAGTATGACTCTTGAGTACCTAGAAGCCTGTGAAGTATGAGGCTTTAAATCAAGATGCCAGCATTAATATCTTCTGAATGCCTATGATACTTTTTAGCACAGGTTTACTTTTTAGCCCTGGCTCGCATGAGGGAGGTGAGTACAGACTCCATTTTTGAGCATTCCTCCTTGCAAGTGTGATCTGTGACACCTCTCTAGTCGGTAAAGGAGGACAGTTTTGCTTTTAGAACCTCCTGTTTCTACCTGGCCTAAGTCATGAGAGTTCTAAGGATTCCCAGGATCTTTGGCTTGGAACTTACTCTTCAATGTAGCTTGCACTGAAAAATTGCTGTAATTTTCAAGTGCTTAGCACTCTCTAAATGTTAAACATCTAACTGTAAGTTATTTCTCACTTCAAGTATCCTCACCCAGCAAATTGCACTTAAAATTCCATTCTGGAGTGATTTGAAAAACACAAACATCAGCAGTATTTAAGTGAAGGCCATGATCTGCTATAATAGCTATCTGGTTCTAATTCGTGCCCACAGGATTGGAGAGAACTTTGCACAGGCCTGGAAATAAGGTGACATAAACCTGGGAGATGCTCTACCCGTGTAATTCCACAAATCAGCCTTGCTAACAGAGGTTAATGAAAAGATACAACTGAAGGACATCTATGAAGAGATTAGAAAGTGGTTATTTTAGGGCAACGTTAACTGTATGTCTAGGGTAGCAGCTAGGATTGTTTCCCTTAACTGTGTGACAGCTAGAGCATACCTTAGGTTCTCATCCAGGCAAAAAGGAATGGAAGGGAAAAAAAAGTCATGGTATTCTTTGTGGATGCTGCTTTGTATACAGACAATGCTGTAGCTGGTAGGGTGGAAAAGGACATCAGAAGGTCACCTCATCAGTCTTTCTGCCCACAGCATGCTTAGCTGGATGTAAATAAACTGTTTCTGATAGATGTTACAATATTTTTTAGCAGTTGAATTTGGAGGGGCCCTCATGAGGTCACCTTTTCCAGACCCGGTGCACAAATTGGGGTCATTCACAGCAGCTTCCTCAGGACCTTGTCTGATCAGGTGTTGAATACACCCAAGGACAGACACACCACAGTCTCTCTGGACAATGTGCTTTCAGTCATCCTTACGATAACAGTGTTTTTAGGTGGGTTTTTTTTTTAGTTTTAAATGAAATTTCTCATATTTCAGATGATGTCTATTGCTTCTTGTCCTTTCACTAGTGAGTCACAGAGCGGTCTGTCTCAGTCTTCCTTACATCTCCCCTTCCCAGGTATTTATACATGTTGATAAAATCTTCAGTCTTGTCTTCCCAGGCTCAGCAGCTGAGCACACATGGCATGTGAAACTACATCAGTGCCTGAAGGGAAGATTCCCTCACCAACTTATCCATACTGAATAGCCAAGGCAGTTTCTTTGTGAATGGCTGTGTCCATTCTCCAGGCTTCCTCAGTGATGAGATTTAATCCTTGGTGCATTAGAGCTTGTCTGAAACTGTTCTGTAAGGATTATAATAAGTTAAAGGAGATATTTTTAAAGCAATCAGTTTTGATGTAATTATCATGCTGGTGTTCATTACTCACCAGACAGAACAATGAATCCCATACAGCTTTTGTTTTCACAAGTTTTTTGTTTTTCTTTAGATGCCAGCATCTTAAAATAGATTATCTCTGTGATTTATTTCTGCATGGGGGAAGCTTTCTTCAGTTTGCTTTGCGTTCCAAATAAGCCACTCTCCATAGTGGATGTAACAGCAGAGAGCATTGCCCAGGTGTAAAAGGCACAAACTTCTTTCTCTTCCTCCTTAAGAAAAAAATCACCCTCTTTGCTTCTTGAAACTCTTCTAATACTACCATAATCTTGTTTGGAGTAGCGTGTCTGGTATTCTATTAGCAACACATGCACACTGTGACAGGACCAAGAAAAAGTTTTGGCACCAACAGAAGCAGTACCTGTGTCTAAGAGCACAGCATGACAAACTAAATTGCCAGGCGTAGAGTCTGGAGCAAATCTTTGTTCTGTAGGTGCTTTGGTTTTAAGCTTGTAAAAGAATTAGCATGGAAGTTGTTGCACAGAACACATGGAACAGAGACTGCAAATTTGTGACCTAACATTGGGCTCTGACTGCATGAAGAATTACCTGAAGCACATCTCTGCAGTGGCTGAAATGCAGATTTACTGCAGCTGCTGTCTGCATCTTGTCCTGCAAAATGAATCAATCAGTGGGCCTTATTTCCTCTGTGATTCTTTGACCTTCTCCTGTACATGGAGGGAATGTGAAATCTGTTTCAGCATTGACCATGGTGAGAACAGCTTCCTTATTTCCATCTGGTACGTCTCAGGCAGGCAGTCAGACATGCACATGCACTCTGCGTCTTAAGAGGATCAGCCCTCACGTACAGGTAGTCACACAGTTCACTTTCATAATAATAAATCACCACCCCAGGGTATTTCGAGCCTCTTGAACGATAGCTACATCCCAAGCAGGATGTCACATTCACAAGTAATGAGCACTCTGTGCGTGTCTGTGGTGTGGGGAAGTTTTCTGATCTGTCAGAACAGGTCTTGGAAAACAAGAAATAATTGCAAGCAAAAATGGGTATCTACATTAATCCTAACAAAAAGCTTGGTACTAAGTTTCTTATCAATGTGGCACTTTTCTCTATTTTAATAGAAACCCACATCCCTCTCCATTACAGAGGGTTCTGTGTTGTCTTTTTTTCTCTATTTGTAAGTATTGGAAATGTATGGTTTTGTTGTGGAGGGGACCAACGGTGCATTAAGAAACAATTCATGCTTTGATTAAATTTTGAAATGGGCATTATTAGGCTAATGTCTTTTCAATCATTAATCCTGACCTGTCTTCTTTGTCTTTTACTGTTAGTTCCTATGTATGTGCGACCATGTCTCATGGCAGTTAGCCACACTTGCTAAGAAAGTTACAGGTTCTGAGTTAGTTGGCAGTGAATTCTGCTGACACAAGTAGGCAGTCTGAAAACCTGTGAAATGCTAGGCTTTGGGTTGGAGGCTGTTGTTGTTTTAACCTACTATATTGAGCTAAACGTAGTACTGCAGGTCCTGTGTTGGCTGAGTTGCTGGCTGGACTTTTCCCTAAAAGAAGTGAAAGAAGTCATAAAAGAAACTGAGGGAAAAAATGAATGAAATAGTAGTAAGATGAAAATAGTGAAATCTGACATTACGATAAGAATTCATCACAAATTCCAAATGGAAGTCCACTCAGTGCTCTTTCCTTGGGTATCTATTTAGTATTTTCAGTTAAAAGATTAAGAAGTTCTGATGCAGCTAGGTTTTGAATTATTAGGTTTAAAATGTGAAAAGCTCATTTTGCTGATTAGTAAAGGCAATAAAAAGCAAGCAGACAGCGCAATGGAAAGAATACATTTCCTGAACAAAGGCACATGCTTCCCATGCTCTGGATTATTGAGTAGTGTACAAGCAGAGACCTAATTCTACTAATAAACTGTCAGTGGAGCTCATGCTGTGTGGGCCATTCAAGCATGCTGATGCCTTGATAGAGACCTCAGATGAGAGAATGGAGGAAAGTAGGGGAGGATTAATTTCAGACTGTGATGTTTTAGTGGGAAATAAAATTTATTTTTTCATGGGGGAAAAAAAATCATGTTCTTTGTGTTGGTCCTGAGGCTTTAAATCATTGATTTTATCTTACTAGAGGAAGTTAGAATACACATTTAATGCCAAGTTCATTTCAGCCCCAGATTTATGTTGCTGAAGTTGTCATTTCCCCTCTTTTAAAAGCTAGATGAATGCTTTGAAGCACTGAAGGGACAGAAAGACTTCACCAATAAAGAAAAATGCCATCCTCCTCCTTGCTGAATGTCTCTTAGTAAAGAGTTAATGACCAGTGTTGTTCTCTTTCCCTCAGTTGCAATTGGACGTGTGTGATACACCAGGATATTAAGATTTTTTCATGTCGTACGTGAAACTCACTGTGAGTGACTCTCAGTCTTCCCCATACGCAGGTCTTGATGCACTGTCCATAATACAGCAGAATCTGGCATTTGTTGAGGCTCAGGTCGGATGACCTGTTTAAGAACAAGGTTCTCAGTGCAGCTTTTATCAGCTGACTAACGTTTTCGTCTTCTTTCAGGCCTTGGAGAGACTTTTTTTGGATGTCTAGTTAAAGTAGTCGACTGCATTACTTCCCTTAATGGTAGGGCACTGTTTTCATTGGGTGGAATGAAATGGTTTAATAATTTTTAGTTAGTATGAATTCTAAATTAAAGTTTAGCCAGTGGCTTTAGGTGGGTTTACTTTTGTAGTCAAGCAGATAGAAACACTAATTCCATTTGTCTACCTGTATTCCAGTGATTCCAGGATAGGCAGTTGAAGAATTTCTAAGTGCAGAAGTTCTAAGTGTAATTCTGCCTCTTCAGATTTTCAGTGTGAATTTGTTCTTCCAGAATGTGCTGTTCCCACTGTGGAAACACTGAGGAGCCTTTCTACACCATGCTGATGGTTGGACAAGTTAACTGTCCTGTAAGTTCAGTTACCATGTGGATGTGTAGCTGTGTTAGGCATTTCAGTGTTATTGGATGGTTAGTTTAAAACATCTGCTAGTTCTTCATCAATAATAAGAATCATCCAATCACCCTTTTATAATACAGCTCCTAATCAGTAAGGCTTCGTTTTGCCAACCAAGTTAATGTTCAAATAGTATTAATATAAAAATCACACCACTTGTTTGAAGTAAGCATCTGTTGCTTGTCTTGAGAAGTACCTCCTGGCCATTTATTTTGATTCTCTTAGTAAAACACACATCCTTCACAGTTTGCTGCTTCGTCTTTTTTTTTTCTTCATACAGTATAATACTTCTCTGAATTACATGGCACGTTACTTGAGGTGTAAAAGACTTGAGGTATAAAAGACATCTGTCCACATAGACTTGAAAAGAGGCAAGGTTGCACCTCATAGAAGCTAAACAACATTATCATTAAATTACAGTGTCTCTGCTGCAGAAGTACAGATTTAAGATAAAACAGTCTTCAGCCTCCTCTTCTAAAAAGAAATCTGTTTAAACAGATCACTCATCTTGAACAGTGCTTATTGAAAGATTTGAACCGTAGTTCATATATCATCATTAATACATTCTTAACTAAACTCTACCATACTTGGGCAGATTGGGATATGGAAAATTCAAATTCCAGGTGCTTCCTAATCAAGGTCTGTAGGTAATCTTGGACTCATCGCCCACTTGCGTGCCTGCTGGCAGATGTGCTGTCTGAAGAGCATGATGATAGTAGCAGAAGAACTGGTATGCATGTGCATTTGTGCAAGAGGAAATAGTGAGGTTTCAGAAGAGGGAAGTTCTCTTAAGAAACTATTAAAAATGTATGATTGAAAACTAGACTGCCAGATAGCCATCTATTTACAGCAGGGTAGGAACAAAGCGTTACAACGAAAGTTAATGAGTCTGTGCTTACTGACAGTTGGCACAGTGTTTTGGATAACAAGTTTTGTATGAGTGAGGGGTCTGTGTTGTAATACTTGATGCAGTGTAAATCTTGACACTTGGAAGGTATGGAACAAAGGTGTGCATGTGGAAGAAAGGTTGATTCGGGTTCCTGGTTCATCCTTTGAAGGTCAGGATGGTTTTTGCCAGGAATATTTTAAAACAGATTTTGCTAACGGTGATGAGCAGAGTGACAAAATCCCACCGCTGGATAATCATTTATGGATCAGATAATGATTCTCTCCTGTCCTATAACGACATTTCTCCACTCAAGGGAGTCCAGGCAATTCTGTCAAATATTGCTGATGCACCCAGTATGTCTGCCAATGTTGCCTTATTTATAAGCAAGTGGAGGAACTAGATGAGTATTGTCTTCATTCACAATAACTCGCATGCAAGTTCCTTGGCACCTTTGTTTACAGCGAAAATTACTTAAGCAGCAATGTGCACTATGAAAAGAAGCAACATCAGAATTCTGCTACTGCCAGTAGCTTAAAAATCTATTTCCACTTAATTATTATTATTATTTTTTAATAGGCATTTTGCTATTTGTTTCTTTGGGGGAATTTTAAAAGAATTTGCATACTGTTTGAAGGTACTGCATGAGCTAAGTGCTCAAGTTCTGTGTCTTCTCTATTTAGGGGAATTCTAACTTAGCTAAAAATTAATTTCGTAATACTGTAGTTTTATTAATAATTTGTAACAATTTTTTAATGTTGTAAACCAATGAAAAAGAATGCAGAAGGTTTTTCTGAGAAAGTTTTGATCTATGTGCTTCTATGTTGCAATTTAAATGCTTATTTAGTGCTGAACGTGTATTTTTGTCCTGCGTTTTAGAGTGCAATAATAAATCTAATTATAACTTAGTCAAACAAGCTTAGAGTATCTTCATTGAACATGCTCTAGAATTTCGTTTTCAAATAAACTCAGTGTGTCATTGATGTCCAGAGAAGATCAATAGAATGGAAATTGCTTGCAGTTTCTCCTAAAGTGCTGCAATGTCTTATTGCTCTCACATTTTCAGTCTATAGCCTTTTCCCTGCCAAAAAGGGTACAAGTCCATGCCAAGCACTCCTAGCACAAGGAAACAGAAAGATGATATACACAGGTGATGGTCAGTTCACATTCCTTTTTCTTTCTTTTTCTATATTTTGCATCCTGCTCTGGTGAAGTTCTGAAGTTCTTCATCCCTCCAGTAAGAATTTCTAAGGGTGCTCAGTATCTGAAAGGTTTGTATATAACTTTGCAAGTATTGTTTAACCAATATTACTGAATGAGAGAAGTGGGTTTGAATGCGTGTACTGACATGTACACGTTTTCCCAAGGGGCTATACAACCATCCAACACATGCCATGTATGACTGCAGCCTCATTGCTGCATGCTTCCAGTCACAGAGAGCAAGGCGGTGTCAGACACCTCCCTGCATGGCTGCTGGGAGAAGGCAGGCACAGAGCAGAAGGATGGAGAAATGGCCTTTTATTGCTCGGCTTGGAACAAGATTTGTTCACTGTTCTGCTGGATTCAGAGCTTCTCTAAGCTGAAAAAATAGGACCAAGAAGCTCCTATATCGTTGTGTGTATTTCTCACCTAGTAATGTTGCCAAGTGCACCCTGAAGCCAGTCTTTGGCATAAACTTGACTAGGGAAATTCAGCAGAAGTAGCAGCAGAAGGTTGTGCTACTGCAGAGGAGTGGGATGTAGCGGGCAGCAGCCAGCCACTTTTATTACTCAATTTCACATTAATGGGAGTTACTTGCATGCATCAAACACAGATTAGTCTTCACAAATTAGATTACTGTCTCTCCAGCTTTCCCTCCCTCAGGTTATACTCCATATGCTGTACAGTATTGTTTGATTTGGACCTCCACAAGCTCAGTGAAGCAGTCTCTGTAATGCTTAGGCCAACAGTGGTTTGTTCATTTGTGGCTTTCTGCTCTAAAGCAAGCAGATTGTACTTTCAGTGTTGTGCCTCTCACCGTATACACAGGATGCTGATGATTTAATAGGAGGCAAACTAAATGAAATTTGAGCTGAGACTGGATGCTATTAATTGATAGCTACTGTCCACTGAAACCTAGATGCGTACTTATTGCTATAGCAATTACTGTTACTTTAGCAGGGAAGCCTTCTACTATGTCTATCTAGTATATTTAGTCTAAATTAATTTGAAGCTATCTAAGTCATTGCCAAGATTTGAATTCACTAGAGTTTTTCCTAAACAGAATGAAAATTAAGAAAAACATACAGAAGCTCTTTTTTCCTGAGGTCTATATTTATCACTCATTTTGCTGCTTTCCCTGTTGCCTTTGCTGTAATTGAGATCCAAGCTCTTTCACCTGCCAGCTGTAGTGACTAATTCAATGAGAGATTCCTGGCTTTCACCTATTCCTTATTTCCAATCTGACATTTATATTTTTTTTATATTGATAAGATGTTGACTTCTCCTTCCATGTTCACAAAATCAAATTGGGGGTGGTGAATATCGGCGTGCTTTTCTGCTTGTTCAGCATTGAGACTATCTCTGATGTAGTACGGAGAGCAGACTCATCTAAGTGTGCTGTAAGGAAGGAGAGACCCGCTGCACCCCAGTGTGGGTCCTCACAGTGCTATTTCCAGCCAGTGTCTTATTTCACTGTGAAAAAACAGCAGAGAGGAAATTTCTACTGCCTACTTAGGGTCACTTTTCCTGCATGAAAAATGCAATTGGACAGTGATGTTTGACAGATTAACTGTTGTATCTCTTTGGAATGAAAAGATTTTTGTGGTTGGGCTTCCCATATAATGTGCAGCAGAGCAGACAGATTTTTGAAGCCTTTAGTTTCACTCTTTGCAGGCTCTTTGAGGACTATCAAAGTACATGCTGTAGCAATGTCATTCTTATATACATGGCAAAAAGCATTATCAGATAATTAGACTGTGTCATGGAGATGTAATAAAAATCCTTAGGAAATTAATTAATGCACATGTACAATAGCTACTTTAAACCACAACACTTTAGCCATTTAAAATCGGGTTCTTTTTAAATAGCAAAAGCAATTAGTCTGCTCTGACTGATTACTTGCCAAATTTTTTAATGTAAGACTTTTGATTTATGAGAGTAAAAAAAATTCAGAAGGGGAAGAGTAAAATTCCATTGCGGCTTTTCTTACTAGGAAAAGTATCAAGCTCAGTAGGCTGCTTTTTCTGTGCTGCAGTTATCTCCTGCTTCCTACAGTCTTGAGGTAAAGCTTTGAAACATTTTATGCATTATCTTCACAAGTATTAGCTTACTGATGCAATAATGTTTACTAATATCTGCTATGTTCAGATGGAAGAGCTGGATGGTATTTTTATGTCAGATCTTTTCCTCCTGAAGGAGAGATTATTCAAACTGAAAAATCCACATTCTATTGAGTGGCATTTTGGCTTTTGAAGTAAAATTCCCCTTTACATCTGCAGCACCGTAACTTTTATTTTAAGAAAAATAAGCCAGAATATCAGCTGTGAAAGCAAAGCAGTAAATGCACTGTATCAGAGAATTGGCCACAACCTCCAGAACTTACATAGCATTTCTGCTCTTGGACTGGACTGAGCTTATGCTACATGCATAGCAAAGCTGATTCACTGGTTCTAAAAGAGCTCGTATGCTATGCATTTAGTAACGGATTGAATTGCATCTTGTGTTTGCAGTCGGGCAGTATTGATAACACCTTTGTAGCTACAAATAAGTAAAAATCTCCTGCATCAGTTCCTGCCTTTCCAAAAGCAGGTATTGCGTTGAGATATTGAGAAGATAAAGAAAAGCACGACCATCCATCTTGCAGAATTTTAAGCGTTCATAATGCATCAGAAGTTCGATGACAGGGACTACCAGCTCTCAGTGTGGCTCATTGCCTTGCAAGTGCCTTCCTGCTGGCACCTGCTGTGGACTGCTAGGGTCCTTCAAGGCAGCTCTCTCTGTGGACGCTCTTATTGCCTGGTTTCTTCAGTAGAGAACACATTCACTTGACTTCCCACCTTCCTCCACTACCCAGAATAAGATTAGGACTTCACATTCAAGTGTTTTTGGTAGACAGGAACAAATTATTGAGCAAATGACACAGAAGAATTGCTGTGCATATTAAACGGTGCTTGCTGAGAGCATCAGTACGTAGAAGGGGAATCTGCACAAAATGAAATACAAACTTCACTGGAATTCAACCACTGTCTGTAACGTATACTGTAGGAATTGCAGGCACTGTTCTGCCTTTTAGAGAGAGCTTTGCTGGAAAAAAATAGTTTCCCTATTCAAGAAAAATTCAACCAGGCTGGTGAAATCTGTGCTTTTCTTGCAGTGTGAAATAGGTGTAGGTGATACGTATGACAGAGCATGGAGAAAATAGTGTGTTCCAGGGAAACAGAAAAGTGTCCAGTTTTCTGTGAGGTTAATGAGTTGAACAGGCTGACTGTGCAAGGCAGAGAGCAGAGCAGTAGTGCTGGATGTAGGAAAAGGGAAACAGGCAATAACAGAAAAAATGGAGACAGGCTGGAGAAGCTGTTACAGTTAAGAGTGGGTAGGAAGAAGCCGATTATCCGAGCAGTTTGATCTTTGTTATATTAGGGAAAACCAGATATTTACATCACAGTGTAGCATTATTACAGTGACTTTATAGATCGTAGTTTTTGGTGAAGTCTCCTGCGTGTCACTTTTGTAAAAGAGCAGCTTATTCAGCAAGAGCACTTGACCTGAAATCAATGGATCAGACTTAAGGTTGTAAATGAAACAACCTTTGACTAGCACCTAAGATTCTGTACTGCATAAATAAGAATTCAGCCAATGGTCATTTTATGTATACTGTAAAAGTGAGGCACCAACAGAGACAAATGCAGCGGTCATTTTTCAGTGGCATTCAAAATGTGTTCATGCTTGGTTGTGGTCCCACACAGATGTCCTGAAATTTTTTAGTTGGACGTTCGTGGTGTTTATTACAAATAGTGACATCATTGGTTCAGCATGCTAAGAAGATCTAAAAGCTGTGCGTTTGGTATGTGAGGCTGGGGCAACGCTGAAGGAAGGTACTGAAATATTTGCAGCAGTGAATTCTGACAGAACATTTACAGGTTGAGTCAGACTGTCTCAGCTCCAGGGATTTTCCCAGGAACCTTGCAAGACAACTGTAAGTAATTTCTAGCAATCTTCAAGCCATCAGCTGAAGTTTGTTTGAAAGCCTCCTTTTTTTTTTTTTAGATGTTACTTAGTGACACCAAAAAATCAAAAGAATGTACACTAATCAGTGATTTAAAATACTTCACCTGATAGATTTCTGATATCAGTATCCAGATATTTGATATCTTTTAGTTTCATTATGTCAGCTATCATTTTTCAAAGCATATGAAGCGACTTTTGAGGGTCATTTTGTTCAAGATGTCTAAGGCTAAGCTGTGACAGAAGTAGCTGGGACAGCTACATGCTTTTGTCCAAAGATACATTGCAGCTGAAGGAAGTGAAAGGAAAAAGAGAGGAAAGGTTTAACATCACGTAGGAAAGTGTTCAGCTTGTTAGAGCTGCTTGGGAATTGAGTGGTGAAAGGGGAAAACAGTGATTCTTAGAATACAAGATTTAACATGAGAAAAAAATATCAAAGACAAACCCAATGACTGAAGGGCTTGGCTTGAGTGGGAAGGATCAAAAGTCGAGGCCCTGGTTCAGATCAGTGTCCTGTACTTGGCTTTTTCCTTTCCTAAATGGAAGCCTGGATTCTAGGCTTGAACACAGTCATCTTCTTCATCTCAGATGACGGATAATTACATACCTACCAATGCAGCAGCCCTATCTTTCCCTTTTTTGCTCTTTCTTATTTCTTGTAATTCATTTCATTTTCTAGATATTACTTAAACAAAATGTCATCAAAAACAGAAAGCCTATCTGACTCCTCCTAATATAAGTAAATACAGATAAACAGGAGGTACCTAATTTAGGTGGAAAAAGTCTCTTGTTTCAGGAATTATCTGTCAGAGTCTGAGCTCTCAGGGCATAGTGCCAAACCTGCCTTTTCTGCGGGCATTTGGTAGGTCAATGAACTGGGTTATAAAGAGTTATCATATAGTGATTACTTAGATGGCTTGTGGTAATGTTATAATGGCAGTTCAATTAATATGATAAGATCTTAATTGGTTGTATAGAATATTGTCTTTTAATCTATGCAAAGTGCCAAGGGTATAGGAGAGGTGCTTATAAATCTGACTAAAACCAGAGTGCCCGTGTCTCTATCTTGTTTTGCTCCAGCCTTTAGGCTGCTGGAGAGAGAAGAGTCTTGCCTTCACTTTCCACACACATTGGTGATGTCAGTGAAAACTGTGCCCACAGAGAAGATGTAAATAGATCCTGTATTTATGAACAGAAACCCTGGCTCCTACACAGAGATCAAAGGTTCCTGAACAGAAAAGGAGACATTGCAGCCATTCTAAATACAAAACAAAACAAAAACAGACTTGTGGACCTTAAGAAGCATATTTCATGAATTTCAGCTGAAAGTTGGGCTGTGTAGGTAGAAGCCTTTACAAATAGCATAACGAGCTTGGTTTGTTACTTTTGGACTTTTTCAAGTTTAGATATGTATGTAAGTGAATATAAGCCAAATGATGGGCAATGTGGTGCTTCTTAATTACCTTTCACAGGCTGTCAGAAGTGCCTTCAGCCCTCAGGAATTCTGAGACCAGTTCCAAACCTGAGAACTGAGCACAGAGAAAGGCTCTGTAAGGGATAAGGGAGCATCCAGCCCAACTGTGCTCAAATTCACCTCAGTGGTATGCACAAGTGAGGTGCACAAGCTTGCAGATTAATTAGGTTTTATCTAGTCATGTACAATATGCACATACCCAATTTGAATGGCAAATTGCAGCATTGCTGCAGGCTATCCATGCTCCCTTTTGGCTCACAGTCCCTAAATTCTACACTTGAAAATGGGCTCTCTGAGTTAGTTTAGGGGGCAGGGAGGCTTTTGGGAGAAGCTGTAGTGGTTCTGGGTTGTGCTTAAATGAAAATCTCACTTTCACAGAAAATAATCAAGTGTGCTAAGGTGCAGCATAAAGGCCTAGCGGGAAATATGATCCATGTGAAACCAGTAAGCCTTGTTCTCTTCCAGTTATTTTGTGAGAAGCAATATATTTAATTGCTGGGCTAATAAAAAGTCATATATCCTCATCTCTGTGAAAGTGGTGTTATTAGAGGAAAATTGCATTAAATCATATTCAGTCACTTACTTTAGAATGTAATTATTTCTCTTTAAGTTTGCATCATCTGAATGCAGTGGGGCATGGTAATGTATTACCCAGAGACTGTCAAACTGATTTGTGGCTTTTCGGTTTGTATGTATTAATATGTCTGTGGATACTGCCACGTTGAATGCTCACTATTGTGAAAATGCAAGAGAAGGCTGGGTGTTGGAAGACAGAAAATGAAACAGAGTGATATTTATCTCACCTGAAGTTCTAAGGTATGTTTGTGTGAGCAGTCTGTTCCTAAGCACTGCCTTACTTCACAAACTCGTCCAGGCTTTGGCCACATGAGCAGATCAGCTGGTGGAAGTCGTGGTGTTGCTGTTTTAAAAATCCACCTCTTAGGAATGCTTCAGCTCTGCCATACAGTGGCAAATAAACCTGTGACTGCAATGCTCGCATTTCCGTGCACACACTGCTTGTTTCTCACACTTCAAATATGGGTTGGCTTGTTTGTGTGCAGTTGCTGTGGTACTTCCTGCTCTGAGTGTATGCCAGGAGATTTTCCTTGCTATTACATGTTGCCTTGGTCTTAAATTTGTAAACAGGTCTGAAAGATTTGAAATGTATTATTAGCTTTGTGGGTTGGTTCTGGCATTTTTATACAGAGGGATGTTCTACTGAAAACATGAAGAGGTGACAGCAGATGAGGCGGGCATAGCTGATGTGGAGAACATAACAACCCACAGGGGAAAAAGTCTCGGGACTCAAAGACAAGAGCAGACTTACTGTGGTGAGAAGAATGGTACCAATACAAAGAACCAAAAGTTTTTCAGGTGGTGTAATGCTTCACTTTCTTGACTATGAAAGTAAAACAATTATTGACTAAGAGCCAAAATCCAGTCTGTCCTTAAAGAAATGAGTTTTACAGTTCCAGTTCGGTCTGGAGAAGGTGTGATGTATTCGGCAGCCATTTGGCCTATCGCAGTAGGTATTACTTATCCCTCTAAGTAACTCTCTTTTGCAGGAAAAAAAAACAACATTAAGGTAATGCAGACACTTTACTATTCTTCATCTTCTACATTCAGGTTGTACGTTTCCCACATTGTATGTGGCCTAAGAAGAATCAGAAAACTAGTTCTGAGAGAGATGGGGACACTTACTTAATTGTCTAGAGCACATGCTCCTTCACCTAGAGAAACATTCTGTCTTTATTCTGCTTCTCCACCTTTTTAATAGGAAGGAGGACTGCTGCATCTTTAATGCACTACTTTACAACCTTTTATGTGGAAAGATTAACAAAAAGGAACCACACTTAATTTAAGATGACAACTTAGGTTTGCCTCTGGATTCTTTTTTGGCAGAAGTTCTCTTAGTAAATTACATTCGACAACCTGAAATAAATTCAAACCAAGATTTATGCCTGCGTTTGCTCACAGGGCTGTGGTTCATCAGTCTGTGTGGTTAAAAAGCTATGAAAAGTAATAACTAATTAAAAAATTTATTTTTAGACAACCTACATGGGCTACCAATGCAAAAATTTTCTTTGGCAAAAATCAGGTTCCTGAACATGCAGAGATAAGTTTTCAGTTGGTAATAGAATTAGCAATAGATGTTTGTGCAAGGAAATAGAAAGCAACATACAAAACAAGGAGAAATGAGTCATAATGATACATTTTCACTTGCAGCTTAACAGAAAAAGAATGGTTTTAAAAACATAACCAAGGACATGGCATCTTTGAAAATTCTCCCAAAGGAGAAGTCAATGTTAGCCGAGATTGCCAGAATTTACTTTAGCTATTACTATGGATGAATAATTATGCTCAATTCAGCCAGTGATATGGGTTCACAGCAGGTTAATTGGTAATAATGGGTTTCATTCCAAACAGTGAGGAATGATATTTCAACAAAAAAAGTGCTCTCACTGAGAGCTGAAGATGTCCTTGCTTTCAGTGCTTCGTATTCACAATAACACACAGAAGAGATCAATGTTCTTGTTTCTGCAGCACTGAGCTGCCCTCAGTTGCTCTTGGCTATTGAAAGCAGATGCAACAAGTTGAGGAAGCATCTTGCCTTTCTTTTTTAATTTTAAATTATTTTACCCCCTGATTGAAAATTGCATTCCTTGGGTTTGGGCAAAGGAGAACCGTGCGATCCTATTAAAATCACCAGTGCAGATAGCCTTTTATCTCTGTTACGTAGGTGTAAACAGAATTAGCCATTTCAAGTAAGGCATGTTGATCTGACACGGGAATTTTCGCTGGGTGAATTTTGTGGTACTGCACAAGGCAAGAGTTGTCCATCCCTGCTGTAGCGTTGTGCACTACATCATACAAATAATAATTAGGGGTGTCTGCTGTCGTATCCAGCGCCCCAAAAATGAGCAATGTTGCTGTGTCAGATGAGAATATATGAACAAGTCATTCTGGATAAGCCTACGCTGCTGGATTATGCCCTAAGTCAGCTCCCTTTCTTTGTGTTGTATCAAATTCTTCTGCCATTCAGCTTCTGTGGCCCTGTATGATTTCCCGTCTCGATTTCTTGTTTTGCTGTGTCTAACTTAACTGTAGTTTCTGTGTTTGCTGTACCATCGAGCCTCTGTCAAAAGCTCTTCAGGCTGCAGTGAGAAAACTTCAAAACCAAAGAGAGCCAAAGATTTAGTTCTTCCATTACTTTTATTGAGAAAGAGAGGGAGAAAGTCTGCATACGCGTCCAGAAGCAGCAAAATCCAGTGTTGTTAGATTTGTATGCGAGTCATTCAGTACAAGGAGAGGCTGGAAATACGTTAATGGGACACTTTCAAGGCTGAAGTATCCAAGCCTTTATTTTTTCCTCTGGCCTGAAAGATTTTTGTGTAAAAATTCCCCAGATGGGAAAAAGTTGTTACAGCACTTGGATTCTTCCTCTTTACTTTTGATGAGACAAAAGCATCATGACATCCCTTGAGATCTGTTAAGCTATAGCACATGGTGAGTATATGAGCACGAGCACTGAATCGTGCTTGTAAATGTTTTCCTCTTAGCCTCCTCAAGTTTGGAATCACTGGGAATATTAGAATGCACCCTGTCAGCAGTGCCATAAATCGTGTGCTCCTGATTGGGTCCCCATGCTGTAATGAGTGAGGTTCACCAAGCTGCTCAGCTCCAGTCCTCAGGCTTCCCTTTGAAAACACTTACTGTTGTTTCCTATGCACAGCATCCAAAGAATGGAAGCAGATGCAAATGTCAGAATTTGTTATGTTTAGGCGTTGCAAGAGAATGTGTCAATATTCCAACTGATTTTTTTAATGGGAAAATTAGTAGCTATTAGCCTCTTTGTGCATACCTATACAGTTCCTGGTGCAGCAGATAATTAGCACAGTTGGGATTCTTACTGTACTTCTAAATACAGATTTAGAAGTATATACAAATAGGAAATCATTATCTTACTGGAAGTCACATGGACAGCGTGTGCCTCCTTTCTGCTGAGTTTCCCAGTGTTTAGTCTCAATAACAGTGCTGTGTTCTTATAGACAACAGCCATCCACTTAGATTTTCTTGTCAAGGTAAGCCCACTAATATTCTATGTTGTTATTCTCCTAATCTTTCCTTAAATTTCTTCTCAGTTAGCGTGTTATCCTTTTTCTTCCTTGCTATTTGTGCTCTTCAAGCAGAAAGAGGCCTTGGGTTGCTGCCTTGAGGAAGGCTGAAAGCCATACTACCAGACAGGTCATCCACCTTTATGGTGACACAGATATCCCCGAAATGCTGACCAGCACTTGTCAGTTCCATTCCCCAAAGGGCAAGGCTAGTAACTGCTTTGCCTGCTATTAATTACCACCACCTGGAATCTCACCTTGGACTTTATGAAACATTATGCAGTGTTTTGTCTGAAAGATTGCCTCAGATACAAATTGCAGGTAATTATCTATATCCATCATTCCTTACTTTGCTTCGCTAGACATGAAATGGTTCTGCACTGGCATCCTGACTTTTCTGTTTCACTTCCCTTTCTTCCTATTGGTGTCATTAAGGACGTTTTGCATCCAAGGTCTGCAAGGGCAGGTGGCATGAAGTCCTGGGTACTGGAATATCAGCATATTAGAACAACAATGCTGCGTTCCTCCCAAGAATAATAAAATACACAATGTATGTCTTGGGTAAAATAACCTTTTGCTTCAGGCTTTATGACTCCTGGGAGCTATATGTTACCCCGAGGAAATATTTTACTGCTTTTGTTCCCTGAGTCTGCCACTAGAGTGATATATATAATACACTCTCCATGCAAAAAATGAGGTGACCTATACATCACACATTCAGATTCAGGAGACTGATTCTGATTTCACTTAAAAAAAAAAAAAAAAAAGCTCTCTTCCAGTCAGTGCGGTTATTCCAGCATGAATTTGGTGAAAATAATGTATTAGACCATGAGACCATGAGACCGTTCTGCAAGTGCAGCAGCAGAGGATTTTCAAGTGCGTTTCTCACAGTGTAGTCCCTTGGATTCACTGAATCCATGTTATTATGCCAAAGCTTTAAAACAATCCAAGAAATCTCCTCACACTCTTAGACAAGCAAGGAGGATATTATGTGATGTTCTGAGTTAGGAGAGCATCTAACAGCTTGCACGTCCAATTAACACTGCATAGTTCTGAATGGATTTTCAACAACATTTATTTAAAACATAAATTGATTTTTCAAGGAAAATTCTGAAATATTGTGTCCAAAGCAGCTACACCATTTATTGGTGCAAAATCAACCTGTTGATTTTTATTATGCTTTAAGTGGTGGAAATGACTTTGATTGATATTCCACAATAAAATTAATAATATTGTTTGTACATTTTCATGAATGTAACTCCATCTAAATGAGGATATAGATGTGAAATGGCAACACAGTAATTTAGCATGAGAGGAAATGTCTATGTTTTGGCTAATGCAGCTTTTATATTCACGTTTAATTTCTTGTGCTGGTGTGCAGGAGTGGAAGGAAGCACCTACAGAATTATCATCCATCTCAATTTATAAAAACTTTTTAGTTATCTGCTGGTTGTCTCATGCCTGCAATAAGGACATATTTCACTCTTGCTGTTTTCTGCCAAGGAAATCGTGTCTTTCTCTGAGAGCAGCAGGAATTTTACTTTAGTTAGCACGTGCTTTTACCTCCTTGTCCTCTTGTCTGCTCAGTGTAAGTTTACAGCACTTATCTCCAAGGGAAGCATGAACAATTTGTTTCCTTACATTAATGCATGTCTTTGAAACATTTCTCAACTGAATAGGTCACAGAACAGAAAAGATGCAGTCACACTGGCAAGTACCTTTCCATTTTGAGGAAACAATCCCATGTCAGTGAGTTTATTTGTCATCTTCCCCTTGAACAAATGGCCCAATTGAACAATTCCACCGGTGTAAACTGGAAGGAGCCTGTTACATCATACTTATGTTTAGCTATATGCATTGCTCATGTACAGGTGTATCTAATGTTCATACAACACTACATGAACAATGAGTGTAAACAGGACAGACAGTAATCAAATATCTGCCACTGGAATCGAGTAGAAGTTGTTAAATAGCAGGTATGTAAAACACTAGAATATGGAATGAGTTCACTTGTGCAGGTGTTTTTGATGGGCATTCAGGTGTATCCTATGGTCTTCTGGCAAAAATCAATACTAAAGTTCATTCAGTGCTGTTTGAAAATTTGCACCGTGACTTGTATAGCAACTAGCTCAGCAAACAATTCTGGAGCTGTGTGAGTAGATGTGTGGTGGTGATTTAAAGCTATGGGTTCATTTTTTAGAAGTTAGTGGGCAGAGAGCGATGGGTAAATCGGGTTATAAAAAGCAGAAGGTTTGCAGTTTGTTTACTGCAAAACTTGCCTTGATCTTTATTTAAAAGCCACCAATCTTCCTAGCTTCTTGCAAGGTCTGTATCAGCCGTTCATATGGAATGACATTTGACCTAGCAGTATGAGCAGAATATTGCTGCGATGCGATGCCGTTCACCAGAAAACAGCTTTGGCTTTTTAGAAGACCAGAGCTCCCTGTGGCATTGGTTTGGGTGGTGGCTGCAGGGCACGTAGTTCATATGGTGAAGGATATGAAAAAGTGCTTCTGGATCTCTCTAGAATCATTTTAAGAGGGTGGAAGATGTTCAGTAGTTTCTAAAATGACAAAAGGTGATATTTTATACATCATTTATATTGAAATGTCTGTTCCTATCATTAGTCATTAGTATTGGTCATTAGTTGCATTTGTTTTTCTGGTACCAGTTGAACAAACAAACGTGAAAATCAAACTGCTCTAATGCAAAACGAGTGTTGAATATCTGTTGCAATAAGGAAAAAAAAAAAAAGGAGTATTAAGAACAACTGACCTGTAAAATTAACTTATACTTTTTTGCATTTTTCACATTGGAGACATGAAAATCCTATCTAGTGCATTTTCAGCATCTGGCAGTGATTTGTGTGTTCCATCTTACATGCATTTTCACCTACGTAACTTTACATCGTATCTCTTTATTTGAAGAATCGGTTTTAGATAAACCAATAATTACTTTGCTAAATAGGATGCGCAGTCCTCTTGCAACAAGAATCCTGCTTTTACCCGAAGGTCTTTGAACTTGATACGTCTTCGTATTAAAAAAGTAAACAGAACTTTAACCTTCCCTTCAGAAATTCATCAGAAAGGTCAGTGCTCTGTTCCCTCCAATTTCCCAGGCTCAGCTGGGAGCTGATTAAAGCTGCCAGCTATGACTTGTCAGCTATGTCAGAGACAACTATATAAACTCTTTGTTATTCACTTTGCTGTGTATTATAAATGTATTTATCTTCTCCTGTCAGGCATTAGCTGGACAGGTGCTAGAGGAGCAGCGAAGCAGTAGCATTAAATGCTCTAACAATGTCATTACTTAGTAACTTACCCTGAAAACATGAGCAGAATATTCAGGAACTTTCGGTAGTTTTTCCTTGTGTAAGTGACTGGAGTGGTGGTCAAGGGGAAAAAAAAAAGATGTTTGTTATTCCAGGAGGCTTCAGCAAGTTGTGTGCCTGAGAGCATCAGAATATACGACTCTGGCTGTTTGTCATTCTGTCTCCTTGGGGCAGCATTTTGGGACTGTTCTTGATAACCAGTGTGCTTGATAAGAAATAGAACAACCTTGGGTAATAAAGAGGCTCTTAGGAACTATGTAGATTACATTTAGATTCAAAGAAAGGATAGAGTGTGAAGTGAGAAGCTCAGAATAGCTTTGGGAAGAGCCAATATTGCTGGGCCTTCCAAGATCAAGCAGAAAGGTAAATTCCGTGCAGCAGAGGAGGAAATGCAGCAGGCTGATGGCAGTGGTGTTTCTTGTCCAGAAGACAGAAGGATACAAAGACTTCTTAGATTTATGAACTGCATAATAAAATCTGTGCCAGTGCAGGCCACCAATCTAGGTGCAGTGTCTGAATTTCAGTCTCACTAAAGAAATTGAGGAATCTGTAGTAACAGTTGGAGAAATTCTAGTCTGCTTTTTTTGACAGTAAGTTCTGGGCAGTGCTAGCACTGTCTGTTGATTGCAGCATGGTCAGAATGGGAGTCTGCAGATTGTGCACCTTGTAGGAACTGAAATCAGCAGGGAGAATGCCTGTGGTTGCAGTCTGTGAGTTCATAAACTCTTCAGGCTGTTTATATTTGGGTTTATATTTTCAGTATTAGCTGAAATTCTCTTCTGCCTTTTAGCTGTTGCTAAGGCTTGGAAAGCATCTGCTAGTGAATATAGAGATCACAGAATCACAGATCACAACCTCAGATTTAGGCATAATGCTGTTAATCTCTGTTTTTTCCCCATTCAAATAGATTAGGGAGAACCTGTTGCAGAAAATGGACCGAGTCTGACTAGAATTGGTAAGATGTGGAATATCTGCAGTGAAGCAAAGAGATCTCCCATGTTTGCATTCTATTCTGTTGAATGCAATTCTGGAGTTGGAATGGTTCCCTTTAAATTTGCTACTGGAATCTTTCATGACATACATCTACATAGGGATGTAGATAAAGTAAAAAAAAATAAAAAAATAAAAAATGGCAGCGAAGAAATCCACATAGGATGTGATCTGCAAAACACAACAGCATTACGAAAATGGCAATGTCTCTGCATTTAAAAATGATCATCGTAGAAATAATGGTTTTGTAAGAAAGAACCCAGAACGTATAGGAGGGTTATACAGTGCAAGGACATGGCACTGAGAAGCATGGAGGACGAAACCAAAAGACAACAGATCAGCTGTTTTGTTAGAGAGCTACGGGGCAACTTACGTAGATTGAATTCTGCTTCTTCAGGTTTCTTTTCTTGATTTAGATCGGGCTTTTGATCTTCTTTCCTTAGTATAGGGACTATTATACAGTACATAATACTATAAAACAGGGGCGTAACAAAACATCTGCTATTATTTCTCCCCTAAAAAGGAGTGATTTGTTTCAGTAGAGAATGGAAAATTTTTGAAATCTTGAGGAAGAATTGTCTCAGAGAATTGAAACTATGCCTTGCCTTTCCACAGTACTGATGAGTTTCAAAATGTGACGTTGATACGATCTGGAACAGACCAAAGGCAGAGTATGGCCTCAGCAAAGCAGGAATGGAGAAAATGCCAGAAGGACGTTTTTAGAATTTTTCCATCCATTAATTTAATTTTCATCCTTTGCAATCTGATATATTCTAGATGTAACACTTGATTCTTTCCTTTTACTTCTCAAAGGCCACGAACAAACAGCGCCATTTCAGGGATTTCATAAGTGCATCTGCCAAATTCCACTTCTAGTCTCGACTGGAATATTATTTCAAACTGCAATAAATGGAAATCAGTGCTGATGTACAGTACTTCAGAGATGTTATTGTGTTCTGCTTCCATCGTTGGGAGACATGGCTTTTAGTTATGCTCAGTGTCACAAGCAACATAAATTTAACGGTTTTAACAAATTCCCTTGTGGACATTTTCATCACCAAATCTGATGTTTACAAGTTTTGAACATGTTGTTCTGTATTAAGACAGTCTGTTGGAAGAAGTGGGAATCAGGCTGAAGAAAGGCAAATAGAGGTTTTCTTCCAGGTCATGTCTGAGTGATAGTGTTAATGTGTACATGCTTGTAGAAGACTTTAGTTTCTAGTTATAATCAATACTTGACATATTTTTCCCATGATTAAATTAAAGCTGGGAAAGTCAGATTTCCCTTAGGAGAAAACAAGTGGCAAAACAGTTCATTGGTGATCTGCATCTAATCCAAATAAGTGCTACAATTACCTCCACTCTCATTCATTATCTTTCCCTGTTTCCTCCTGCTGGCCTACTGCCTAATAACTTTTTGGCTTCCCACCCACATCTGAAAGAGAAGCAGTTCATATATGTGGGCTTGCCATCTTCGGTGCTCTATGGGATTCCTTATTAGTAAGATAAAAGAAAACAGTCATATTGTCACTATTGTAGCTGTACTTCGTGCATAATATTTTGCAAACAAATTGCGACACGCAGCATCCTCAGGATTCATTGTCTGAACCCACTTGCTGCAAGGTTACGGCGTGTGTTTTCCATATCAGTAATGAGAAGGCTTTGGCTCTCTGTAAGAGTACGTTTTATTAGACACTGGATTGGCAGTTGATGCTTTCTTTGCCTTAATGAAAGTAGCTTTGTGGTTGCAAGTATTCAAGTATTTTTGCTGGAGCTGGGGTTTCATTCTTTTGTGTGCACCACTTATGGGCTGTGGAGAGCTATCTTCATCCTTACAGGAGGTGGAAAGCTGTCTCCTCTGCATACGGTGGCTTTGTAGTGAGATGTCAGCAGCTCACTGCCTGCTTTTCTCCCTTCTTGTCTGCCTGTAACTGGGCCCTGAAGAGTTGGTAACAGTAAAGATGATTTTGCTTGGTTCTTTAAAGAAAGTTTCATGAAAATGCAGTTAAGAACCAAAATAGCCTCAAGAAAAACCTAAAGTAGAAAAGTGTGACTAAGAATTAGGAAGTGTTTCAAGAGTATTTTCCAGAAAATTATAATCCAGCTTTGTCTTCCCTACAACAGCAGTTCACTTAGGTTCTGGAAGATTCTTCTTAGAACCACAGTTACAGAATTATAGAAACACCTAGGCTGGAGAAGACCTCCAAGAGCACCCAGTCCAACCACCCCACTGCCACCAGCATTTCCTCACTAAGCCATGTCCCTCAGTGCAGCATCTAAATGTTCCTTGAACATCTGCACCACCTCCCTGGGCAGCCTGCTGCAGCACCTGACCACTCTTCTGGAGAAGAAATTTTTCTTACTATCCAACCTGAACCTCTCCTGGTGCAACTTGAGGCCATTCCCTCTCGTCCTATTGCCAGTTAAACAGGAGAAGAGGCCGACCCCCACCTACAGCCTCCCTTCAGGGGACGCATGCGCAGTGGGGGTGCTTACCCAGTTGTTCCTGTAGAAAGTAGAAGATAAGAATGTTGACATCTCTGCTACCTTCCTGAGATGGCTGGTATCAGATTTTAAAGGTTCTATACATATGCAAAGCTGGAAATCATGGTAGCAGCAAATTAAAATTAATAACTTTTTAATGACATTAAGTCAGAAGCAGTCTAATGTCATACTGTCTGTGAAGCCTACAGTTATTTACAACCCAGATGTTTACAGAAAATGAACTAGCTTTTTTTTTTTTTTCTTTTCTTTTGAAGAAACTGCTGTTTCCTCATTAAGTCTCTGCCTTGATGGTATGTTTGGCTCTTTTAGACAAACGTTGTTTATGACATATCTCAGAACTGGTGTTGATTCAGAATAGAACAGACAGGAATCGGAAATAGCTCAGTTGCAAAAATAAGCAATAGTTCAGGTGTTAAACTACTGATGTGGAAAATTGCTCTGACAGTTTTGATGTTGCTCTGTCTTGTAGTAAGACTTAAGCTACTGCTTTCTTCAAAAGAGTCAACTGGTGCCTTGTATGCTAGCCCATAGGGTGATGCCTGTGCTGTGGTCACTCACATTCTGTGCTGTGCATACACATACTAAAACCACATATTATAAACACAGCCAAAGAACCGTGAATATTTACACAACCTGTTTCTCATGCACAAATTATTTTCTGTTGTTTTTACTCATGCACCTTCTACCAAAGCAAACTGCAAATAAGATTTCACTGAATTGGAAGCAGATAATAATAGGGAGCAGATTTATCAGTCCTGCTTTCGCTACTCGCTCAATTATGAGCATCTAACTAACTACTTGTGAAGAAACACTCTTTTGCCTGTAATAATTACGAATGTGGAATCCAGAGATTCTGTTTTCTAGTTATAAAGATTTGGTGATAAAAGGCTAATTACTGTGATTAAGAATAATCTGGTGATTTGAACACTTGAATCTGGAATCCACGTTTCAGATTTGATCTGTTTGATGTTATCCACTGGATGACTTTATTGGACTCCCAAAAACTGCAGTGAGGCTTGGCTTGCTTGTTCTGTAATCTACATCTAGGAAAGCTATGAGGCATCAACGTTCTTGGCCGTTCTTTCTTTGTGCTACCTCTTATTGCAATCTAGGAGGCTAATGAGCTCCTCAGTACCAAGATGAATGGGACTGTAATACCAGAAAATCTGGATGATCGTGTGGACTGGAGCAGTAGCATGAACTGTCATAAAGCAATGCAAAGGCATACACAGGGACTAACAATGTGAGCTTCTGTTATAAGCTAGAGCTTTATTATTTGGACTTGACAGAGGAAAGAGGGATCTGGTTACATTTATTGGTTGCTGGATTCTGTGAGCTGCCAATATGAAGTGCAATATTGTTCTAGGACTTCTTCAGTACAGATATACGGATGCCCATGCCATTGTACAAAGTGGTGCTGAGAATTCATTTAGGATGTTATATATTGTTGCTGTCACCTTTATTCAAATAAAATTAAATTAAGCTTGAATAAATGCAAGGAAGACCACTAAGGTAATTAAGGAAGGAAAAACCTATCACATGCAAACAGAGATCAAGGAATCTGCCCTTCATTCCTTGATTCCTGTGGCCACTCTTTTATTATTATTATTATTATTATTATTATTATTATTTTTGATAGGAGCTTAAATGCACTTGAAAATGGCATTGTGGGTCATTTTGAAACATTAATAATTTTACAGTAATCTCCCTAGAAAAACTTGTTATTGCTAATACCAAAAATAATGATGAAGTAATGGTCTGGTCATGCAACAATGGAACAGCTGAAATTAAGAGAAAGATATTTATGTGGCTCAAAAGATGTGTGGTAAATATATCATTTTCCAGTGCTGCTGTAGAACTTCCTTTCCTCTTCCTCATTTATGTGATTTTTCTGTAATTATCATAATTAATAGCTGAAATAAAGAGCCAGTCTTATATACATGACTTCTCCTGCGCAGTGCTCCTGTAGTTGAATTTGATGTGCCTCAGAGTGGTGCTGGAGGGGTCACAAGTGAACTGAAAAAATAAATCTGGCAGAAAAAAATAGAAACCTCTCTCATGTGAAAAGTTGTTTATTCATGAACATCAGAAACCCCATCATCTTTATGAGCCCACTCACAGTGCCAAAAATGGCAACATGAGGAGAAATGTGTCCAAGAACAAGCATCAGATGGGAAGCTACGTGATGTCATAGAATCATTATGTCACTCAATGCCAATTGATTTCTAGGGCTGATTGCAAGCAATCATTAATCACTTTGTATTGAACAGCATGCCAGCTCCATCACATCTGGGGTAAGTACAAGTGGCACCTATTTTGCCAGCATCCTGCCCTCAGCACTTTTACCCTTCATGTTTAAACTCAACTGTGAGAGATTCAGCAAGGTTTTTCTTTCTGTGTCTCTCAGTTCAGCGCAGGGATTGGGGTGGGTGAGGCCCTCAGTGCCTGCACGTGCAGTGCTCCCTGCTTGAGCTGATAAGAGTATGCCATGACAGCAGGGCATGTTCGAGGTGCAACTGATGGAGCTGTCTAAGAACATTTAAAATTCAGGATATTATTATGCTATTTGGTATGCTTCTTAGAGAGAAAAGTAAAACAATGTGAGGAGTGTTTATTTTTTACACATCTGTCAAAAATGACAAAGTTGTTGCAGTTGAGATGTATACTCAGATTCTGGAAACATTTATTCTCTTTCTCTCTGTAACTTCAGGCATTAGAATAGTCTCACAGGACTTAGGGAGTTCATTTACTATACATAGCTAATATTAAGCAAGAGCATTACTATCAAATCCAGAACGTACTGGGAAATGAGAGCTAACTGACGTGACATTAACTATAGTAGCTGGCCTATGCTGTTAATACTAATGTGTTTATTCTACCCTTCCTTTCTACTTTAGGAAAAGACATATCAAACAATGTTTGTGAATTCCACAGTATCTCTCAATAGTGAAAAATTACCTTTCATGCTTCTCCATGTGCCTGACAATCATGAAAAATTACTTGGACGTCTTACATCAAATTGTAATATTTTTAAATATAAATGTTCCTCAATACTTGGGGTTCAGGCAGTCGAAGTGATTGGTAGCAAAAAGTCTCACTCCTATGAGATTAGAAAATATTTTTGCCTTCTGTAACTGTTTTTCTCTAAGGGTTGTAGTAATTCCTTTGAAATCCCTGCTTAATCTCTGCAGGTTCCATTATTTACTTTGTCAGTAGCTTCAGTTGTGATGGTTGGCTGTCCATCATTCAGTGTCAGAAGAAAAGTGAATTTCATAAAATATTCTGTTGGTGCTGTCCTACAGCTGAGGAAGAATTTACCTGTGCTTTAGTACAAATTAGAAATGGGACACAACTCATTAATAAACTGGGCCAGCTGTTGTGCACATCCCAGCTAAGGAATTATTTCTGCAGGATGCAGGGCAAAGTGTTGTCAAAGCTGACTTGTAATCCTGATGTCTTCTTAGAGCTTCCTGAACAATAATCAGTGATGTAAACATGTATTACAGATATTGCATACCTCATTTTTTATGGTACGTAATTAGATAATTCTCCAAAGAACTTTTTATCACGTCTTCTCCTTAATTAACATTAAATGTCATTAGCAGTCAGCTCTGCTTGATCAAAGACAGATAAGTTGTAGCAAGATTCTGTGAAATAACATGCCATTTACTAATTATATTATTGATTTTATGGTCTGAAAAATCCTAATTACGTGTGATACGGAGCGGACGGAGCAGAGCCTGCGGGGGGACTTCGAACACGAAGAGTTCTTGGCAGTTCTGAGCATCTTGCTTGCAAAGATCATTTTTGGGCCTGATTGTGCATCTGTTTCCAAAGGTGATATTTTAATGGACTTTGAGAAAATGCACACATGAAAAGGAAAAGAGACTGGGGACTTTTTTACTTCTGATTTTAATCATTCTCAATAGATTTTAGATCTGTAGGTGGATACATTTGAAAAGTGGAAATAATATGGCATAGTTGATTTTAATTAGGAGACCTAATGCAGAATTTCCCACGGATCTCAATAACTTTTTTTGTTTGCTTGTTTATGAGTTTTTCTGACCTTCTTGAAAGTTAATCATAGTCAGGCCTTCAAAGCTTTAATTTCTTACAAGGGCAGTTTTTTAATTTTTTAGTCACCAGGTGAATATTTGGTTATAACAACTGCTGGTTAGAGAAACAGGAACAACCTCAGATGTAAGCAGAGTGAAAAGGAATTTAGATCAGTAACATAATTTTGAAATGTTACTCCTAATTGCTTGTACTTAAGAACGTGAAAAGCCTGGTTTTTAAAGTATGTGTCTGTGTATGTAATTAGCCCATTCAGTTGCATGAAATTTCCATGCACTCTTAATTCATGCTAATCAGGTGATATGTTACCAGTAAATATTTTGTGTGAATTGTAAAGTGTGAACATCCTTTAGAACTAAAGTGATCTCTGTATTTCCAGCTGGCCTTTTTGTTCTTATTTTCACTGGAACGCAATTAAGAGGATATTGTGACCAAATCCTGACGAGGAGCTCACAGACAGATATAAAACCCTGCCAGGTTTTGGATTTTTTAAATGTCTGAGGGGAAAAAAAAAAAAAAAAGAATTGTTTACTATCATTTTTTAAATCAACATCCAATTTTCAAACCAACGTCCAATTTTCAACTTTAATATCATTAGAAGAATTCCTCCTGCTCTGGTTTCCTCCTACTCATTCCTACTCCCACCCGATGTTCGACTTGTCGGCTTGCAAATCAAAAGAAACAGTCTGAAAAATGAATAATTGGCCTGGTGGGTGGGATCCAAGTTGAGACAAACAAACAACTAAGCAAAACCTACCACATGCCCGTGTCTCACTGGCATTTGTTAACTAGGCTGGTATAGGAGGAGGGGTTTTTATTCCTCAGTAGGTTGGACTGGTCTGCTCAAGTCACTGAAAATAACAAAAATTCAGTTCATCATTACATTTTGCATGTGTGTAATCTTTTCTGAATGCCAGTTAGTAATGAGAGGGTTATGGGGGGAAGGAGGAGGGGGTTGGAGAAAAGAGGCAAGGACAGGTTGAAAGGTATGCATGGCCTGCAGTTAACAAGTGCACTCGGTACACACTGCTGCCTTGTTCTGTTCTGCTGCTTTCTTTTGTCCCTCTAATATCTGAGAGCTAATCTCTTGATTCTTGCTCTCATGCTTGGGTTGCAAGACTAGATTTCTCCTTTTGCTTCACTTCAAAGAGATTCTTTTTGAAACATGTACTGAAGTAAGAATGCTGTAAGGTAGAACAAGGTAAATAAATTTCAGGGTAGAGAACAGAAGGCCAAAAGTCCTTCTGTTTTTTGACATGCTTTTTTGTCTTGCAGCCCACTCTCCTAGAAGGGTTCAGAACCAGGCAGCAAGAACAAGCCTGTAAGCACAAGTGTTTTGGGGAAATTCAAGCTCTGTGCATTCCATCTTGATGTGCAATAGAAGTCTATCTTCCTATCCATTAATGGGTGTGGAAGAAAATTGAAAGGATATTGCAAGGTGTATTATCAACACAGCCCTGAGGAATCAAAAGGAGCAACTCATGATTTATTTGAATGGTCCAGGGTGTAGAACAGCAATTAATGATTTATTGAGATATTTTGGTGCTTTATTCATCTTGTGGCTGGCTGTTGTTTAATTGGACAATGATTATTATGTCCCAGGGAATTATGTACACGCTTTGTGTGTTGCAGATATAGCAATATTAAATCATGTGAAGCTTTAGTTGAGGAAAAGTTAAGCTGTGGTTTAATTTCTCCATATTTGAAAGGAGGAATAATGCCAAATCAGCAATACCATGGAATGGAAACAGTACTGTGTATGAAAGACTGAAGGGAGAGGAAAAGGTGGTTAGAATGGAAGGGTAATGGGCAGCTGGATGACATTCTAACGAGTGGCAAGAAGGTTCAATCGCCAGTGTTGTTTCCACTAAAGCTTAAACATTTTTATGAAGAAAAAAAAAAAGAGAGGACATGGGGAACTCACTTCAGTTTCCTGCCCACTCTTAGGTTGCGTGCCTGTTTTTAAGAGAGGAGAACTTCTGTTTGTTTTGTGTAGCGGATTCACGTAAGTGATACTGATTCACGTAATCTCTACACAGGTTGTAGGCTCCCTTCAGCTTGCATTACATTGTATTAGCAGTTCTTAAGATCCCATTTTTGTGCAGTTGCACAGGGTTTAATATAGCACTTGTAGAAAAGTGTTCTCCTTAACCAAATGAGTGCTGTGCATCTGAGAGCAAGCCATAGAAGGGGCTCAGTAAGAGGACGTAGCAGATGGTACATGTATGATGTTGATGAGGAAAGAGTACAGAGAGAAAGCTGTACTTGTCTTAACTCATGAAAAAAAACTTAATTAGTGTGGCTGTAAAATGATAGAAGTTAAGCCCTAAAATAAGCCCTAAATTTTCACTTGTTTATAATTTTTCTTCAAACTTTTTTTCCTCAAAGTAGTTAAATAAGTTTTCAGTGCCAAATTTATGCAGAGGGGAAAGAGGCAGCAGAGCTGGTTCCATGCAGCAGTTATTCAGATCTGTTTTGGTTCACAGTGATGTTTCTAGCTATTTTTTTTCTGCCAGAAGGAAAATCTCTAACCTGGTAACTGCAGTACTGTCTGCGTTTGATGACTGTGCTGGTAGGTCCAAATTCTCTCCAGGTACATCCTGGCACAGTGAACTCAGTGAATTTCAGCCATGTACACCAGTACAGACTTCTGTACTTATATTCACTTTGCCTAAGATAGTCCTGCAGCCCCTCGGTTCTATGTGGCTTTGCTCTGCCCGGTGGATTAATGAATGTTCCTCTTTCAGTTTTATGACAGATATTTTGCACAGTGCCCTTGTTACTGTAAGCCAGGTGCTCTTATCCTTAATGAACAATTTCCTGGAAAAAAGAAAGGAATAAACAATAGATAAAGTAGGTCATGGAGGCAGCAGAGTCAAGAGCTTTGCACAGTGATGTAAAATTAAGTAAGACTGAGGTCACGTTCTCATTTATCTCTCCAGTTATTACTCTAGCGGTCAGAGCATTTGAGCATCTCTTAAAAATTCTGTGATGGTTCCTGGAAAGGTAGGGATATTTTGGGGAATGTCTGCATCTGCTGTGGGAGTTTGGTCTAAAACAGGCCAAGACAAAGACTTGGATATTGTGGAAGAGAACATTTGCAGACGCTGCTATTGCCTGTCTCAACCTATGAGACTTGTCTTGGTGAAGGTGCTGCTAGGAGCTGCTGTGTAGCTGAATGAAGCTGACATTGACTGTCTTGGAGGTCAGCAGCCATTGGTGGGTGGTCAACAGTTGCACGTCCAAGTCCAGACTGCAGAGACGCTTTGCTTCTTGAAGTGCCTGATGTGAGACCTTCGATGGCATGGAAAGAGGCTTGGTGTATGTCTGGCATGGAGTCAGGACTTTGCTAGGCCATAAACCTGATGTTACATTTTAATATGCATCTTGGGCTTACTTTCCAGGCATACTGGGATACCAGCGCTTGGTGCCTTGCTAACATGTGACCAGCTGGAGGGTGGTTATGAAGCAAATAATTGTGGCATGCCTCCTTGTAGCAAAGACCAGCAGTAACTGCAAGGCCCTTGTTCACAAACTGTGACCTCTTCCACTACATCAGCACTGTGCCCTATAGAAGGGCAGATCTGTTCAGCCTGTTGGGTGCCTAAAACTAAGCACTTACAGCTATTTCTAAGCACGTAAGTAATCAGCTGGTTCTCAGATAAGCAGGTGTGTGCATGCTCTGTAAATTAGAGAAATTATGTGGGCTCCTAACTTGAAGCTTCAACGTGATTGAACCAAATACCATTCCTTCAGTATTGATAGTGGTTCCAGATGAGCCCGGTAAGAAGCACAGCGAAGTACAAAAGACTATTGCAGCTTCTGAGCAAACCTCTGCTATTTCTAGAAAAACCAGCAAGTTTTAAGTAGGCTCTCTCATTTTTAAGCCATTAGAAATCTAGAAATTGATTTAATGTTCATCTTATATTTAGTGGACTTTGATAGAAAAAGTTATATTCTCTGTGGGCCAGTCAATATTTTTAATAGCTATGAAGCTAAAAAACTTTAGATTAAGATTTCAAGAGGCTCAGAGGAAAATTGAATGAAGGAAGAGAGCATCTGAGTGTCGCTGTAACAGAAAATGCCACAGAGAATAAAGTACTGGGAAAACCCAGAGGAGAGCAGACGAAGATATATGCTGTTGGACCAGTGGGGTTAGTAAAGGTATAAATGAAGAGGAGACAAGCATTACTTCCTTACTGTCTTATGAAGAAACTGAAGATAAAAAGCTCTGCCCTGCCTGCAGCATTTCTTGAAAATACATGTTTAGTTTCAGTGTTCATTTTATTCCGGTGTTCGGTTTCATTTTATTTGGATTGCTACCTTCAAAGTTCAAGGTATTCGCCAACTTTAAAGCCAGATTGGAAAAACTGAATCTGGATTCTCGGTGCAGCTCCAAGGCTTGCAAATCAACCTTCTCTCATAAATACTGCACTGTTTCTGGAAAAGAAGAGATGGGCCTTTAAATGAAATACGAGATGCAGCGTTGGGATGTAATAGCAGTGCTGTACATCACCAGCCATCAATCAGCGTTACTTAATTCATCCCTGGCTCAGCTGTTCGCTGTACTTGGGACTTTTTTACTGTTTGTTTCATTTTATTTTCCTCAGAGATAAATGAAGACAAAAAGAAGCGACCGATTGCTCTTGACAAATAGAAATAATTCTTTAAAATATAACCACAGAGGATATTCTACGTTTTCAAACCACTTTTTATTTTGACTTTCGCAGCACTTTCCCAGAATCATACTTAATTTATTTCACCATGTATATGTTGGACATCCTTATGTTTCATTTTTTGTTACTCTTATCAACCTCACGTGCCTTCTTTAAATGGTATAAGAAAATTCTGTTGGAAGAAATGCTTTTTTAGTGTAATACTATTAAAGTATTATTCCTCACCTGGGCGTGCAGATAACAGATTGCTTCATTTATCCTGAGTGTTCTTGGGGCACGAGGCCTTTGTTGCTCTAATTGTCTAAGGAAGCATATGTTGCAGTATTTGGCATGCTGAACAGGGATGAGGTGGGTGGCTAAATGTAAGCAAGCCAACCTGAGTTCTCTGGAGAGCAGCTGGTAGATGTGTCAGCTTACTTTCCTCTTTCTCTTCAGAAGTAATGTATGTTAAGGAATACCCAAAATATGCATGTCATGGTGAATATAAATACACTGTTAAGTCACTGGGGAATGTCACTCCCCATACAGTGTCAGCAGCTTTAAAAATTCCACTGTGCAAAAAGATGAGAATCTGCATGGGGGACACTGCAGCATGGAGAGGCTTCCCCTGTCCTTAGGAAACAGCCTCACGGTGAGATCGGGGCAGGGGGGTTAAGAAGACAAAGATGTGAAGTGGCTTTTTCTGCCTACCATTGTTTACCATGATTTAACTGAGGAGGCCCAGAGATGACTGCCCCAGAATTTCCTGGCTTGCTGGAGGAATTTTCGTGATCAGATACTGCAGGATACCTGAAATTTGCTTCTGAAGCCTGCCAGTTTCCTTTTGGCAGAAAATGCGGGTAGAGTATCTGCCATCTCCCAGTCCTGTCTGACTGGCAGTGCTTGGACAGGGCTTAAGCTCTAGAAGGGACACTGACATTTCAGTGGTCTTGAGTCTGGCATAACAACTAAAAGGGACAAATGTTCAAAGGGCTGGCTTCCAATTTTACACTGGTGGTTGAGTACAAGTACAGAATTATGGGCAGAAAATCACAGGCAATATTTTTCCTAGCTGACCTTCCTGAAAGGGAGCCAGCAATTATCTGGATGTGCACTATTTCAGCAGTGTTTTTAGGTGTTGTTAACACAATGTTTTCATTGTATTTCTGATGGATTATTGATTATCAGTTACATAAGAGAAAGAAATTTAGTATTTTAATGAGTAATAGCTTTTGGTGCCTGGACTTTGCACAAGTGTGCGTGCATATTTGTGTAGGTACTGATAGAGCAGAATGTCTGTATTTGATGTCACCAGCAGACAGGTAATGTCAGCTGTGCACGTACCTCACCGCTCCCGTGCGTAATCAATTTTCAGTTTGCAGAATGCTTTTTTTCAAGCACCCGGCGGGTTGGTCAGTTCTCTTCTGTCTGTGTTGAGAACTCATATGCCCTACGTTTCACCACAGATTTCTGAGTATTTTGTTCAGAGTTTAAGTGCCTTTGAAGGCTCGGAGCCTACTGGATGCTGAAAGCACTGCATGCTGATTGCAGAAATTTGAGCCACCCCGTCCTACCCGACTTCATATCCTAAATGCATGCTCCAGCCTTTCCTTTGTAAACATATTTCATCAGCTATAACTAAACTAAACCTGTGCTGCTAGCCTAGCGGCACAGCTTTGGTACTTTGACCCACTTTTCCTCTGGGAGCACTGAAGGAGCAATCCTGAGCTTCCAAAAATAAAGTTTGGTAGATCAAGAAGAGCTTACTTCCTTATTTATTCCTGTTTTGTTCTCTAGCCAAGCTCCCAGTGACTCTGGTGGAGGTCAGCTTATGAGAGCTTAGCACCGAAGCAGCCTTTCAGATTTTGTAAGATGTGGATGTAACTGTAGTAATGTTTACTGTAGCACTTAAAACTCATGCTGATATACCTTAAAGTTCAGAAATCTAAAGCAACTTAAGAAACCTGTGTACTCAGTTGCTGTTAAAATCAACCCCCTACCCAGTTTTGGAAAACTGAGATGCTGTGATTCAAAGCATAGAAGGGAGAGTCATCAGGGCACTCTATCAATTAAGGAGCCTGGTGTGTTTATCCAATCCTTAAAAGCCCGTCTTTGGAAATTGAAGTGGTTCCCTTGTTTGTACTGAACAGCCCCTCCTTCACTGCGCAGAGTGGTGGTGTGGGTGTTACTGAGGCTGAGCAGACAGGCCTCTGGTTACAGCTTTTCTAACTTTCCCTTGGTAACTTTACTATGAAGAGCTGAAACCTCTAAATTTGCTTTTATTCATACTAATTTAAGAAAAATGCCATTTAGTTGTTCAGTTTGTTTCCATCCCATTTTTGTTCAGTAGCAGGATAACCTTCACAGGGAGTTCTATGCTGAAATGTTAGGGTTCCTACTTACATTTATTGTCACTACATGTGACAAGCCTGCATTCATTGTATGATCTCAAGGGTAAGGTAAGAAAGATCCTGTTTTTTTACCTCTCCTCTGTTTCCAGCTTATACCGTGTAGCCGTGCTGTCCTTGTCAGTTGTGTTTCTTCCCATGTCAGTGTCACTTCCAGGTGACAGGAGACTTGTGTCTGTAAATGGTATCGAAGCTGTTTGTGTATGATAGCAACTTCTGTACCTACCCTAGAAGGTACTAGGAAGATCTGCCAAATGAAGAGGCATCTGTTGTTAACCCCGGCAGATTCTTATCTGCTGTCTTTCTGCATTCATCGTGTAAGATGTCACCAAAGGGAACCCAGCAAACCAGTGTATAGGCTGTTGTTTCTGCCAGCTCAACCACTTGAATCCCACTGTGCTTGAATGATGAGAAGAATCACATTGTTGGTGCTCTCATATTGAGAACCTGACCCTTCCTGGAAGCGTTTATCTTCTTAAAACAATGTTAATTTGTAATTAGAAACAGGACAAGACATCGACCTGTCTTCAACAATATTTCTTTTGGTCATGGCAATGACTTCTAGTGGGTTTGAGTGGCTTAGTTCTTGACTGTGTGTTGTAACAGCCTGTTTCCTAGCATACATGCAGAGCACTTCATATTATTCATCCCCTATGTGATATCTGAACTTATTAATCACAAGTGGAGACATCCAAAAATTCCTGATCACTATTGAAACTCATGGCCCCATTTAGCTTTCATAACAGCTTGTTTCTAACAAAATTTGATGTAGAGCCAAATGAAGTGTGTGTTTAAATGATCCCTTGCCTAAACTATCATGAAAATTTCAGATGGGATGAGAAGGAGGAATGCCGCAGAGGGCAGCTTGTTGGAAGCTTGCTACTAGTTAGAGACAAAAATAGTGTAATCAGCAAACTCTCAGTCACTTTAATGCTTCTTCAGTGAAATCCAACTTGTTGTTGTTGCCTTAACTGTTCTCTTGCATTTTCTTTAATAGCTCATATAAAAATACTAGCATACATTTCAATTTTGATACACCTAGGCTTTTCTATTTGGTAGAAATTGTAATTGAGAACTGAATTAGGGAAGCTCTTGATAAATACAAACAGTCAACATGCCGTTATGTGGCTTCTTAAATTGTTAAAGCTGCTTGAAATAAATAAATGTGCGTCAGGAACATCCAGACAGATTTCCAGAAGGCTTTGGAAGGTTTGTCATCAAAATTTTTCAACTTCTCTGTTGGTATATGGAAAAGAAAAAGTCTATTTGTAAATAAAATGTTGTTATTATGATTGGAAATGATTGGAATCCAAGTCTGGAAGTCAAACATTACTAACAGAGAAGAAGCTGTCAAATGAAATTGAGGCGGCAGGCAGAAAAGCAAGGACACATTTCATATAGAACACAGCTGATACCAGAGATGTCACAGGATGTCGTTGACACTGACACGTAAAATAAGTGTACTGAAACTTTCATTTTAGCAGATTGAAATCATTAGACAAATGATTGGATGAGAATCCATCAGAGGTTATTAAACATAAAGATACCACTTGTGGCTGAGGAAGCCAACAAAGCTGCAAATTGCGAGACGAGAAGAGTGTAGGAGGGAAGTATTTCTTTCTGTTTTCCATTTTCTTTACTCCTTCCTGAACACTTGCTATTGGCTGAAAGCAATGTGTGATGCAGCACAGTTATTTTATGATATGGAAATATTTACAGTGCTTTGTCTCATTTTGTCATAATTTGTTTTCAATCCTCCAAACACGCTTTCTTTGACTCTGATTTCTTTTTTATTCTTATTGATTCCTCAGAGCGCCAAGCAACTTCTGAAGAGCTTTCCTCTGCTGTCCTGTTAATATGATGTGTCTTCATGCACTATTAGTCTGCAAAAATAGGAGCCATTAGGAATTTTTAGCACTTTGAGGTAAGACTTCTTCACATGGCTCTTTGTAAAATGCACTGTATTATTGTGTTGCTGCCTGTATAAACATCTAGACACATAGAGTATGATCTTCACAAATATAAACAGATCCAGGAATATTGTTTACTATTGAAAGACACTTCTGTAAATGTTTTCTTTAATTACAGCTGGATACCAAATTATTTTTTTTACCTTGTTCAGAACTTCTTTTGACCCAAACTGAGACAAAAACACTAAGTTTAGAACTTAATCATGGTATGGAAATTCTGTTTGAATTTCAAGTTCTATGACAGAAATGCCAAAATGACGTTTCATTACTATTTCCCCTGAACAGGAAATAGTCTAATTGTCATTTTTAGTTAAATTTTCTCATCTCAGCCAGGAAAGCAAAGGAGAAATTTAATCTGTATTTTTTTTAATTTGTTTGTTTATTTTTCCACTCAGCCATTTAAAATAAATTAGTTCCCTTTCTCAAGAGCATTACCAAAGCCAGGACCTCATCATCTAGATAGAATTTTAAAGGATGTTTGTTTCACCCAGCAAAGATTCCTTCTGGTCTTATTTTCTTTGCATTTAGCTCTCAATCCTGAGAGGTGCCGTCATCCTCTGCTGTGTTACATAAGCAGTGAAAGACTGTAACAACCTGTTTTTGTCCATATTCTCCTGTTCTTAGTACAAATTAAATGGACAGCCACATCTTCCAGTCTCTTTGCAAACTCCAGCACAGGTCTCTGTAAAACAAATCTGGAGACAAATAAATCACAGGCTTGCAACCTCCTGTTTTATTCTACAGCTAGGATTAGTGGGTTAAAGGGAGAATGAGTTTCCTGTCTTTGGTGAGGGAAGCAGTGACTTGTATCAATATTTTGTCTGAAGTACTGAAATCCATTCAGAAAGAAGCAAGGCATGTGAAAATGGTTTAATGAGTAACAGATACCTGATCTAATCAGTTATCATTAACAGAGACTGAGACACTCATAAAAAATGCCCAGATTATATTTTGGATATAAAGACATCTTTTCTTGCCAAATTGTATCTCATTGACTTATTTCACTGCTGAAAACAATAAGCAGACCTGGAGAGACAAAAAGTTGGAGTCTGTTTAAAGATTGCACAGAGGACCTACATGTCATTTATTTTCCTGTTCACCTCAGGAGGCTGCCTGTCCTCAAGAGAGTGGCAGCAGCAGAGCCTGGAAATGTTCATCTAATTTGGCTATAACTTTAATGAAGTTACAGGCATTGTCCCTCTGGAATGCTGATGCTGCCTCCTTGGGGAATACACTCCAAACTTTAAATGCAGTGCAGGAATGTAGTGTATATTGCACCGAGCAATAAAAGCTGAAACAAAATCAGATTACATGTCATAACTGGATTCTTTTTTGATGTTAGTTTTTAAAATGTGTGTTCCTATTTTTAGAGTGTTATTTGGAAACCTGTAATAGCAACCATTCCATTTTGGTATAAGGTCTTTTCTATTAAAAGTGATCAAAGTGAAATATTTCATTTGAGTTAGAAAAAGAGACACTTGAGATAAATGAGGTTCTGCTGTATTTGGAGAGCTGGGTGTTTCTGATGTATGATCTGACTTACAGGGTTAGGAGATAAATTGCATAAAGCAGTTAATCTACAAACAGATAATAAAATAGCATTATCATTAAAAGTTTGGAAAACAGTTTTGAAAGTCAGATGCATTCTAAACACATACTCTGAGTGTTAGTCATAACTCTTAGGACGTTTGATTGAAAAACTGAACTGATACATTATTTACTTGAAAGCAAATTAAGATCTCTGACAATTATAAAATTCAAATACAAGGCTGCTTTAGTTAAATGAGAAAAAGCTCAGTCTTCTTTGGTAGAAGGCAGGCTGGCCATCTGCCTTTAGGTTAGGGATGAACCCTGGATGTTCTTAAGCAGTTACCAAATGAGCACAAAACTTGCTTTTGATTGAGAAAAAACCTCTCTTAAGGACTGCATTTCCTTACGCAGGTTAGCCTGGCTCTTCCTTTGACCACTGCTGCTGATTGGAAGCATTCTTTCTATTAGTCTTATTTGTTCAGCGTTGCCGTGTATCAAAAGTGTAAAGAATGAACAAAGGAGGTAAATTGCAACCTATAAATACAGTGCCCAGTAGAGCTTGTCCTCTGTAATTTGGTAGTATTCAAACGGTAGCTAATGTAATATGTTCAGAGGTGTCTTTTTAAGATAATTTTATTAAAGCACTGTCATTTTCCTGAGCCTGATACTTGATAGTTCACATATATTAGTACATGTAAATTAAAAGAGAGTTCAATCATACTTTCAAACAAGTTCTAAACTGTCAGGTTTTAAACATAGAACTTATTAGTCTTTTGTCCCACGGGCACCTGCAGGTAAGCTGTTCAAGACACTTCTCCATGGGGAATTGGAGTCTAGGACAAGTGTAGCAAATGTCTCTGTGATGGACAGAAATATATATCATGTCCTTTTCTTGTCAGCCCCCATAATTTCCAGAGTAAGCTTTTGCATTGATGTTGTGAGGCTTTGAAACAGCTTGCAGGTAGAGAATGGTCATGCACGGGCTTAAATTTAATTCGTGAGGAACTTTAACGTTAAATCATGTTAATTAACATTAATATGACTTACATGGCTTAAGACTATATTTGGGTTTAACACAGCTCTAGGAATAATTTAAAAGATGAGCTATTACTCCCATTGGGAACTTGACTTCAAATCACTAAAGGCAGTGGGTGTCCTTGAACTAGCTAAGAAGGCTTTGAATCACAAGGTGATTTCATATAAGATTTCCTGGCAATTCCTCTGCTGTTCATTCTGCTTTGTGACGACTCCTTTATGCTGGGCTGTATATCAGTGCATGCAGAGCAAACCCCTTAACATCCCTTTTGCTGTTCTGGACCATGAAGCAATGAGCCATGCGTTTTTCAGACGATCGTATGCAGATTCAATCTATTTTTAGGTCAATCTTGTTGCCAGGAATAACACTAATTTATGGGACTTTTGATTTGAATGGTGGGTTATGTGATGATGTAAATGTCTGTAATGGAAATTCAAAAATATTTGTTACTGATTTAACAGATTAGCACCAGTTAATCTGCTAAGTGCAGTTACAATTAGAAGCAGCTTCTTATTTCCTATCTATTTTGTTTTTGACTGATGTCATTGGGAACCTCTAGGCATACACCACCACTTTGGATTCAAAGGCCCAAATGAAAATAAGATTTATTTGTCTGCTTTTAATACTTGAACTGAAACATGATGAACAGATGACACTTGATGAAGTTTATGCAATCTATTTCCAGCTTCAACACAACTATTGTTATTTCATGTGTAATGTTTTGTATAATGTGACCCAGTACTTTGACCTCTGTCATTCTAAATAATCTTCCATCTGAAAGTTGAAAAACGAATTGATTTTTCCTTCAGTCACGTAATAAGCACGTGTCTCAGATCTAGCTTACTGCATTGGCTCATGTTAAACCACATTTAAATAAATCAAAGGAGCATTTGGATATTCTTCCATTTGCCTATAAGCTGATGTGAGAACAGATTGTTTTAACACCTCAGATATTTATTTTGTCAGTACAGATAGACAGCCATAAAGAACATCAGTATCAGAGAGATTCTTCAGAAGAGCTGAGAGTGCTATCATTCTTTGGGTAGCTCAATCATGAAGTCACATAGTATCTGGATTTGCACAAAAGCAAGAACGAAATCGCCTAGAAAGATGTTTTCTCAATATTCTCTCTAATGACCATACTTTCTTTTCTTTATCTAGGTACAACAATGATGGCTCAATTGCTTTTCTGGTGGATTCTAAAAGGGCTTTTTCTGTCTTTTCTGCTCAAAACTGCTCTGTCCCTAAACCCAGATGATCCGAATGTTTGTAGTCATTGGGAAAGGTAATCTAAAACATGGCAGTGTTTTGTTTGACTAGGCATTTCAGATATGTACATTTAAAAGTCAAAATAAGAGCTAAATACTTCTCTGCCTCATGGAAGAATGTGGGTCTGTGTGACAGAAACAGCAATGCTGAGTTCCTTTGTGGATTTCCACCATCCTGAAGGAACAGGTTCCATACCTAGGGTAAATCCTTGTATTGCCTATCTGCTTGGCTGTGCTTTCCTCCTCCATAGCTTCAGCTGCAGGACTGCACTAACTTTTTCATGTATCTTGAAGAGACCCAGTGAAATGGTGACCTTGTTCTGTCTTGCCTCTTTTCTGGTTGTTGCTGAGCAAAGCTATTACAGACTTTGTCTAAGTTTTAAGCCCTTCCTGTTGCAACATGCAGGTTTATACAGTATGTCCTGAACTTTGTGACTTTATCTGCCGAATTCATGCCAGTATCAAAGAGCACCTTCATGAAAGCACCAAGAATTAAAGGCTCTGGTAATTCTGTTCTATTGTTAGTGTCCTTGTCCTAAAAGTGGATCTGTGCAGGACAGTTCTTACAAGTACTCAGAAACCCTCTGGCTTTGATAGGGTTCACGTTCATGCAGGGTCTGTTTGAAGAGGCTGAAGTTGCTGTGCTCTTAAGTTCAATTTGCTTTATTTTCTATTCTGTTCTGTGGTTTAGTTCCACGTAGATGTGAATTACTGTACATTTTGGCAAAATAAACCCCTTAACGAGCAAAAATGGAAGCATACTTTCATAGCTCTATGTTTCGATTTTAGAAGCTTTCACTAGAGAATTAACTGTTTGTAGGTAATGGAGCTGCAAAGCAAAGGCTATGCATGTTGAGGAATAGGATTGTGCAGTCTGTATTGTGAGGTGAAGTGCATTCAGAGCACAGGAATAAAATATTGATTTTGTCTGAAGAAAGTCAGCAACCTGGAGACCCAATCAAGGAGAAACAAAAATTAAATACCAAAATTGATTGGTTGTACTGACCAAGATGACTTTGTTACTTAGATGTTAATAAATCAAAGGGAAAAGATTGTTAGAGCAATAGTGGGATAACAAAGAAAGGATCATAAAGTAATGATCAAGAATGTCTTACATTAATAACAAACAATATAAATATTTTACATTTTGGCGTTAGTGTTTGTAAAGAGCCCTGCTGTCAAAACCAACAAATTGTGACAAAGGACAGAAGCAACATCTAGTTCAATCTTGGCTTGCCTAGAAAGGGACTGACAAGCAGGACATTAAGAGCCCAGTCGTTGATTTCAAGTCAGTGAGACCCAACAAGCAAGTACTCCGGTGTTCCCTTTAGGGTGCAGTCTCATGGGCTGAATCACACCAGCAGTCCCATCGATGGGAAGGAAATTGCTTGGATGATTAAGGCAGTCGATACAATGAATGACTTGGAGGGTCTGATTCTTGGGTCTCGACCCTGCCTAGAAAGATTCTAGTGTGATTCTCTAAGATAAAGCAGAGCTTGTTTTCAGATAGGAACCTGAGATTCTGCATCTCTTCAGCAGTGTACACATTTACTGTAGAGCAATACAATATTTTGTGTTGGTTAGATCTGCGTTCCCAAGTCATATGTCTGTCCCAGAAACTTTAACTGTATTCATAGTAATTAATGCAGTACCTGGTGCATAAATCTGCTATGTTTGGGGAAGGAGATTGCTGAATTCTTCGTATTGTTGGAGCTCTGGGATTCCTTATCACTTTGCTCAGTTTTTGCTAATGTCTTTTCATTTGTACAATCATGCATAATCACATATCTCAAAGAGTTCTAAATCTGGATACCAGTTAACTCATGATCACACAGTCTTCAGTTAGTTCTGAACTTCTGTTACAGATTAAAAAGATTAAATTTATGCATTTCAAAGGCCCTTGAGCCTCTTACAAATCATCCAATTTGACTGGTGCAACCAGCATTTGAAGTAATGAGTCTCCATAAAAAAAAGAAGTGAAAGGGTCCCATCATGCTGGTAAAACACAGCAGTGTTTTGTTAATATGAGCTCTTATTACCATTGTTTAATACAAGCAAAAATTAACAATCCTAGACTGGTATGCAACTGAGACATTTTAAAAGCACGATGCTTTTCTCTTTTAGAGTATGTACTGCCTAGTTAACCAAATGCCCTTTTCATCTTTTAAAACAAATGTGAAGTTTAATAACATTTGCTTCTTTTCCAGAAGGGAGAGGTTTATGACTCAGGCTGAAATCTCTATGCCTTGTTCAGTTACAGAACCCAAGTTAGGAGTGTTTCCAAAGCTTTAAGTAAGAGCTGTGGTTTAAGGAAACCCTCTTCCAGTTCTGGATAAGGCCTGAAATTTATAAGACCGTTGATTTAATTATTTCTCATACTGGAATTAGATGAGCAGCATATTCAGGGAGCTGAAGCTTTTCATGTTGCAGTGAACAGTCTTTCACTTTCTTTCTTTGCTTCTAGCTATGCTGTGACAGTACAGGAATCCTATGCTCATCCTTTTGATCAGATCTATTATACAAGATGTACTGACATACTGAACTGGTTCAAGTGCACTAGACACAGGTAAGAGCTGATCCCCAGATATTTTAATTTTGGCTTTTCATCTTTTCATGTAGCTTCTTGTTTTCTCAAGCTGTGATTGCATTCTAGTAGAGATATGTGCTGAGAAATGTATTTTGGTGCATTAACCAGGCTTTTTGGCATTCCACAGCATTGTTTGAGGTAGAAAGATTTTTGCATGTCTGATCACACAGTGTGGTCCATGAGCACAATAATGGTATGTGTTGTTCTCAGGTTTCATTGCTAATGCTGTGAGTAACTCTAGAAAAGCTACAGAAAGCTTCACTCCTTTCAGTGTCTGTTCATTGCAGATTCTGTTAGGGAAAGCGTGCTTTCAGTACTGAATTGAGATTACAGTGTCTTTTTTCAGGGCACTAAGGCCTTGGAAGGGTTAGAAAGTTAAAAAAAAATAAAAATCATCATTTTGGGGTTAAATTCATGTTTTGTATAATCAAGAGCAGTTTTTGTTGTGGTTATTTCTTATGTAGCATGCTGACTTGGTGGTCTCCATAGAAAATTCTGTTTACTCCAACCTGGGCAGTTCTGTGATTCCGTGATGATAGCTGACCTTGCTCATACACAGAAATGAATTGTTTATTGCTAAAGAAACTCCTTGCCCATCATTTGGCACAGGCACGGTGTTTTAAGATAGCAGTCCTAGGAAAGGCTGCAGTGATTGACTGTCGTGAGTACTGTGTTTATAACACAACTTGTATTTCAAGTTTCAAAACAAGTATTGATCTTTTTTTTTTTTTATTGTGGCTTTTAATATTGAAAGCTCTCATGCATTTTAAAATAATTATTGAATGCTATCCTTAGTATAATTTAACACAAATATAATTCCAACAGTGAGCATTGATTTTCAATATTGTCCAATGGCTTTCTGTCTCGCAATTTAGAATAAGTTATAAAACGGCGTATCGAAGAGGACTCAGAACGATGTACCGGCGCAGATCTCAGTGCTGTCCTGGATATTATGAAAGTGGAGACTACTGCATCCGTATGTACATGGATTTGATCCAGATGTGTCAGTTAGAAGGAGTGTTCTGGAGGGAACGTGGACAACTTAAAGATGTATTGCAGTAGCTATATTGGGGACTGACTCTCAGAGCTGCTCAGAACTTTCAGGTCTCACTGGTTTCAGTCAGAACTGCAGGTAGAGAACATTTCCACTGTGTGCGTTTCAAGCACCTTAGTAATGTTTTTGGCTGAAATCACTGGGGATAGAGTTAATCAAGTTCCTGAGTGCTTTCCTGATTCAGACCTTACTTTGGGGAGTCATTTATCTAAGTATGCACTAATGTTAAAGGATTAGTGGAACTGAGAGCACTCCCAGGAATGAACTGCTGCATAGTTTAAGAGGCATAAAGTTAGCACTTCTTAACTTTCAAAGTTCTTACTTTAGCTAAGAGCAGTTAAAACTCACGGTGCTTCATATGGTTGCTGAGAATGATTCTACTCTGTAGAAAATTTCATAAAAATCAGAAAAACATTGTTCTGATTACACTGCAGAAGTAAACAAAAACCTTGGAGTCTGTTAGGTCAGTATGAGAGTGACAAAAGGGAAATGGATCTTTGTTAATTAAAAATGTTGTGTCCATTAAGGGTGTATTTGGAGGGGATCTCTTGTCTCCATCTTGTTAAAACGGGATTATGATGGTGCAAGAAAAATGCAAGTTTTTGTGAAGTGTCAGAATGCAAGTTCTGTAGACAGATTTAAGCAGATTGCCATGAAAGTAATGCCTCCTATTTATTTCCATGGAAACTACAGCAGGTACCTATATTGCACTTGCAGTATTTAAGCACCTCAAAAACATGAACAGGCCCTAATGTCATTTGGAATTACCATTATGGCAATCAATTAATGAAAAGGGGCTTTGAATTCGCAAAATTACCAGTTCTTGGTAATTCATAAGGCAACGGAATTACTGTTATTTCGCAGACAGAGGAATAATTCGATCTTTCGAAATGCAGAGCACTGTGACTCAACTCCTATAAAACACTGAAAGGAGCCCAAGGCCTTTGCTAAAATCCCCCCTCTGCTAAATATGCACTTACCTTTAAATTTCCCAGGTGTCTGTATCATTTCAGCAGCTATTGCACGTACTATTATTGCCAACTTTAACCTTGAGTCTCAATATCCTATCTGGCACAGATCATATTTATTTTTACTTTTCTCTCTGCAATCTATTGATTTATTTTTTTCTAATTGCCATACTGTCTGCAGCAAGGGTAAAACTCTATAGACTTTCTGAGAAGGCTCGCAGGATATTAAAAATTATTTTAAAATGTTCTTTTTCCTCAGAAATAGTACTGAGAGAGTTCTCTTACTGCTGTTGCCTGGCATACGGTGTACACCAAAGGTTTGCTAATGCAGAACAGAGAGTAGTTTTCTGATCAGACCAGGAATTTTGTGTTTGAGTGCAGACGACGCCTGCATTCTCTCTGTTATCACATGTGCAGGAGTCGGGTTCTTAAATTTCATTATCTTCATGTTTATACAGACAGAGTTCGTGTCAGGGACATTCTCTATTTATTCTCCTTCCTGAAAGATCTGATCGGTGTGTGCAGCTGAGAAGGAAATGAAAGAAGTTCTCCATCCTGATTGCTAGTAGATACTTGGTGTTGTTGTTTTAATACTACAAGAAGCCACAGTAACACAAAAAAAAAGCCCTGAAGACACTCTGGCCCTACAGCCAGAGGTTTGAAGGCACAACAGTGTTTAGCTGAAGTGATCTTCCCTTTTCCCATCTCGTCCCTTTGTTTCAGGCACTTCATATGCTCGTCCCATTAGTTTTGTATCTTTTTTCATGATGTGTTCCTGCCCCAACAAGGAAATTCTCCCATTCCTCATTCTTTGCAGTCAACAGTTAATTTCATTTTCATTCCTTGTGGCACCTCTCTGCTTTTGCCTCTTTCCTTGATTTCCCTTTCCCTTTTCTTTCTTTAAACTGGTATTTTTTTGTGCTTTCTTGATAAGGAAATCTATTACCCTTGTCCCACGTTACTCTAGACACGGTCAGTGCTTGCTCTTTTGATGGTAGCTGTGCAGGAGAGAGGTCAGGAGACGTTATCAGAATCTTCCCAGTTGGCTGTCCAGTTATGGGGCAACGTGGTTTGGAGATGAAAGTACTTCCAGTAAGCCCCACTGACACAAGCAAAAGGAACCTTCAGCCCTGCAGAGAAAGTTCTCCTTGCTCAGTCAGCCCTTTAAAATCTATTCCATTAGCAATCGTGGAAGCCACTACAACATGAGGAAGAGAGTACATCCCGCAGTGAGTCTGATGATCAAAAGAAAGTTTTGATTAAAAAACAGTGTGTAGATTAGAGGCTAATTGGTTCTTCTTTCATTAATATCAGCCCTTATTTCTTGCAGAAGTTAAATAGCTTTGTAATTAACAATGACATGTTTAGACTATTGAAGGCTGGGTTTAAATCTCTATTACTGTCTCCTCCTTGGGTTTTAAAGCAGGCTTGTAGCTACAGTTTTGATCTTTTCCTTTCTCATTTACTATTTTTTAAAGGAATGTCAGTGATACGGTGTTTGTTTTTTTTTTTTTTGTGTCCTCCAGTTGGGACTTTCTTAATGGATTAGGTCTAATATAAGTTAGATCAGATACAAAGAAGAAATTATCCACTTTGAGAAGTAGTGAGGCAGCGGTGCAGGCTGCCTAGAGAAGCCGTGAATGCTTCATCCCTGGAAGTGTTCAGGACCAGGTTGGATGTGGCCTTGATGTAGTGAGAGGTGTGCCTGCCCTTTGCAAGAGGGCTGGACTAGCTGATCCCTAAAGGCTTCTTCCAACCCAGCCCGTTCAGATTAATTGATTCTGCCCTCCTTACTTCTTGCTTTACCATTCTTTCCTTGGGCTTTCCCTTTTTTTGTATCTTCATATGCTACCACTTCCAAAAATGTGGAATTTGGGCAAAAGATGAAATCATTAAAATTTTTGAGGGATATGCTATACATCTAGCCTGAACTACTCAGTCTACAAAATTTTGCTGTATGAAATTGTCTTCTTTGTGCCTACAAAAGGCTTGGAATAATTTTGTATTGTAATGGTATTCAAAAAATATCACCTGAAGAATACTAAAAACACCCATCTGCATTTTTCCATCGATATCTTAGGAATGCTTGCCGCCATTCTGATAGTTTTGCAGAACAATTCCATATCTGTGAACGTGCTTGTATGTGACGCAGCTTCTCACTGAACTGTCCCTGAAAACAAACAGCACACGCTGGGCAATAAATCAGAGTAACCTTGATTTACTATACTTTGTTTGCTAAGGTAAGCTTTTGGCAGAGCAAATGCATAAGCTGCAGAAAATCTTTTTTAAAACAACCTCGGAGTTCAACTACCCTTCAAGGTTTTTGCACAGACATTTTAAGATTATATTGTCTCAATTAGTATCTGTGATATAACATCTCCAAATACTTTCCTGCTCAAAGAATGAAAACAAAAGCCACAAGAAAGCACTGCAGGAACATCACATGGCTCTTTCATGATTTTGCTCTCTGAGTAGATCATAACCGACTACTTCCCTTTAAGAATATGTCATGTGGAAAGATCCCCTCTGTACTAAATGGATGTCTTTTTGTCTGAGAGACCAGTGCTTTTTTCAGCCTATCCAGTTTAATCTTATTCTTGCTCTGCAGATTATATAAAAGAGAAGTTTATGCTAGGTAACAAAGGGTCAGAGACCCGAGAATCGGGAAGAAGGAAGAAAAGCATCTGCTTTTCTGTGATTTTTTTGACAGGAAAAAAAAAAAGCAACTACCAAGTTGAAAGTTGAGAATTTACCTTTTTTATATAGATTGATACATTTTCATCTTTAAGAGTTTTATTTGTCGTTTTCAGGCCTTACTCTTTCCCTGTAGTGTATAAATCTACACGATGTGACAGGATTTAATAAAGACGAGATTAGTGATTTAACAATCTTATTTGCTGTCATTTACCCGTCATTCAAAGCTGACAGTATTCAGTAGAGTTATAAATTGACCATTTCATGGTTCTTTCCTTTCTTGACCAAGGTCTTATTGATCTCAGATTGTTTCTCAACACTCAGGTTTCCACGTTACAATTGCCACAGCCATCATTAAGGGCTTTTTGACTTTGACAAATCTTTGTGTAGAGAAATGCTTGGTCTCAATGGTTGAATCTTAATTTCTCACCTACTGTGGTAGTTCACCCAGACCAGAAGTTTGAGGACGCTGTCAGGTTTGCATGTGGTTGTTTGTCCATCTTTCCAGCTAACTTGTACCTGACGCTTTTCATAAATGTCAAAAACAAATGAAGAGTTTGTTTTAATTATCTGATTGGTGGAATTATGCAAATATCAGACCTGATTCCTTTGAAATAACATTTCATAAGTTCTGTCTGCAGGTACAGTGTGTGCTTTATATCACAGCAATGCCAACGTTTGCATTCGCTCAGGACTCAAATCATATTTACAAGGTTGCATGCCTAGTGTAGTTTTTGTGATCTCTGAAAAGGCTGCCTTGTTGGAGCCATATGGCTGCACTGTTAAACATCTGTACCATAGAAGTAACAATTCCAAAGCTTCCTGCCATCTGGATGAATTACAATACTTGCAATTCAATGCATATGCTGCAGCAACACACCGACACTGCAGTCAAGTGTACTTATGATGAAAAGACAAATAATAGCTTATGTGAGCAGTGCAAAAGTTGTACACTCGTAGCAAATGTTGAATCAGCATCTTAAACTTCCTGAATATTCATAATGTTTGTGCATATCTCAGATTTGTTGGTTATTATCACTTTATGAGGCAGTAGCTCATTAACATTTTGGAAGAAATGTCCACCCCCGCTCCTCTCCTTCTCACCTCTCCTTTAAATTCCTTTTGGCCAGCATTCCTGTAACGTGAAAATTTATTATTTGAAATCTGCTGGACTTAGGAAATATATTTTTCTTATCTTTACAGACACACATTAAAGCTGGTGCTTGTGCTTTCTGCAAAAGCCTTACTGTTACATTATTCAAGTACAGCATTCTGTACATCAATAATGCAACGTAAATTAAGGGCAAATGATATAGCAGTACATAGATACTTTGTATCAGGGGACATTCTCCCTTTTTCTTTCTGATTTGAGATGTATGAATGCGGGAAAATGGTGTGGAAGGCCATTCTGCATAGTGTTATTAATTATAAAATTGAAATGACAGTAGGAGATGCTCTGAAATTCCTCCTTTTCTGTGCATTTGAGATGATTCCATATGGTTTTTGCCAGATAAGAATATGGGGAAAATAATTTGGATCTTGTGTTCTTGTCAGAGGGGAAATTTGCACAAGATTCAGCTTCAGGTCATGGTAGTAGCAGCAGGATCAGCAGCCTTACCACCGTGTGGTGGCTGGGAGGAATCCCTGTTTTCTATTGAAGGAGCAGGTGGGTTGATTAGAAAGCAACAGAAGGAGCATGCAATAGAACTGTCTGCACTCAGCATGTGCTGCCATACTGCAGACCCAGGGGCTATATAGCATGGCTCAATATACCATTTTTACAGAACATGGCTCTGCAAACACTAGAGGCCTTTGCTTATTCATTCTGAACATCCTGGGAGACTGGTGTGTGTGAGGAGGAAGAGGGAGACTCGCCATATTAGTAGATCTGTTCATCTTGTGGCGTAGAGACACCAGGGTTACTATTCAGCCTAAAGAAAAGAGGAAGACCTCTTTGATGGGAAGGTGAAAAAATCAATTCTCATCTCCCATCCATCATTTTGTATTTGCAGTCAGCTTCTGGATGCTGATGGATTTGCAAAGATGCTGGTGGAGCGTAGTAATGAAATAAGGGCAGGACTTCTGGAACAAATGCAGTAGAAGCAGGAGAAACAAAATGTTCATGCAGGGAAATGAGAACAGCATAAAGGCAGAAAGGAAACTGTGCTGAAGCTATATAATGTCTCAGGGGGCTTAATAAATATGAGAGGAAAAATTATGCAGGCATTATACTTAGAAAAAGATCCAGACTGTTGCTAGAGTAGCAGTAGAAAAGGTTTTCTGGCTGCTATGGGCAATCTCAGTTTGATTGGATGAAAGGATGCAGGGAATATACAGAAGGAGGCTCTGGATCTGGGGTACTCAATAGTATTCATGTTAATAGCCTAGATGCCTGGAAGCTTCAACAGGGTTGGAAAAAAAGACATAAGAATCACAGATATGAATTCATTGTTGAATTCAAAGAAAAAACTATGCAGGATAAAGTTTTGTACCTTCATTTGCCCACTTTTAGCAAAGACAGTTTGGGCCCCTGCTGCTTTAAATTCAGCACAGATCCACTGTGTGGAAGTGAACATCCTCAGTCACTTCAATGTCTCTATTCCCTTTTAAAATCCCTTCCTCCTCCTCCTGCTTTAATGCACTTCAGTGTTGTTAATGTTAGTTTGCACTCATCTAGACAGGGCGCTGGTTCTAATCCACACCAGCTCAGACCTTCCTTTGGTGGTTGTCCATTCTCTTGTATAGGCTTGCAAAAACAAAATCCTGCCCATCCCAAACATGAGTGAGCTGTTGTTCAGCACATTTACCTACACGACATTTGCTACAGAACTCCAGAAGATTTTTCCCTCCAAAAGAGTTAGAAGCTCATTAGGAATCCAGACAAATGGTGAGATGAGTTAACTTACTGAAACTCAGAGTCAGAAAGATGACAGGTGTGTGAAATGAAAATAAAGTTTAAAACTGAAGTTGTTTTCTTAACCACTCCTCTACATTCTTCTCCTATTTACTAGGTTGATTTCCTCGTGCTCTGAAGAAGTTTGAAAGCCTAGTAAGGTAGGAGAGGGAGAAAGATGGAGAGGAAATAATGTTGTCTAAATCAAGATGGCCTTCAGAGAGAGTTTCTGTGTCTCTACTTACAAAACCTGTGATAGCAGCACTGTAGTTTCCTCTGGCTGCAACCCTCCCTTCCCAGAGGGTTTTATAGGCCCATCCCAGAGCCTATAAAACAACAGTTCTAGTCACATGGGAAGCTGCTGGTTGAGTGCTGGGAGAGCTCTAGGACAAGCTCCCTGTTGACTGAAGAAAACGGCCACCATGCCATAGGCCAGGTCCAGTTACAGTCACCCCTTTTCCTCATTTCTAGGGGAAAAGTTAGGTAGGCATCTTGTAAGACTGAAACTCTAAATGAGAAGGTACCAGTATCACTACAGGAATGCCTGAGATACATACAATGGATAACAGTGTACAGACATGCTGTAGTTAATGAAACACACTCATCAATATGATCCTCATGAAATTGCCTTATGGGTTTTTTTGGTCTTTCTACCTCTTGATTTTAATAGTGACAGGAGAATACATTCAAAGCTGGTGTGATCCACTCTTTTCAAATTCTTTTCATTTCAGAACCTTGGAGAGGCTGAGCCAGTGCTGGCAGTTGTCTGGGCTGGCAGAGGGTTTGCGGCCTTGCTCCTGCCACCCTCTGTTCTCTCAACCATTTATAGCAGCCAGGGATGCCCTAAATATGTCAGCCTGTGCAGGCAGGGGGAAGTGTTTGGCTAGCTGGGTGCAGTTACTATAGTTCAGCTATTCTCCATCTCCTCTGCAACAGGAATGAGGCAGGAAGCACTTCACTGATGAAATTTGGACCAAGAAATGCACCTCAGGCGTAGGTGTTCTGCTTTCAGCATCTTCCTGCGCATAACATGTACATCCCTCTTGTGAACTTTTGGAATGTATCTGTAGCTACTGTTTCTTCTTAGCAGTCCCTTCTAAAAATACAAGTGACATTCACTTTAGGAATACCACATGAGCTGCCATTTGAAACCGTACCAAGTTAGTTGAGTTTATTAATACTGATTTCTTAAATGCTGGGAATGGCTTTACTGGATGGGTGATCAGGCAGTTGTAGTTCTTCTCATTCCCAGTCAGCTTTGTCTTGTGTGGCATGTGTTCTGTGTCTCATGGTAGGATAGTCATGCAATATTCCATGGACTTCCCAGCACTTTTGCAGCTGCATCCATTTCTGATGAATATATGATAGCCTATAAAAATAGGCCAGCAACTCGTAGCTTAATGCAAGTTGATGGTACTGTTATCAAGCAAGTCTTCACAAGTTGTAGAAAGTAATCACATATGGATAATTAAGAAAAAAAAAAAAAAAAAAAGCTTTCAACTCTGCAACGTGTATAATCTAGAGCTAATGTAAAAAATATGAAGATGCCAAATGATGCACGTGTGTGACTTTAGAGCTCACTTCTTCCTATTGAAACAGAATTTTTGCATGAGGACCCTGCGTTTCAGCGGTGATGAATGATACAGCTTCCATCAACTTAGAGCTGAGAAGAGTGGGCATACACCATTTCTGAGCAGTGTTAACACCTCAACAACAATAAATGTCAGCTGTCACTGTTGAATTAACAGCTTATCTGCAGACTGAGTTGTGCTTTTGTATGGATGCACATGGATGTGCTAATTCTTTCTTTAACTTTGTACAGCAAAGCAACTTCCTGAGACATTTGCATGAGGAATTTTAGTAAAGTGGATGAATAATAAAGCAAAACAGCAAGAGTTCTGCATGGGGAAATAAAAAAGTGTGTTAAAGTGAAAGGGCTGGTGGTGAACTCAGGGTGCTCCAAGTACACATTGGTGGTAGTTTTCAGTTTGCAAGAGAGTCAGTTGGCAAGTCAGTTTGGTTCTGGTTCTCACCACAGTAAGATGATTAGGTTGGGTGATAATTTCGAAAGCATCAGATAACACTTCATAATCCAGTACAGGGTAAGATTATTAATCAAACATCAAAAAGGCTAATCAGAGAGAACTCTTCTAAGAAAGATCCACCCACAGCTACTTCCTCTGGAACCAGATACTCTTTGACTGTTTTCGTAGACATCTATTTTTCTTTCTGTTACAGGATTATAGCATCCCACTTTATATTTGTGTATTGTTGCACTTGCTTTTCACTTCAATAAATGTGTTTAGGGCTCCTCACGGAATTTTTTCGTGAAACTCCAGACCGTTGCAGATATGATTGTGGAGCATTTTTAAATAATTTATCTTCAGTATTTGTAACACAAGTATTTGCTTCTGCAAAACTTGCTCTCTGGTGCAATAAGTCAAGAGACTTTTTCAATCTATTTAATCCCAAAACCTTCCTTCTTTTTATCAAAATTTTTCTTTTCTGAATACTGTGATTTACTTGTATTGCTGTAATGCTTAGAAATGTGTGCAAAACCATGAAAAGATAGTCTTCCTTGAAAAAGCTTACAACTTAAGTGTGTAAATTAATCAAATATAGAGACTGTTTCTGGTTAAGAAATAAGAAGGTGTGTATGAAGCACATTATAAGCATACTTTTAAAGAAATTAAACTAGATATTCAGTATAACAAGTAACATAAGTACGCTTTCAGTTACAGCGATGTTGTGCATATGCAAGCTCTACTGAAGTATAAGTCATGGATTTGTACCTCAGGATTTGATATCTCCCCACTTACATTCACGTGTCACTCTTCTGGAAATACACATTTTAAACAGAATTCCTTTTAAAAACGTCATTGAAATTTTTCATAATGATTATCCTTCCCCAAATATTGTGGAGTAGTTTTCTATAAACGTAAATGCCATAAAAATTCCATGCAGTTTTTACCTTATAGTAAAGAGTGGGCAGCTTGAAACAGCTTCTGACTGTGTAGGTAAAAGTTTTTACTTTCTATGCCTATCTTCTATTCTCAGGTAGAAGCATGAATCACAAGAACAGGAGAGTGTGTTTTGCCGTATCCCATTAATAGAAAATTTCTCTATACAATTAGGCATTACTAAGAAGTTGGACTTTAGTCTTAATCAGTTGGCTTCCTGCAACCCAGAGTTGGTTACAAAAAGTTTGAATTGGTGGCTTCAGATAAGAAAGTCCCCACAGTTATACAATAATTTGTTCCTGGGGTCTTTTTTTGCAATTCTTTCAATAAGTTGCTATGAAACACATTACTGTGGTTCCTTTTGAAATGTGAGAAAAGTGAAAAGTGTTTGCATTTAAATATTCCATCCCCAGTAATGCTAGCGTTGCTCATACATTAACATGATCTTCAAACAGAATATACTTCTATTCTTGATTTCATCAGGGTGACCTTCATTTTCAGAGTGCAGCTTGATATGAAATGAAATCTGAAATGCATTGGCCCTCTAGGGCCCATGCCAAAAAATCGCCCGGTCTCAGTGACAGGTTTGCCTTCAGAAATTTCTCCATATTCAACCTATTTTTGTGAGAAACAAAGAAAAGGATTTTTGTTGGATTGGCTTGATGAAATTTGGAGTAAGAATGAAGAAAGAATTTGTGTGGAAAAATCAATGGTTTATTCAATGTGCTATAGACTAAAATTCATCTAGGGGAATTGGTGCGATTTTCTTTTACTCGATGTTGTATTGCTCAGCAAAGGTTGCACGAAGTACCGTGCGGTCCAGACATCTTGATCTAGTTTTGATCCGTTAGAAAAACATTTTTGATGCAGCCATGCTCAATCTTACACGCAGCACATATCCTCAGCCTATGAAAATCAATCAGCAGTGGAGCTGTGTCATTTACTGACAGAAAATAAAATTTTCTTGGCATAAGGCCCACATTTCAGGGCGAGTCAGTTATCAGACAACGATGGACAAGCAGCGATGCTACGAGATTCAAAAATAAACTGAAACTGGAATATGGTGGAAGTTGCAACACAAATAAATTCTCTTACTGCCTTGAGTGATTAATCTGTAGCAAGGGATGCAAGTGCTGTAATTCTGAGGTGGTTTCCCGAGAACAAGGCAAGACAGCTCGGTTATTGAGCGGGCTCTTCATGCCCAGGTTGACAGATCAGGTTACTCTCTGCAAGTAGGTTTGGCTGTTTTTCCATCTGTTAGTGCAAAAGCTGAAAAGACAAGGGATTTCAGTTAGGTACAAGTTTTTCCCTTTTCTCCAACCCATCAAGAATTTCACTTCCTCAGACTACAGAAAAAGAAGAAATTTACCTGAGGTTGTGAACAGAATGACAGAGCTGGGGTCTCCTCTGGCAAATACTTGTGATCGCATTTGGTTTTGGTGAAGTGAGGTCTACCAGATCATATAGAGAGAAAAAGACGATGCCTAGGAGTGGATGTTAATATTTCTGTGTTACTTGGAGGAAGACAGTAGTGCTGTTATGTTACTGAGGGTGCAATATAAAGCACAGTTTGAGCAATGTAAAGCACAGATTTGCATGAAGTTTGCTGGTTGGATGAATCAAGTTTCAGCAGAAAATTAACTAGTGCAAATGTGCTTCCTACAAATTGCTGGAGAGAGTTGGTCAATTTACCTAAAAAATGGAAGGAGTAGACAGAGGACGCAAGAAGGGAAAAGCTTTCCTGGGTCATAGATTCTGCTCTGCTGATTCAGGATCTCTCTTAACCTCATTAACAGTTTGAACCAGTGGTAATGATTGTTTTAAACCCTGCAGTGAGGCAATGGGAAATCATTTACTAGAAGAAGTTAAATGCTGAAAATTATCCCACAGAATAATATTGTATTAAAATGTTGATTAGAAGAATTGATCTCAGCATAAGTCTTTCCCCTCAACATGGTAGAAAGCAATGATTGTTTCTAGTTGAAGCAGTGGCAGAAAATGCAAAAAATCAGTCTCGGGCCTGAAATGATCAACAATTACCAATAGCTAATTGATCTCCTAGGAGTTCTTTATGTGCTGAGATCCACTTTCTGTTGTGGCAGTGAGAAAGACCGAGCCCTAGACATGGTCGGTAGGTTGGGTGCATGACTTACCTCAAAGCAGTCGAGAGTTAACTTGAAGGTAGGATTTCTCTCTTCAGCCCACCATTCCAGCCTTGTTGCTTGTATCCCCTGCATGGACTGTCATCTCTGATTTTGGGGTCTTGCCTTTGTATTAGACACTAGTCATATATCTGTTGAAATGAGGCAGCAGAATTACAGAACCGTGGGTGCATGAAGGGACCTGTAGAGATCACACAGTATAAAGATGTTTTGCCTTCATTGCAGAATTTAGTTAGTTTCTTAAACTTCACTTCTTAGTGTCTTTGCCCACATCCTTCTTGCCAGAGCTTCATTTGTTATTTTGTCTGCACATCTATGGATTTGTGTTGCTTTTACCCAGCCTTGCAAGCTGTCCCTTTTGCAGTGCAGGTGCACTTCAAAGATCAGAGTCCTGCAGTGCCTTCCCACAACTCCCTTTTCATGCTTGCGAGTATTGCAGAGCTCTTCTGTTATTCCCACAGCCAAAGATACAAAGTAGTTCAGCATACTGACCCCAGTTCTGCTCTTCTGACATTTGCTGCTGTTAGAGGCTACTTTTCAGTTCTCATTCAGACATTGTAAAATGCTAAGTACCATCTCCCATTCCCTTTCTCTACCAGAGCAAGTGAAATCTGTGGGGCATCCAAATGACACAGAGTCTGTTAAATGTGTGGCTCCCATTGACCTCTCCCTTTGCAGGACTAACTTTCTCTATTACTGTCACTGGCACTATTTCATGAACACTGACGTTATGCTGTTCCTTTCTCACGGGTGTTCTGCTCCAGCTCCACTGTTTTTTGGGCCCATACTGCAATTCTAAAAGTGCTCCACTGGTTTTCTCAGGGCACTTGGAAGTACAGGCAGTCTTTTTTCTACTCTGACCTTCCCCCAGCACAGTGTGCTTCCCTAGCCACTGGCTAGAGAAAGGCCTACTGCAGGCAATAGTTGCAACAAGGACTAAACTGAATTCTCATCAGTGCCAGATCCTCCAGTAATCAGTAAATTGTAAGTAGTCCTTCTGTGGAGTACCAGAGAGTCTGAAATGTGCAGTCTGGCTGAAGTTATATCAGGATCTATAAACTTGTGTCATCTGCCTGAAACACTCAGCCATGACAAGAGTATCAGAGTCCCTGCTTTAACCTTCTCATTAGAGCCACAGGTTGCCATTTGTCTAGTAATGGAAAATGGGCTGAAACTGATGTAAGTTTGTGCTTATTAACAAATCTTCACCTCCTAGCAGATTCATGTAGGGATTTACTGATATTTTGTCAACGATGACAGTGACGTATGTCAGATTCTGCTCCTCAGAGAAGACAAAATCCTCAAAATGAATGTCCTCAATTCTTTTAGTTTAGCCATTCACAAGTCATCTCTGGCACAGCGTGCTCCATAAGCTTTGGCAGAGTGACAAGACTGAGGATAACACAACGTAGCTGTTCTCCTGAACAGATCAATATCTCACTAAGGCAATGGTCAGAGCCTGCCCATCTCCTGAGCAAGAAAGACCATAGATTCTGTTTGGATTGCATAAATATGTAGTCTCTAACTCCAAATCTGCCAAAAAATGTAATAGTATTACAGCTACCGGAAAAGGAGTTGATCTTGTGACCCATTGCTGTTATATGATCTACGTCAATTTCATCTTTCCTTTGCTTACATTGATCTCCTTGTTTTTGTATTTTTTTTATTGGCGCTGTCGTTAGGTACCAAGAAGGAAATGAAAAATAAGGGTTAGTATACACTGAAACAATAAATTCCTCAAAGCTAGGCAGTCTTTGACATCTTTTCATGTCTTCATCTATTGAGGTTGCTAATCCTGCATTAAATTGCTATCCAAGGTGATAAATCAAAAAATGAATCCTGAGTGATAACCACAGAAATAAACATTAAGCAATACTGAGAACAATTATCCCACTTTGTGGAAAAAATTATCCAGGAAGCAATCTAATCAGCATGATTCCTGATAGAAAGCCAGTGATTTAATGGGAGAATCTTCTGTTCCACAAATAAGCAGTAATCTAAAAATATGGGAAACCTTCCTAGCATTAGCTGTAGTCATCCTTCTTCTGCTATCAAACCTCACTTTTCTAAGCACATCCTAAGAGAACCTAGCCAAAAGCTGACTACAGGCTTATCTACTGGAGCTGATATCTTAGACTCCGCACAACCTGGATTCAGGCCAGTACATTAAAATGGAAGCACCAGAGTGGCCCTGAGTGAACAGATTCATAAAGGATAAAGGGGCAAACATCCTTTTTCATCTTCTTTGACCTCTCTGTATTATCTGAAACTGCTGGCCATGAGATAACTGCTATTTCACTGACAAAATTGTTCTTTCCCCTAAAAGTGGCACTGGAGACTAGAAGAATGCGCTGCGATGGCCCAAACTGATCCAGGGACACATATTAAATTGCGAAGGAAAACATCACTTCTTCCATTAAATGTCTGCTTTGTGGAGTCCAACTACTGTCAAACTGGTTAGGTGACCTGAAGTTACGTACCAGCAGCATAGAAAAAATATGCAGGCTTTCCTTTGGTTCCCAACAAAGCAAAATGGTCAGAGTTTGGATAAGATCGGTTTGTAGTGAAGAAAATCTGGCAGTCTGCCTGAAGCAGGGCAGAGAAAAGGAAAATGTTTTGAAGAACTTGCAGTCACTGCACAGAGTCCTCTGGGCACGTGCATGATCACAACAGAGCAGTTCATTCTGCGTAGTTCTGGGAGAGCATCTTGAGTTTCTCTCTGGCTTTGCTCTCACACTGTAGCATCTGTATCTTCATTTTTGCAGTGTTTTCCATTATTATAAGGTAGCAACAGTTATTTCTACTTTCTGTCGCCTCCTGACTAGACTACAATCCCTGGGCAGAAAGCCTGCAGAGCTTCAGATACTCAAGCTTGTACAGAATGCTCCAGCAGGCTTCTTTAGCAACACATGCTGCTATGAGTGCAGGTCACATAGCCTGTTTTCTGCTTTCTAGCATATGTTCCTGTAGACTTTGTTTTGAAGATATTTTGGTTGTCTGTCAAATGCGGAGGAGGGATGGGTCTTTGTTGGGGCAGTGGTTGTGAATTTCTCCAGGTTCTAATGACCACTGCAAATGTAGCACTTCCATCACAAGCACAAGATCCATTTTCTTACTCATTGTTTTGTGCAAAAAATACAGAAGTTATATTTTTGGACGAGCTAAAAAAAAAAACTTTCCCAGAATTAAAACTCAATACTTCATCCACTGGAATGAAACTCTTCTCTAAGTGTACTTCCACTCCTGACAAGAGCCTAAGAAGGCAATTGTAGCAGGTGTTAGCCGTGAGTACAAGAAGTCAACGTGTTGATAAAGTAGTGATGAGCAGGGTGTAACAGGGTGTGTAAGACAAGGTTAAGCAGCAGAATTAAACCCCAGAATTAAACCTCGGTTGGGTCCACACAAAAGAATGCAGCACCAAGGAAGACAGAATAGCTCAGGATCCCTGGGTTATGGCTGCTTTTGTCTGGGAGAAACTCACTGTGGTGCCGCTTCAAGTAGCTCTGCAATGAAAAGAAATGCTCCTTTCTCTAGGCAGAAGAGGCTGCCCCACTTAGCAGTGTACTACTCAGTAACAGCATCCTGCTGGGGATGCTGCTTGGGGACATGGACGTTTAATATACCGAGTCCAAATTCAGGAAAACAATTAAAAAATAAGTGCTATTGTTAGAGAAATCTATGTGGTCATTTCAAGTTTGAAAGGAATTTAAACTTTAGGTCTATTTCTCTGAGTATTGACCTTATGTATTAAAAAAATCCCACTGTTTATAATTATAAAGGAGGTGATAAGCATCAAATGAATTGTTACAGAAGCCTTTTGTTGACTTTTTTCCATGATAAGGAGCAGTTGCTGTGTGACCTTGAATATGGTCAAATAACTCATGCTAAACGCATTGCTGCAAAGATGGCATTTTGGCAGGGCTTTGATGTAGGTCATTTTATTACCAGGCTGAATCAAACTACAAACTGATCTTAAACTCATGCCAAGAATGCTAATAATAAATTGATCAATGAGGTGCTGGATTGTTCAAGAGAATTGGTCGAGGGAAAATGCAGACATAAAAAGTCTGGAATTCCAAAAGATGAGCTGCTTGGGCTTTCATACTGGGAGGAATTATATTCCTTGCATTAGTGTAAGTTTTCTTTACTCCAGGGGCTTTTAGCTGTATGTTGAACAGGGCAGTACCAAAAAGTATATATACTTATCCTTATTTTTCTTGACCTTTATGTGCAAGTAATTTTTATAGTTCCATTAACTAGTAAGATCATTTGCAAACCACTGTATAAAGTATATTATGAAGAATGCCTTGGGGACCATCGTATCCTATTATGCTGAATGTTAATAGAATGAAAAATTAATTTAAACTCCAAAGATTAGAGCAAGACAAGACTTCCCTTCTATAAGGGAAATTTCAAATTTTATTTGCCGTGATAAAATATAGAGCGATACCCAAATGTGACCTTTATGTGGACCTTTATAGGCCTGATTTGAGGCAGGCAATGCGTGAGTCTGATTATTTGTCTCCTCACGCAAAGTGACATATAAAAGCTTCACTTTTTTTTAATAAGGGGGATTTCTGTGACCCCATTTATAGGATTAGTCCTGTGTAATTTCACAGCTTTAAATGAATGCATTCTAGTAAGTTCATGGTTGCTTGCTTAGCAAGTTACAAAGCAGAGGTGAGATCACGCAGAATTCCAAGGATTGTCTTTACCTTTCTTAACTCTCTAATTGCTCTCTAAACATCATCTTCAAGTACAATGGACTTCAAAATGCCTAAAAAACAAAGATGCAAAAATTGTGTGTTTCACATGGGCTGCTTTAGAGGAGGAGCAGCATCTTGAGTCCTGCTTACAAGTGTCACATAGCACACTTCCCAAGAGACTGGAGTGTTATTAGAGAAGTCAGCACTTCTGTCTATACACAAGTAATTAAGTGGGGTTTATTATCTCAATTAGCTATTAGTATTTCATATTTATTTTAACAATTTAAGGTGTAATATGTCTTTGTGGCTAAATCAACTAAATTTATACCAGTAATTAGCAGGTGTTTTGTCATTTGGAAAAGTAATAGTCCACCATCAGCTTTCATGCTGTTGAGAGCTGACCTGTTGCACGTTTTACATGGAAGGACGATTGATTAATGTAAATGCCTATAAAGGGAACAGAAAAAATCTCAGTTTTGATTTCCTTAACTCTAGTAAAACTTATGTGTTAAGAGTTACATCAGTGCAAAATGTGTTCTTAGGTGAAGCTACGTGAAGCACAGCTTTCTAAGTAGCCATATCCTAGCATGTCGGGTACCTTTCTGCACAATGTGCTTTTAGTAGCAACACATACATTTGTGGCTGTCATTTGTGTGAACTGCTCCTTGTCGTAGGTAACCAGTCACTTTTCAGTGACTGCATGAAGGCTGGGATTTCTTTATGGAAAAATGCTGTTTTTCTAATATGCTGTCTTGAATTTCATCTTACATCTGTAGGCTAGGATGCCTCACTGTCTTCTGAAACTCGAACTCAAGTGAAATAAATGCACAAAAGATTAGGACAATTAGTGACTAGAGAATTAGCTATCAATATTTCATGCACTCTGCAATACTGTCTAAACACAAGATATGAAATAAGAATAAATTTCAGTTCTGACATCTAGTGAACCTAAAAAAGAAATGACTAAGCTCTTGCAGTTGTAACAGGGCAGTATCCTCATCAGTGGTCACATGTGACTTGATGGATAAAGAGCAGGAAGATCTGTCCAGTGGGATTATTGAAAGATCACACATCATTTGAAGTTGGACTTAAATATATTGTGAATATGTTGTTGGGTTTGGTCTCCAAGGACCCGAACATAGAATAGGCAGCAAAATGTTTCTGTTGGCTTTGATGCCAGGCTGAGTGCTCCAAGATGTGCTCCAATCTGATAGTCCAAATAGGATGTCAAGCACAGCAGAAACTGCTTAAATTTTCAAGACATTGGTGGAAAATGTGTTTTCAGTGGGGTAGCTGGTACCTGGATGTTCTTGGTTAAGTAAGTACAATACCCACATTTCCCATCTGGTATAAAAACACAGGATGTGCAAACAGTAAAGCTCTTTCAATGTAGTGATCAAATTGCTGCTGCATCATGTTCATTAAGAGCTTATACATGTTAGTTTAGATGAAAATTATGTTTCAAATTTACCATCAGGTTAAAATCACTTTCACACAAAGCTTCTGGCAATGTCCTGAGTGGTGAAATAGAAATAGGATCTGCTTTTAAAGTAGGTTTGTTTATTTGTGACAGGCATACACTGGAAAGTAAATTATACACCCCAGCAGCACAGGAGAAAAAATGTCTTAAAACCGTGAACTATTCCTACAAGGGAAGAAGAAAAAGAAATTCTCCTGTGTGTGTCCCTAGGTTAACTGGCAAGTGAGACACCAGCTGCTTTTTCATAGTTTGAGGATCTTGATCTTTCAGTAACCCAAAAGTGGACAAATATGGTAGAGAATACTTCAGTTATGGAAAACTTGATGACCTCGAGAACACAGCCTGCACTTACGCACTTTGTGTAGTAAAATTATTCCTTTTCCTCAAGCTATTTTGCACAGATTTGTTTTTGGGTCTTTGGAGTTCCATTTTCTTTCATGAACTGGAACAACTTCAATGCAATAAAGGAAACTAGTATTCTGTAATTATAATAATCCTAAGTGTCAGTTTGTTAAAAATTTTATTATGAAGCAAAACTGCTAACCAAAGTAATTTCTGGTGTTAGAGTTTTTCATTACAAAGAGCTGAACTGACAAATGAGTTTACTGCTGTCTAGAGAACTATATTTTATTTTGGTCACTTAGTATTAATTAAATCTTACAAGTAATTATTTTTTGTTTGTTTTCTTTGTTGAATATTTTTAAACAAAATACTGCTCTCTAAGGCATAGTTTAGTGGCTGTTTACCAACAGCTTAATATATTTACGAAACTGTGTATTATTTCTTCTTAACAGCACTCTGCACAGAGGAGTGTGTGCATGGAAGATGTGTTTCTCCTGACACTTGTCATTGTGAACCAGGATGGGGAGGCACTGATTGCTCTAGCGGTGAGTAAAGATTACAAAAATGTAATAAAGATATATACTGCTATTAAAAATTGTAGGAAACAAAGCAGTGGCCTTAGAAATTGGATGCTTTAAATGGAAATTGAAGCTTGTCAGTTGGTTGTTTTGCAGTGATTAATGTGTGATATTACCCTTTCCTACAGCAGTGACTTTCGATTTTTCTCTTGTTCTTATGAAGAAATGTTAAATGCAGTGAAGGATGCTCTTAATGCTTTCTATCCTGTTATTGGAATACCAATGTAGATATTATACCTCTATTATCGTTTTTTTTTCTTCAGTCTTTCTACTTCAAATTCTTCATTAAGAATTTTGTGTAGTAGTTGGGGTATTTTCTAGACAGAATACTTGTCCAATGGAAGCCAGTGGGAGTTTTACCATTGAGTCTTCATGCAGCTCAGATTCTTCCTTCTGACTTGAATCCACACCCTGAATTATCTGTACTGCGCAAGGTGGGAAAATGGGACAGATGGGAGTTCTATACTGTTTACTAGAAAATCAGTTCACACTTTAGGCTTTCAGTTCTTTCAGTTGGAGAAGATTTTCATATCGAAGTTTCTTAATTGATAAAGGTAAGTTTAAGTCTACGTGACTAGTTCATGTTAGAGTGAGACAGCGAGCATTCTTTCTGGTAAAAGCATCAGAGATGGATGTAAAATTGGTCCAATCAATTACTGACAAAACAGAAATAAGCTTGTTAATTGAACTCTATGTATTAGGCAAGTAAGTAAAGCTCATATACAAAGATCTTTATAGTCAGTTAATGAACAAACATTTTATTTCGCTGTTAGTCTCTCCCTTCCTTGCAAATTGATTGTGATCTTAAGAAAGAGACATCATTACCAGGCAAAATAGGTAAAGGTCGGCATCAGAAGTGAACAAGAGTTCAATTTGACTGGGGGAACACCTACAGAGGCTAAAGTCAATGGGACAAAATGTTCTCTGGTTGCCTGTCTTCTGTCTGCAGCTTTGCTGCTCTCTCTCCACTTACAGCAGGAAAGGCAACTATGATAGGAAGGGGAGCAGAAAGAAAAGCCATGTAACCATTTGGGATGACCTGACATGTAGACAAGGGAAAAACTTGGAAGGCATAATTTACTACATATCTATCTGGAACAATACTGCTATCTTGAGAAAAATAGTTCTTTTAATTGTAAAATAATGTAGTGTCTCAGATAATTATTTTATCCTTTGGTTATTTTTGGTGATAGATAACGATCAACCTAACAGGCAGTGGGTTTTTATACCCTGCATAGGTACTTAGAGCATTTCAAGAGTGAGAAAATAATAAAAACCTTGTGATAACATGGGCATACATCACATGTTCAATTGCACACACATGCATGCACACTAGGAGTAACAAGCATTCCAAAGCACGAATGGGCCTTGGGAACTAAAACTAGCCAGTGACTCATATTAAATTACACTAATCTTGCAAGTGAAGATAAAAAGAAAAAGAAGGTTTTTCCTATATTGAATATTTAGCTTTTTAAAGTAATTAGGAATATTAAAGCACTGACAAAGATTGAGATAGAAACATTATTCATAACTTTTATTTCCGCACTGGGCAGCAATCCAGTATATTTCATTTATGAGATTTCAGCAGTGGAAAGAGAAGCAGTAGCCAATTCCTAAATTAAATATGCCCTGTTAACTTTTATAAATGATAGCCCAGGATTAGCTTCAGAATTTAAGCTTACATTTTATTAATATAATTAGTGTGTTCACTGGACTATTGTGCCCATTGTCTTTCATTCCACCTGTTATATGCTGGGCAACATGCATTCTTGTCCTAAGGTCTGATCTGACAAGCACCACTGTCAAGTGTAATGCTTGTAAGTGTGAATGGCCTCACTGAAGTTAGCTTTTACTGCAGCCATGAGAGTTACTCACTTTTATGCCTGATACTAAAAGTTTGGATGACTGACCTCCTTACTGTTCGGAAACCTTGTTTGAATTAAAAGGTATAGAACAGTTATCAGCTGGATTCTTTACAGTCATTGCTCTGAGCGTTTCCACAAGAGAAGCTGAGAGCCTTTTCCTGGCTGATGCTGATACAATTCAGATACAATGGTGATTCACATGTTGGGACTTACCTTTATCCATCAGTAATTTGGAAAACTATATTCACTTTTACTGGACTAATCTATTACCTGTGTCTACTTCTTCTTACTTCATTAATGTTGAATAGGTGTATGAAGGATACATGTCTGCAGTGACAAATAAATGTGATTTGTTAGGTGTTTCTGAATGGCTGGTAAAGCTGTGCTGCAGATAAACTGAAGCTGTTGGTTATATCCCAGCCACAGTTTCTGTGTGTGGCCCTCAAGCTTTGCTATGTGAACCTCAGTATGAGTGATTTCATAAAGTCATAGGCATATTGCTTTTACTGTTGGCAATTTGGAACTGTTTTACTGGGAAAGCAATTGCTTGGCAAAACGCTCTCTTTAGATTAAAAGAATCACACAGGAGAAGTAATTGTTTCCTGAAAGTGACATTAAGAAAGGGAGCCTGATTGACACTGGGTGTCATTGTTGTGTACCTGGAAAAGGCCTGTGGATGCTCACCCAGCCTGAGGTATCTCAACACTGCAAGCCAGACTAGTGTAGCTTTCTAAAATTTATGTATATCCACATTTGATTTGGTGACTGACATTCAAACGTAACCAGAGCTCCAGCACAAGGTCCAAGTGTCACTTCAAAACCAAAAGTCAGGTCCAAATGTTTGGGTTTTTTTCTTCTTTTGGTGTGCTGCAAAGAGTGCCTGTGCTAGGAAAGCATGTGGATTCTGACTCTGAGCATAGATTTCCTAGAGAGGCACTGTTTTGATGTTAAATCCAGCTTCTTTGCGTTATTGTTCTCCCTTGACTGGAATATATACAGTTAAATGGTTTGAATAGTTACAGCAACAGCCTGTAGTCATCCAAACAATTTAAAATCCTTTTCAAACTTCATTTCATGCTTTCATAAAACTCAGCCTGTAAGACAGCGGTCAGAAATCTCACTGTTTTGTGCAGCTTCCAGTGACTGATTGTGGTACTGATGGTGGTGTGTTAGAGTTCATCTGTTGTCAAGGTTAAAATAAGTTCAGATGAATTGCTAAACAATTATATAAAAAAAAAAAAGGTGCCATATTCAGCTCTGCATGCCTCTATACCTGTGTTTTACTGCATGCTGTTGTACATCTGTTGATGCCTGCAGGCCTAGCCTTGATTTCATGCTATAAAGCTGCAATATATTAAGGCTTGATTACCATAACAATAAAAAGAGAAGTAATGAGGTATTAACTAAAGAAGCTCTTGAATAAGAAGTTTTTCAAGGTTTTAATGATGTTAAAAATTAAAAGTCTTTAAAAAGCACATACCTTTTCCCTTCTCTTTCAACTTGGTTTTGATTTGTTTAAAATCATGCCCATTATGTCCATGCAATCTGCACTGTTTTGTTGGTTTTTTTGATACAAAGGAAAATGGCAAATGCTCTGTGTGAACTTACCTGCTCACCTGTCCAATTATTTCAAAGCAATTAACTTCAAACAGTATGATATACTGGTGTGAAGTTCTGGTAGGAATATAATTGACTGTTGGTGGTTACCTGGCCTTTTCTGGGTCTTGAAAATAACCATCTGTATTTGTAAGTATTTAGGCCCCATTCCAGGAAAGCACTTAAGCATGTCCTTAAGTTGACACATGAGCAGAACTTTTCATCTACTTTAAATGAAGCAGGTGTCTGAGGATGTTGCTGAGTCAATTTTGAAGAAACAAGTAAAAATATCTCAGTGAAGTCTAAGACCCTCATTGAATTCATCAGGCCAATAAAGAAGAAGGTTTCTCTCTTCCACAATGCCAAAGCTCATCAGGCTGCATTACTAAAGACTTATTTTTACTCTAACAAGTATTTTTCACTGTGAGGAAGATCACCAATATCTTCCTGCAAAACGGGGTTCACCAAGCAGTGGACAACAGCTAGAAAAAGGAAAGTTCAGAGCAAGCACCCTGAATTATAAGCAAGAACCTTCCAAAACTGCGTGTGCCAGTTTCAGAAATTTCAAAGTAAAGAAACAGAGAAGTTGTAATGACAAACTAAAGTGGTTTTCAACATGTTTGCTTTCCTAGTAGTTGCAGCAGAAAATATATGCCAAACCATCCTTCATGCTTCAACCACCTGAGGAGGGGGGCTATGCTATTGCTGCCTGGCATGGGCAGCTCAGTACTGTACACATATGTATAACAAGATTTCTTTGGAAAGAATGTTCCGTAGAAATGATCATCAAGAGTAAGAAAGTATTTCATTTTGTCAAAAATAGCCAAGGTCATAACAACAGGCAAGTATAACCTAACAGCAAGATCACATTTAAGGATATAGCCCTAGAGCAGCTGGAGTGCTTCAGTTCTGAAACTTGTGATGAATGAGAACTGCAGACACTGTGCTAAATCTGAAAGGGGTGTTGCTTGACAAGTTATGAAAGAAATGGTAGAAATCTCAGGAGAAAAAAGGGAGTATTTTAAATGGCTCCATGGCGTTCTGCAGGTTTGCTTTTGGCTTCCATACTCTCAGAATGCTTTGAACTATGTCTCAAAAAGACATAAAGCTCAAAGGAATGCTGGGACGCGTGTGACTTGTGTACAAAGCATTAAATGAAATTCAACTTAAGATCAGGGATGTATCTGATGGAATCATTAGCTAAGTTTTTGTCCTTTGGCTTCTGAAGACAGGAGGGCTGACTGGGATGGCACCCTGGGAAGAGGTGTGCAGAGGTGTGGATCCTCAACAGTTCCAGTCCTTGAGTGGAGTGCTACTTTGGTTCAGGGCCTGTCCATGTTTCCTGTGTAGGAGTTTGTCTCTGCAACAAGTTTGTATCACAAGGACTGCTTCATCAATGTGACAGAATTCGAGAGATGTTTCTATTTCCAGTATTTCATACAATCAGTGCAAAATCTAAGTTTAGGTAAAATTTCTAAAAATCTGTTTAAAAGCAGACTGTGGTCTTTTAATACACATTTCACTTAAGCTAAGCTCAAACTTCAGCTTAATGCTGATATGATTTGCAGATTCAGTGACAGCTGCATCATGCAAAGGGATGTACAGCTATAAAGGCAAGCTCCAGTGAGGGTGCACACAAGGATCTTTTGTATCAATTACAAAGCAGAATGGATCTCTTTCTTTCAGATTGTTCTTCCTTAAACATCCCAATCCCTTCAGCCTCTGAGCTAGTGTGCTCAGGTAAGCAGCTGCTGTCTCATTTCTGCCTCTGCAGGCTGTGGAGCCCACGCATGCTCGGGCTCACACGTCAGGTTGTCTGTGCGAGGCCATCTCTGTAGCAGCTGCACTTCCTGGGACAGCCTACACAGGACAGCCTGTAACCAGGGAGCTGAGCATAAACACAAGCTGCTGTTCAGCACAGTTAGCACAGCAGCATGTCCCGCCTATATATTTTTACACAGATAATTTGGCTGCATTAAACTGGACTAATCCGTCATTTTCCATTCTGTGGGAATAGTTTTTCTCTCACTGAAGCTGTTAATATTGCTACTCACGTGGTTGTGGTATTTTCTTCTCTCTCTGTAGCAGATGTGGTAGTACACTCTTAGCTTCTAGGAGTTAACTGCTTTGGAGATGCTCTGAGCTTAATTTGCCTTGTCTTTTCCCCAGAGAACTGGACCAAGTAAAAGCCAACAGTGGATCCTGGAAAGGGAAATATAGATTCAAGATTTACTTTGGAGACAAATTGCTTTTTGCACCTCTGCTGTGTGATTCATTGATGATGAGTAGATCAGTTGCCAGTTGTCCTAAAAGTTGTACTAAAGAGGATAAAAAATAGAAATTCAGCACCCTGTGTCCTTTTCCTTTTTATCTTCATCTTCACTGTCACGGGGTGGGAAAGGACTTCCTTGAATCAGCTGCTCTTGTCTGAGGCCCACGTAGTGACAGATCATTCTCTCCCATCAGTTCCAGCTCTCCTTTGAGGCTGCCTCCTTTGAATGATTTTGAAGATTTCATTGAGCTGTCCTCACTCTGCTTCGGTCCCTGGAGTTCTGCCTTGATCACAGTGTTGCTCTTCAGATGTGATCTAGCAATGTACTTCATGTGTATGAGTAGTACTTTTAAAGTCATTAACGAACAACTGATGTTTTTTATGTAAGATAAATGCATAAGTCATTATCTGAATGGGACCATAAGTGATGAGGGGGGAAATCAGGTTGATGAGGATCTCATTTAGGGACCAAGAGAGTTACGAAGTATCATCCAGGTTTATCAATGACAGTTCCTTCTTTCAATGTGTTAAAGCCAAACCCAGCTTCACCAAAAAAAAAAAAAAGAGAGCCCCAAGCTCAATGCTGGGTGTCCCACAGAGGAGGACAATCTGCAGGGCACTGATCTGAACACGTCTGCCAGTTCTAGACAGAGGTGATGCTTTGACCTACCACATAGGTGAGTGCCAGAGGGCAGAGAAGTGATGGGAAAATAATACAGGTATGTAGTGTGATAAGCCTCCAGGTACAAAATATTATTTTAATGTATAATGTTATCAGAATAATTCTGCACAATTATGTAATTATTGCAGTATTACTACAATCATCTCCTCTGTTAAATCATCCAGTTCTTTCTATGTTTGTCTGCTTTAGTTGAAGAGATGAGCCATAATGAGTTATATGCTAGAGCGAATATTCATGTAGAACTCAGATGATCTGTTAAAACCTGGCTTCTCATTTGTAGTTAGGTCTATATTTGTAATTCTGGTATACATATACATTGATATAAGGCATTTGGTGGGCAAACGGGAAGTAGGAGGCCAGAGCTGGTGGCCATCTGAGCATAGCACCTCACGTCTTCTTGTTCTCATGCCTCTCATGAGCTGTATGTGACCAGGATGGAAATTCTGCATTCTGTGTAACTGAGCTGTCAGACAATTGGATCATGCCTTGTACTTCTAGAAAGTCAATCTGCTGACTCTCTGAATCCAACTCTGAATTCATGCTGGAATCCAAAGACAAGAGAGGTTATGTGCAAATTTTTTGGCGTAAAACCTTACTTGTAGCCCATCATTAGGGACTGAAGGCTTTGGAGGGGGGGGCATGCAGAGACGCTCAGATTTCATAGAAGAGAAGGGAGCATGTGTATAGGAATGCTGGGAGCAAGCAGGGTTCTGTGTTGAAGTTTTGTTCGTGACCAAGGCAATTGTGTTGATGAGTTGTCTCTAATTGGGAGTACAGGTTTACACTTCAAGGGTAATTTCCAGTAAAGGAAATGTGGTTGCTAGTGCTGAATGGGCTTAATGCATTCTGGTGCAGGTCTTCCTGAGGTTATACAAGGGGGAATTTGGCTGACATACACTTTTTTTTGTCTGCCTAATTGTTGAGAACTAAGGAGACTTTATATTAAAGCAGTATATGCGTTATGAGTTGTTAGTTTTATTAATTTGACTGAGGTTTTCTTCACTTTGGACAGGGTAATAGCTATAAAAGAAGGAATCTACTAAAATATCTTTTTTAATGAACTGAATTTCTAATGTTAAATTTCATTGCTGAAGCATCTTGCAGTAATGTGGCTTTAAATGTGCACTACACAAATGAACAGACTTTAGATCAATTTAAAAGTACCACTGCTATCATTTCATGGCCTGGATGCTAAAGTGCTGTCACTTGGAGAAAAGAGCAGAATTCCTTCTGTCATAGTGCAGGCAGAAGTCTCAGGCTTACACACCCATTGAAAAGTATTCCCAGGGTTTTTGCTTGCTAACAGAAAAACAAGTGTAAAGATTCTAAGCTGATTATTTCAGTGCTTGCTAGAGTGATGCATTTCAAAGAACGCTTGGAGAGGGCAGAGCTCTGCTCACTGCTGGCCCTAAGGTATCAGCAAACCCCTGTGAGCTGGTTCAGGTGGCTGCAGCAGAGGAGCCTGAGGCTGGCTCTGACTTCTGCTGGGTTCTGAGTAGCTGTCTCCAGAGATGTGTGATACAAGTGGGAAAGACCCTGCTGCCCCTTCACCTGTTTGTGTTCTTGGGATGTTTCCACAGAGATGCTCTTCTTCCTACTTACAGTGCTATTTTAAAGGCAGTGATTAAGCATCAAAGTCAGAAGGGATTTTCCTTCTTTCTCTCGTCCACCATTTGTGTTATTGTATGGTATGATAACATATTTCTGAAGTGAAATGTTTTCATAAAATGTTTCTCTGACTAATCTTGTTCTGTTAAATTACACTTCTGAAAAGACCCTCAAATAGATACCCTGATACTTGTCTGGAATCCTTATAAAACTTGGAAAAAGAGTTTGCCACGGGAGAAGATATCTTGTGTCCTCAGTGAAATGAATGTTTGTTGAAACTGCTGGTTTGCTTCAGTGATGTGAAGAGAAATAATGAAATAGCAGAGGGCTGAACTACAGCCTATCTGACTGTGAATGCAAGGATGGGAGCGGGGCTTCATACCACTGCTCACAGGTGAGCATTTTACTCTTGCTGCTAATCTAGCTTTGGCAAGGAATGCAGAGAGCCCTTAGTTATCTGTGCAGAAAAGAATACAAAATAAGGAAATATGTTATGGCCAAAGCAAAAAATTGAGCAGATGGTGTGCTAGCACCATACCTGCCTCTCTGAGGGGATTGCTGTAGCACAGCCACCACTTACAAACACACTGTTATGAACTGAGACCAAACCCAGGTAGAACAAGGGGAACATGATACACATGGAAGCATGGAATTGACACAGAACAAAATAAAGATTGAAGTATGACAGAGGAAGAACGTGGGGGGAATAGAGGAAAACCTAGTAACAGTGAGACAACAGGCAGAAGCAGCTGGGGACAGGAAGAGCGCAGATAAATGGAACTTAGAAAATGAATGGTGAAATGCAGTAGCTGTGGAAAATGAACACTTCAGTGTTCATGCGAGGCACTAACCATTTCAGACCTGTGAGCAGTGAATGCCTCATTCTACAGAGAAGAATGTACAAATTTGGTTCAAATTAAAGTAGAAGGAGGAGAGAATAGAATGGTGGTGGAAGAGAAGATGCTACAGCCAGGCCAATAATGGTGAAAATTGCTGTTAATTTGAGAGAACAAAAGAAATGGCAAAGATCAAGGGGAGGCAAACCCTGATGTGCCAGGTATTGCCTCAAACAGGAAAAACTGAGGTGTTGAAGGAATGCTTTTTATCATGCAAAAAAAATTAGTGAAGTGAGAAAGAATGTGATGCTTGCAAACTAGCAGCAATAATCAGGCAGAAGAAAGATTTAGAGATGAAGTGTTCTGTCTAAAGTGGCATTTGTCTTTTTGGTACCGGCAAAGAAACCCATTAAAGTGTTTATGCAGGGATGTAAACATCTATTCTATGGTAGTCATCGGCACTATAGCTTCAATAAACAGTGTTTAATGTTTAAACAAGATATATTGCAGTGGGATGCTGGAACTTATGGAGCTTTCAACTGCCAAAACTGCCTTTTCTTGGACTGGAAAAGTAGTGCAAGCAAGAAAAGTGCAGTTTTTAACCACCAGTTTTTCTGTTTTTACTGACAAAAATGTTAGGGTAATATCAGAAATTTTGCACATTAAGGAAAATTTCTACAGTCAAAAGTTACTTGTACTGCTGCACTCAAAGAAACATTTTACATCTCCAGTTTTAACTCTTTTTTATACCATTTAAACATCTTGAATGTGCACTCTGTAATAAGCACATCCCTCAGTCCTTTCTTTACAGCTCCAAAAGACTTGCTTTAGTCCAGAAAAGCTGCAGGATTTTGTTTATAAAACATGCTGGTGTTAACCCAGCAGAATATCTAAAAGTTTTGGATTGAAAATAAGAGTTCAAAATACCTGAATCTTGTTCAAGAAAACACAATGAATGCCATTTGTCAGGAAAGCTGGGAAGAGACCCAAGTGTCACAGATCTGGGTGTCGTTTTCTTTGTAATGACAAGAACTCTAGAAATATGAGCAGTGAACTAAAAGATGAGTAAAATCAGGTGATAGCAATACACGCTGAGTTTCTGGGCTGTGGAGTAAAATAAAACGAGACCAACAGCTACACAGAGACATGCTCAAAGGGACTGAAGAAAGGCAAAAAAAGGAAAATGTATGGGACAAGATCCTATCCATATCTACTTTGTAAAAAGAAGTCATTTTCCTATCTTGTGTGTGTTACGCAAGATAGATTTAGGGCCCGTTTGAAACAACAGTAAATGTCAGGTAGGAATGATGTGTGTATTATTACTCAGACTATTTTATATCAGAAAGATCTTTGTGGACATCATCCAGAAAGAGCAGAGATAAAACACTCTTCTTTGATCCTGGAGGGTGGTCAGTCAACAGAAAAGTCTCTGCAGTTCATCATTTTCAGAAGCTTTCCTGCCTATCATAAAAAGCCTATTTATGTAAAAGCCAGAGACGAGCAGGGATATAACTCTGTCCAGAATGCTTAAAAATATGTATGTCAAATGCAGGATAGATTGCTTGAAATTACCCTGCAAAATGCAAATTTTAACAGAATCAGCTAAAACATGAAGCAATGGACATTTGGAATAGGAATAGGATTTCTTACCTTCGCTACTGTCTGCTTAAACCTCACCTTTATGAACGCTTTGTATCAAGCTGCAGTGATCTAACTATGCAACAGTATTAGAAAATTGATTGCACTGCAGTTTTTAGCCTAGGACCAAAATCTGGTATCGTGTCTTACTTAGGTTGCAGTGATAATTTCCTAAATAAAAATCAAGGCTTGGAAGCCCAGACTGCAGAAGGAGGCAGATTTGCAGAAAAACATACAGATGTACATGGAAAGTCCATTCTTCCGTAGGGATTGCAAGGTTTGCAGTTATGGAGATATGATTTTGCATCATCATCTACCTTAACCTGCGAGTGCTCCATAATCACTTAGATCACTAGTTTAATTGGAACAGCTGTAAAAAAAAATGCATGCACTTCTATGAATCTTCTATGATCTGCCCTCTAGGACAAATTCCAGCCACTGAAAGATGGCACCCACACTCTGCTTCAGGGATACTGGGGGAAGGTGGTATCTCTTCCTTCCAAAACTGGTGGGATTATATTACATTTGGATTATGAGTCTCAAGACGGGGCTTGGATTTGGTTTCATCCTCAGGTGAAGAATTGCTTTAGTCACAACTAACTCAGGAGTGTATTGGGAAAAAGTTCCTAGCATTTAGGCTATTCATAGCATCTGATTGCAGCAACCCAGTTCTGGGTTTCTTAGGGACCGCCATTCTGTCAGATCAGTAAGACAGTCTTATTAGCTTTTGTCCTCAGCAGCTGGGTCCCAGCTCTCTTCAGAGTGCATGGATTCACAGATTACTGAGATCACTGAAGTTCCATTTAAGCATTAAAAAGCCATCTTTTGCTGTAAGCGTGATCAAATGCTGGAACAGGTTGCTTGGGGAGATTACAGAGTCTGTCCTTGGAGATGCTCAAAATTCAGCTGGAGACAGTCTGGCAAACTGCTCCGGCTTACCCTGCTTTGAGCAGAGGGTTTGGACTGGGTGATCTCCAGGGGTCCTTTCCTCCTCAGCTATTCTACAGTTCTATGATTCCATGAATTATTTTATTCCCATAACTGTAGCGATCTCTGAATTAGAGCAGAGGATTTATTGAGTTGCTAGTTGTGATAGAAAACAGAATACATAAGCAGCAGGTCAAAGTATCCCAAAGGCCAATGGGAATCCTCTTATATGTGGGAGTTGAACTTTATTAATGGTGACTCTATCCAAAGAGTTATGTGGTTAATCTCATTCTGAAATCCTGGAATGACGTGGAAATTCTTTGGAGGGGATGCATTTTGGGTCCCGCTGAATTCAATACAAGTTTCTTGTGTTCAAGAAAGGAGGTTCTGTTCCCAGCTTTGTTTCTGAGACAGTCCATTTGCACCCCTTTCTCTCTTTGCATTTCTTTCACTATTTTACAAAACGGTGATCCTGACCTTTGTGTGGTGTTTTGAGGTTTCTACACGAAAACTTCTAAAGAAGAAATAGATGTTCTCATTAAATTAATAAGATCAAATGTTTTGTGTGTTCTATAGTGAATGCATGTTTTCTAACTGGCAGAAAGAAATGATGTTAATTAATTACTTTGACATACAGTCATGTTGTTGCAGACTGTATTATAGATGTCCAGATGTTGGGTTGTTCTTCCAGGATGCAATATGTTCAAATGTATTAAGAGGTGCATTTTTTCTTTGTGTACGACTATGACAAATTAGCCAAGCTGCTAACTTGCTTGAAGGCATCTTTCACGCTTCATCCATTATATGAGTGATAGGTGATATTAAACCACTTCTTCTTTGTTGTGAGGAAAAACACATTGTGGATAATGGAAAGGAAATAATCAACACCAGTATTTGTCCCAACTTCATTTTGTATCTGCATGATCAATAGTTGTTTTTTTTTTTCACTTTTCATTCCCTTTTGCTTCATTTTCTCTGTTGTTGTAAAAGACATTTTGCTTCTTGGGAGCTCTGGATCACATTTAGCTCACTATTTTATGAAAGCAGAACTACGCAACTGGAATTATTCTGGACTTGCATGTCATTTGCCTACAGATGAGAATAGAAATTCAGCTTTTGTCAGTTTAAACCCCAGTAATGGATCTGTGTGGTTTTACTTTTTGCTCAGTTCAGAGGAAATAAGCAGGAGGAGTCAAGATGAGAATCATCAGGTCAAATTATAGAGATTTACACTTTTAAAAATGCTATAATTTCCTTCCTCTGATAATTTCAATAAATACTTGGTTCATTAGTATTTAAATGTGCCTACTTTTCCACGTGGGCTTTAGATATGTGGCTGTTATTCCGTTGTTGTATCATTTTTGCCTTTGTCTTTGTAATTTCTGAGGGCAACTTTCAGAATTAAGTACTAATTCTTTCTTTGATTTAATTGATTCTTGAAATAACATTTTAGTTCCATCTGTGTTTTCAATAGGAACTAAAAAATCTGTTCTAAGTCGTTCTGTGCCCTGCTAGATTCCCTGCACAAGTCTTTCAGCCTTTGAAGTACGGTTTCTGAACTGAAATTATTTTAAGTTGGGAAGGGAAAAAAAAAAAAGATCAATATGGAAAGTTAATGTCTTCTCTTGATATTGGTGCTTGGAATCGTTTTTCATCCTTTCTGAATTTGTCAGAAGAAAATTCTATAATTGTTTTATTATGTTAGTTAGCAGTGATACAAAGATAATTGATTCTCACTTGGTCACAAACCAGCCTGATGTTAAGGCAGAACTATCAGTGATTTGTTATCCTGAATGCTTCTATTCATATCAAACTTGTGCCATTTTAATTCAAGAGTAAGCAGGGCTCTGAGTGGAAATGAGAATTTTGAACGAACCAAAATGTTTCTTACCTTCAAATGTTTCTCTCAAGCTGAAGATTAGAGAAGACAAATTTCTGATGTTTCCTGCTGGTTATTGTTTCTTTAAGAAGCCATAAAAATGAATTATTTCTAACCCAACAAGACTGGTTTTTGACTAGGCACTCCTTCCAGTTGTCATTTAACCAGACAGTTCTTCAAATTAAACTACAGGATGGCTTCACTCATAGTTTGCAGATAAATCTTGCCACTCAATGCTTTGATAAAGATAGAATTCCAAATTCTATCTTTTCTGCAACTCTTTCACACATCCAATAATAGGGATAGCAGAATAAAATGTTAAATATAAATTATAAAGCTCTGTGTTAGAGCTGGGTACCAGTCTTGATCAAGATGTTCCCTGCGTTTGCTGCACAGCACAGAATTTCCACATTTCTATCCTGAAACTGAACTATTTCTTTAATAAAATAAGCAGTGGTCAGCACAGCTGTACGAGTCATGCAGCTTGATAGGAGATTGAGAGTTTCATAACATTCAGAAAAGTCAACATAGGATTACAGTGAATTAGGTTCAAAATTCTATTTTTCTTCATTGAGGATTTCTTTCTACACATCCATTAAAAGGAGATTTGGGAGGGACACATTCTGAGTGTCGTGGGACGCATTCCCAGCCCTGTCTGGGAGGCAGCACCTTTGTGACAAAAGTACTTTGTTAATGTAAGTTTGTACACTGAACACCTCCAGTGACGCCCAGGCTGCTGTGAGGAGAATTATGAGGGCCCTGTCCCTGTAGTACTTACTTTTCATTGAAGATCTCAAAATAGGACCCAGCTCCAGCTCCTGGGTGAGATTTCAGCTGTTAATTGATGTGGTGTGAGCTCTCTGCGCAGACTGAACTTTATTTGCTCTGTATTCTGCACATAGAAAGTGTTCTCATTTCCATCCAGCAACTCCATGACTGATTAGCTCATGTTTACCTTGCTCTCAGTATCTTCCTCTAGAGCCATGTATTTTCCTGGGTTCAATACAGAAATGGAAATTAAATGTCAAACTAGTCTCTGGTTTTTCAGAAGAGACAGACTTGAAAAACAGAAACATGACCAGAAGAAATGTTTAAAGTTTTATCACGACCCAGCCCTCAGATATGTAGCAGCTGATTCTGTTCCGGGGCTGTGTGTAATTACTTTTTAAGTAAGTGAACAGACTGGCCTCAGTTGCAGGATTGTTTGGTTTACTGTAATTAGGTAAATTAATCAGTACATTAACTTCCTAATGCAAAGCACTGTTCTTCTGAAATGAATTGCAGATATTGACTGTTTTGGTAAGATTTAAAGAACAAAAACTTGGCCACCAGGTCAGCATTGTAAGGCTATGAGAATTCTGTAAACGTGTAAAAGCTATTAAACTCCAGAAAGAAATGAATTGTCCAGAGAAAGTTACACTGGGGTTAATTTTTTTTTTTTCTTTTTAAGGGAAAAAAACAGATATATTGGACTTAGTTGTTTCACTTTTGTCTAGAGATGTAAACATCAGTGCATAACTGCTTGATTACATGGTGTCAAGCACTGGTCTGACCTGGTAACGGGATTCCAGTTTAATTAATGAGGTAAAGGGCTCTTTAACTCCATGTCCTTTGTCTGCTTGCAGGGTTCCTGCTGGCATCACCCATACAATCCCAAAATCTGATGTGATGTGATGAACCAATTTGGGATTGGTTCATGTTATACACGGGGCAACTTGTGTAGCACCTGGGTGATGGTGCCTCCAGACTTTTCAAGTCTCAAAATCTCTTACCAGAATACTTTCTATGCAGCCCCCTGTTGTTAACAAAGGGACATCTGATAGCTAACATGAGTACAGAACGGCACGTTAAATGAGGCTTTCTGGTTTCTCCTGACTCATCCACCCTTTTATGTCAGTCTTTCAACACGATGATTCTCTGGACACATTAAACATGAATCAGTCCCTTTGTTTTAGCTGTTGAGTGCAGCCCTGTATCTCATTAAAGAAACTAAGTCACAATGAACAATGTCATACTTCTAAAACTTTTTAATCTCTCAAATAAATGCAGACCAGAGAACAGGCTAAGATTTTTCCAGAGTAACTCACTGGAAAGGAAATTGGGTTTTAGAGTCAGGCATGGTGGTTATCACCAGTTTCTAAATTGCCCCAGTCAGGGCATGCCACTGCTACAGCAGGCTGAGGTTCTGTGCCAGACCCAGGCTCCAATGCCTTTTGTCCCCCTGGTTCTTTTTGTCTTTCTATCTTCTCCCTTGCATCCCATTTTTCTCTCATTTTCTGATTTTATCCATTCTTTTTCTTTACTTCCCTGAAATATTGCCCTTAATGCCACCTAACTCTTGGGTGGAGCAGAGAGAGAGATACCCTTGCTCATGCTCCAAGTCTTCCACACGAGAAACCAGAGGCTGAGAGGCCTCCTGAGCGCCCAGCTCCACATGGCGAGCTGCCTTCCTGATTGCATTATCCACTGGGCAGGAGGTGGAGTGGGTTTCAAGGAGCTGCCTACTGTTTTACCCACAGTAAGATGTTGCAGAAAAGCAACTAAATGTTTCTCAAGCAGAGCAGTTCAGGGTTTTAATGCCTCGTGTTCTCTAGAGTGCTCTGGTGCTGCTTAGGTAGCCTGGCCCAGTGCCTACAGCGGTGTTGATATCACAGAAGGATTAATATAATGCATTTCAAAACGATATCCTGCTTTTTCAGGATGTGCACATACATACCAAGTATTCAGCATGCTTTACTTTCTTAGCTGAGTCACTGTTGAAGTAGAAACTGCCAAAAGCGTGCCACTGGTGTCACATTGTGGTGCCCCTCCATGTAATTGTGGATCTGCATATCATATGGAGGAAAACAGAGATGGGCAGTCAGAAGCACTTGCTTAATGCCATTTGTCTTATGAGAATTCGATGTTTGCAAAGGATACTGAGTTGGCACCCCGGGAGACTTGAGTAATGTATTTCTATGTTTGAACTTTAGCAGAGGGGGGGAAGGAGAAGAGAGAGAGAGAGACGTGTTGTGACTCATAAGGCATTTACTAAAATGTGGTAAGAGCCTATGAAACATGAGAGGAGTTGTATTCACTTTAATTCTATTAATGGCCAGAGGTCTGTTCCTGCAAAATCTGTGATTGTTGTTTGGAAGCATCATAGTCACCATCTGAGCCTGCTTTCCAGTAGCTTTTCAGTAGCTCCAAAAGCCTAATTAAAATGAACAGGGTCTCCATTTCTTTAGAAATTGAGTTCAAACCAATTTCCAGTGTTGGCAGGTTTTGAGAACAGGTGAGGATGATGAAGTTGCTGACCGACCACTTACTGCGCTGGGGCTCCTGGAGCATGGCACCTCCCTAGTAGTGTCTTTTGTTTGCTTGTGATCATTAGAAACTAATTAGTGATATTAGGTCTTCTTACTGTAGTGTTCTAGCAAAAAAACTAAGATGGATTTTGGTGAAAAGTTTCAATTTAGCTCCTGGTAAAGCGGTTTACTTTGTGTGTCAGAGATCAAAATATACATGGACAAGTCATTCGACGGCCTTGCGAACAGTGTGTTCGTGCCGTGGAAAAAAAGGGCTTGGAGCTTCTGCAGCCTGCTTTAAGTAAAGCTTGGGGGTGTAGAGGGCCTGCTCCCCACTGCCATTTCAGGACATATAACTCACAACAGTTCTCAAACAGCTCTGACCTTGTCTTCAGCTGAGGGAGGGCTTTCATCACACCAAGAAAGAGAGCAGCTTGTATTTCTTTATGTAGGTGGGGAGCCCTGAGATGCAGCCTGCATCAGAGCCGCATCATCTATTGATGCATTACCTTTAATGCCATTCCAAAAGACCCTAAATAGACAGTGGTCTCAGGCTGAAATTTTTAGAATTGCTGAGGGCCACTTCTTAAATTGCCATTTCAGAGCTGTCTGTGATATTTGGACTGCGCCCATTACCTTCACTTTAGTATGTAAATCAAATGCTAGCTGCCCTTGTGCGTCCATTCTGGTAGAAATGAGTAGCTAGATACACAAAACCTAGCCAAAATGCTCTTATTAGCTGTGACTTGAAAGAAGGTGAGTATGCAAATATTCTTTCTAGTTGCAGGGATTTGAATTATTTGTGTACAGTGTAATTTTTTATGCATCCTTTTGTTCAGCAATTAATATTTAATGGTCTGAAATAAAACTGTCAAACAATATGTTCTTTGCAGTGCAGTATTAAAATATCTACCAATCCTTCATACTCTATTATAATGAAATGTTAGAGTGGCTAACATGAATGGTGGTTTAATTTGATTATATTAGTACAAAGATTGGGTTTAATAATTTCCCTTATTTTATTTCACATAGAGGTTGGAGGTTTTTTTTTTTTTTCTTTTTTTTTTTTATGAGTACATGCAAGAGAAATGCAATAAAATGTGAGTACATGAGGATGTTAATGATTTTAAGGTATCCATTCAGTGGAATTTCTCTTATACCCATTTGTAGGTTGTCTGGAAATGTGTCTCAACTTAATTCTCTAGTTGTAAGCAATTTGCAACTTGAGCAATAATCTTCATAACCTTTGCTACAGTTGTGTCCTTGATGTAATAGGGAAGGTAACGCATTAGTAGTCACATGCTGAGCTCTGGCTGTACCTGAGATTTAATGATATTTAACTCTGGACCTAATTTCAGCTTACAAGCGATTACATGCTGTCCTCTGGGACACTGATGCAAAGAATTTCCAAATAAGTCGCGAAATAGTGATGAATTAACTTGTAGTCTTGTCAAAATCAATTATCTTACATGACAGCTCAACTACACTTTTCTGTTTGCTGCACTGCAGCATGCTAAACATCAGCCAAAGTGTAAACATAAAGTCCTTGTATGTCAAAACTCTCTGGTAGATTGATCTTGTATTTCACGTGCACACAGCTCTCCCAGAATCAAGTGGAAATGCTTTACTTACATTCACAAAAACTGAATATTCCTTCCTGCTGTGTTTGTAAACTGTTGCACTATGCAGTCGTAAAGATATTATACAATTTGATAAACGTGTACTTGTGCATCTTGTCCTTGGGGGATCAAAGTTAAAACTTTTGGGTTGTGCTGTGCTCAGTCAGTGCAAGGTGAGAGCTCTGGCTTGGTGCGATCTGCAGCCAGCTGCTCCTCTGCAGGGCAGGGCATGGATACGTGCCTGCATGGGGGGCAAATCAGAGGGCCCCTCCCCATATGTGTGGGGCTGCAGTGGGAAAACTGAAGTTGAATTTCCCAGCCTGAAAAGTCAAGGTGGTTCAGCTGCACCTGAGGACCTGACCGATTTGCTCTGGTTGTGATTCTCCACAGAGACATAGTTTGAGGTCCCAGTCACTTTCTGGAAGGCAAGGCTACTTCAGTTCTGACTTGCTTGATGATTTTAAGGGTTTCATCACATGCTGAGTGCAAAGAAGCACTGTCTGACAGCATAAGCTCTTGTGCAAAATTCTGTAATTATATGATAAAATACATAGAGCCACTCTGCTGCAGTTTATATATAAAAGACTGACAGGGTAGCATTATGCTCTAGGGTTATGACCAACTGAAGAGAAATAAAAGATAATAAAGATCCATCAGCATCTGGTTAGGTCAAAATCACTGTGAGAAAGGCTGCTAAGAGTTTCTAGTGGTACTGTGCTAGGAGTCTGCTTTGCAGGTTAAGAGCTTGACTTGGCTGTATGTAGAGGCCTGTCAAATGTTACTACGGAGAGAAATATTTCTAGGACTTGTGGCGTTTCCAAGCTTTAATTTCTCTTATATATTTTGGGTAACACATGTTACTGAAACAGTAAATATTGCTGCCATCAGATTACTGAGCCAGGAAAATACTATTTCAGATGTAGCATTGATAGATAATGAAGATAGAATAAATGCTCGAGTCATAGCAAATAACTTCGGACTAAATAATAACCATTTGGTTAATTTAAAGTTAAGGCAGATAAAAAGCAAAAGATCATTTATCTATAAAACTAACCTTCAAAACTGAGGAAATGCATTTGGAAATTACGTTGGCCTGGAACCCTGAAGAAATGTAATGTGATAGATGCCCCAAAGCCCAGGTTCTACAAAAATTGTCAGGGATCAGCAGGGCCAGAAATCCATAGCTAGAAAGTTCAGAACCAAGTTCATATTAGTTATCAAAGGAAAAGATAGTAGAAATAAGAAGAGATCTGTAAGGAATACAAAAAGGAACCTCAACAGACAAAACTGGCTTAAAAGTCAGGATATGTTAGGGATAAAGTGAGATTTTCCAAAAGTCAAGCTGAGTTACGTCTGGCAGAGACTATTGAAACAAATAGCAAAAGATTCTTTGGCTGTGTAGTAAGATGGAGATGAAGATGGGCGAGTCATGCTTTGGTGGAAATGGAGTAAGACACCGATGTCACCAAAACCAGACAGATCATTTTTCCAGTTTTCTGTGAGAATGATAAATGTGGGGTCGAAGCGTGGTTGAGTAATAGAAATAACCACAACTGAGACTTGAGCAAAATGTGAAGACATTAGTATGCTCAAGTAAGAGAAATCAGATAATCTGCCAGCAGTGTCCTAAGACATAAGTATATGAAATTCAGCCTGATAGTGACGATTTGTTAATAAATCTTGCCAAGGTGAAAGGGGTACTTGTCAGAGTCCAGAATACATTGATCAGGTTCTTGCAGAAATTCCACACGTGTAGGACTGAATGCCTGCTATGGAGTTTACTTACTTGAAGTTATTTCACATCACATGGCATTTTAATTTAAGGGAGTGTCGTATTTTGGTGCATTAATTACACCTAGCAGGATGTAACAATTGCTCAATATACTTGAATCACAGTACCAGCATGAATTTTGCTGGGAGGGGTTCAGCCTCCTTTGTGATTCCTGTGGTCACTTGGTCTTCCCTCAGCACCAAGGACACGGCGTTCACCTCATTCCTCACTCTTCCACTGTAGGTGCTCATTCGCTGGCAATTGGAAGAAAAGCAAGCATAGCAGCTACACTTAAAAGGGTGAAAAATAGTGGACATGTCTAGAGGCCTCTTTTCCTACTCTAAATAATATAAACATCGTAGAATATGTTTTGAAAGAAATAAGAGAATGAAAAGCCTCTGTGAAATCTCACTGTAAATCTTGCCTTGCTGTGAATTCTGTAGCTTGTGGTAAGAAAAAAAGGATGTTCTGCTTATTTTGCTGAAAATATCAGTGTGAACCATGTAAGATGCACTAGGAATTCAGCCACATGACGTGCACAGTATCTGAGTTGCCTCCTGCTTGCTGAATACATCTTGAAGTCTGAGGTCAGACATGGTGTTCCAATCATTCTGCATTGGGCACTGTATGCCAAAAGAGGAGCCGTGATCCTCGGTGTGGGACTGGCACTCAAACAACTCACAGCACTCACTTCCAGGGTTCAGTTGTCCATTTTGGATGTTGTGGTGTATAAATGCTCTGCAGCTAATGAACTGCAGGTGCCTTCTAGGAAAATAGATGGGGAGGGCAAAGGTGAGGATGCTGAGGAGTATGTGTATGTAACTGCAGAAAGCACAACAGACTCTTCAGTCTTCCTAAGAGGATGTTGCAGAAGTTTTAAATGTGCCATTGGCAAAAAATTTCTGAAAGAATATTTGTTCTGATGAAAGCCCCTATTTAGAACTTCACAGTCACTTTTGAGCTATTAACTCAGCCCAGGAGTTGACCTCTGCAGGCAGTTTGGAAGTCTGCAGTTCACAGTGCAGGATGTCACACTTTGTAACTTCTTCCATGAATGTAAAGATTGTTTTTGCACTGGGTGCATCCAGTTCCCCATATTTTTGGTAGTTCCCCAGTTCTCTTGCATTGCTGTCAGTCAGCACTTCAGCTTAAAATATTCTCCTGTTAATGTCTGCATGTTAGGTAAAGCAGTTAGTTTCTAGTTGTTGTAAGTAAAGAGCACTCTTCTACTGAAAGTAGAAATACAGTATTTTGTAGAGCTGAATTCTGCAATTAGCCATATAAAGCAACTCATTGCTTAAACCCAGTAACACTGAGAGGGATGCCCCAGCAAGACGAAGACTGACTTGTAAGCCATTTGGACTGGGGTGACTCAACAAATTTCTAGGAGCTTTAATCCTGATCTAGGTGCCAAAACAGAAGAGCATTGAGCTACCATGAAAACTTGATCCTGGGAATGTGTGCATCCAAACCCTGAAATATAACACAATACAGTTATAGTCACCCAGCAGGACCTGTCTTCAGAGCTTGTGTCTGGCATCCCCATTCTGCTGGTCTCCAGGCAGGTTTCACCATTTCCAGTTACTTTTTTGTACCTTGGAGAAAGTTTGAATAGAACTCCATTATGCTAATTCAGTTTTCGACTCTTATTTAATAAGGAGATGTGTTTAACAAACTGACTTTGATAAAGAGTGGAATCCTAGTCCTGGAAGGCAATGGGAGCTTTGGAATTGACTTCACTGGGGTTGGGATTTTGTGTAGAATATTCATTTTCTGTTTCAGGAATATTCATGTCTGCTCTAATGTAAATAAATATTACCATGGAAAGTTATCTGCAATTACTTTGTGCATTACATCCTAAATATCTACTTGTACATGACATTTACTAAAGAAAAACACTTGCAAATTACATGTTTGATTAACATTACATCTTTCACAGTTTAAAAAGGGTATGGTAATTGAAAGCTGCATTACTTAGAAGCCATGAACTTTATTTGAGCTCTCTCTGTAACTGCAAATCTTCCTTTTTTTATTGAATATTTCACTCTGGATATATGAACATTTATAATAGGTGGAAGGAAAGTCGTCTTAAAGCAAACACCTTGGAACACAAAGGTAATGAATATTTTCTGCTTTGTCATTTAACAAACAAAGGTGGCACACAAAAGGAGAAGCAGGGTTCAGGTTTTGCACCCTGTCTGTAACTTGTACAGCTGACTGTAATTCTGCAGACCTCTGTGCTGGTAGGGCCTGCACTCACTGCTCATACATTTTACCTGCAGTATTCACTACCTTGTTGTGTGAGCACATTTTTCAACTGCCAGGTGTGAGAACAGGCCTTGCCTTTGAAAGCTCACTCTCCAAAAAGGATAACAATTCAATTGTACTCTTACAAGACACTTTCACAAGTAGAATGCCGATGTCTTGTGATGCTACTTCTGTGAAACGTCACTTAAGTATTGCTGTTTCAGCTCTGGTGTCCAGATCCACTGATGCACTTCCAAGGACTTCAGTGGTGTCTCCGCTGGTCTCCTTGCAGGATCAGTGTTGGTTTCTCTAGGTGCTGCTAGATGAATTTCCAGTATATGAAACTGAAAGGAGATCTTCTGCCACATGCAGTGCATATTGAATTAGAAACCAGTCCTTCAGCTTCAGGAGTGAATATGCTGGGAGTACAACAGTGTTCCTGGGGGAATTTATTTGTGAAAACCAAGTCCAAAATTATACAGACAGTCACAGAGAAGTTCCTGTTAGGCTTCATGGGAATGTGAAGTCCTCAGCTTGTTTGCAAGGCAGGTGACTGACTTTTCTGCTTGGGGAGACAGGGTTAGCATGAAAATGAACGTGATGAATGGCGCCTCTAAATGTAAATAAATCTTACCTGTACTCTTTTGTTGCCTTCCCATGATGCGTGTATGATATAAATTCTCAAAATCCATTTTTGAGCTATTGCCAGCAGCCTAGAAGTTGAGTAAATATGAGTTATGGCAGCCATAATGGCATCACTTATGAGGAAATAAAAGAAAAGACAAATATATCCATATAGTACTTAGAAATCTATTATAACTTGTGGTGTAAGCTATGCTACAACATTCTTATTTTAATCTGCAGTGCAATGTGTGGCTGATACAGTAAAAAAAAATTTACTGTGCACTGAAGTTGTGAACAGATTATCCTTTTAAAGCACTGGGATCAATTTTTGCATGTATATATTTAAACCTCTGAGAGCTTTTGAGTACGTGATGGTCTTGTAGAGGTGAGATTTGTAAAGTCAGTTGGCTGTTAATACGAAATTGTTATTCATGTATAATTGCAGCCGGTTGTTTAGAAATGTACTCTCACAGCAGGCAATGCAAGGGCTGCATTCCAACATCGGTTACATATTGCACCTTGGGACTGATGTTGAAGAAACAATTACTGCACTGATGTGCACCTGATGGCAATAGCAATTGCACGTCTCACTCAGGGCATGCTGTGGTTCTAAAACTGGAGTCATGCATCACATGGTCACAGCCCACGTTCTGTGCTTATGAGCCAAATGTCCTGTCACTGGATGACTTTGCTTCACGGGCTTGTTTATAGCACAAAGTGCATCCCCTGCAGAGGGATTTGAGCCATCTGATCAGATCCATTGCTCTGGGAAGTATCATTCTTCGCCTGCCTCTCACTGGTAGCAGCAGACAGTGACCTCACAGCCCTGGTAGGTCCCTCTTTCTCAATTCACTGTTAGCCAGTGCCTCCTTCCTGCAGCTTGTTTGTGAGGCTCTGTGGTTTTGCTTTCTCACCTCTGCCATGGTCCTGGAGTGCTACTCTGGTAAAGATCTGAGTAGAAGACGAAACCAAGTAGAACCAATGGAGTTTTGTGAGAGCTCTCTTAAGACATGACTGTGCAGTTAAGTTACCCAGTTAAGTTACTCTGGAAGTTTTCCACACAGGGCACTGCAATTTTTTAACCCCTCAGGCCACTCAAGCCACATTCATTTTTCCTTCTTATCTCATTATTCAGAGTTTGCCACAAAGCTCCCAGTGGCATTCCTGGAAATGTCATGACTTTCTTCCTCTCCTTGGGGCTTGGCCCTGTGCAGCATGCTCATTTTCAGTAAGCTGTGCTGATTAATAACTGTATTTCTATCCATTTTACTTCTCAAATGGCCTTTGCACTCACTGGAGCAGCCAGGTCACCAAGCAATAGAATGAAAATGAGAACCATGTGCAGTCAAAGCACCCAGCTGAAAAATAAATAAATAAGTAGCACACACCCTTTTGATGGCAAGTGTTAAATAAACCGAATCTAAGAAAGATACTGCACTTGCACTATTCAGGCCTTTGAAGTACTGTTGTATAATGTATTATTTATTGTGCATCTGCCACTACTGCTATATCAGCTAATAGGGGAAAGATGTTTTAGACGTTACTTAAGAATTTAGAAGAACACAAAATAGCCTTACTGAGTCATGGGCACTAGGAAGGGCTTTTTTCTGCTTCTATTTGTGTGTTTGCTGCAGGTAACGGAACACGTTATCTTTTCCTGCTGAATAATGATTGATTGAACACACTGCAGTCCTGTCTACTGAAGAGGTAACACACAGCTGATTTCTTTTTCTCTAGGGAAGTTTACAGTTGTAAGGAAGAGCATCCAGAACAGCACCCATTAGCATGGCCCCATGGGGCACTGCATCCCTGGGAAAAGGCCACTTCCAGAGCGCTCTGAGGCTTTGGGTGGGTGGGCAGCTCTAGAGCCCTGGTTCACAGTGCTCAGCAAGTGTTTAACTCCCACTAGGGTCACTTGGAGGTGGACTTTGGTTGCTATCCCTTCATAGCCTGCTCCACAAATGTCTGTTTGTAGGGGCTGGAGGCATTGGCTTTAAAAGATTTGCATCTGCTGGTGGCTTCACCAAACAGAACATTTGTAGTAAGGATCTTTGAAGAGTTTTTTATTCCCTTTGTGTCAGTAGAGGTGTAACTTAGGGGAAAGTCAAACAGAAAAATCCACCTTTTACATCTGCTTCTAATCTAGAATACCAAGAAGGAAGCAAACATGGCTTTTCTTTGGTGACAGATGAACTGTATGGCTCATCTTTTCTCTGCTGTGTGCTTGGTGGACAGTGCCTAAAAGAATGCCTTGCTTTGAGAGGGAATGAGTCTGATGATTGGAGCAAATCATCCAACCCTGACTGGCAGAAGCCTCCCTCCACCCCATCACCAGGTGGGGCCAGTGACCTGGTGAAGGACCACAGACATTTTGTCTCCTATGCAGTGCTTACATGTGCTCACCTAAGTGATGGCGTTAAATGAACTTCACGTAGGATTTAATGTTAAAGCACCCCAGTTCATTAAAAATGAAGTGTATGAGGAGGGGATGGTTACTGTGATACACTCATCAATACATCAATAGACTGCTTGGCTGAAAGTGCTTTAAATATCTGTAGAAAATGTTTACTTAAACGTTGCACAAGCTCTCACTACTGTACATGAATTAGGGAGGATTCTGTTTCAGTGTTACTGTAATTCTTATATTTGCCACTGACAGCCTATCTACGTGACATAAATCATCTCTGGAGCACCTAATTTAGTACTATTACAGTCCAGATGAAATATTTATGTAATTTCCCTTCTTTTGATATAAACTTCAGTTACAGAAAGAAAATTGACTGTAAAAATGACATTGTAGGACTCTATATTTATCTTCTCTCAGTGATTTCCATAGCAAATTTACTCCGTTTACCAGCTGAGGGCTTTTTTTTTTCCTGTTGCTTGATGGTAAGCATGGCAAACTGAGCATGAAATTGTAACATCATGGTGTGTTTCTCCAAATCACACTTGTCACACCTCTAATCTCCACAGAGGCAAACGACAGATTTGGTGCCTGGGCTGCACTTGTAGCAGTGATCCCTCTATGATTATAGAAAGGCTGCTTTATTAGATGATACCACGCCTCTGCGCTTCCTAACTGATAGACAACAAGGGGATGCTGACACTAATATTTAGTTTTTCAGCCCCTGTCAGGAACCAGCACTTGGTTGCACTACGCACTGTATGATCTGGAGACAAATATAGAAACATTCCCTCGAACTGATTAGCCCCATAGGAATCCTTTGATGCTTAAAAAGAAGATCCTTTTCCTCAGGACAACAGTAAAATCATCTTTTTCTGTCTCACTGTCATTCTTAAAACCTTAAAACTGTAGTATTTCTGGATACTCTACCAGTCTGCCAAAGGCTGTTGAAATTGGTCAGTGGGTTAATAAGGGTTCATAGTGAGCATGCGAGATGGATCCTATTTCAAGAAGAAAACAGAAATCCTTTACGCCAGTGATCTTGCCTTAATAGTGTTTATAGTTTGGCATCTTTTCAGCTGAGGTTCCTGTCTGAATGCCCAATGGCTCTGCAAACACCAGGTAGAATTTCTTGGAATTTCTTAGCAAGAAGTGCTTACGCTGCAGGATCTGCTATTACAGAATACCTAGCAAGGAGAACATATGCATGGAGCAGAGACGTGGAGCTAGAGATCTGATGGCTCTAGAACTGCACAGCTTAGATGCATTTAAATATTACATCGACTTCATGAGGTTCACAGTACGTGCTAGAGATAAGATTAGGCTGCATATGGTCTTGGTGTCTGTGACTGTCAACACATCCCTACTCCCTTCTTTCACAGAAAGCTGTCTTCCACAGGTAACCTGCTGGTGGAAAAGACCACATATTTGTTGACAGTCTTCTCAGAAAGCCAAATTTAAAAAGCTGGAAGAACGTATAAAAAATTACTGAAGATCCGAGATGGATTCCAAGTAAATATCCCTGAGAAACTGTCTTGATAGAGAGCTATTTTTGAAGGGAATGGCATATACATTTTGGATACAAACTAGTGTATTTCTGTGCCTTTGTTTTGTCCCCAGACACGCAGCTGATGATCAATGAAAATCTAACACATAACCTTTAAAATGCTCTATCTACTACATTGTCTTAGTGCCAAAAACTTCAGCATTCAGTTTTGGTTAGCATTGGAGATGGGGGAGGGAGTTCCTGACTAACATGAATCCATTTTTGATGTGCAACAAAAATGCCATATGGAGTCAAATTGGTGATCACTACTGCTTCAAATAGACTGTCACTTTCTGACATCTTTTCTTAAAGCTTGTCTTTTAGTCCTGAGCACTCATTTATTATTGGTCAAATCCTTGATGAAAAGGGAATGATCTGTAACAGTCTTACACAGAGACTTTTCTTCATTCTCTTTCTAAAGGTCTGTTATTAATAAACGGTTAAGAATATCTTTTAATCTACTGATGCACCTCCTCATTAACAGAAATTCATTTCCTGTAATGATCATAGTAATACAAAGCATGGCTCTGTAAGTTCTGAGTCGTGCAGCCAGACCTAAAATTGCAGTGTTCCTGTGCCTCGCTGCTGCAAGAAAAATGTGTGTTCATAACTCCAATTTACGGATGGCAATTAGCTTTCTAAAACTGCCAACCTTTCAACCTCCTTTCTCTTCTCACTGGGGATAATATTGACATTTAGAATCTGCAGACAAATTCCGCAGCAAGGAAATGAATGTTTTTTAATGGAGACTTGTGCCATATCTGTGAGAATGTATATGTATGTACACCATTTGCATGCATTTCAATTTATACATATCCTGACAAATTTCAGTGGGCCATTTTAAACAGGGGGAAACAGAGCTGATGCAGTCACCGTGATTAAATGAATATTCTTCTAAGTACTGTAGCAGGAGAAAATCATTCTTTGCTGAAGGCCGTGAGGCTGTATACCAGTGAAGTCATGTCAGTCCTCAGAACGGACCTGAACTAATTTGCAGTCTGTTGGCATGAATGTAGTGTGCATATACATGTATCTCATCTTACATTTCTTGATGTGCAGAGGTTTCAGGATAAGCTTCATGAACCCACATAGAGCTCTGGCTAAACATTATTGACATCCAGAGCTTGGAAACCAACTCATGTACATTAGGGCAGGTCACCTTCACGCCTTTGCATCTCAGCCTCAGCTCCTCAGACCTCTCTCTATGGCAGAGGCTGATTTTAGCTCTTTGCATATCATGTTCAGCCCAACGCCGTAAGAGAACACAAATAATGATAGGATGAATTTCCTCTGGCAAGCTGCCCAACATCTTATTTTCCTTTGCTTTAATAGTGACCGTAGGAACGATCAGGACATTCATCACTTTACAATTTGAGCAAAGGCTTACCTGACCTCTGCAGGGAGTTGCTTCCCTTCCATATTCTGTTACAAATTCCGCATTACCTTTAACTGAGCTTTTTAATTCAGGGGGTTTTGTTTTTGGTTGATTTTGGTATTGTTTGTTTTTGTTTGTTTGTTTTTAGTGTAAAGAATAGGGAAGAGTTTTAGAAAATTGGGTAGAATCATGTTCTATCCCAGTGACTCATGTTAGACACACCTTCTTGTCTGCATTTGTGTTTCACTAATCATTATGGTCCTAGGCTGAAGACTTCACAAAAGCTATACAGCCTCTTCCATAACCAGCTTGTTATTTATTTGGTTGTCAATATTAGACAACTGTGGAACCAGAAGACAGACTATGAAGATACCTTCAGAGGGCATTCCTTGTTCTGCAGCTTGTTTTAATAGTGAAACAATTGTTTGAACACATAAATGGTGCATTCAACATTGCTGCTGGATTGTAGACCTTGTCAGGTGTAGGATTCTTGACCAACATGTACATATTGGGCCAATTTAAATATCCTACTGCTATTGAAAGTTGTACTACTCAAGATGACCAGAACAGGCAACAGTCGTTTCCTTCATTTTTTTTTGCTTATAAGAACTGCTTTTTTGCATTAACCATATCAGTCCTCAGAGCAACAGGACATCTTTTGAAACTGAGTTTTGAATGCTTTGAAACTCTGTATTTCAAATCGATGATCTTTTAATTCTTCAGAAACTGAAACAGAAAGCTCCCAAATTGAAAAGTATCATTAGGCAGAGACCTGCAGTTGGATTTACCAACATTTGTTCCTCCTGGCTTGCTTGAGATTGTCAAATGACTTCAAGCACCAGAATTATTTGCAATAATATATCCATAGCTTTATGTTTTCATATATTGGTAATACATTTTAGTTTATTCTTTCTTTTCCATTTTTATGCGGATGTGAGGCAGGATATTTATTATCCAGTGAAGCTTAATTTTTAGAGAACTCAACATTAAGAACATGGCAGAATTGTATGGAGCAGAGCAGAAGCAGCAGGGCAAAGCTACGGCCAAACAGCGTCCTTGGAATATCTCAAGAACAGGAGTCTTTGTATCCCACCACAAATGACTCTGTGAGATGAATAAGGGCCTAATGGAATTGAGAACCAGATGAAATGAGCATTATTAACAAACTGTTCACCAAAGACAAATCTTTACCAATTCAGTTGTTTTCCATGGAAACTTTGAGTTGCCCAGAAGGTGAAGAAACAATGTGGTCTGTCTTTAGTTGTCTTGTCTTGAGCCTGAAAGGCTATCTCTAATCCACAAGTGATCGAGGTTAGTATTTGCATTGCTTTTGTGAAAGGTTACCTGTAGAGTGCCTCATATTCATTGTGAAATTTATTTCCTGATGAATCCAATTTACATTAATGCGAGCTCATTAAAAGATAATTATTGTGTTGAGAAGAGGACCACAGCATACATCAATAGAACATCTGTAATTGTTTTAGTTGTGTGATAAAGAGATAACTCTGAGTTCAGCTTTTCATAATGCCACTCTTATAAATGTCAAAACTGGATTCTTATTTTAACAGCTATGGCAAAACTTAATTACTGTGATAATTATTATCAAGAAGCAGATGCCTCTTCCCGGCTCACCTTCTCTCCATTAGCATAACATTGAAATCTTCAGTGTTTTAACAGTATGAATTTTACTATCAGTCATAAATGTTGAAACATTTGGATCAGCTGAGTTTTGCTCAAAGAAAAATGACATTTTTAAAGTCAACGTTTAGAAGACACTATTAAAGAGTGATCCAGTTGTGAAACTGTCCTCTACAGTTTCCCAGCATAGATAAATTTTAACTGGATTTAGTGAAGATATTTAGTAGGAATTCTGTTTTTTCTTTGGTGAATCTGCTCCATGTTTGGGAGTACATAATGGAGCTTTGGTGCTATTAGCTGCCCCTCTGCTTGACATTGTATAATAATCAGTGGATACTTGCATTTGTATAACTATAAGCCTTCATGTTCCACTTCATAGCATTAACTAACTAATCATCAGAGCAGCACTGTGAGTTAAAAAGATACATTGTAGAACAGAGTACATGCTCCTTAGCCCTGGCATTTTAGAGTAGCAGCTCAATAATTTCTTTTTGGTGCATGCTGGCAAATGTTTGATCACACAGTGGAAAGAAGAAAGAAAATGAACTAGTCAGGAAGAAGCAGAAAGGCGGATGAAGAATACAGTCTGGTGCTGGGAACATTGAAACCTCTGCATGTCTTGTGTTGAGGGGACTCTGTGTCTCATGGACGGGTTAATTCTGCGCTCTGTCACAAAGTATGTAATGGTTGGCCAATAGAAAATATGCTAGGCAGGTAATGCCATGTGTACCACATTTTTGGGATAGAAAAGCTCATTCTTTATTATGGATTTTTTTTTCTATATCTCTTTTTATATCAACTTATTGCAGGGTTTCTGTTAACTTCCAAAAGCACTGGATTGCATCAAAACCAGCGAGGTTCAACATTGGTCTGCTTATGTTGCTCCTTATTTTGCTACACCTGCCACAAAGCTGAGCTGTAGAACTAAGCATATGCTCATGCCTGTAGATACTTAGCATGGCAAGAGTTTGCTCTTACACAAACAAGGTTTCCCGTGAGGTTTTAAGGCCTGAATTTATAAGCCAGTGCATAGTCTGTAGCTATGTGAAATTGTATGGAATCGCCAAGGGTGAACAAGACCTCCAACCTTCTACTATTTTCACAGTTGGAAGTAAAACCGAAATCATATACAGAAAAAAAAAACATTTAATGACCCCTCCGTGAGTAAGAAAACCCAAAGAGTAATGAATAAAGGGTAAACACACTCACAAGAAGTATTCTAAATGTCCAGAACACACAGGACTAAGTAAGGAAACAAAAAATCATCACTTGATGGAAAGCATATACTTTAAACTCTCATTCCTAAGAGTTTTTGTTTTAGTTTTAGTTTAGTTTTAGTTTAGTTTTAGTTTAGTTTTAGTTTTCCTAAGTTTGCACTACTAGAAAGTATGTGTAATTGTAAGGATGTTTTTCAGCCTGAAACTGTGCTCAGCTAATGGAAGAACATCCTCACCAAGAGCCAAGTCACACGTTTAGGTTTGATATAGCTGCAACAGTCAAACAGTTTGATTAACATTTCTAATTTTAAATTAAAGATTATTTTTTTATAGTATCCCTTCAGCTACATAAATGTTGAGGTTCTTTGTAAAGTGTACCTAATACAGTTCTCAATGTGTCTCAGATAACATCAGGCTCTTAGGTATTCCAATTATGCAGTGAATTTCAGTTAGTAATGATGTTTGGCACATTAGCACCTTTCATCTGAAGATACAGAAGAAATATAAAAACAATACTTAGATCGCAGAGCAGGCCTCTGATAGGCAGACCAGGGCATAAAATGTGGGGCATTATTCACTTTTCACAGCAGGTCAGCCACTTCTCTTTAAATGCTAGGCTCTCAGATCATTTCCTGTACAATAGGCACAAAGCCAGATTGAACATTGTATTTTTATGATACTGCAAAGCAAAAACCACCTCCCACTGCTTCTTGCGTTTCACAAAGGTGGGAATATGGCTATGATAAAGCTGCAACTCAGAAGTTCATCCATATTTAGAAGAGTGTTTAGCACATCCTAGGCCAAGTGTACATACACGTATGCATGTGATTAAAGTGAAGCAAATGCTTTGTAAGGCCGCCATGAATTAGCATGAGGGAACATCCAGTCCAGACGTGATCTAAAAGACTTCAACAGGGTGAGCTTGGAATGAACAGCAGTCCTCTGGCTGCCCCAGCTGCAGGCCTCCACGCTCCCATCTGCCCCGTGGCTTTGTATTCCACGCTGTGTCTCCCACAGATGTCCCAAAGACTCACAGTACCAATGTTACTGGAAGTGCGATGGATATTGGTGTTGTCATGAATCCACCAGTGGATCTCTGAGATGGTAATGAATTCCTGCCTGAAATAGTTTGCAGTTGCTTTCCAATGTTTTCTACGTAAGATTTGCTATCTTAAGGCTTTGCACGAAAAGGAGGAAGTACTGCGTATCATATGAAAGGCTGGGACTCTCCAGTTCCATCCTGTAGTTTTCAAGGATATCACCACCACATATATGGTGAAGTGGATATATATATCCATGCAAAATTAGGTGGGAGTAAATATAGTCTGTACACGCAGCTGAAATAATGAATACATTGTTTTGAGGTGAGCAACACATATCTGAAATATCCCATCACATTCATATTTTTTCTGAAGTTGGACAGAATCTCTCCTAGGAAAAGAGAAAATTGATTTGCTTAGTGAATTACTCACAGGAAAAGCAGATGTTGAAAGTTAAAGTAATTACAAAGAGTGGGAAACAATTGGGCCCAACTCTCAGGATTTTTTAAATGACTGCTCCATTCAGAGCCTTTGACTTCTGTAGTAATGTAGGCGCCTGTTCCCCTGTCACTGTGAGGATATAGTATGCATAAAGACATGATCGCTGTATTGAGCATACACTGTAATGTCTGAAAAACAGATCTATAAATTCTTTCTTCTCTTTCTTACTTGGTTTACCAAGCTGCCCCTGGGGTGCTCATTGTTAAACATATTCATAAAATTGCTTCAATTTAAACAGAAATGCAAGATACAGAGAAAAACCCTGCTTTGGATTGTGGCTGAGCAACAGCAGTAAAATTAGTCAGTGGCTCAGATCCCTAAGTGGTGTAAATTAGCACTTTCAATCCCGTGTGGAGTTTTGTCAATTTACACCTGCTTGTTTTATTTGCAGCATTGCAAGTGACAGCTGAGTTTGGCTTGTCCTGCTAGAACAAATACAAAAAGGAGAGAACAAAGTATTCTTCACCATCACTGTACAGATAATCTTTTGTAGTGATAGAAGTGTTTGTTTTATTAAGTGCCATTTCCACTCAGTCCAACTACTTTTGAGCCTCACAGGGAAGTGATACAAACAGACCCTCAATGGATGTCAATGGATGCCTTTTTAAACCATAAACCTGTAGCTCTCCACCTGTAGCTCCTCTCCTGTAGAATGCAGCATTGCTTACTAGGAGGTGAGACTAGCAGAACTGCCGTGAGAAGCACCTGAAAAGTGTAGTGCTCTAATACAGGCTGAAATTTTTCCACTGGGGAAGTCCTTGTACTTGCTTTAAAGGTTATTTTACAGCACTAGCTCAGGTTTGTTGTGCTCTTCAGTATTTATGTTAGACAATAATGTGTGTGCTCTGCAAATCTGTGATTTATAAAATCTCAATTTTATGCTTTTAAATCTATGCCATATAAAATATCAATCTGTCTGCTTATTTCTCTCTGAATGTAACAATTGCCAAGCTAATAACAATGACTGATAGAAAACCAGACCCACTTGAATTGAATTGGCCTAGCTGAAAAACTCAGTTGATTGAAAAAGTTTAAAGCCATGTCATCTTGTCACCTTTAGCTGTCACAGTGCTCCCTCTTCTCCTTCGTTTTCCTTTCATCTTAAAAACCAACCACTCCTTGGCAGAAGCCAGCAAGAACCCAGGGGCAGGAGCAGGGTGATTTGGGCCAACAGTTCACCTTCAGTGTGAGGGGTCAGCAAAGCCCCCAGCTCTGCTGCTTTGGAGCATGCTGCATTCAAGCTCTGCCTAAGGGAGACCTGGCAGAGCTTGAATCAGCAAGCACGACATCAGTGCTGTTTTTTGCAAGGATCTTACCCTGTGTTGTCCTCGTCATTGATTTGTGATCGGGAAAAAAATGAGCAGAATTTGATAGGCAACCTGTGACATGAGGGAGCACAGCAAGGTACAGCCAGAAAAGGAAGAAAGAGAAAACAAGAAAGAGAAAGCAGAATGATTTGGGTACCTGTGATGTGTCATATACACATGAATGAATGATAAAGAGTAAGAAACTGTTTCTTATTTTAATTGTCCTCTGCACCCCTTCTCTTAGAAGAGAGGATAGTAAAGAAGTTTTATTACACATAAAATTAGCTTCAGTAAGTGCTACCATTAACTAGATAATAAAAAGAATTGCCTGAATGTTGCAAAAGAATTGTTTTTTAAAATGTCAGTTAATTGCTAAATGACTCCAGCTTATATCCAGCTATTTCATTTTTGCAACAGTGAAAACTCCAGCAATGGAGTGACAAATTTTATGCCTTTCTTCTTTGTTCCCTGGGAATGCAGAGAGCAGAGGCTCTCACATCCTGCAGCAGCTTTTGGTACTGGTACTTCTGGGGGTTTGGCCCCTCTCCATCCTTAGGCCAGGCTGACAAAGCAACTCACTGAACACGTTCAGCATGGAGTGTTCAGCAGCACTCAGCCCTGTGTCACCTGGACTCCCCAGGAGATGTGTTGCCAAAGATTATCATGAGCATGCATTAAAAAGGGTCTTCCTTGGATGTGGAGAAAGCACATAAACCCTCAGTTAGTGTTTCAGCTGACAAATACTTCTGTGAAGTCAGAGATTAGCTGTTCATAAGCAAGCAGACGTGTGGAGGTGGGATGAGGGACAGGCAGGGGCCAGGGAATGATTCACACCAACCAGCAAGACTTACATATTGAACCCTCTTTAAAACATGTTTATTACTCCTTCGGACCTGACCGTGAGAGGCTGTTTATAGTACGGAGCTGCCGCCTGAGAAGCAGCTGGTCATATTAAGTCAGAGCATTAAACTAACAGATTGTAACATTTCATTACCGTTGTGCCATTTGTGGAAAACTGAGTCTGTGTTGTTAGTGTCTGCACTAGGCTGGCATTCCATTCCTCCTGGCCCTGAAGACCTGACTCTTAGTTTTGGCTGGCTCAAACTCCATGGTTGCTTTTATGTCCGTTCTCCATGCTCACTGTGTCTAATTGCTTAAACCCAGTTCAAGAAAGCTTGCAAACACGTGATTAAAGTTAATCGTATGCTCTGCTGAATAGAAATAGTCTTAAGCATGTTTAAGTCTAAGCATATGGGTAAGTGTCTGCCTGGAATAAGTGCAGTCGTTATGATCAACTTTGGAGAAGCCTTTCAGTTGTGCACTGCTTTTTGGGAGCAGCAGATCCTGGTGACATAGACAGTAGGCTCTCTGGTTTTATCCACAACCTAAACCATCATCAGTAGCAGAGAACTCTGTCACCGTATCTTACGTGTCCATTTAGCTTTCAGGAGTCCTGCCTGCTTTATTAGCACGAAGCGAGTTTTGCTTTGCTTTTATACACTGACACTGTCTTGGCATGCAAGCACTCCATGTACTGTATAGAAAAACAGTACATTCCATCAAAACCTGTCAATTCTGTCCTTCTTGGATGAAATGTGTGTTGATTCAGATGTCAAGATTAGTTCCCATTTTATTAAAAAGTGATAAGAACGCATATCAAATAGGTTGAATTTTTTCCAGCAAAAATGCCACCTCTAGGCTGTGGCCAGACTCCACAGGAAGTTTTAATAGGGAGCTCAGGGAATTAATTACATATGTAAAAATTGTCAACAGTAGTGAGAAATCATGTCCATCACCCAAAATGTAACCTATGGTTGACGAGAAGTTATTGCTTGGGGACACATCCACCACTGACTTTTTGCGTGTGATCCCATTGACTTCAGCAGGAATTCATTTGAAGCACGATAGTGGAATATGGCACCTTTATCATTGTTCCTTAAGAGGCTTTAGCTGCCCTACGAGATAAAGTAGGTGATCTGAAGGTTTTATGTGAAGTGGTTCTGAGATGAAAGCAAGAATGGTGTAGAAAAGCCAGATATGAATTAAGTAGGTCGTGTGCAATGCGTGCACGTAAACCCTTCACCTTGTACCACCAAATTGTCTCATTCAGACAGATTTACAGAAAAGAATTATTTTACTTCAGTTTTGCAGAGCTAAAATTCATGTTCTTGAGACAATTTTCCGTATCCTGGCAAATGCAAATGTAAATTTTATTTAAGTGTGCTGAGGGTCCTTTTGAATAAAGATCAGAGGAGTTTTAAACACCCCAAAGCAAATCAAGCTCTCCAGGTGTTGTTGTACTTTGAATATGCAAAATATCGTGAATGTAAGGGCTTTTAGCCAAGAGTTTACTGTTCTCTGAGCTCGTGTGTTGTTCAGGCCATTGAGAATCAAGAATTCCTCTTTCCACAGTGCAGGAAGTTCACATTTCTAATTCCCAGTGCACATGGAAATGACATTGCTGGTCAAAGGCCAATTCTCCCAACACATGTGGAGGTGCAGTTTTGAAGAGATGAAGGCAGGAATGTCTGCAGGCTGCTTGGAGGGCAAAGGTAGCATTGTGGGATGACCTCAGGTATGGCAGCACTTCTAAACTGCAAGGTTTGGAGCAGTACTGTGGAGGTGGGTCAGTGAACAGGCCATCGCTGTTTTTCTATTTTAATTTTTATTTTATTGCATGGAGTTGCATTCCTTTCCATTCTCAAAATATATGTGCATGCTAGTTACATAGAGATGCTGGTGTTAACATCCTTAAAGTTACATTCATTACAAATGATTCTCTGTTACTTATAAATAAAATATACACACTCTACTCCTCCCCAGGAACAATTTTGTTGCTGTGATAAAGTCGTATTTATGAGTAGAGCAAAATGCTATTAAGTTCCTCTAGTAATGAAAGGAGAATTCTGTGGGTTCATTGCTTCTTTGTTAAATACTAAACCCTGTAAAGGGATTTGGAAGATGCCTGGGAGGGATAACTAGACGAGATAGAGAGGAAAAAAGGGGAAAGGAAGGAGTGGTAGAATGGTACAGATGAGAACAGTGCTCACAGGCAGTTCCCTCTGGTTTGTATTCTGATCACACTTCAGTATTACTCTGGAGTAACACCTTGAAGCTAATGGCTTATAGACAGTATAACATTGGTCTGGAGAGAAAAGAGAGTATTACAAATTTGTAAAAGTGGAAGGGGAATCTGACCTCATCTAGAGACGTGAACAAAAGAAAACAGGGAAGAAACTGAAAAGTCTTGAATTCCATTACGAATCTCTATCTCTACATGTGGTCACCATACGAACCAACATAAACAAAGCAGATTTAACCTCCTTAGCTATACCATGGTTAGTGGTATAGATGAAACAGGACACAGCTTTCTGCAGGTTGCTCCTGGAGAGGCCATAATGTGGTTATTGGTTGATTCTGCCAGGTTGCTCTGGCAGACAATGCTGAGTTTGCTGGTGCCTCATATGCAGTCCCACCACTGCCTCTGCTGCACCAGCACAGATACATCCAGTGAGTTGCAGCACAGACATTTCACGTGTTGAAAGCCAGCGATAGTACAGCTTTTAATCTTAGCTTCACTTCTGAAAATAAGATTGAAGTTCCTGATATCATTTTAAGAACTCTAGAAGGTTTTCTTCTGCAACTTATTTTTGCCACGGAGATGAAGCAGTTGCACAGTCCTCTCCACATCAAGATTTCTGTTTCTCTGAGTTGGGAGGCTCTTCTGTTTCACTCGTGCTTAAAAACTGGTAACATCTGAAGTCGCTACTCACCAAGCTTTCCTCATAGCATACTTTCCAGAACGTCAGGTGATCCCATGATGTTTTCTAAAGGAATAGAAAGCACTTACAAAAGATCTCCTAAATTACTGCAAGGACCATTTATAATATTTTTGAAAAGTGTTTAGAAGAAGCACATCCTTGGTGCATATCAAAATGATGCTTTTTTGAAGCTCTCAAGCTGTTGCTAAAATTTTACAATCAAAAAGCCATTCCATCCAGAACATATTGTCAGTTAATGCAAGCAGGATTTTTTAAAAGCTATTACTTTCTTTGCTTCTTAGAACAAGGAAGCAATAAAGTGAATTCAATCTCATCAGCTCACACTTGTGACCTCGTGTGGAGCGCTGGTACTTCACAGGAGTTGCTGTAGAGCCGTCAATAAGCTACGTAAGACTCAGGGTTTCTGTTCTGACACGAGCCTCTCTGGAATGCAGTGTCTGCTTGGGACTTCAGGGGTACCGTGACTCTAATTAAGGGACAATAGGCAGGAACAGCTCTAGAAGCTTTAAACAGGGTCGTGATATCCTTTTGATCAACTAATAGAAACATCTTAAGGTGGAAGTCATGAATGTTAAAAGCCCATTTCAAAGCAGCATTGGAACAGAATAATCAACACTTCAAGAGCCTGAGATCAAATAAGCAATTGTTTCGCAGCAATTCTTGATCAAAGGGACAGTAGTTACCTGACTGGTGAATCAACAGACTGCAAGAGGGTGACATCAGATCTGAAATTCAGGTATATATCTCAGCTTCAGACACAATGCTACACAGACACAGTAAGCTGCTCTGCGCAGTAGCTGAGGATACATCCCTCCTCTCAGCACTATAGGAAACAACATAAGTATTTTCCTACTTGTGTTCCAGATGCAGAGAGAAAAAAGGATGTTACCAAGGGGAAAATGCAATATGCTGACCATCTGGTGAGGCACTTGCAGGCAGGGTGTGATCTCAGCTACAGGAATGGAGCACCCACATCTTTCTTAACTGCACTGCCAAGCAGCAGTTGAGATGCAGAAAAGATTTGCCTGTAAGAGCTGCAATGAGATAACCATCGCACTGGAGAGAATTAGTGTATCTAAGGACAGGCTTCAACTTGACTTTTTGTTTGTTTTGCACTTGAATTACATTACACAGCGTAGCAATAAGCAATGCAGTATTGCATTAGAGCATGTGTTTGATGTTAATATGAGTGATGTCACAGACTAATTATCATGAATTAAAGACCTATGATTTAAAAATATATATATTTCATAAAGTTGCAAGTTTAGCCCTGTTATAAGTGAAAAGTATTATCAACTGATTAAAGTATGGGATTATTATACTGGAAAACTAAGGTACATAAAATATTTCTCCAGTATAATAATACGGTTCTGAAGAACTGCTTGGCAGCTTTCTTTCCAATTTTCTTTTCTGATTTGCTGCTTACAACACAGCTAGGCCTGTATGAGTTTACATTTGCTGCCTTCTCTCCTGTCAGGCAAACATACACTCAAATCTGCAATTACTTATCCTCGTTCCAATCCAGTGAGTGGTGTTGTCCCCACTGATAGAAGAGTTCTCTGTAATAAATCGATTTGCATTAAACATTGGGATATTTATCCATGCCACACTTTATTAAGCTCTGTTATGTAAAACTTGTTTTATTCCTGTGCTGAGCAATATTTACATCTCATTCATGTCTGAACATACAAAAGATGCTCAGTCAAAGTGTTTGAGTCTCCTATGGATATATGTACAATGCCTGTCATCTTCTTGTACACTTCTTTCTTTCCTCCTCATGAGAGTCTGTTTGAGGAGACCTTTCTACCCATGATGACAAGGTGTGTCTGAGGTCAGTCTGGGACGTTTGTCCATGGCTTGGGGACAAGAGGGCTTATGAGCAGGCAGAGCCCTGGGGACAGATGCATCTCTAGCACAGCTCAGGCCTCAGGGACTGAGGGCCCAGGGGTGGGAACATGGCAGCACTCATGTGGTGTGGTCAGGAGTCTGTGTATGGACCCACATTTCACTTCTGGTTACCAAATGTAACAGCTTCTCAGATTTGACATTTCATCTGCCCCATGCCAGCATCCTTTGGCAACCCTCCCTAGAGAGATGGGTCAAATTTGGAACAAACCATGAATGCCAGATTTTTTGTTTGATTGTACAATGCAGAGGCTACGTTTGCCCTGTATATTTTTGATAGTTGTGTAACAAACTCATGTTTAGAGAGTAGCAATCCACGTTTCTCAGAGTCAGAGCACATACGTTTTTGATACATTATTGAATATAACCACCAGGTAGCCAAGTTGCATTCATCCTAAAGGCTCAAAAAATAGTTCATTGCAAGTGCAGTTTCTACTTATTATGCAAGTCATCTTTTGCAAGCAGAAGTGAAGAGTGGGAGAGCTGGAGACGCAGTCCCATGTGTTGATGGATTGATTGCTTCAGGAATTAATTTAAGTTTCCTGAAAAACTTTGGGTAGGTCTGTACAGGTCATTTGGATCTGTGCCTCTCAATGCACACATGCTGAGGGTTATGACACCCCAATGAGTTCTTTTCTGGATTCTTCTTATCTTGTTTTCACTGTGTCGTACTGGAATTTGGTAGGAATGTGTTATATCCCTAACTGTGAAGTAATCACAATGAGTTTAACAGATCCTGCTTATCAGCTACATACCTATAATCAAGAGTACTTGGGCTAAAATGTCTGGAACAGTGCACACAAAGAATTTAGTTAGATGTTGGAACCATGACATACAGGAAAATGAAGCTTTTTCTTCTTTCTCCTTCCTTAGGCAGCTGCCCAAATGTTGCATCTCTGAGTTACAAGAGGGAGTTCGATTTGGCTCCTGTACAGATTCCACATTCACTGAACTGCTTTCTTCATTTAGTTAACGGTCTTTCTGAGCAACACTGGGTTGCATTCATCTTTATTATGCAGTAATGGGAATCACTGCAAGGGAAGCCTTGGTCGTGAGCTCTGCGTAAAAGTGCAGCTTGCAGATTCTCTAATCCTACAAGCCATTAGTACAATAAACTTGTAATTGATATATAGGTAGAAGTCATCCACATAACTTCCCTGAAAGCCAGGAGTGATGAATTTAATGAACAGCCTTTGTCCTTGGAGCTGCAGTTGTGATGTTACCCCTTCATTTAGAAGAAGAAAATACGTATCGTTGCTCCTGATAATTACTGGAATTATTGTTAATGTACTGTTAGACGTAATTCAGCATCAGGACAATTTCTGAGACAAAAGCAGACAAATTTAAATCATTCTACTGTGCTAATATTACAGCTGTAAGTGGTATTTTAAAGCAGTCTCTTCTGATAATGTTAATGCAAAACTAAAGCAAGTTGTTACTTTTAATACTACTTGCAGAAAAGCTGGTATCCAGTGCTAATGTGTGACTATTTAGACAATTACAAACATCGACACAGAGAAGCTGCTGAAAGACAAGCTTATTACAATGTAGAAACAAGTTCAGCATGATACAACATAGTTGTAAACAAAAGAAGTTCTGGATGACTTTCTAGAAGTAAATGCCTGGTATGAGGCAGCGTGGAGTACTACACTGCAGTCAATACATCCATTGACTGCGTAACTGTGTGCAGATCATTCATATTGCTTTCTTTCTAAGGAAAATAGGAACTCTTCAAATATATGCAAAATATTTATCTATTGCCTCCAAGGCATCATTTGACTATGTTTCTAGAATATTAAGACTAACTAATCTTGTATGGAGTAAATGTTTCTCCTTAGTAGAGTGCAACAGAAGTACAATCTATCTAGAGATGTATATTTGATGGACTACAGCAATAATTATTTGATTGATTTAGCTATCAGATAGGTTATAATAATCATAAAACAATTCAAAACATCACTAACTAGCAGAGCACTTGAACTCATACAAATGAGACATTGATTTGTGGTTGTTGCTAGATTTACCTTGGTTTATGTACTATTGTGGTCCTTAGTTATTAGAAATAGTTTCTGTAGATTAACTATTCTGTAGTAAATGGGAAGATTCTTTGTTTGTACCCAAGCAGAAAATAAAAGGGGCATCCTGCATCCCTAAAACAAGCAAAGGAAGAAACAAAATCTGCAGAAGGAGCTAGAAAAGAAATACAGAATTTTAAAGGAGGGCTCAGCATAGGGCAAGAATGGAAACCACCGTACAGCCATTAGTTTAGAACAGCTGTCATGCTGGTCTGTATTGCACAGCTCAAATTTGCTTTGGAAAAGTTTGGAAAACAAGTGGTTCTTTTTTATGCTTTTTATATGCTTCTTCACCTGTGGATGTCTATGAATATGCATATATATGCCTCCATGCAAGCATGTCTTTTGTTGCAGACATTAGTGATGTTTGTGAATGCTGGGATCAGTGCTGGCTTCTGACACGTCTCTATGTGAGGCTGCCACGTGATTCTGAAAGTCTCATTTATAAGTGCAGTTATCTGAGATTTCATTGCAGCGTTTCATAAAGTCCATATGCCATAGCATAGGAACATGGACATTTTTCAGGATCTTCAGCATACACAGAGACTTTGTAATCATGGTTTCCCCATGCTCTCCTTCCTTCTGATATTATGCACATCCTTTATATCCAGTGAAGGAAACTGATCTCTTTCAGAGAATTTAGAAGCGCCAGATGAGGACTCAGAGGCTCCTCTTCTCCTTCTCAACACCAGCAGACACCAAGTGGCCATAATGTGGTTATTGGATGATTCATTTTCTACAGCTCCTCTTTTTTTTCTGTAACAAAAGAGGCTTTTTTTTAATAGGGCACACATTAATGATCAGATACTTTCATCCTTTCTTTCTAGAGCCCAAAGTCTTTTTGCCTACTCACAATATTCTTTTCCTGTTTCTACTTGATAATCAGTGCAGGCAGTTTTATTGGTTAGGGTACCTAATTTATCATAAAAAGAATCAGACCACCTCTCCGCTGTGTGAATGCATGGAAGACCTGATTCAGGGAAGGCATAAGGCGTGTTAAGTGTTTCATAGGCATCAGGTTTTCTGTGTGCCAGCACTGATGACTTAAATGCAGGGAGAGCTAAGGGAGGCCATGGTGGGTACAAAAGCAGCATAAAGCCTTTTTTGTGCTAGATCCCAAATGTAAAAATATTTCCTAAGGCAGCTCTCTGTCACTGCTTGTATGAAGTGTTTTAAATCAGTGTGTAATCTGCTAAGTCTTATTCATCCAGATATATTTGCTTGAATGAGAGCTGGCTCTGCTAGCCAGTACTGGCCAGTTGAAGGATACCTGTTTTTATTTGTCATTCTCCATTACTGTAACCATATTACAGAGGATAATGAAGGGCAAGTTACAGCAATTAGTTGGTGGCAGCACAAATGATAAGCACAGCACTATTACTTTCATATACTGCACTGTGCAATGCAGCTTATTGATTTAACGGCTGCTTTCCTTTTTTCCCTTTCACTCTCTAGTAAAAAACAACACTGAGATTTATGTGAGCAGCACTGTTTTGGAATACAGATCAGGTTGGAGAAACACTGGTATGAATCTTTGGAAGCTTGCTATTTAAAAAAGACCAGTCTAGGTTAATTCGTAAAGTGCTTTGCAAAATAGGATAAATGCCGTGTGTTCCACAGTAGGGCTCCTTGGCTTTTTTCCTCACACCTGACTGCCTATTAATCTGCCTTTTAACTGTGCCTGCATGAAGCCACACATGGCTGCAGCCACCAGCAATGTATCTCTCTCCAGGCCCCTCCGAACTGGGTCACGTTCTTGCTATTGGTTAGCATTAAATGATTCCCTTTGAGATAACCAAGACACACCATGGTGCTGTCTATTGTCATGTGCTGGCACTGAGATTTTATAACAGATTATGGGCAATCTGTCATTTCAGGCTGTTCAAGGATATACCAGAAATTAGACACATGTTGCTCTCTCACACTGAGAAGTTTGAACAACAACAACAAAAAACATTTTTCCCCATTTATTATCCCATTGTTATTGCCTGTTAAATTGTGATAAATAAAGCATGAAGTGTACGTGAAATCAAAAAACCTCAGCAATGTGTGGCATTTGTCATTACAAAAATGTTAACATGTATGTCAGTGAAGGATGATTTTAGTTTTTTTGGGTTGGCTTTGATATGCAGTGCTGCTGGGAGGCTGAAGCCCCATCCGGGAAGAGGCCTCTGGCTGGGGCCAGGAGCACATTTCAGCAGTCACTGCTTCAGGGCGAAGCCAAATGGCTAGGGGATGATGCTGCATTTAGATCAGCTGGTAATGACTGTTTCTAGATGTAACATTAAACATTTGCTTCCTCTTTTTCTGAAAACCTGTTGTTGATTTCACGGGAATTTTAAATTCAGCCTAACCCACGGCCTTTGTACACAAGCAGATCCCACTCAGAGGTGCCCATGTTTAACTCGACCTAACTGCTGCTGAAGTTCCCTTAATGCAAAGGAAGCTATTAATTCTGATCAAAAAGAGGAACTGTGCTTTGAACTCCTTTGCTGAATTTCCCAGAGGATCTGATCCAACAGCCACTGACATAGAAGGAATGTTTGCACTGGCTTCAGGAAGTTTTTTATTTCATCCAGAAGATATCTCATGTCTGACTGCATTTCAGTTCAGACCAAACCATATACATTTGCCATATATTAATATGGTGAACATATATTTTATGCTTCATTTGTCAACTTTACTAATTCTAAATACATACATATATGTAATGTAATTTTTTATATTGTGTATATTTGTGTGTATTTGCATACGCATGCACTTGCCCATGTGCATATAGATTTGTGTTGACAGTACTCACAGTTGTGCATCCTTACTTACCTATGGTTATGAAAATATGTGCAGAGAGAGATGGCTAGAGATTTTTGTCTTATTTACACATTTTTCCTTTGAGGCATTTCCTAAATTGGAAGCCCATATTGCCATTCACTGGCTTCTTCTGCTTTTGCTGGATTGCTCCTCTTCCTTCTCTCCAGAAAAGGTTTCTGATTTCTGGTAACATTTGGGCCTCTTCACAAACATGAATGTGAGAGCTGCCTTCTGGTCACGGCACAGAATTACATGCGCTGTCTCTCCAGCACAATTTCAGGCTGGCTCAGTGCTTCTCCGTTGGTGAAACCCCCCCAGAATGCCCCCACCCTCCTCATTGCCTGTGCTTGACAGCGATGGCTGTCTCCTCCTTAAAACCAGTCTTGGTCTCCTTCCCTTTTCCACCTACAAATAATCTTATTTATGTATGTGTCAGCCTACACATAATCTCATTTCGAGAAACAAATTCAGCTCGTCTGTCTGTCTGGATAGCTCACTGTATCCACGTTCAGACCAGAAGTGTTTACATCCTCCCCTCCTCGCTCGCTGGGCCCTGCCTGCTGCTCCGCCGGGTTGGAGGACAGCACCGCCATGCTGTGTGCCTCCTCCGCACGATCTGCTCTGCTTTGCTTTGGTCTTCTGTCTGTTCACATCTAGGTGGTGACCAGGTTTTTTGAGATTCTTCCGGCAGAGAATCCCCCAGATGTCTGTTCCTTCCCTTCTGATGCTGAATAATGTAGTTTAGTGAATTGCAGGGAGAGAACTTAGCGGGATGTGGCTTTTATCATGGTTGTCTCTGATAAATAGACCTCATCTGCCAGGGAACATGTTTAATATTTTCACCTAATACTGTACGTTAAAAAGAGAATTGTGTTGGGTATTTAATTCTGAAAAACAAGCACTGAGATGATAAATGCTGTGAAAAACAACTCCAGTCACTGCGCTGCTGAATGTTTTCTAATTTGTCTTGATTTTGTATCAGTGCTTCCAATTACCATTACAAAGACAGAACACCAATGTTGATGTGATTAAAAGACGCGTAAGCAAATTAAGAATTGAATACATATTTTAGAGTTTAGAAAAAAAAGTCCAAACAGTCTATTTACACCATTAGGGAAACCTATTTTTCGTTATTAAAAAAAAATCATGATGACAACGGCTGAGCAAGGACTTTCAAATTGGTGTTTCACATGGGGGCAAAGGGAGCAATTCATTCTGGGACTAGGAATCCTTGCCTGAAACTGGTGCAGATTATTTCTCTTGCTGTATGTTGGGTAGTACAGCCATTGGATGAAGCCTCAGCTCTTGGCTGGAGAAGAAGGCAGCCCCATAACGCTGCTCTCACATGCCCTCTGGCAAGTTGTGGAAGTAATGAGCCAAAAGGGCTCAAGATTTTTACTGCAGCAGGGAGGAAGCAGGGGTCAAATCTGCGCCAGAAGACCTCTAACTGATTCTGTAACTCTTATGTGGGCAAAGCTGCGGGCATTTCTGCTTGATTAAGGATTGCCTGACATTAACAGGCACAGCATTCACTCTGCATCTCGATATGGTGATCTGACATGTAAGAAAAAGTCGTGTAGTAGCAAAATCCCACTTTCTTGCTGTTACACTGCACAAGCCAAGTCTGTAAATGGATTATATCTTTCTACTATCAAAAACAATTTTAGGAACTTCACCAGCATTGTTGTGAGGCTCCATGATCAATAAATGTCAGCTTTTGAAATGCTTTGCCAGTTTAGGTATTGGAAATAAAACATCAGCTTCAAATCTCTTTTACTTTTCATAACAAATAGGTTCATTTTGGTATACCTTGCATTTCTGTTACTTCGTCCAGCTGAGAGAAGTGGATTTCTCACTGTTGCCTGCTGTTAGGTCAACCTGAATTCCAAAATCCTTCCAAAGCTTTGTAGTTACATCTGTCTTGAACACAATACAATGGGATCCAATAGGATTCTGTACACACGCAGAGCAACTCTGGGCCTGGATTTGCTTGCATTAGCTGTTCACAGCACCAAGCTAATTGCACCTTTCCCTGGGCAAGGATCTTTACTAGTGTTCAGCTTTTGAGCAGATAGTCTGTGAAATCAAGTCCAACAGTTCACGTGTATTTGCAAACCTTTTTGTTTTGACAGTTAAGAATGGTAAAAATCAGCTGCACATTGCATTCTATGTGCAAATGGATGTGTACTTGTAATTACAACATGTATATTAATTATCGTGGTTATGCAATTAAGTGGGTAATTATGTGTTAAATGGCCACCTGAGTACTCTATGGCCGGATTAAAAAAATAACCAGCCAGGTCTACAGGTGAGCTTATCTTCACTTAAAAAGAAACGATGGAGGTCTGTTGTTTTCTTTTTAAAATATGTTCTCCTTTTCATAGCTGCAGTGAAATGAATCCATTCAAATTCATCTTGGTTTATGAGTTTGTGTTTTGTTGTATTACTAACTGCTAAAAAAAGGGACCTAAAAATCCAGGAGACAAAGCAAGTACAGATTTAACCTTGAAGCTTAATCACTGTTAGTCATGAAGACCAAAGAACTGGCTTTGCCTGACCCCTAGAGAAGATCCATAATAAAGGGCACCAGAAGGGTACTGAGGCAACTGAACTGAGTTGAGGAAAGCACTTACACTTTAAAAAAGCAATTTTAATACCTACAGAATCACTAAGAAGTTTGCTCTCAGCATTCTTTACAAGACTTGGGACTGGACATACGCAGAAAACAGTCCACAGCTGTGCTGAGCACACCGATTTCTGCCTGAGTGCTAAACCAGAGCATTTCTATATATATTTACAATCAAATGAAATTTGCATAGCACCTGTCATAGAAAGCATTATAGCACTTTTCTTCGGTGACAGAAAGATGCTCCAAGAACAGACGTTATGCAATGCTGAGAAGTGTATGCATTGAGCAGAATCCAGATTCCTAGCAACTTCTGCACTCATAATATAACTGCTGAGAGCCATAGCAATATTCCAAAGCTAGGTTGCAAGTTCTCTTCTTCAGTAACAGCTGAGAAGCTTTTTAAAAAGCAGTGGAGCAGGAGCCTTCTGCTGCTGCAGCGAGTTAAGCTGGCTGTCACAACATGGCAAAGATCAACTTACTGTGCTGTGAAAGTTGGGTCCCCAGTGCAGTGATATACTCATTTCCCCAGAAAACAAGAGAGCTAGCTGATGATAAAGGATTTTTATCCTTGCTGCAAGAAGCCGTAGCAGGATTGCTTTCCCATTACTGTTTTGAGCGTCAGTACATGCTCAGGAATGGATTGATCTTAAAGCATACTTGTAGTTCCCTGAAACATATCCACCACTTATGTTATTTTGCAGGCAGCTTTTGCTGAGACAAAGAAGTGCAGCACATACTGCAGCTCAATGTAGCTATTCTTCCCCAGAAAACTGCTCAGAAATTCTTACTTTGTACTTAAGGATTTGTGACACATATGAAATGTAGCACTTGCATTTTTTTCTTAGTAAGTCAATGAATTGAGTGTGCATTGCTGTGTGCTGAAATCTGCTTCTGAGATTTCCAATTCAGTTTTGCTTAATTTCTTTGTTCTGGAAGTTTTAAACCGTCAGCAAAGATATGTTAGCAGACTTCACATTATGACAGTAATTTGAACCCCAGCTTCATTAAGCGATGGGAACTGATGGCCTGATACGATCAGTAGCAGTTCTGTCTCTGCAGAGCAGGAGTGGGATTAGGTTTGTCCTCAGTTGTCACAGGAGCATGTAGGGGTGAGCAAAAACTGCTGCCAAAAGAAAAAAGAGCATGTAAAATACGTAACCGTAGGCAAATAATAAAAAGAGTGCCAGTCGTCTGTGTAGAACGTATACAGCACTTAATTAAATCAGGTTTCATTGAAATTAAAATAAAAGGCATGATTTAATGAATACATTCTATCATCAGCTAGGATGAAATTTCCCATCGTGGGAGCAGCTTGTACAAGAGAGATTTTAGATCAGATATTTTGTGGGGCAGAAGCTGTCATCGACTGTGTGTTTGTAGTGCGTATAAGGGCAATGGACAGGCGATAGATCTCTGCTCTGGCATCTGGATGCATCCCAGCTCTTCTGCTTCCCTGCTGGGTGACCTTGGGCAAATCACATCTCCTTCGTTGTCTCGGTCTCCTTGCTTACAGAATGGGTGTTATTCTGCAAATCTCTTAAGGAAGTGCACTCACTAGTAGCAATATTTAAGAAAAAGGATTATTATAACAATAACGCGTGATTTGGGTGTCACTTTATTCCCCAGTATAGGCTCAGACAAAATTTATGTGATATACAGGCTTGTGCTGGATTTCTGCACGGAAGTGAATCTTATCCCGGATCGATACAGTCATTCCCCAGTCCTGTAGTTTTTATGAGTTCCACAACATAAAGAAATCAGATCCTTCCACAACAGAAGCCCTGTGCCTCTGCCATAGCTGTTAAGGATGGAAATTGGACGAATACTAAACTATTTTTTTTCCAATGTTTTCCACTGCTTCTGCAGCTATTAGTGAAATTACAGTCTTGCTAATAACAGTATGACATCCTGGCCGTATTAAAGCTGTGTGTGCTCTGTAAGCAAACACAAGTCTGTGTGAGAAATGTGCAGGCCTTCACCTGTTGTTCACTTGATAGCTCCAACAAGCCTATACAGTGTTTTTAAAAATGCACAGAAAGTGGCATTTTTCAAGTTACAATTTTTGTTTTCCGTAGTGTACATCCATAGCAGTCATTTACAAATTCTGTCATAATGTTCTTTTTATGTGGAAATTGAATTTTCAGGAAAAAAAAAAAACAAAAAAAAACCACAACAGTTTTGGCTGAAAAATATTGACATTGTTAAAAAAAAGAAATAAAAATTTCCACTGAAAAGCTGCAGGTTTTTCTTTTAGTGAAGGCTGGCATCTTCAGTTGAAAATGAAAGAGGGAAATAATTATTGTAGAGTAGGTTTGTTGATATTTCCAAGTGCCTGTAAATGCTGTTAAAGGACAGCATAAGAAGCTGCTGAAGCACCTTCTGCTGTGGTCTGAGATGGCTGCTCAGGGCCTGGCCAGGTGAGAGCAATGCAGGGCGGCCAGGTGTGCTCCATGTATGTATGACACACCTGTTGGAGAGGCTCAGGTACAGATCTGCTCTTCCCTTTCTTTTGCTGTGCTTTGTTCCCCATGCCCACTCCTCTCCCTGCTTCCATTTTTGCCTCCTCCATTGTTGTCCTCACCTGTGTCAGAAATGGCTGCTTTTGGAGGGCTGTGGGAGCACAGTGCTGTGCTGGCAGAGGTGCTGGAGAGAGCACTGAAACAGTGAGTGGCTTTGAAACCTCTGATAACTGCTGCAGAGAGCCTTGGGGTGGGATCTGAGGGTGCTGCTCTCAGGTTTTCCAGTGCCTGGTTTCTGCTGAGCAGCCATCATCCTTTGAACCCCCCTGTTGATCTGCATGTTAGTCACATCTCCTTTGTTAAAGGATCTCTGTGTTCTTTGTGCTAGGTTCAGTAATACTTTGGTGCTGTATTCTGTCCTTTATAATAAATAATAAGCACTGTATAAGTGCTTATGTGTATAATAAGCACTGTATAAGTTGCAAATGGTATCCTGGGGCCCATCAAAAGAGGGGTGGCCAGCAGGGACAGGGAGGTGATTGTCCCCCTCTACTCTGCTCTTGTGAGGCCCCATCTGGAGTACTGCATCCAAGTGTGGAGCCCGCAGTACAAAAAAGACAGGGAGCTGTTGGAGAGGGTCTAGAGGAGGGCCACTAGGATGATCAGGGGACTGGAGCAGCTCCCCTATGAAGACAGGCTGAGGGAGCTGGGCTTGTTCAGCCTGGAGAAAAGAAGGCTGCAGGGTGACCTCGTTGTAGCCTGCAGTACCTAAAGGGAGCCTACAAACAGGAGGGGAATCAACTCTGAAAGGGTTGATATGTGTAGGACGAGGGGAAATGGTTTTAAGTTGAGGGAGGGGAGATTTAGGTCGGACATCAGGAGGAAATTCTTTACCCAGAGAGTGGTGAGGTGCTGGAACAGACTGCCCAGAGAGGTTGTGGATGTCCCGTCCTTGGAGGTGTGCAAGGCCAGGTTGGATGGGGCTCTGGGCAGCCTGGTTTAGCATTAAACATGGAGGTTGGTGGCCCTGCATGTGGCAGGGGGGTTGGAGATTCATGATCCTTGAGGTCCCTTCCAACCATGGCCATTCTGTGATAAGTGAAATTACTGTATGTTATTTTCAGCATTGAGTTCCAGCCTAGCAACCTGGAGCTGAGATGTGTTAGCAGCTGGTTTTGGCTCATCCTGTGGCTGGTGACCAGTGACTGTTGTGTTTGCTGAACCTTCCCACTGCATTTGAGTGCCAGCTGGGAAGGAGTGGCGTAGCTCAGCATTGATGGGTTGGTGATGTGCACTGTTAGTACTCTCAGGATGAATTCAGCTGGCATCAGCCACCCATGGTAGAACAGCACCGACTTATAGCCAGAATGAATTTGGTCTTGCTTCTTTATGCAAACAAGGTAATAAGAGCACCAGAGTTTCTTTTCAACTCCAGCGTGTGAAAGTAGTACCTCCACTATCGGTATTTATGCCTTCAGCATCATATATGAGGGTATATTTATAAAGAACATGTAGCTAAGTGTTGTTGGATTTATAATTAAAAATCAATTAAGATACCATTCTAAAAATAAGAGGTTGTGAAAATGGAATTTATAATAATGAGCAGAGTAAGGATTTGGCATTTACATGTCTGCACCAAATAGTGATTCCCTTGTTAGCTGTGCTTGAGTGACAAGGTGCTCTCTTGTCTCCTGGATATAAATTCCAATATCCTTGTTGTAGCTTGGATAAATACCTGCATAAAGACTTTTTGCACTGACAGCTAACACCAACTGATTAAATTCAGGCAATTGTTTTTTTGTTCTGATTTGGGCCCTATGAGAAAAATACCCTATTGCACAAAGGACCATATTTTGCATGCAGCTTATGTTCAGTTATTGCATGGCAAATGCTGACCCACTGATACAAATCTAAGCTTGGAGGTTTTAGAATATTGTCACTTGTCATATTAAACCTGAATGTATTGAGAGGCAAGCATGGAAGAGGCATTTGGCCTATAACGTGCAATGATGATGAATGCTATTGCTGTGAATAGGACTCTTTTGTGTCTAAAGACATGGAATCATGAAGTGTATTTGGGGTCTGTGAGACAGAAAAGTTCCTCTGGCACTCGTTAGCACTTTTAGTTAGAGAGAGAACTGTTAGTCAGTGTCCTCATGGAATCCATTAGGATGTGTATGTGTGCATGTAAGTCATACTTAGGCAAGCAGATGTTTAAATGGCAGGAACTCAGGACTTGCCTTGCTTTGGCATCAAGCATACCAGACTCATATACCAACTTGGAATGTTTTGACTTGTTAATATCCACAGTCTGCTTCCCCTTCCTCCTTCATCCTCATCACAAACAGTAGGCAAGCTTTTTTGGGGGGGGTCGGTCTCCCTGAGGTTCTTGTAGAAGAAGGTGAGATTAAATGTATAAAAAAGCATTTTAAAATCATAAGCCCATAGGAAGTGTTAGGATCAGTGATACTGTCCTCCTGTGTTGACTCTGTGGATGAGATGAGAAGGAATTACTCTCTGAAAGCACCTCTGCGTCAGCCTGCATGCCTGCCAGCTCTGCTCCTGGGCAGCAGTGAGTCTGGTGCTTTGCTCTTTCCTAACCACGGAGCTCCCTGCCAGCACTGGGCTCCATCTGGGAGTACAGGAGGTGCTGCTGGCCAGTGGTTGCCTCTTCCTGGGAGAGCTGAAGGCTTGGTAGTGCTGGCTGCAGTGGATCAGTTCTCTCAGGTTGTACATTAAAGGGAATGTTTAAATATCACACCTCCTCCTGTTTGATTCCTTGTTACTGGGGTATCTCCCTCGTGTCTGGCTTTGGTTTCCACAATTCAGCTCTTTCTCCTTCCTCAATATGTACGCAGACTGAAAAGAATCACAACTCTCTTGCAAATCTTACTTTTCAGCCCTTTAAAATTTGGGAAGCATGAGAAATCTGTTTCCCCCACTTATATGTTATCAGCAGCTTTGCATGTGCTACTCCTTGGCCTCCTCACTTGATCCAGAAATCAGCCCATCTAGAACATTGCTTGCTTTCTTGTCTCTGAAGACTGTTGTTACAATAGCACAATGAAGACTTCTTCATTTTTCTCATTTTTTTAGATCTATGTGTGAAATGCCATTTTTACATGTTTTTATGAATATAGGTTATTTCAAGTATTCTCTCCCTTTTTACTGGCACTTTGTGTTGGTCATTGTGCCACGCTGGTGATGCTGCAGGCAGGAAGCATGCTGCTGTAGTGGGCACTGTACATCTTCTCTGCAAATCTTGTGATGTATGCTCAGACTTGGACTGAAGATGGCTTTTTTGGTATGGTTGCATATGAACATCTGCTTCAAAATCCTAAGCCGAGAAAGATGGGAAGCAAATTAAACTATTTATTCTCCTTTATCTGTGCTTACCATCAAAGTCACTGTTTATGTGCTATTTAAACTTCTGCTTTTAATCAAGAAATATTAAAAATAAATCTAAATGGCTTACATCTTAATCTTCTTCGTTTGCAAAAAGAAGTTGGAGTGAAAGTAAGCTGGGGAATAAAGCAGTCACTGCTTTGCTGCTAATGCACGCATCGGTAACCATTGCTATTAATTCTCTGACTTGCCCTCGGAGCAGAGGTCTGCCTGTCCCTCCCAACCAGCCGTGCTGCAAGTGTAACACTGTGCAGCTTGAAATCAATCTCTGCCTGTGTGGAAGCAGCATGTGAACAACTCCCTGTAGCTCTTTGATTTGTGCTTGAGACCTGGGAAAGGGGAGGTTGTGAGGATGACTCAGATGTTCCTTCTTTCCCCTGGGCTCTCTTGATATGCCAGCCCAGCAACTGAGCTGCTATTCTGGATGCCTCTGTTGCAAGTTCTCAATCTTTATCCTTCCACAGTATCCTCTAATTTTTTAAAATGTCTTTATAATAATAAATAAATAAATAAGATAATAATCTTGTATTTTTTTTTACAATTGTAAAAGATGTTTCTGACTCCTGGAGGAAAAACAATACAATTATGATACTAATTGGACTCAGTTGATGAAACATTAAAATATAAGAATTAAGGTGAAGCTCAGGTTTTCACAAGAAATTGGTTATTCTTCACGAAGCAGACTTAATTCTTTGATGTGATCACAGGTTTTGTTCCTGGTTTAATTTAGCTAGCTGTGCAGGTGTAATACATTTGTATAACATGTTTGATTCAGTTCTGAAGATAGTCTGGTTAAAAATTAGCACTATACTACTGTCAACAGCATGCATTGAAAACTGAACTTGAGCTAAATGACAGATTTCAAAAAGCAGCTGTCAGTGTGGAGCAATCATCAAATGTATTTTTGGTGGGCTTCTGGTATTGGGCTCCCTCCTGTCAATATTTACACGTGTGATCTACAAGTAAATATGAAATAACGGCAGTTAAATTTTGTGAGTAACAGAAAAACTGGCACAAGGGCAAGTATTGTTAGGGATGCAGCGTTCATACAGAGTGATCTGAGCCACCTGACAGATTGTTTGAACGTTTCTGGAGTGAATGGAACAAACCGCCGTCGTTACTGCAGAGGGTTCTGCTTCTGTTTGTAGGCACTTGGCTAATCTGGGCTCCGAGAACTGCAAGGTCTGGGTAAGGCAGGAGAAAACAGCTAGGGCTGGTGAATGGAAGGAGCTGGGGAAAGTATTGGCACATCGTCAGGGCAAACGGTTCTGTGAGCCTGAGGTTAGATGGCACAGCATCGGTCACGTCCCAGAAACTTCAACCTGATCTTAAGTCTAATGCACCTGCTGCACTCAGACTTCCACCCGGTTTAGTCACTATGTGGCACCCAGGCATTGCTTGTGGAAACACTGTTTCTTACAGCACTGACAGAAATGGAGTGTTCTGGGCAGCCATGTGCTGGTATTGGGCTCCCACCCTGGCTGGTTTACCAATGTTATTATAACTAATGAGGTGCAGTAGTCAGCATGAGGGATGATGAGAGCAGCATTCTGCACACCTGCTGCCTTCCTGCTGCCAACTTTCTCATCTGCTGCAGCATGGGAGACTATCTAAGGGAAGAAGTGTTGAAGAACAAATATGATCCCTTGTCTGCTGCTGATGTCCCTCAGAAGTGAGATTGCAGCATGAGGGGAGCCACAAATGCTCTAAGACCTCAGAAGAGCATCCAGAATGATTTTGAGGAAAAGAGCAGGAACCTCATTCCTATTGGTTTTGTGCATATGAATTCTCTGAATTGTTATCTGTTCACGATAAGATTCACGTGAGGCTTTGCTGCCCTGAACACTGCCATAGCACAAACCATTCTTTCTCCTTGCAGCCTAAGGATGCTGATGTATGTGCACTGTTGCCCTTAAGGGAGACACAGGGCTCTGAGAGTTCATGCTTCTCCTTCTGCTACTACTACTAGCACAAGCTTCTTGTATAAGATCTGTTCTTTCTGTTCTTACATTAGCCATCACCAATATTAAGAGTTGGAACAGAAATATTATAATGGTTTGAGGAAGTTTTTAGTTCTCACCCCATCTTAAAGGAGTGTGAGGTTTAGTAGGCAGCTGGATAAATGGTTTGGGGTTATGGATTTTACATGCTATAAAAAGCCAACTCACTATCCAAGGTCTTGGAGTGCACTGTACTACTAAGGAGAGCACGGGAGCTCTTGTCCACACCGGACAGAAATCACTCTTGTATAAATTTTATCTAGGGCACAGTTTGGAGGAAAAATGGCTCTGTTTGAATTTTTTATTCCAATAAATGTCTGTGTTTGCAGTAAAGTAACAAAAAGGCAGCTTTAAACTCTCACAGCTCAAACCTTTTCAGAACAGTGCAGATCTGTGAGTCTTTGAGATCCCAGAGGAGCTAAACGATGATTTTTAGATTCATTTGTAAGGCTATTCCCTTGGCTTTGTAATAGTCAGGAATGAACCCAGCATGTCTTACAGCACAAACTTCCTTCCTAAATGAGGAATGGTGGAAGTTCACATGTCTTCTAATGAATTATACACTGAGGTCTGATTCCAGAGTCACATCACTGTAGCTTGAGAGCCAGAGGTCTCCACTGCCTTAGGCCTTTGTGGGCACTTGAATTCAGTAGGAGTGTTCCTACTAAATGCTTAGGATTTGGCTCTGTTTGCTAAGAGGATCAATTGTTTCTTTGTCTCTCTACTACTGAGGGAGCCTAAACCAAAGTGCACGCAGTACTGAAGATGCAATGAGCTCCTCATGCTACAGAAACTGTTCACAGCAAGTTGTCTGACATCAGCTCCTCCTTACAGGTACTCTGCAGGTCAATAGGTAGCAGTCTCTATGCACCCAGAAAGCAGCTGGCCGACAGCTTAATCCCTACATTTGTTACATCCTACCACTGCCTTCTTGCTTTGGATTGCAAAAGTTCTCTAGAAGTCTTTCTTTCTCTAACTTGTGGGCATGAAGTTGTCATCTAGAAATACAAGCGGATGGGCATCTCTGAGCCACAGAACATCATCTTTCTGGACTTCTTAAGCTTGTTTCACTTCTAGCTTTTCACCAGCACTCTGCAAACATCTCCCAGGAACGAGGCACAGGAGGACCTTCATTGCTTATATGCTACAGCGAGGCTGCAGAGGCTGCAGCTGCACCTTAGGTTGTAATACTGCAAGATTTATTTTGAGATCTTATCAGAATTCACTGTGGGCTGCTCTCTGCTGAGCAGAAGTCATCCATCAATCTACTTCTGGGGCCACAGTCCAGCCTACACTCAGGTGACAGTTCAGTTGTACTAATGATCAGCCTCGCACACACATTTTCCCCTTGGTCTGATTCTTCTTCTCTTATGATGATTTAATTGATTGAGCACACTGGCTCCTAGTCAAAAAGCTCTTCTCAGCTTAACTCTCACTTTTAAAAAATCACTGCTTAACATCTCTATAATGAGAGTTAGTTGCTAAACCCTCTATCTGGGTGATTACTGATATATGGGAGACGTATCTTGAGCTGATCAAATCAGGGATTTGAGAAAAATGCCCTTCATCTGTGTTGCACAATTTGCTGATGTCTTCTGCTTGCAGTATTTTCCCTCTTTTCAGGTGACTAAATGAAGCTGGGTTAGAGAGGTTTGTGCAGAACTAGGACAGTCAGGTTTTTTTATTCCTACCCCTGTTATTGTTTGGGGAAGCTCAGTATGGCACGTTAGTATTGCATTCACAATGGAGAGGGACTCCAAAGCCAAACAGTTCAATTATATCCTGCAGCCTGCAATGCAATGCAGAACTGTGCAGTGCAGCAAGTTCCTCTTGTGACTTAGGGCCAACTGCTACTGTTCCCCAGTCAGCAGCACTGTTCTCTTTGTTCCACAGTGCAGTTGTTTCCTAATACAAATCGAAAGCAAATGAGATAATTTGAGGGTTTCATTTGGTTTCTTACATTTGATTCAGGTTCACTAAGAGGCCCTCTTCTCCTTTTGCTTTATTTAGTGGTAATGTTTGGGATGTGCTGATCTGCATCCAGAACCACAGAGGATTATGAACTAGCCCCCGAGAAAACTCACAGCTGCCCCTTCTTTTCCCCTGCTGCCCTAACAGAGAGAGGACTTGCAATTCATTTGAATAAAACCAAGATCATGCTTTATATGCACTGATTATCCTGATGCTGTGATCTGGTTGCTAGGAATAATAATACATATGAATTGCATGGGGAAAAAAAAAATCTCTGTGGGAGACACCAAAGTAAAATGTAATTTTGCTGGATTTATGGCTTGATCAATCACCATATTAAGAATAATGATTCCACTCTCTGACCTTGTATGGCCTCAGCTATGAAATTGGGTATGATGGTCCAAACCTTTTTACAATACAACTCCTAGCTAGTGTATGACGGCCTATTGACTGAAATACTGTCAATGCACAAATGAGATTATAACCACAGAAAGTCTTGATTGCTTTAGTCTTTTATTCAATACACTCCTCTCTTACAAGCAACTTCTTGGCATTTCTTTTCAAGATAAGCTGGACATTTATTTTCTGACAAATGATGCATTGGTTGATTGTACAGACAGTCACTGTTCTGCGTTTTTTTTCCTATCTTTAGAAGATTTATCTGTAATAGGACTACTGCATTTGATATCTCTGCACTGTCCAAGACTTGTGCTCTGTTAATAGTCTCTCTGAGCCTTATTGGCTGTTCTGTTTTCCGGAAAGTCTGTAATAGCTGTGATGGAGAGCACTGGGGCCTTTTTACGTTCTGGGGGGCATTGTTCTGTAGCTGGAGAAGAAGTGAAGGATGACTTTGGTGCCCAGCTTTCATTTCATTTAAATGAGCAGAATTGCTTCGCTTCCCCCATAGGTATAACAATTATTAAGAATTTATATTGCTATTCATTCTGTGTGATAATGAACAGAAACTGTTTTTGCACTCTTAACCTTTGCTGTTCAGCAGAGATGAAGGAGCAACAAGCAGTGACTGCTATAAGAGCATTTGCATCCATGCCATCATACATAGTACTACGTTTTATACTTGGGGACGCAATGAGTTTATGCTGTGTCATGCTTTACTTTCCTGCTGTGACAAGTAACTCATTAATACATTTTTCACTTTCTTTTGTGTGTTTCAAAAATAGATTGATTTATCACTTAAATAAATCCACCCAGCATTTCACATATTGTTCAGTTAAATATTGTTTATATTTAAATATAAATATTGCCCAAAATGTAGCATTAATATTTTGCCTGCTGAAGTGCAGTTCTGTCTCTTATTAAAATTTAAACAACCATTATGTACATGAAAGATTTTTTTTGTTGTAGCTTGCAAGGTGGTATAACAATAATTACCAGAGTGCATCCATCATTTTTCATTGCCTCGTTTATATCACAGGGATAAGTAACTCCAATTAAAATACCATTTTACATAAATAGATATGGTTTGTATCAAACCACAGTCTGTTTCCACTTCTGAAATGCTGGCCATAGGAAATCTTTCTCATTATTCAAAGTGTATGATGTGTACTGCTTATCTTTTTGTGCTTAAAAAGACATAAGTCTGCAGGCAGGCATGCCTTGCTGCAGGTTTGGCAAAGAACAAACAACTGTTACTGTAATTATCTATCAAATTTACTGCTCCAAATATTTTAGCCAAAAAGCTAACTAGTGTAATCATGTTTGTTACTGACACATTATAGTTTGAGTAAGCAGAAAATGTTTAAGATTAATTTACAGGCTAAAGGAATAATAGTACTTTTTGTGTTACTGTGATTCACTTCTAACACAGTTGCTTTTTTGCTAAATCTGCTTGCATTGTCAACTATCATGGAAAAAAAAACAACAAATAAGGGAAAACTTGGTAGATTAGCTTCTGACAGACAGTACTTCACTCTGCAGTGAGCCAAACAGCTTAAAAACCCTGCTTTCCAAAAACTGGTCCCAGTCCCAAGCTGTTCCTCCCTGCGCTTCAGGTAAGAGAATATCCTGTAAGCTATATTTCCTGTTGTCAAATCTGTGACACATCTCCGTCTTTCCATTGCCTTTATGCAGCAGCATCTGCACTGTTCTTTCCTGTCCACTCTGTAATGCTATTTGGCCCAGCATTCAGCTCTCATTGCACATGTGCCTACAAAGCTGGGAACAGCTTGGTTCCAGAGGCTTGGTTCAAACTCATCTCTGTTACAATCACTGTCATTGCACACAGATACTCCAGGCTTCTATGAGAAGTTCTGTTTTCTTTGGGATTTGGTTTCTTCACTGTTATTGAGGCAATCACAGAGGAGAGCCCTTGGTTGCTCCACACCCATGTAGGAAGGCCCCATTTCATGGCAGCTGGTTTAGGTGCTGTACCTTTGCAGTAAGGCAGCCGTCCCCAGAGGGCTGTGCAAAGCACACCACAGAGATCTGCTGCAAAGTTTTTCTGTGTTTTCAAAGTTGTAACATTCAAACTGAAAGTGGTTAATTTTTTTCTGTGCCATTCCAGGTGGCTTTTTCCATTGTTTCTGCAGAAGTTGGAACTTAATGAACAGAGAATTGCTGAATTCCCAGTGACTTAGAAAAAGGGCTGAATAATGGCTTGGATCATGGCATGCTTCCTCTGTAATTTCTCTATTATTTCTCATCCCTAGAGCAATGCTTGTGGAGGAAGCAACTGTGAGATGCTGATGGGAACAGTGTCATTAGGGTGAGCATTAGCTATATGCAGGAAGGTGTCAATGCCTGTACATCCTGCTGGCCCTGCGAGCATCTTAGCAGATGAGCTATTTGCAAAGAACAGGGAAGTGCTTACCACACACATCTAAGCATGTGTTTGCAGTTAAATATGTGTTTTGGAGCTGTCCAAAATGAAGATAAATTAGGAATTTAAAGCAAATGAGTTAGAGAGCTAAGTTTTACAAACTCTTTCCTGACAGCTGCCTCACCGTTTACTTTTTGCTTCAAGTCAGTCTGCGCTAGCTTGATTTTCTTGCTGCTGTCGCTATGGCCAAAACCCTCTTATTTGTATCATAACTTAATCACCAGATTGCTTCTCTGAAGTGCTGAAGCAGTAGATAATGTCTGTGTTTTTATTTGTGAGGTCAGGAGCACCAATTCATAGCTCAGGGATCATCAGTGCCGTTAGCTGACAGCAGAGTCCGTCCAGCCTGTGTTTTCTTATACTCGCTCAACAGAAAATCGATGGTGTCAGGAACATTGGGATAATTCTACTGTTACAATCAATACATGCTGATTAAACTAGTTGTGTCTGTTGGGTAATTTTGCTGCATCATAATTAGAATTATTAATTAAAAATAGGAAATCAATTGACACAAATTAAGCAAAAAAGAAATTTGCTTTATTTCTTTGACACTCTCTCCAGAGGCTTCAATAACAGTGACAACGTGGACGTGACCGAGTGGCATTTGTCAGTTTTTTAATGCTATCCTAAGTTTTAAAAATTGACTGGTATAACCCTGCTAATACAGCTCCCAGGAAATCAGACATTAGATGTGTGTGTGTGTGCAAGAAGCAGATATTTGTTTTACTGCAGTCATTATTCCCTGCCTATCAAAGAGTGAAAGGCAAGAAGCCTGTGCTTGGCACCACGAGCAGAGCGGGCTGGGAATGGAGGCCTTGGGGAGCGCAAGCAGGCCCATCCCCTTTCTGCTTTCGGTTAACAAGGATGAACAAATTGATCATTTCTGTGGTAGTTTTAATGGGCTGCCCATTGCTGCCTACTTCCCCCTACGAACCAGTGACCTTCATTATCTTCATGGGCATATTATGTGGGGCACTAATGCAGAGAGTCCTTGGTGATCCTCTTTGCAAGGACAGCAGGAATGTAAAGCCTTCTTTCAGTTGTTTGTCTCTGTTATTTCTGGAATTTGTGTATTATTTTTCTTCTGTGCCTTTTAATGTATTTCCCTCTTTGTTTTTTCCTGCTATGTATTTTCTCTTCCTTTCCTCCTGCTGTGTTTTCTTTTCTCCATCTAATACTCTCCATCCTTTGCTTTCTTCCTCCTGTTCTGTTTGCACACATTCGTAACAGGAGAATCAAAGCGCAGAAATACTTTAGGCCCACGCATTCCTGTGCTTTGCTCAACCAGCTGCCATGTTTCCTCACTGCATTTTCACACTTGTGAAAGATCTGATTGCAGAAGGATGACCTGGTTTAGGTGAGGGGTGGCTCATGATGGTGGCGCTGGAGAACGTAATGGACCTTTGCCAACCACTGGTAAACCAACTTCCAGATAATATCAAACTTGTATGATCTAGTTGCTAAAAGAGATGGTTGTGTGAGAAACACTTTGCTACTGTCTTCTATCATCAGGCTCTTTGGAGATGTTGCAGAGGGGCTTTTCAATAGCCTGCCGTGAACTGCACTGGGACATCGTTCCATGGGCCCTGGCACATTTGGTATTGCATTTTTAATTGCTTTATTTTTCTCCAGAATACCTTTCCCTGCTTCAGAGTGCAGGAAGTACTGGATAACCTGAGAAATTCATGAGAGTAAGAAATAATTCCTCCAATCTTCACAAAATACAAGATCAAAACCTAGTAAAAATCTTAACTGCTCCACTACATCTAACTTAAAATATTTAGGAGGAGAAAAAGCCCTCAGCTATTTGATTATGATTGCTATAAATTAGATTTGGCTAAGTCCTTAGTAAAACAAGGAGGAAGTATTTTCTTCTTTAATAGGGTGGTGAAATGCTGATAGGTAAACAGTGCTAAGCATTCCTGGGCCATGAAGTTAAAATTAACTGGCCTGTGGATTTAACAGCAATAATATTTAAATCACGACTAATTAGCAATGTATGGTTGCCAAATGTGCTAGTGAAAAAGGTTACTATGATTGAATTCGTGTCATTTTTCTAGACCTTGAGCTGGTTTTTAAGGGATTTTTTACAATAACAGAATTTTATTGAAGTGTATTTCTAAGAACAGTCAAAAGCAACAGCAAATAAAAATGTCTTTAGTTTAAATGCCAAGACAGATTGAGGGGTTTGCACAAGCATCAGGAAAAGCAGAGTTGTTAAAAGTCCTAATCCAAAGACTTACAGTTCTATCTCGGCGGGCTGAGCAAGCTGTCAGCTTTGACCTCACTGACAATTGAGAACATATGGATACCACGGAGGATCTTTCGGATATGTTCGAGCATCACTGTAGAGTGCCTTAAAACTTAGCTGTAGAAGCTTGGCATCAATAAAGCATTTTACAGAGGTGGTGTAAGTAGTGAGCTCAGGCAGAGGTACTGGAGCAGAAGCGGGGATGCTGGCAGCTGCGTGGGCAGAGCTGTGCTCTGGGTGGGGTGGATCAAAGATCTCCCACATTGAAAATGTTACAATAACTGGGAGTTGTGAAAACAAGAACTTGGATTGACAGTTTCAAATCTTTTACACTAAGATTCAACCTGGCAGTATTTTGGGTGGGAACTAGAAGTTCTGGTGCCAGAACAAATCTGAGAACAAAACAAGTTATAGGGCTACATTTGCAAAGCAAGTGGTGTATTTGCTTTCATTTCCATGGGCTGTGGATCAGGATTTTCATTAGCATCCCTTCTTTTGAAGTCTTTGCTGTAGTATTTATCCTGTGCAATGAATGACCATCAGCTTGTCTGTCCTGCTCCTCAGCTGGGGCCTCTTTCCATAAGTGAGATGCAAACAGGCAGCACAAGGGTCTGCCTGTAATTGGAGGGCAGGAACAAATTAACGGTAAGTTTATTTCTGAGGTGTAGATGAAAGACAATTGCTATTTTTCCAGAGACTTAGAAAAGAGAATTAGTTGGTTTATGCATGAGGCGTGCTTGTTATTGCTCGGCAGTCAAATGGTGTTTGGATTTTCAGTGAAATTCAGAGTATTTGCATTATGAGCTTATAACTCTTTTAAGAGTCTGCAGGTCTAGCAGGCTGAAGTCGCTTGAGTGGAGAAAGCATAAAAAACAAAACCCTTGAAATCTATATTCAGTTGGCATGTTTTAGAATCTTCTGAAAAATAACATTCTCTCCTGTTAGTGTGTTGATTGTAGAGCCTTGACTGAAAAAATGATACAAGGCATTTTAATCTCAGAGTCTTAGAATGTCCTGAGTTGGAAGAGACCCGTAAGGATCATTGAGTGAGACTCCTGGCTCCACACAGGACCACCCAAACCTCAGACCGTACTGAGAGCATTGTCCAGATGCTCTTTGAGCCCTGGCAGCTTTAGGCTGTGATCAGTGCCCCAGCAGCTGGTTCCATGCACAACCTCTGGTGCAGAACCTTTTCTTGATATCCAAACATCTTCAAATGAAATAATTTTTTATGCACATCCCTCTTGCAAATCCTAAAAGGAAGAGCAGAGGACAGGACACTGCTTTCAGCAACGACCATCAACGTTAGCCCCAGAGCCATCTCTGCAGTGAATTAAGAGATTTGGTTATGCACTACCTAACAAAGAGTTTCTGTGTTGCTTTCAACTCCTTTTAGCTCCTGTACTGCTGTCTGCCAAAGTGTCTTCCACAGTAGATTGACCTCTTGGGTTAAAGAACTGGGAAGTTGTGAAATGTAGTCTGGAAGAAGCTGATTGAATTGCCGTGTTTACTGCAGTTCCTCAAGAACTTCCTTGCTTTGCTAGCAAATTTAAAAGGTTAAAAATGCATATTTTTAAAAATGATGTGCACCTGTGTTCTCAAGTCTCAGTGGGAAGTCACCTTCTTAATCTTTCAAGTGCACAGACCTAGTAATTTCCACCACCTTAGCACAGATCCCCCAGTTTAATTTTGTCTGCCTTTCAAGAGGCAGGGATAATTCTTGGGCTCATGATGTTGCTTTCAAGTCTTCCTTATTTCTGATCTGCTAGGAATGAGAGAAATGAGTCAACAGTGAAGTTTTTTTTAAAGCTTTTTTTTCAAGATTTACAGCTCCCTGACAGAAAATGTTAGAATTCTGTTAGTTTGACAGAAATTAAGAATGTGCCAAATAGAAGAGTCTGCATATATGCGAGTTACAGAACAATAAAGCATTCAAACTTTTCTAGCTACAAGTCTCTGTAAGGATGAGTCCTTCTGGTACATTATGAACTTAATTAATTTTACACTTAGCAATTTCCATTAGTGAATGTTTGCAGGAACTCCAGTAGTATCTCTGTGTGTGGTTTTACTGCCTTTTGAATCCCTTGATTTGCAGAAATTTCTAGATCATGGCAGTCATCAAAACACATCAGGTGCCATTGCAGCCTGCGGAAAGTCTTGCAGCAAATACTCTGTCACTTAGCTGGGTTTTGTTTTGCTGGAGCCCAGGTGAGTGAGGAAATCAGCACAGGTCTGTAAAACCCCATGGCAGTGTTTGTGGCAATGGAAGTAAGCACAGAGAAAAAAGATGTGGTCTGAGTGTCCCATGGTACCATAAAGAGCGTGGTAGAACTGGGAACTGAAATGCCAGGAGTGGGGATAGTATAAACTGGAACGTTTTTGCTGGATTACTGTTTATCAGCTGCACTTATAAAGGACTTTGAGGTTTTCCTCAGTTTCTGTTGTGTGGTTTTCTAGCGCAAGCTGGGGCTGTCCCCCAGATCAGCAGCATCCCTTTGCTCTGTGCCGCCTGCCTCAGTTTGTCTCCGCTCGGGAAGCTTGGGGAATGGCACTTAGAGCAAGTGAACAAGTGATTACTGCTTTAGCCACCTTTAATTAGAGTCTAATTATACTGAATAAGCAATCATTGGGGTTGTATCCACCGTTGCAATCAGAGGGTGGTGGCAGCAGAAGGGGCTGGCATTGTTTGTGCTGAGCTGGGCTCCAGCCAGCTGGATCTCCTCGTGTGTGCCGCAGTCACAGTGCTGTGTAGGTGTCTCCTGAATGTCACTTGCTGTCACCTCCTAGGGCTGGCTGAAACGATGCTGGCCAGGCTGCAGGTGCTCCTTCCTCAGGAGGTCTGAGTCCTGCACCAGCATCACCTTCAGTCTGCACACAGCGATGTTACCTGTACCGGTGTTCACCTTGTTAACTGGTGTTATTGATGAGAGAGAGAAAAATACTTTACAAATTAATCTCTCTATACATAAAAAATAGTTTTTCATATCTTTAATTCAGTGTAGAATTATGAATGTAGAGAAAAAATATGAAGTGTAACATAAATTTAGACTTTCAAAACTGGACATAAGTTTAGACTTTAGAAATTGGAGCTATTCTATCTCTATGCTGCCACTTTCTGGATAGCTCTATAGTTTAGTGTAATTTGACTGACTCTATAAAAGACCAATCTATAGGAAGGTGATAAAATATATTTTCTAGCTCATAAGTGCACCATGAGGATTTAGGCAGTGTTTGCATGGGGCTTTGTCAATAGAGGCAGTTCTATTATACGTCCAAAAAACCCTGCACATTTTGATCTTATTGCACAACTTAAAACTGAAATTGTTGCATATTCTTTTTCATACACCACCATACTTTGAATTTTATCTAGTAATGCACTCAGAATAATTAATTATTCAACTAATAATTATCCTTTCTGAATAAAACAACTTGATTACTAAGCCTGATGATGAAAATCCAGTCAGGAAAGAACCCTTTCAAACACAACAACATTCTGCAGATATCCTTAAATATTAAAAGGGTGAGCTATATTTAGTAAATTCTTCCGAAGGGGAGAAGAACGGATGCTAATTTCCTGTGTCATCAGATTTGTGTGTGGATGTCAGCAGCATTCCTAAACCACCACCTACCCCACAACCACCACGCACACAGCACCAGGCAGCGTTCGACATTTCCCTGGGTGATTCCTGTTTATCAGCAAGCAAAACGGTCTGCTTTGGGGTCATGTCTTTCTCATTGATTATTTAATATTTGGTGTGTGCGTGAGCTGTTTGTTCTGCTCAGTTATTCACCGGTGAGCAGAGAACCTTGCTTAGCAAAAGAAATAGGAAGGTTAGGCATCAATGTGATTTTGCAGATGGCACTAACTTGACTGGCTGCGGCCAACCTCTATCAAAGACCATTGTAGGCAACAGGAAGAAGTTCCTTGACTGCAGAGGGCACTGGATGGGCCTGTGATGCTTGTGATGGGCATTGTACAGCATGGTCAGTGGGTAATTTTGATGATTGCTTCATCTGAAATCCTTCTTTTTCCTTTTTAAAATATAGCTCTGCTGCCAGTAGGAAAGTGGAGAGAGCTGAACATTGTAGGAAATCTGGCAATTAAAAATCTTAATGCACAGATGCTGTCTTCTTCTCCAGCAAAATCCCGTTTGCTTGCCTGCTGCCATCCAGCCAGGAAGGCACGTATGTCTGTTTTGCTTTTTACTTTTCAGTGACAGTTGTCACTAAGAAAGAGATTAAATTAATCCGGAGATAAAGCTGTTTCACGTGGGCACTTCCTCGGACTGCTAAAAGCAAGACTGAAGCCCTGAGCACAGCACAGCAGAGGCAGCACTGGAGCCTCTGCAGGATTTTCCAGGTTTCTTGGGAGCTGACCCGCTGATTGTGCTCCAGGCACGAGCACATTGTTTGTAAACACATGCAGCATGATGATTTACTGTTTTCTGACTGCCTGACATTTGATTGCTTAATGCACTAATCCGCAATGGTGAAACTGTTCCTGGAGCACTGGCTTCCATATGGTTTTGATTTTGTCAAAACATTTCAGTTCAGCAAACCCAGAGCTGATTGTGAGGATGAACAGTTTTGATTATCCTGTTTTTCAAAATGTAAAACAGTTTAAGAATTGTCTGTGTTTAACATCATAACAAAAAGTTTCATTTCCCAGTTTAGAGCAAGTTCTGGTTTGGAAACTGGCATTAATTTATGCTTCTGTGAACAGCATTTGAACATGTTCAGAAGACAAAATATCAAGCTTTAGATATCTGATCTCAATAATTTATGAGATAAGTCTGTATCTTCTTCCTTGGCTTTCCAGTAAGAAACTGAAGCATTGCCATAGGACAGTATGTAGGGGAAGCTACAGGAGGGCAGTCAGCACTGAGTCTTTATTTTCTGCTCTGCACTTTGGGGCATCCTAGCTCTGCGGTGAGTGCAGACTGCTGGCTCTAGTTATGAGACCCGTGGCTGCTCTGTGCTCAGCATTAGCATCCTGAGCAAGTGGTGCAGCCTGTAGTGCTGTGTAGGACACTGGGATTTTACTGCACGTTCCTCCAGTGCTGCTTTGGTCCTCTGGTGTTTGTCGTTTGCCATCCATGCCCACTGGGAGCCGTCTGTGCTTTGACTCCTGGTATTGAAGCTATGCAGTATTTTTCTGCCTTTCTGAGTACCTCTTAGCAGAACGTTCAAAATCGTGGTGCCGCAGGACAGTAAAGACAGAAAAGACAGGCTGCGTTCCAGTATTTCAGTTACCAGTCCCTTCTCATAGTAGTTTAAGATTTGTTATTTTCTGTTGATAAATATATTAAATAGATTTTTTAGAGGCTGTGCCAATCTTCACAGTGTGATTCTGATGAGTGAACATTCTAGTTTTTACTGGGTTACATAGGGCAGCACTTCTTTAAAAAAAACTCCTGCTTTTCATGTGCCTTAAAGGGACATTACTATTAATGGTTTATTGTAAAAGAAAGACAGCCATGCATTTAAGATATCTTGAAGACATTAGGTAACATTAAAGAGCCATGTGAAGATTCAAGTATGCCTAGAAGAAAAGAGAACAGCTTGCGTTGGTACCTGCGCATAGCTTTTTGTGAGCCTTTGAACTGTTTCAGATATAAAAGACACCCACATTTCAAAGGCCACCAGGCCTTCTGCTGCTCTAATTCTTTCCTGAAGTCCTTAGGTAACAGAATTCTCACTAGGGAAGACAAGATTTTACCTAGGTTCATTTACTGGGGCAGAACAGCCTTTAAGCTGATGTTATTTGTCTGGAAAGCATTGTGCAGGCGGTACGGATGGGATGGGGCTGTGGGACAGGGAAAGAAGCAGTTTTTCCTTTCCAGCTGCACTGCTGGAAATAAAAGCAAGTATCACAATCCACAGTGTTTACTTTGGGTTTCAGTATCGATGCAATGAAGTTAAATGCTTATTGACCACCTTAAGAATGGCTGGTGAGGCAGTGCTGCGTTATGCTATGCATGAGAGATGTGCTTACGCGTCCCCTTGAAGGTGAATCTGTATGGTATGATTTGAAGCCGGGTAGGTTGCTGTCGCAATTCTCCCTTATGCTTATCTTGATGGCACCATTTTATCCACCCATCGGCCAAGCCTTATTGCTCGTGTCAATTTGCATGTTGACCTGCACAGTCAAAGGCGAAGAGCCGCATGCATCCCTGTGTGGGGATGGGAATGACAAGGAACATACTCTGGCTAATCTAGTGGCAAAAAGATATTCTTCTTTAAGCACTACTTTAACTGTGAATAAAGGTATATTGCATACCCTGCAGATAAGCAGGGTGACCTTCTGCTGTTCAGTTTATGCACTGTGGAGGGCGGGGGGGGGGCGGGGGAGGGGGAAGGAGCTTCTCCTCAGCACTTCTCCCTGAAAGTTTTGCTAAATGGAGTTGGTCCCACTTGGTCGCATGTGAGCAGCTCCATGCTGCAGTCACAGAAGTTGGGAAGGGGATGTCAGTGGTCAGAGCAGTGCAGGCTCCTCGTGTGCTGAACGCTGTTCCCCTGCACCATGCAGGTGGGCATCCAGCACAGCAGCCACCGGCATGGCCCCATAGATCTGTGCTAAGCTTTAGCAGAGCCAACTGTGCTAATAAATGGAGATAGTGAATGGGTTTGTTTCTGAACCCATCTCTGCTTTGCTAAGCACTCAGCTAAAGACCATACAGAGAGGGCAAGTATCTTAATACTTGCATGGAGCATTTTATAACCTTTTGACTGTTGCATACCGGACACAGATCCTAATTTCCTCCCTCTATTTCTGTGCTGTTTGCTTTGAATCACTTCAGAGCAATACTTTGCAGCCTCTCTGATTGCCCCTGCAACACTTGGCTGCTAAAGGATGCCTGAGCTCTTTCCCTGCACCTGTTCTGCAGTGCTTTAGGCATTTCCAGATGTGTTTCTACCCCTTCATGCAGGCAAAACTGATAGCACTCCTGTGCAGAGGCATTACAGGGAAATTTCATGGTATGGTCAATGAAAATGTCAAATCCATTGTAGATATTAAAAGAGAGAGAGGAGGTTTTAGCTGGTTGGAAGGCAGAATTTGGAAATAAGCTCCTTGCAGATTCTATTATTACGAGCCCAGCCTAGACAATAATAAGTATTGATGGAAGTTTTGCCAGAGCAAAGACTGCTGGGTTTCAGACGGAGGAAAGATACTATCTTCATTTAGTTTTATTGGGCTCCTGATACTCTGCCCATGTATTTTTTAATTCACCACAGTAAAATTCTAATTAAAGAACAGACTTTGCCTCTCATTAATATGACACTAAAAAAACCCAATACTTTTTAAAGAATGCAGCATCCTCTCTAGAAAATTATAATGAAAAGCAGCCAGTGTTGTACAGAATGTTGTCGCTCCCTTATGAAGCGTTTCATGATTCTAAATTCCTTGTAACATCGAGACTGTCAGTGGAGTTAAAGGCTCATTAAGCTGAGCAGTAATTTCTGCAAAAAACAGGAAATCTTCTCAGAGGTTGTTTTTTTTTTTTGTTCCAATTTTCACTTCTTTTGAAGCCTCTGTCAAAATAGCTCATGCTGGAAGTTATGAAAACAACACTTTGCTATCTATCAGGAGAAGATGCTGTTTCTTCTAAAATACATTGAGTTCATTATGGGATTTGATGAGGCAGATGTCCAGATAATTCAACTTTTCCTTGACTTGGAGTGATTTGGTTTTCATTTGTCCAGAAAGAAAATGCATCTCCCGGTAAGGGTGCTGACTGTTCTGCAGAGTGCAGGGGGGGTGTTCTGAGAAGAAGGATCACTTTCACAAGAAAATGGTCCCTGAGAGGATGCTGAATAAACTGCGGGGTCTCGAAAGCGGTGTGATTGAATTAGGTACCACATGTTGGAGAGTCATTGACTAATGTGATCATCATCGGAGATTAAATCATGACCTAAATCAGCCACATGGTTCTTATCTGATTCAGACAATGAACTTCAGAGAGAATCTGTACCGTCTTTCTTGAAGGATGAGAAACTGTCCTCCTGTCCCTAAGGGAAAAAGAAAGAAAGAAAAAAAAGCAGATTAATTTCCTCCTGAAGGTAATAATCTACCCATTTGGGGGAAAATCAGCTGATGTTCCCTTCCCATCTTTTCCTTTCATTCTGATGAAGACTGATATATAAACTTGGAAAACTGGGTTGTCTGCAAGTTCTGTCAGCCTCAGATTAACCTCCGGGTTTTTCTACTTGGGCTGATAGTTTTGCAAATGCCTATTTACACATGCAAAATAAATTCTCTGGGAGGTCTGAGAGATGTAAACATCGAGACCGGTATTTCCTTTGTTGTAGGAGAGTATGCTGTGACTGAAAGTCTGGCACTGGAGATAAAAATGCCAGTGAGTTCAGAGCATACACCATCACACAGAAAGCCATGTGCAGGAACCTTAGGGCTGCAAAGATACGAGCTCAGAAAACAGAAAATGCCAGGGCTTGTAGACAATAGCCTGTGCTCACACTGGGAAAGACAATATCGTGATTCATAGACACAAACACTGAATTACTGCTGCCCTTCCAACCTTTAATCTGACATTTTCTGTTTTTTTTTATGACACCAACTTCATAAGTCAAATGTTTTATTTATATATGGTGTTCCGTAGTTTGTTTGCTTTCCCTTAGAAAGCAAATGGAAAACGCAAAAAATTCCATCAAGAGTGTCACGAGGCTGCTAGACACGTGGTTCATCAGCATGGACCAGAACAAACCTCTGACATGTGGGTAATGGGCTCACAGGAGATGTCTGTCATCCTCTCTGTGGACTACTTGCTTATTGCGGAGATTAAACAGCCAGTGGCCCATGGCTGCTGCTAGGAACAATCATAAGGGAAGCCCAGCTCAGTACCCAAAGACTTTAATTATGGATGGCTTTTAATATAGATCAAATCTTTGAGGATTAAAGCTAAAGAATTATCTGGAGATGGCACCAAGTGTCTGCAAGTTGCATTTTTTATTGCTGGATCAGATACAGATGGATTCTTACTGAGGCATATGAGCGCTTCCCTAAGTGTGGGACAGTGCTCTGCCGAGTGCCAGGGTGTTGCTTTGTGTATGGAGAGGATCCCAAATTGTTGGTGAAAGGATAAAAAAAATGAATTGTAGCCAGCAAAAAACCTGCTAGTTTAGTTTACTGATTTAAACCCATATCCCTTTCCCCTTCAGCCAAAACTGGAGATGGTAAATTCTGCGTAACAGGATTTGTCAGGAGCCACACGCAGAATCTAAATGGTATTTGCAGCAAGGTTCTGTATTAAAAACTTTTTCTAACCTCATTGTCACTCAATACAGTATTTATTTACTGGAATCCAACTTACTATTGTGGCAGTTATGGAACCTGTCTTGTTTGTAAGACCTGAGGAAGGCAACTTGCTGCACGGTGGGTTATTGGTATCTCCATGCCGTTACAAAACAGAAAATCAGCTGCAGCATATGCAGTGTGGCCTAATCCATCTGCAGTCACTGGTGTGTCTGTTGTATAGAGGATGTTTTCTCCTTCCAAAATCCCAGTCTTTGAATGTTGGTCTCTTAAGTATTTGCAAAAACACTTCTGAATGGAATTTCTGTAAATCTGGGTTATTTTGAGGACAGCCACGGTCCGTAAACATGTGCTGAAAGTCTGAGGATAAACAGTCTTACAAGATAAACATTTTTTTGGTTTAGAATCAAGCAGATCAGCAAGTAACTTTACAATATACTGGCAGATTCCTTTCGCAGTGTGTGGGTATTATGTGCAGTGCCAGCACAAGGGATGCATTGTGGCTCAGAGCCAAACCCCGTGATCTGTCACTGCGAGAGGATTCCCTTCTCACAAGCCTTGTTTCAAACCTATGGCAGCCTTGGCTTCCGTTTCTAAAGGTGTTGAACTGTGCCAGAATGAATCATGGTTGTACCATGAATAGATATCAGCTCGATACAGGGGCTGTGATTTTCCTATTGGGCTAAGTACGGAGAATAAAAAGCTAATTGATTATTTTAATTATTTATTCAGTACATCCAGGCGTATGCTTTAGCTTTTGCTGTTTCCTTTCCTGGTTTTCATTTGCTAGGCCAACCATTTTAAACTCAGTCGGATTCCAAAACTGAGTTAGAGGTGAAAAAATAGAGTTTGGGTTGTATTTCACCTTAATTTGTACTCACAGAGTCGTTGTACAGGATTACAGTTATACCAAACAGAAATTCTATCCCTAATTTCAAAAAAAATTCTAACGGAATCCATTTTGAAGTATATCTTCCTGGGTTTAGTAAGTTTATTTTGTTTATTGTTTGCCTTTTTGAAGGGTAGCATTTAAACATATTAAACTGAATTTGGAAACATTCCAGAACATTGATTGGTGACTATGAGCCACAGTATGCGCTTAATTCATTGCAGATGTGCAAAAAGTTCCTTTTACAGAGTGGATTCACCAAAAATGGCCATCAGGCAATATGGTCCTGAGTTCCCAGACTGAGAAAAACAACTGCTGAAAGTTTTCAGCTGTGAATTCTGATGAGCATCCCACTGTATGTGCACACCAGGAGTACAGCTCTGGTCACTAGCTATTGAATGTACACATACAAGTTTGTGCCAGTGAAAACAAAATAAGGTAGGCTGTAAGACCACAGGCTGTGCTGCTGCTGAGAAACAAGATGCTGTGATGGAAAAGTGTTGGAAGAGCACATCTGATTCTCTTGTTGGGTTTAGTCCCTTAATACTCAGTATGCCTTCCTTGGAAGTCATTTTATTTATCTGCTAAGTTTCCAAACTCATGTGTTTGCTTCATCTATGTCCAACTTCCATTGCTGCCCTAAATGTCATGCAGCAGACAGACCAGACAGACCCAGAGTGCAGCAATTAATTCACTAATCATTCCCGGAGGGGAGTGCAGTCAGTTAGGAGGGGCGCAGCACATCCAGTGTGTCCTCCCTGTGTATTTTACAGGACCAAGCTGGTGACTGGACGACGTGCACAATTGCAGCAGCACACATGCAGCACCTCCTGCAATGAGCCCTCGCTCCAGCACACACTGAGGCTCTGGGGTGGGGGCAGAGATGTGGAGAGGAGGAAAACACTTTGTGCTGTATTGAGCAACCTTTCCTTGGAGGGATGAATCTTTCACCTGTCACACTGCCTAATGCAGACAGCAGTAATTACGCTTAGGCATCGAGCATCATCCTTTACAGAGTTATTTTCATTTTTATTGGTGGCAATTAATCTCCAGTCATATTTTTGGAGGAGAATAAGTGAATAAGTTGGCACGTTTGCCAGGCACTGTTAGCACGTGACCTGAAATGTGGCAGCTTCCTTTAATGCAGCGCTTCCCAGGAGAGCGCTGGCTATTCCAGATTCATCTCTCTTGGTATTGACAAACACACATGGGGTCTAAAGGGAGCATTTGTACCTTCCTGGCATCACCACTCTCAGGTTGCTTTTCTTATTGATGGTATAGTTAAAGTCTCTGTATCATTTTGACGTTTTTAATGGCGTATGCATTTACAGCGTAGCTCTTGTGTAAGCTTTAATCAGTGTTCTGTTCTCATGTTGTTGCTATTATTATTTATCTCTATTATGGTAGCACAGAGAGGCTATCAACAAGGGTATGATTACACTGTGCTGGGCTTGGCTTGTATGCGTGCACAGGAGAGATGGTGCTGACGATGGCTGCCATGGCACTGCGAATACTTGGCCCAGTATCTCAGGAGCTGGAATCATCATCCCACTCCAGCTAGGATTTACCATATTGATGTACATTGCAAAAATATGTCCCAAGTACTGAAGTCTTTGGTTTCTTTTGTTTTTAGATTTTCTAGATGGAACCACTAGACCTCAGTCCCACGGCTAGTTACACACTTGAGTAGTCTCATGGTCCTCTTGAGCTCAGTGGAACTACTCCTAAGAAGAAGTACTCAGATTGAGCTGATCAGCTCTGTGTCTGTATCTTTGGAATGGTTCAAAGGTTATTTACCACGGTGCAGATCTATGTGTTAGCACAGAAAAAATATCACATAATGCCCCAGTGAAATCCCACAGGTAAAAAACTTACTTGCAATCCCACATTCTGTCACAGCAGAATGAGGCTTGAGGGAAGGAAAAGCGCAAAAACAAACAAGAATTAATAAACTTTGAACAACAAAGATCTTATTTTCATGTTAGGATAGTGCAGTGTAAAGTCAAGTGTACGTGATATTTCATTATCACAAATTTTACATTAGTACTGTGCCAATGAAATTCACTCATTTCCTTTTGCAATTAATCAGCAGTAGATTAAGTGATACTGCATGAAATAGCCTTGCTCATTGTGACCTGCACAGGGCTTGAACTGACAGCTAAAGCAGAAAATCTTTATCATCTGAGGTAAAGACTTAAATCTAGAAGGGGCAACCCATCACTGCGTTGATATGATCCCATCACTAGAGAGAAAATGGGATGTTAGCCCTGGTTGTACACCAGTGCTATGGTTTGGGTTTTTAACTGTTCAGAGAGCTGCAGTCAAAGTGTGCTTGCAGTTTTAGGAACATAAAAAGGAGTCTAGCAGTATCAGGCATTGTAAATGTGACACAGTAAAAGCCCCTTCTTTTAGTTCTGTTTTTTTCTGTGTCTTCCATGAGCACTCAGAAGTACTTTAATCCTCATTTTATGTTCTCTCACTAATAAATCCCCATGAAATTCACATTCTTAGAAGCTATCTGGTATGCCAAGCTGTTTTATTTCACAGATAATTAAAACATTTTGGCTAGCTACTTTGGGCTAAACATACTGAATGGTGCAACGTGTGCTCACTGATGCCTTGTACTTAGAAGCCTTTGGAAATGCTGTTTGTCAGCTAGTTTTCTGGTCATTGCAGGCTTCTTCTGTTATCCAGATTTGTTGGTTTTTTTGTTTGTTTGTTTGTGTGTTAGTTTGTTTTTGATTTTTTTTTAAGATTTTACAACCAGTTAGAGGAACTTCTGCTCTTTCTTGGAACATTTTGTTCTTCCTCTTGCTTAGATCATGGAATGAAATTTGGTGCAGGAAGAAAGCAAGCATGTGACCAAAATAAATAGTAAATAAGTGTTCAAAGAAATGGCTTAAAAATGGAGTTGTGTTTGTGGCAGACACTGTAAAAGCTAAATGAGATGCTTGAGCTGATGCTGGGAAATATTTTTCCCATCTTACAAACCATTTCACTTCCTTTCAAAGTGAAAAACACAAACCAAGCAGACAAGTCTGATTGTTGGAGTATTTATCTGCAGTATGGAAGACAAAGAAATAGCACACGTCTTCTAATGAGAGTTATTGTTTGTGTTATGCCAGTTAATTGCCCTTGGAGTTATGTCAGCCCAGAGCAGCTGCCTGTCAGGGCTCTATGGCTGGCTGAGGTGAGGGGAGCATCACGTCCCTGGATCAGGAAGGGTCAGCTTTGATTCCTGCACTTCGCTTCCCCAGTCTAAGGGAAGCTGCCCACGCTTGTAAGCCCCAGGTGCTTGCCCTTTGTGGAGGTGCAGAGCTGCATCCCTTGATTTTCAAGTTCTGCAGAAAACAGATCTGTATTTCTGGAGTGGAAATTGCAGGGAAACCCCATCAGCTCCAGCAGATTTGCTTCCTGCCCCAGAGGGCTTACAGAGTCTTACCAAGTGTCTGTGGGAAATAAAGACAGATCGCCTCTTTCACAGATTCACGGTAATAATTTAAGACTTTTAAAGAGTAAGATTTTGTTTGCTTGGCTCCCAGTGGTGTTAGGGAGAAACTATCATCCCTGGCAGTGGGAGAAATGAGGCAAAGGAGTGAACTGCCTCGCAGGGCTGTGTACAGAAGCATGCTGCACACACTGCTTTCAGCAGGACACAAAGCCACATGCATCTACAAACCCCCGCGGGTCCTCCTGGAAGCTCTGCGATTGTCTCTTCGTGGGTTTACTTTGGTCTTTGACGTTGTTGCTCAGGAAGCACAAACTTGTGAATTGATGATCAGCAGTGCTAGTTGAGTGGAATCTCCTATTCCTTTTCTGCTAAGTATCTTCAGACTGACCAATGGCTGACTTCTCAAGAAGAATAAGGACAAAAAGCTTGCCAGAATTAACTGAGAAATACCGTTGTCCACTGTGGGTTTATAAGTACATGCTGTGGAAGAAAGGGGCTCTGAAATTTCTCAGACATGAGCTTCTGGCCTGTATGGTGTTTGTATTTGCATTGCTAAGTCCAGAAATGGCCATCCAGCTCCAAGAAGCAGTGTGTCACCTGGGGATTAGTTTACATGTTTGCAAGTAAAAGAGTTTGTGAAGACAGCTATGTCGATGGGATTACACACTCATTTCCTGCATGGCAGAGGATTTTACACTGGCAGAAGAGTTTCTGCCAATATAATTGAAGCCAGCTCTGGTTCCCAGCTGTACTGGGAGCGTGGTCTGTAACTGAGTCTTTAGAAGCAGTTCTGCCAGTAGCTGCATTCTGAGCAGCAGGCACCACTGTAAGACTCGAAAAGAAAACCTTGTTTTTTTCCTGACCACTTATGGAGGAAGCTTTAACCCCTGGCTGTTTGGTTAGAGCTATATATGCATAAATATTACACGTTTTTTGCAGGTGCTGATTACTGTTTCTATAGCAAATCAAGATCAAGCTGCTTCTGTACTCTGATTTCCCTCTCATCTTGGATATGATCAGGCAGGATTGCTGTGTGAATGGTTCTCACTGTGCCTTAATGCGCTCTGTAGAGAATCTGCCCTCCATGTCAATTGCTATAGCCTTGGGAGCCCTTCTGTAGTGCTGGTACACGCTGTTAATGGCACCCGAATTACCTGGTGTACACACTCCATATCTTCATCCCTTAGTCTGGGTTAAGAAATTCTGACTCCAGTGTTGTTTTCTGCCCTGCTATCTCTTTACTCCAGGAGAAAACGAAACCCAACACCATCAAAGGAGATATCCTTCTTTAGATGATATTTATTATCTCAAGGGAACAGAGCAAAGAAACAATATTTGATGACATTATTAAATCTACAGGTTTTGCTTGGCAGTTCTACCTGCCGTTGACTGCACTGTAGTCAGGATGTGATCCTCTGCATCTAATTCCACTATAAATTCATTCCTTCCAGCTATCTAAGGGCACTAAGAAACAGGATATTAAAAGATTTAAGTTCTGATCCTATAAAGGTGTTAAACAAGTCCTCAAATCTAGGTGTATAACTGATGCTGCTGTCTCCTTGCATGCTGAAGTGCATTGCTGGTTCAGGGGTTGGGTTTAGAAGGTTTGAGGGCTCTTTAGAAAGATGTTGCTTTCTGTTAACGTCTCTTTGCCCACTTGCCAAGGGCGCTCGGCTGCAGCGGGGTGGTTGTGCCACACACCTACCGTCCTGCTCCATGTTTTACAGGTTGCGATAGCGATCACTGGGGACCCCACTGCAGCAACCGGTGCCAGTGCCAGAACGAGGCCCTCTGCAACCCCATCACAGGTGCCTGTGTCTGTGCAGATGGGTACCAGGGCTGGCGCTGCGAGGAGCTCTGCGAGCCCGGGAGCTACGGCAAGGGCTGCCAGTTCCAGTGCCAGTGTCACAACGGAGCGACCTGCGACCACGAGACGGGAGAATGTCACTGCGCTCCTGGATACACGGGGGTGTTGTAAGTTCAGTGAAGGGTCTGCTTTACCCTGCGTTGTTTAATGGCTTTGCTTTGGCTGCTATGAATGCAATGAGCAAATAGCAGAATTTGCACGGTCTTTATATTATGCACTTTCCTTTGCAGAAGTCAGATAACAGAATTTCAGAGAGGCTAAATAAAGGAAATATGTGTTATTTGCTGCTAATTATACCTGTCTGCATACCAAAATAAAACTTACTGCTAAAATGAACTTAAAACGCCATGACATTTCCCAGCAACTGTAGGTACAACAGCAGTAGTTGCTCCTAATTTCAGTGTGTGAGTACAACCCAAATTACAGTTCAGTTTTTTTAAGCATTTGAGCTTTTCTACTTGTTAGCAATCCAGAGCAGTATCAAATGGGACTTACCATCCCCAGTTTATTTGGCTTTCTATCTAGCAGAGGAAGCACTACTGGTAACTATATGAGCTTACTATCTAGGGGGTAAATTTTTAGTGTAGTGAGGAGGGATTTAGCGGTGTGATTCCTATTAACTTTAACGAGAATCATGTAGCTAAATCCCCAAATACCACACAAAGTTTACCAGTAGGATTCACAAAATCTGCATATTAATTTTAGGACAGCAAGAAATAGTTCCTTGTTTAAAATTGCCCACAGTGTAACATCAGTACTCATTAGAGATCTTTGAGTAGTTTCAGAAGTAATTACGCTTTTCAAAATTATTTAAAGGGAAAAGATGATTTACTCGCTGAATTTGACTGGAGATCTATTACAGGTGACTTAATATTTCTGCAGTCTAATAACAGTTGTTGGCCTGCGTGAAGGAAGTAAAAAATAAAGGCAATATTAAACCTCATAAATAAGTTATATACTTTTTGAATATTTTATTTAGTACCTGATTTCATCATAGCCTTATGACCTCAGTCCTGGAAGCACTCACTGCTAAATGTTACACGTACTATTAGGACTGGTCCCATTGACATTAGTATGTCCGTTCTCAGCAGTAAGTACTTGCATGAACATCCTCATCAGAGAACAGCCACATATTAGAAAAACGTAGAGTACTGTCAGAGATATGAGAGTTGTCTTTTTGAAATAGGTGGAATTTGGTGTATGCATAAAGATTGCACACATGCATCAGCCTTACAGCACTGGATCCATGGCACATAAACAACCCCAGCAGAAATAATGGGAATAATGGCTAATTGGCAGTGCTAGCTGAGGCTTACTCAAGTTTCACTCTCATTATGACCCGTGTTGTGGATTTTCCTCTTCTTCCCAAATGTAACTGTGTGTTCTCACATCACCCCTTTGGTTCTTGTTTCTCCTCTCTCACAAAGCTGTGAAGAGCGCTGTCCCCCCGGGAGCCACGGAGCTCAGTGTGAGTTGCGCTGCCCATGCCAGAACGGAGGGGTCTGCCACCACATCACTGGGGAGTGCTCCTGTCCTGCTGGATGGACGGTATGGCAGTTCTTCACTTAGAGCTTGGAACGGGGAGTAAATTGCTTCCTGTCTCAGCAGATGCCCACCCTTCGTGCTTATGGTATATATATTCTATTTCTTGCCACGAGGATCCCACAGTTCTGAAACTGGAGCCTCCTTTGTTCTGTGTGCACAGCATTTAGGCCACCAGCCTTTGTTTAGTAGCTACTTCAAAAGAGTTAAACAACCAAATTAAAACTATTCTTCTGCGTGGGAGAAGAAGAGAGAAAAAATGGCCTCTGCAGTTCTTTGAATTATCCCTGCACTGTTAGACACTGCCCTCACATGGGTCACATGGAACAGAAGGCTCAAAGCCCATCTCAGCATTGTCAAAAGCACCGTATGGTTTCCCTTTCAGGAGAAAGGGAGAGAGAGAAGTCAAGGAGAATGCAGTGGCTCAGGGTGTCTTTAAAGCAGAAGGAATGTACGCAGGGAGACAAAGACCAGTTCAGCATCCAGTCCTTACTCAGGCAAAATTTCCTTTGATTGCAGTAGATTTGCTTGCATCAGAGGTTACCCTGGAGAGAGCAAATTACCCTAACCTTTAATCCTCCATGTCAAGAAAGCAAGGCCAAACATTTTAAAAGTCCTTAACTTTATCAATAATGTGATAATTAACTCTCTCGGGGTTTGCCAAGTCTCACAGGCCTACATACCATTTAGCTGTGCTAAGTCTCCTGGCATTTTTCCCATACCGGACAATTAGTTTCTTGGCAATCTTGCTGGATTTTAATGCATGCAAGTACTGTGGCTTTTTATTTTAATACAAGGAAGATCCTGATGTCATCATATAACTGTAGCTTCTGTTATGGGCCTTATACCCATTAAAATGTCTGTGGACTGAGAGATGTTTATGTTCCTTTAGATTAGTACAGCAAACGTGCCTCCATTTAGCTTCTCAAGAAGCATTTCAAATAACAAAATAGTTAGAACTTTTCAGAAACTAAATAAAGACAATGGCACCTTGCCCTGAATTGGCATTTGGTGGAGTTTCTTTCCTAGGGTATTGGAGCTAATGCAGTAGGTAAGCAAACCAAATATTTTGGGGGCCAGTCAGCCCACTCTAGCTGTTTGTCTAAGGACTAATTACTAAAGTGATTTACATTAAAATGTCATTTTAGGGTAAATTTTTCTGCCTCCCTTGTCAGCTGCATGCCAATATTTTTGAGGATCAGAGCTATTTTTCTGTACTCTTCCTCACTTGTATTTTATCAGGAATTATCTCTCTCTTTTTATTTTTAGACTTTTGCAAATTTACAAAATCACTGAAGAGATTAGAGAATGTCAGAATAGAGCAGGAAGTTTTTAGATGTCTATGCAACATAGATCCTAAAGAAGAACCACAGCACTGGGGCTGTACAACAAAAGTGGTCGTGTATTCTGGGCCAGTTTTTACCCGTTCCTTGCAGCTTGGAGTTTCTCCTCTGCATTTTTAGTGTCCAAGAGAGACTTTCCTGAAAACTGTTTTGTTGGCTGCTCGGTCCCCAGAGAAACCCCAGAGTTAACAATTGATGTCTGAAACAAGTCTAACTGAAAATTGAAAAGAGAGATCAAGTATTCTGGGGGAAGAAGCTGAAATTATAAGTAAAAGCACTCAGCTTGTAAATGTTGAGATTTTAAGTATAAAGTGTCTCTCCAGGGTTTTAATGAAAAGTTGGTAATTCAGTACGCAGAGAGAGAAAAATATTTTTTCATGCTACAGTTTTAACTCTTGTTGGTTGGAACGATTTGTGAAGTGAGACACAAGTGGGCTGTAAATGAGCGAGAGATGGGAACATTCACTTTACTTCACACCATCGATAGTCTTTGACATCCGGAATTTTACTTGCTGATTTTCAGGCTTGAGAATGCATGTATGTATTGAATATACCATCATATTGGAAGTAGAGAATTCTCTCTGGATTTATAGAAGTGCAAATCCACTTGGATTTTATTGCTGCTGGAAGAGCTGTGGCTATTATCCTTTCCTCAGGTAGATTTATTAACAGCAGCTCAGTTCCCTTAGGGACTTGGTTGGCTATGGGATATGGAAAGGTAGGCAGTGAACAGGATGAAGTTCTGGGGCTCTTAGGTTCTTCCTCGGGTCTGCCATCTTCAAAGCCTGGTTCTTTCATTACTGGTAATATTCCTTTCCTCCTGATTTCTCCCACCCAGTGCAGACTCTCCTAGAAGCATAGCAAGTTATGCCAACTGTGTCCCACAAGATTTCGTTGTCTCATGGGTTTCTTACCAAGAGAGTGGTGGTGAATGAGTCAACGAAATGTGGCTTCTTGCACACTACAACGATGGAGTTTTTCCACTTATGCATATTTTGGGGGCTAGGAGTTAGTGAGTGGCTGCTTTAGGGCCTCATCAACTATTTACAACCTTAATTCTATACGTGTTTCTCATTTGCAGTATTAAATCCTGCAAGCACTCTCAGGAAGTGGGGAGGGAAATAAAATACAGGTTTTTACAATGCTTCTTGGAAGCACTTTTGAAGGACTAGATTTCCACGCTCAGGGAGGCAGCAATCTTTCCTTGCATGACAAAACATTTATCACCAGCAACACACCCTGTTTGATCCCAGGTCCCATTCTCAAAGCTCTGCATCGTGTTGCCATGTATAACATATTCTGCTAATTGCTTCTTTCCCATTCACAACTGTACTTAATGAAGTGACTATGCCTGTTTTCTTTCTGTCATGGATTTTTAACATGGAGCAGAGGGGTGAAGAAGAGACAGGAGATCTGAAAAATTCTTACCTGTGCTGCAAAAATTGTAATAATACAGCATGCAATGTCAAAAGCAAAAGTTGATGTGATCGGGGCCTTAAAAAAAGCTGCTGATGGGGTGAAGTTTGTGGATTAGATGTATAAGCAGCAGGAAATATTGGTCTGACATTTGATCCTCCAGAGAGGGATGCTTTGGATTCCCTTAGTACATATTAATGCAAAAAGTATGCCTAAAGATTCTCTGGGCTCCAAGGGAATGCATCAAAGAGTATTGCTTTCTCATCATTTGTTGATAGAAATCCTGTTCCGTTTGAGATGTGAAGAGGGAAAGTATTTATTATCAAGATAAATGGATGCTTACATTTTCAGATATATAGTGGTGTGTATTACTTAAGCCCGGAGACACCAAGTTTTTAACACTGTAATCTGAGTGTTCTTGAACTGAGGCCAACCTGTCTGTTTTACAGCCAAGTAGCCACCTATCACTGGCTGAGAAAGGCTTGAAGCATCTACTTAATGACTGCACTGAAGAGTAGCCTATCCACTTTGGGGCTGTTGATATTGCTAAACTTTCCAGACTGTGCTGAGGGAGAGCCCAAGGACTGACAGCAGCCATTAATGCTCCTGTATTATATTTTGTATGGGTTTTGTCTAATATGAGTTTCTTTTCAAAACTCAGAGCCCCTGAGGCTTGGTTAGGGAAATAAGACTTCTGGGAGATTAAAACAGAATAACAGGGGGAGAAAAAACATTTCTGTCCAATGCTTTGCACTGTGCACAGCACTGGCAGCAACTCTATTTGCTACAGTGGCCAAAAGTTTTCCATTAGAGGGCCCAGTCCTCAGATCCTGCACTGCCAGAATTGTTTTGGCTGAAATTACTTAGCTGGATGCCAGCCTCAGATTTTATGTTTGCTTGCATTAAAGTACAAAAAAAAAAAAAAAAAAAGCAAAAAAACAAACAAACAAAAAAATTCATTCAACTTCTAAGAAAGTCTATAAGGAAATCCTTGCGAGACCTTGACACTTGGCAGGGGGTGTTGTGTGATACCTGGGGGAAAACCGGCTGAATTTGGCAGACAAGGGCTACAAAGGCAATACCCATGGAAAGCATTCTTTGTGTTGGGAACAACCAGCTGGAGAAAGGCCTGCCCTGATTGCTTTTCCTGATGAGCAGTGCCAGAGTGCACAAAGAGTGACTGACTGTCTTGTCTTTACTTTCGGTGCAGCCTCTCCAGCAATCCCCCTCCTCCCAAACAGTCACTTTGAGACACCCAGAGCAGGTCCAGCATCTTCTCAGACTCTATTTCACCTAAAATCACCAGCCCATATGCAGCTTTGTAGCCTTCTCTGGTTGTCTTTGGCCTTTCCTAAGAAGCCCTGTCTTTATTCAAAGGGCATGGTATATCCTGATGCCCCAAGCACAGTGTGCAGTGGAAATCCAAGGAGGGGGACTGTCAGTGACTGTACAGTGGGGAGGAGAATCCCTCTGGAAGTAGGGCAGACAGACAGTTATTTCAGCAGCTGAGACTGTCTTAGGCCGTCTTAAACAGAAAAAAATATCTTCAGTGCACTTAGATGTAGCAAGAAGAACAATAAATATCCACCCTTTGTATTGGAGTTCATTACACTGTGACTGTTGACTAAAAATACTGCTCTTTCTGCAAACTTACCAGGGGTTGGTGTGTGCACAGCCATGTCCTCCTGGGACATTTGGAATTAATTGCAGCCAGGACTGTCCCTGCCACAACGGAGGACACTGTGATCCCGTGACAGGAAAATGCATTTGTACACCTGGCTATATTGGAGACAGGTAAGAATCAAACCCTCAAAGCCTTTACTTTTAACCAAGAATTGGCAATATTTGTATCTCTGCTAGAGCAATCTTACTCTTGAAAAAACAGTGTTATGTTCCTGTTGCTGCTATTAGGTTCATCCTTCTGCAGCAATTCAAGTATTATAAATGTGGCAATGTTATTACCTTTTATTGGCAATGCTTTCCATTCACTGTTTTTTTAATGTAACTTTTAAAATTTAATGGATTAAATTTAATTTAGATATTTACAGTGATAAATTTAATAGAGAGCTTTACATGTTTACAAGATATGTAAATGAACTATATTTATACAAATTAATATCCTCAAGAGTAAGCAATGCAGCAGTTTAATGTTTCCATCAGCCCCTCTACGCTGCTGCAGCACTGATCCATCTCAGGCACCAACAAAGGGTGATAAATCCTCAACATTTAAAAACGAATGGCTTCACCCACAAATCAGTCTAAGATGATAATGTTGCTTTTCAGAGGTGTCACAGGTTTAGCAAAATGACTACACAGCAAAGTCAAGGTGGGATCTTGACATGCATTGGCTTAGCCCTCCAGCTAATCCTGCCAGTAGGGCTAATGGTAGTGAGGAAATTGTAGCTGAGCAAGCTTTCACATGCAGCTTTCACTTGGGATTGAACTGTGTCACTGGGGTGACAGAGACCCTGGGCACAGCCCACTAATGTTTCCTATGCTAAAGCCCTTTGTCCTGTATCTTCCTTTCTGTTACTAGCTAGAATGAGCTAGTACTGCTATGCTGATATTTGCTAAAATGATACTTCTATGCAGCAAAGAACAGGAATTTCTTATTTCTTGCCTCACTGCATAATCAGCAGGTCTTTACAGCAAACAAACAGACCAGCCTTCAATATGCTCTGTGGTTCAGAAGGCCACATTCTGTCCCAGCAAATGTGGATGCTCCTTGTATCCATTTTATTGACAATGGGAATTGGTAAGGGGCTCTGGAGAGTGAAGTGATTTCAAGATCCCTGGGATATACTGTGAGAGCACTGTGTATGACTAACCAAAGCTTTCTCAACTTTTGGAGATAATTCCACTTGAAGAAGCAGCTGTACAGCCTGAACACTTCCACTGCTGATCACACTTCAGTCACAAGCCATCCTCAGTTCCTCAGTTCTGGCTCTCTGGCTGGAGGTCTCCTCATCTGGTTGCTGCAGACCTAGATTGATTTTTGGCCATAGGTGAATCGACAGCATTAGAGCTGTCAGGAGCCTCCAGCCAGCAGCCTGTAGCTGAGCCAGCTTCTTTGCTCAGCTGCCAATATAGCCTCCAGCCACGAGGGAGGACATGCAGCAGAAGAGCTGGCTCTGTTACAGGAGTGTGGCATGGGGAAACAGCAGTGATGGAATTGCCATACTTTCTGCAACACTTAGATGTACTCCAGCAAAAAGAGCAGACAAAGGACCACTGGGGAAAGAGATGGCAAAAAGACAGCAGAAGACACAGTTCTGTCTCTTGCCAAAAGCAGAAGTTCTTATAGTACATCTTTCTTAGAGAGGGCCTGGAGGAGGAGTCTCAGGAAGCGAAGGGGTAGAGGAGGCACTACAGGGCAGAACTGCCAGGAACCATTTTGAGCAAAGGGCGAGTGGGCTCTTCAGATCTGGGCTTGGAGAATAGTGGTAGATGTTAGGACTCTGGAGAGGTGTGCCTTGGTAAAACAGAGCAAAGCAGGGAGGCAGAAAATAAAGCATGACCAGCTGAAGCCAAGGCAAGAAGCTGTCCCAGGGAACCTGTACCCAAGCAAAACCTTTAGAAGTAGCTCACCTGCCCTCTTCTGGAGCAGGAGAGTAAAAGATGGAGTGAAGGGAGAAGTCAGAGTGCAGAAATGCAGGTTCCATTTCTGCTGCTATCTTTCCATATGGAAAAACAAGTGAGAGCAGAGGGAAGTAAAGCAAAGACAGTCCTGAGAGCTGGTGAAGCTGACATTAACCTAGAAATCACCACCATTGGGTTCTTGGGAGCCTGAGGCATGTTTGTCTCAGCCTTTATTCAGGGAAGTGAACGTTGGGCCCATTGCAATCACTTGGGTTGTGACAGCCCATTGCCTGTAAGGGCTGTTGTGAGCAGGTGTGTGTGCACATGCCTTGCTGGCAGCTGCAGCCTGCAGATGGGAGATTGCCCATTGATTTCAGAGAGGCAGGATCAGGCACAGTCTTAAAGAAATCTAGATTGCTTTCCTGAGTTGTGTGCTTGCACGGCACGGACAATGGGATGGATTAGTCAGCAGCATTTGAGTTTACAGTCTCTTTTATTTTCTGGGTCTCATGTAACCATTGCAGTGTCACAGCATAATTGCAAGTGCAGCAGGAGAATGCCACTGCACAACAAAATAATGTTTTCTTTGAAATTCTGCGTGGCCCTGGAAAAATATTTCTTAGTAATAACAGATTTTGTGAATAACCACAATAAAAAGGTAAACACTCTATCTACTATTATCCTCTCTAATTGGCAGTGAGTACTGTACAAAATCGTGGTTCGTCTTGTGCAGGAGATAATAACTTGTAGTTGGATAAATATTTGTGGCGATGCAATGGTCATAAAGGTCTGTGTAAGTGTAATTGCAACACTTTATTCCCCACCTATTTTCCAGGAAGAGGCAACACACTAAATATCTTATAAATTGCCATCACTATTAATAACTGCAGGCAGCTCTGTGCTGAAATGACAGAACGTGTCATGCAAATGTGTGCTTTGCAAACTGGAAAGGGATAATAGCAAAGCACAGTTAGAAGCTGGGGATGGGGAATTGAATGGCTGACTGGAAAAGTGAACATACTGTTTTAGCTTTGTTTTGTGAACTGCCATAGAGCTTAAAGAGTGAGTCTTAACAGAATGAATGCCACATTTGTTACAACAGCATGAGCAAACTTATTCTTTTGTTGTTGTGTTTGTATCTGTGTCTTTTATAAACAGAACAGTGGTTTGCAGGCTAGTGTTTTTTGGATTGCTTTTAATCTTTGTCTGTGCTACGTAAATGTGATCACTGTTATGAAAACAAACAGAACCTTAAAAATTTAACAGCATTATTCAGCAAAAAGGAATTATCTAAAAAAAATGTAGGTACATATACTAAGTTCATCTGTTAGCAAGCTGTCTTATGTTTAATATTTTGTAAAATTGCTTCCATTAATTCTACAGGTGACAGCCATATTATCCTATCCAAACCCAAATAATTATAGTACGTATTAAAGTTCAGTGGATATTATAATACAAATCTCCCCAGATAGCCAGAAACCAACGTAAATTAAACAAGAAACATAACTAGAGCTTAGCAGCTCATTTTGTAATTTAATTGAACAATGTATCTGGTTGTTAATGGTGCTATGGACACATTAGATTGATATGTTGCAAAGGAAGGATGTTCAAGTAGAAAGCTAATTCCTGCTGTGATTATTCTTATGTTCCAGAGGAGATGTTATTAGTATTCTTTGTATAAAATTCATTAGCAGTAGCTGCTTGATCTCCAAATAAATAAGTTGGTTAAATTGCTAGTAGAAAAAGGCTAATTATGTAAATGGATTAGGTTGTCAATATTTCATTTCCAGATGCTTTTCTCCCTGCTAGGTAATGCTTCATCTGCTATAAATATAGAATGATATAGTGCACTATTGACTACGTATTCATCCCGTTGAGTACAGTGCTCTCCTGCTAACTGGTAGAGCTGTGCACAGCAATGGAGGCATAAGGCATGTTAATACGTTCTTCATTGCATTTCACTTGCTGTAAGTGTTCCAGTCCTGAGGTTACCCATTCTTTGCTGGTTGTTTCCTTTGCAGCTGAACTGCCCTGAGAGCAGCAGGGCCAGCAGCCAGCACTGGGCTCTCTCCCTTCCTGTTTGCCACAGGCTCCTCTCTGTGGGTCTCAGATGAACTCCTGAACCTGGATTGTGTAACCAGCAACTGTGTTGATGCTTGCTGCAATTAAATCACCAGCTCAGCCTTTGGCTTTGTTCATTTATTTTTAGCAAAATGTAGTAATCTGAAGCTGCAGTAGTAATTCTCTCCTTATATACTGACTGTGTTTATTGCAGTTTTGCCTGGCTTGCATCATGCATTAATCTTTTATTACTGATCATTATATTAACTCTCACCTGCCAGCTGTGAAATGACCTGCAGAAAGGCATTTAACAATTGCCTCTATCCACTGAGTTTGCTGTACACACTTTAATCAATGCTTAGGATTAAATTAATGCTGATAGGCAATTTCCAATACCTGGCATCCACGCGATAAGGGAATTGGGCTTTTCTGGACTTCTTTTTCTTTTTTTATTAACTGAAAAGGCGTATCTGTATTTCACGGTGGATCATGTAAACGGTAGTCCTGACTCATTGCAAGTTTCTGAAACCTCTGAATTATGTCAAGCAGAGAATCAGTAGCTTCCTTTAGGACTTCAGCTGAGCTTTTTAAAGGATGAAATATTATGATCGCTTAAACTGTAGAACAATGAAAGAGATTTTCTTGCAGAATTCACAATGTCTCCAGTTGGGAAACAGCAGAAAACAGTACATGGAAGGTGTAATTTAAAACAATCTGTGTATTTGCAGATTTCTTCTCTATCAGATTTTTAAAATGATGGCAATTTTGGAGGAGCTGCGATGCTAAGGAGTGTGAAAGTGATTTGTCTGGAGATTTTATACTGAGTGTCCCTGGAGTAAGAGATGAAAAGCAAATTTGGAGTTGCTCAGTATACAGACAAAAGACGAAGGAGTATGTTTTCTCCTGGTTACTGTTAAGCAGGTGCAATGGCAGCACAGAAGAGGAAAGCAAAGCACTCCTTTGCTTGGACTACATTTTGTTAATATTGCTCAATAGACCACATTTCCTTTTGGACTTCATTGCCACTCTAGGAGGAATGACAGATTTTAAAATCTTCTCTGGTGAACAGAAAGGATTAAGTCATGTTTTCTTTCAGAAAGTGTCTTAGTCTATATGAATTTCAAGCTATGGCAGAGGAGATTCAGGCTGGACATGAGGAAGTATTACTTTTCAGAAAGGGTGGTCAGGCACTGGAATGGATGCCCAGGGAGGTGGTGGAGTCACCGACCCTGGGGGTGTTCAAGGAAAGGCTGGATGTTGTGTTGAGGGACATGGTTTAGTGGGAGCTATTGGGAATAGGTGAACGGTTGGACTGGATGATCTTTTAGGTCTTTTCCAACCTTGGTGATTCTATGATTCTATGATTCTATGAATTTGTTATGGTCTAGGCATGGAAAATACTGAGGTCCAAGAAACAAGAATGCACTTTGTTAACTCAGGTAATATTAACAAATGCAAATTTTGCAGTATGTAATTGGACAGAGATGAACCCACTTTCTGTTAATAGCTCTTTACGTGCTCAAGATATCATACCACCCAGTGATTCCAGTTTACAGTGTATTACTTAAATAAAAGAGCAGTGGTTTTATATTTAATTCACTAACAAAAACATTCTCATGTAAATGTCGTAAGCAGAGTAGACTTCAGCGTTTGTTTACGTCCTGTCTCATGTGTTTCATTGCAGGTGTCAAGAAGAGTGTCCAATTGGGACATTTGGTTTTCAGTGCACACAAAGATGTGACTGCCAAAACGGTGCAAAGTGTTACCATGTGAATGGAGCATGTATGTGTGACCCAGGATTTAAAGGGATTCACTGTCAAGAAAGAATGTGTCCAGAAGGGTTTTATGGCCTCAAGTGCAACAAGAGATGCCCTTGCAATATTACCAACACCCTCAGGTAAGCACATCATATTATATACTGGTACAAAGACTGCTCAAATAAAAGCACTAGGGAAAAAAATCATCCCTCTATACCCACAGCCTTTTCTCTGTAGATTTAATTAAGAACATATACAATTTCTCTGCTTTACAACTTCTGATTTAAATGACCTCAGGTTTGGAACCATAAGCTTCAGTCCAGCCAGCTATTGAGCATTAACTATTTAAAAAGGTTTTACAAAATCTGAGACAGTGGGAAATGTGGATTTATCCTGTAGCTGCGGTCTTTGGAGCATTGAAGAATAATATGGATAATGTCCCCCTGAAGTTCAAAATATATAAATATGCTCAAATCCATCAATATATAAATACATAAATCCACTCAAATCCATCTCTTTTTTCATGTTAAATCTATAGACAGCAAGAGGACTTTCAAAATGAAGCCTGATTTGCTTCATTTCATGTCTTGTGGCAAATTACCTTGTTGAAAACACTTGAGGACAATGTATAAATAGACTGAAATCAGTATCACCAAGTCAGTCTGTGGAACTGTAACGAAGCTGAGATTGTCAAAATAGACATCTCCTCTCTCCTCATGGGTGCCTGGTTTTGTTCCTCATTCACTTTGTGTACGTGTGAAATGTTCAGAAAGAAAAATATCAGTGAAATGTACCTAAAATGGAGTAAGCCTCACTTAGAAGGTCAAGTCTCAGTGTTTTATTCCCTCTGTAGTTGTTGGTTTTTTTATTTGTTTGTTTTGTAGGATGTGATTCTTGAGGTTCTCATTATTAAGAGCCACAAAGAGACTCGAGCACCTAACATGAGATAGATTGAATTTATGTTCCCTTTGCAGGCTTCAATAACTTCTGAACCTTGAAAAAGGAAGAATTTAAGGCTTTTCTTTGTTATCCTGTTTGCTACCTTTTGTATCCCCTTGCTTACTGACTGTTGGAATTGCCATTTGGAGGTTTCTCACGTACAGCAAAGGGAGCCTGGACACAAACAGCAGCTGCCATGAGCTTTTCTGATGGCCTGGAGGGCCCACCTGTCCTTCCCATGTCAGCAGGATGCTGGGCCCCTCAGCTCCCACCTGATTTCCTCTTGTTACATTCCAGTACTGTTAAGCATTCACAGCCAATCCAGGCTTGTGTTGGTTTTGGAGCAGGATGGGATAAGTGATGCCCAAGCAAATACGCCCTTGATATGGACATTCTTCAATTTTAAACCTGCTGGCTGGAGACCTGACTGACTTGCTGATGATAACAAACCTACTTTGCAATCTTGTAGCTTACTAAAGTATAAACACCCTCCTCAATTATGTATGCAAGAAAAACTGCCTAATTTGTGTGCACACACACACACACTCACACACAAACACTTCAGGTAAATCTGTTTGTGTGCTTGAGATAGACTCTGTTTGACTCTGTCTTAGAAATAAACAGGTGATCTTTCTTGTGAATTCAACTTCGACTGTGAGCAGGGAGGCTTTGCTTCACTGAATGTTGGAGCTCACAATGGATTGCTTAAAAGCCTTGTGATTCTGATCATACAAGTCCTCTACAGAAAGATAGCTGCCAGCTCTATTGGGTTTGACAGCAAGGATGCAAAGTGTTTGACACCTCAAAGGGAGCTCTAGACAACAGGCTTCTATCACATCAGAGCATTCTGTGCATCATGATACCATTGCAAAAAATAATATCCCTGAGGCACGAGCTGAGCATTAGACACAAAAGGTTAGTGTTATGTTGTGCTGAGGGTAGGAGATGACTCCAGAAAAGAGAGCTAAGTTCTAAACTCCTGTATGTTACACTGCTCTGCCAGCGTGCACCACATTGACCTGCAGTAATTACACTGCAAACCCTCCTCACTGAAAGCTTTTACTTGTGTACTGTAGGGTAAGAATATGCTTCCAGATGATAGCTGACACTGTGTGTCTTCACCCCTCCTCTCATAGCCTGCAGAAGCCTGTGTGTGTGCCTCTTTTCCCAGAGTGAAGGACTGCAGGCCATGGCCAAGGATGACCTTGGTGTCTGTTTCTCAGCTAACTGCTCAATTCGTTAAGAGTCTCTTAAGCAGGGAAGGCTGTGGGTTTGAGGTTCATCCTGGGTTGACCAGAGGAGTGCCTGGGAGCTGCTCTGGGGGTTTGCCAGAAGGTCTCCTTGAAGGAGCAGTCTGGCACCATCTGGCTGTGAAGGAAGGTGAGATCAGAAGGATAAGAGGATTCAGGCAGGTGGGACATTGAGTCCTTTCCCAGCTCTTTTCTCAATATATGATTATTCCTACATGCCACGTGCCTGATCTGTGCCTGGCTGCTGTCTGTTAGATACTTTTTATGCTTTCTGTCCCATCATGTGTTCATCAGCTTCACTTGCAGCATCCTCTGCTAAGATTTTATCTCTATTCCCTTAATAAATGAGTCTAGTCTCTCCATTGATAAAATCTCCCTTTTTCCTGCATCTTATCACTGCTGTTATGGAACAAAGAGATATCAGGAATCTGTAGATCTCTAAATGTTCTTTCATTCATTCGTGGTACTTCAGCTTTCCACTTTTCAGTGAGCTCCTCAGAGCACTGTCAATTTCTGAGCTGAGGAGTGTCAGAGTTGATGGAGTATGACCTTCTCTAAAGGCACTTCATATTCTGAACGCATCTTTTACTGATTGCTTAACCTGTCCCATACAGAACACTTTTCTTCCCAGCCTCCTCCTCCCCTGAATTTTTGTGTTCCAAAGTGATTCATTTCCTGACAGCCATCTATTTATCCATTTAAACTGTTGTTTAAATGCTGCTTGTTGAGATACCTAAGAGTGTGGGATGATTTTATAAACCTTTGAAAGGTGAGGGAAACTTGCTTTTTGTCTGTCAGTGGTTTTGACTCAGCTGATGTGGTTATTGCAGAGCTGGAACAGTAAGTTCTGGGGCCTTTGAGGAGCAGGTTGGAGAGGAATGTTAAGAAGGACATTATCAGCTTTCCTATTTTCACAGATCTATCTATTTTAATATCTGAAGAGACCAACCTGATCATCCAGTCTGATTATTATCTAAATATTGGAAAATTTGGAAGTAACAAGTTCTGCCCCCAAAGTAAGAACGCACTGGAATGAGGTTGGCTCTGTAAATGTGCTGAATTGAGAGACTCACTCTGGCTTCTTTAAAAGCAAGAGGGAGTTTGTAAGGGAGACAGAATGCAGTGTAGACACCAAAAGAGAGAAAATGCTCTTAAGTAAGGGTTATTACAGCTATTTATTTAGATGAAATTACTTCTGCTAGTGTGTAAACTAAAAATTGAGAAATTCACTGGGAAGAAGTTGTTTTGACTGAGAGATGTGTGGAAAGCAAATGCAGGATTTGGAACAGACTGTACTGTCTGAAGTGTTTCTTTTCCCAATTTGCCTTAAGAAAGTTAAATTCCCTGGAGTGAAAGGAAACTGGTTTCCTCAAAATTAGATGTTTAAAAAAATTCAAAGGTCAAAAATGACTTTCTGCTTTTCAGTTCAGCTAGTGAATATAAAAAATAATAATCTTTTGTTACTGCAAATGCGACTCAAAAGCCAGGGAACGTATGGTTAGCTTCTGATCTGCAGCAACAGCCATGGAACAACTTCCTTCTCATGTTGTGTGTTGTGGACAGCTTCCAGTTTCCACCTCTGCTTGGCCCACTGCCAGAGAAACACTTGGCTGCTTGCACTCATTCTAGGCTTTCTACACTACTCCTTACTGTTATCCAAGAGATTTGAAGAAATAAAAATTGTTAAGATTCAATGCAAAATACTAATGTGTAATATTGCCAGGCTCTTTCAAGATTAAGGTTTCTTTTCTGCTCACAGCAGTTGGAAAGCAGATGTTAGTATGTTTGCTTTTTGGGGTCCTTCCAAAAGCCCCAGCCCATCCATTAAGAGGTGTGTATTTTAATGTCAGTTCATTGGTGGCATGGACCTTACATATGCCACCTTCTGTCCTGACAAAATGTTTTGTGGACCTGGAGAGGTACGGTCAGAACAGGAAGGGAGGAATTACACAAATCACATTTCTAATTCTATGTCCTATTCTTTGCTTACACTACTTTACCATTAACATTGATTTCAGTGCAGCTAACTTTTAGTTCACTGGCTAGGCTGGATGTATAGATGTTTGGATGGATAACAGATCAATTTCCTACCTATGGTTATGTGTTTGGGTACGTAGTTACAACACAGAATGTAAGTTTACAGAATACCCATATGGTAGGAGAGAAACATTCCTAACTCATGCATATATATGTTCATACACTATTTTGCATCATATTTGGTGCATAACTCTGCTAACTTTAACTAATGGAATAATTCACACGTACCAGAATATTAAAAACAGTAATAAAAACTTACTATCTAGTGACTTCAACTGCAGATCTTAAAAGGATTTCCAAAGGAAGAAAGGCGTCATTTTACAGATGGAAAAGATGAAATACAGAATTACATGGCCAAGATTCACTGGCAGAGTCAGGAATAGAACAGCTGTCTTCTGAATTTTGGTTAAGCAACTAAATTGCAGCTATCTTCAAGTTAGCACTGCATCTGGGCACTTTAATTGTCAGATGGTAAAACCGTCCTTTCTTTGAGGGGAAGATTACACGAGTGCAGGAACGCACAAACACAGTGGGGTTTTCCTAGCTCATCACCTAATGAGGAAATAGAAGGTGGCATGGAAAGGGCACAACGTGATCTTCTACTGGAGCTTGTTATGGAGTCCATGCCCGTTTTTCCCACAGATTCTTCTGCAAAGTCTCTTTGGTTCACGCTGATTATTCTAGTGCATGTTTGGATGATTGTTAGTTCTTAATAAATAGCCTGCATCCCATGCAAAAAAAGCTGTCCATTTGGATGAAGAAAGCAGGCTGGGAGTAGAAATTCTTACTGAGCATAGCATTTTCAATTGAATTGTTATAGACTGATTCAAACTGCCACGGTCATATATTACATTTGAAAGATTTAATTTAGCAAACAGCTGCAGTTCTCGTGGAACCATATGATACATGCAATAGTAGTGAAAACAAAGAAAAAAAATTCACCCTAAAACATTTCTTTAATGTTCAGCTTCTCCTCCTACTAGGTGATGATTAATAGACACAGAGGGGAAAAGAAGAGCTTTTATTATTTTCATCTAAATGTTAAGAGGTGCTGTGTGAACAACCATAATTTCAGGGACTGCTTTGTCAGAAGAATTTCATGGATAGTAGTTTGTTAAGCTGATGAATTGTTTTAATTACTCAGTCAAACACCATTTATGATGGAACACATGACACTCACAAAATTTGATCATTCTTAGCTGCAACAGTATGTGACTAACCTCTCGTACCAGTAATAGCCAGAAACATTCTTGAAAATTACATTTGATGAGGCTGCCTTGAAAATTAACATAAAGGATATTAATTTTATAGGTGTAAAGAAACCTATTTAGTCATGTTCGCAATACTAAACTATAGCAATAAATAATCATAAAGGAAAATAAACAGGTTCTGTGAAGCAGAAAAGCAGGAGGTAGGTCCATAGAGAGGTACCACTTTGCAGAACTCTCTCCTTTCTTGTTCTTAGAACGATAGAAAAAAACCTGGCTTGTGGCAGTATTATTTCTCATCTCACACCGAGGGCCAGACAGCACTATTGAAGTGCAGTCTTGAAGTGCAGCAACCCCTGGGGCATTCTGAGCTCTCAGTGAAGCCTTGCACTCCCACAATATGTGTTGCTTTGCCAAAGATCAGATCCCTCTCTATCCTCTCCTCTTTTTTCCCACCTTCTCATCAACTGCCTCACCTCCCCAGCCCCTGCTCCCCCTTCCCACAGCCCAGACACAGCCACATCCCCACACCAGCACTTCTCCAGCCTCCCCTTCCTGCTGCAGGGGAAAGTTAGTACCCTAAGTGAACCTGGGAGATGCTCTTTTTGTTTGCAGAAGAGAAAATTGTGAGTAGTGTTTCGTAGCAGAAGGAATAATTATTCCAAGATTTCACCTCCAAAGATGTCTTCACTGGGACCAAGCATTGCTTGGTCTTATGGTCGTGAATTTTGTTTCTACTTCTCTCTCTATGAGCTGTCACAAGTGTGGAATTGTCTGAATAGAAATGAAAGCCAGAGGATTCATGGTGGGCAGCAATGCTCATTATTCACCGTACAAAGGAACCTGACTCTTTTCCCTGCACAGCTGAAGTTTAGTCTCAGGGCTCCTGTTGACTCCTGCCCTGAATAAATTCTTGCTCAGGCTCAGTTAGTGATCAGTTCAGTTCACTATAGCTGAATATTCCCTGCAAAAGTATTTTTCCAAAGGACACGTTTCCCTTCCAAGCACTTTCCTTTCTACTTCTCCCTCCTGTAAAGTTTTGTGAACATCTTTAACTGAGCGTATTTCACGCAAATAGCATGGCATACACAGGGCTTAATTGTGATGTGGTTCATGTCAGTAACCCAAGTCACGCTGATCTGAGAACAAAAACATAAATGTAATGGGTGCAGGGACAGGTCCCAGGTGTTTGGAGGTGACCCAGCAGACTGGTACTTGGCTCCATATTCCGTGGCTGCATTGCCTGATTTGTATGGCTGCTTGTGTTTACCATCCTGAGCAGTTCTCAGGTTTGTTCTGCTCTTGGTGAAACTCTTGCTGGCGTTGCACCTGAAATGTTCTACTGAGATGTCCCTACAGTTCATAGACTTTATTTTTTTCTTCCGCATTCACATCTCACTAATGTCTGCTTGTCTTCATTAGTTGCCACCCATTGTCTGGAGAATGTAGCTGCAAAGCTGGCTGGGCTGGACTGTACTGCAATGAGACCTGTCCCCCTGGGTACCATGGCGAAGGCTGCCAGCTGGCCTGCTCATGTGAGAATGGTGCAGATTGCGACAGCATCACTGGGAAGTGCACGTGTGCACCAGGATACATGGTGAGTGGGAGCTGGGGGTCATGGGGCATGGCGTAAGGCGCCGCAGAAAAGTAAAGAAGATTTTAATCTCATTTCAAATAATATTTTCTCAAAAAGCAGCAAAACACAGGTTGCTTTTCCCCTTTCCGTTGTAAGTCCACACAATTCTCCTTTGAGCAGTGTCAACATTCTACTGCTGGTTATTTATTTAACATCAGCATTGTAAGTTCGTTACTGTTGTAAGCATAAATACATCATTTCCTATCTTACATTCTAAGTCAAGATGTAACAAAAAAGATGTCAGATTATTGTCTGCTTAGAAGAGCAGAAAAAGAATTCTCTTGGCCTTTCAGCATGTTCCTTGTCAGTCACACTGTGATTTTAATAGATGAAGATTTTTTTTATGTTACAAATGATAGAGCAATTTATGTCTTTTCTGAATATATATGGCAGGTGTCTTTTACCTGAGCATCAGAACGAACCTCAGACACTCTGTGGTAAACAACCATTATATTTTATAGATGAGATATAAAATGGCTGAAGAAATCAGCCACGATGAAACAACAGAAGGAAACTCAACTCTAAGTTCACATGCAAAGTACTTCTTTCACTTTACTTCAGGAACAGGCCATGGAGCAGATCTGCTGGTTATCTTTAAGAAGCAACGCTTCCAAAAGGAAAAAGTTATTTTCAGGAGATATTCTGCCACAGCTTTGCTAGAAGCTGTCTTTCTCTATTTTATGTCCTTACTTTTATATGAGTTATGGCTTAGAGTCACTTTTGTTCTTTGCTCCATGTCAAAATCTGAATCTGAATATTGGAGATTCCATCCAGTTTCCAGGGGTTCTCTCAGGTTGGGTATAAATAGACTTATTTAGACATGAGGGCTAGGACTGTAAAAAGTGTGCAAGACAGCAGTACTGTTTAAATACAAAAAAAAAAAAAAAAAAAAAAAAAGAGGAATAAAAGAGCTTTGAGGTTTAATTCCCCACTTGTTTATACTGATAGAAACAAGAATTTATCTTGTCTGCACACCAGTGGTACACACAGGTATTAATATAGAGAAATGGATGAAGGCAGAAGCATGTAAGTAACAAATGTAAAATCAAATGGTACCAATATCCTCTTTCTTATCAGGAATGCTGTTCAAGTATGCAGCACAAGAATATTTTGGGACCCTTTACTGTATGCATGTTAAAAAACCCACTGTTTGTCCAATATATATAGTTCCAAGACAGTGTTATTGCAGCTGTGAAGCCTGGGAAGGAGATTCCTATTGCATTGCTTCAAAATAATATTTAATCTCATAATAAAGAGCTTTCTTGCATTGACATTTAAACAGCTTGGTTATTGAGGATAGCTCTATAATCACTGAAGCATATTTAGGCATTAGTATCATTGCTCTCTCGTAATATACTATAATCTCTGGCAATTAGTCCATGAGGGGAAGTAAAGCCTTGAAATTGCTAATTTATTGCCTCTGAAGCATATTTGTCATTTGTATGCATGCCAGATGACTTGAGTTGCAATAGTTCTTTCAAATGCTAGGGAACACAGGCTGTAAAGAAGAGTTGACAGGAACCTTTCCTTCCTGCCCTGCAACGGCCATGTTGTGCTGCACTGCTGTGCTGCGTGGGCAGGGAAAGGCATCAGCACTGCTGACTGGCACAGGGAGGGTGAGAAAGGTGCCGTGGGTCAGCACCCACTCCAGCTTGAAGTACCATGCTCAAGACTGGGCTTTGCCTTCAAGTATGTATCCCTGCCTCTTGCTGAGGCAGTGGGGAGCTCTGCCTGCGGGTAGAATTTTGCCCTTGAATTCAGCTAGCCTGCAAGCAAATGCAGTGTCTGTTCTTGAATGCAGGATGTCTCTTCTGGCAGCACTGACAATAGAGTGATGCTAATGCAGAACTGGGCCGAGCTAATTATTCAGAAAAGCCCTAAATGAGTCCCTCTTGCTTTTTAAAGCAGGAAGCTTGGCCGATGCAGCTACAGGGTCAGAAATCTTGACATATGTTTGGAAAGCATATAGTGAGATCAGCATCTTACATTTCATAGAAACACGGGAGCTTATATAGTCGAGCAGGGTGATGTGTTTTTTACTAAGAGAGAAAGAAGAGGGCATAATGGAATGTAGGATGCAACTGCAAAATAGAATTGCAAAGGCATAGGGATTGGACCCATAGGACTTCGGGGTTACTGGATGGCTAGAAAAGACAGTGACCAAGAAATTACAGTCGCCTCCTGACAAAGCACTCCTCCAGCCCACTTGTCTTGCACAGATGGCTTGTCTTTTAACAGTGCCCTGCCTCCGTTGTGTCAGGGCAGCTGGGCTGGGTTTCAGAATGAATCATCTGCGATCACAGCCAAAACAGGGACATTTTGTTGGGATGCAGAACAAGCCATGAAAAACACAAAGCATCTGGTCACCTTTATTAAATGTATTAAGTGAAAAGGCAGCCATCCCATAGGTTGAAATGTACGTGTGCTGAGCACCTAATTTTTTGGAAGCTAAGCAGATTCAAGTTTTAAAATGAAAAAGTACATTGTAGCTCAGAAAATAATACATTATTTATTAGCTTTGACATTTCCAAAAATTCAAATGCCAAAGCTAAGTATTGGTGAGCTTGCAGTTTTGGATAGAATCTCAAAACCTTTTATGTCTTCTTTTTTTTTTAGAATGAATATGTTGGGTCAGACTCGCCATCCAAACTTGTACATACCTAGCTCCAGAAACAAACTACACTGGTGTAAAGGTGTTACTGGGTGTCTGTACAGGTTATTTGTATGAGACTATGCTCAAATGAGGGAATCGTACTGTTGTAACTGTGGAACTGGGTGTACTATCACACTGGGGAAGTGCAGTATTTTAACTTCAGACACCACATGTAGTTTTGTCTGAAGAAGAAACTGAGAAATTAGAGTGATTTCCACTATTTCAGCCAAAAAAACATAGTTCTTGGAGGCAGCCTACATGACAATGAAACTAAGATAACAGGAACAAAGGAGATGCAACAAAATCTTTCCCAAAATCCTAGAGCACACCCGGAGCTACTCCCCTTATGCCCTGGCAAAAGAGCCCATGCTGCTGTAAAGACTGTGCTTACTGCATCTCACTTGTACCAGGAGGTTAAGGGGTTGTGTCTGTTTAATTAATATGATTGCAGGGAATCATCATGCCAAGAATACCAATAGGGCCAATAGAGCACTTCCCTGAAACTTGTATTTTTTAAACATTTGAGGATTTCCTCTTAGTACTCGTGTGATGAATTGCCAGTAATGCTTTTCTGAAAAGTGGTTTTGAAAAGCCATTCTGCTGCCGTCTCAGTTGTGGCAAAAAGGAATCTGATGAAGCACGCACAGGGACAACTCAAAGATTACCCTTAAAAAGCAGAGAGGGAAATTCTGGACAGGTGGAAATTGGATCCTCTCTCCCACATGCAAACAGTCACTCCTTGCAATAAATTCCTGGGATGCAATTATGGGGGCGGTGAGAGGAGTAACGCTAACTTGCACATCCCCCTCCTTCCAAATTCCGATCTCAGATGCTCTTTTACAAGTCCGCTGAGTTCTGTTGTACTGTAAGAATGCAAAAGAAATCAGGATTTGGCCTGTCCTCTCTTCTTTTGTTTTTGATTCATTGAATTTTATTCCCGTAATTCAATAAATGTGTTGAAGAAGGCCAGAGAGTATGAATTAAGAATGACAGGAGACCACAGGAATCCTGACCTCCTGTCTCACAACCAACCCCCTGCACAACCAACCCCCTGCACCTATCAGCTTTCTAGCTTCTGAAATCATTATAGGTGCTATTGAAATACATCTGGATTCACCCTCTCCATTGCACAGCTAATTGCAGCTTTCTTGAGAACAGGAGCTATCTAGAGACCTCGTTCCATGATATGCCTTTGTTTCTTTATGGATGCTTTGTTTTCTTCCTTTGAAAAATGTGTTTCACTTCAGATGCTTTCATTCTGTCTATTGTAGCAAGAAGATATGTAGTAAAAAAATTTCTCAGCTTGGGATACTAAGAAAACTTTAACACTTATCTGTGGAATGTGTGGTCAGCTTTACTTTGATGGGCACTTAGGTCTATATTTCACACCTAGGTGACAGAACTTGTATTACTTTAAACAGTTCATCTATTTATGCTGCTAGTTTTTGAAGACCTGTCTGCTTTATTGAACCCCACATGCTGGCAAGCAAAGCTACTAGCACTTCATCACCAAAATGAAAGAATTCATTCTGACATTTTTCTATTCCTTGACTATACTGGTAGATCCCATGAAAGCTGATTCCTGTATCTCACAGTGCAGGAAGGGGTGGAAACTGCAGGAGAGAGAAACTCTTACTAGATTTTTCAGCTTTTGGAATGTCACTTGGATTCTTAAAACTTCCCAAGATGAATCCCAGCTCTGTACATCTCTTGTCATTTGCATCTTTTGTTGACATTGCATCAAAATTGCCTTTCAAATGTATCCTTATGTAAGTGCTAATGTATATATATCCTCGCTGAGCTCAGTGAGAATCTGTACACTCAAAGACTGAAACACAGGCTTAATTTGAGTCTATAAATACAAACTTTGCCTATGTGCCAGAGTTCCTCAGTGTAATATTTTCTCTGCCACAGGAGTACAAATTACTTCCCACGTGCACGCCTGCATATTGGACTGAGTTGTCTTCTGTAACTTAATCATGAACAATTGCTCAAATATTCAGTAAAAATAAGTGTATATTGTATTGCTACAAACCCATTCAAATGCATGGCCAACTTTCTAAGAGGTAATCTCTCCGTCAGTACAAATACATGCAGTATCAGAGCAGTCTAATTTTGCCCCATGCCTGCCCAGTGAGTAAACTGACCAATTTACCTTGCTGTAGACATGAGGAAGATTATAATTTTGTTTTACCTATGGAGGTCATAGGGAGCTTAAAGGTACAGTCTGTTGAGTATTCCAGCCATGACTGGTTTCCTTCTGGGACATCTCTTGTTCCTTGAAAAAAGCATACAGGAGAGAAGAAACAGTCTGTCCTTCTATATTAAGAAAAAAAAAATTAACCTGCTCTCTGGTCCTACACCTTTAAAATTCTCTCTGTTGCCTAAAAGAATAATAATAAAAAAAAGAATAAAGAATACATAGAATGGAGCACCTTATCTTATCTTCAGCTGAATTTTCCCTGAAGGACCAAAATCTCAGGTAGGTCTGAAGGAATTTAAAGAATCAATGGCTGTGGCTGTTTTCTAAACACTCAAGGTGATAAAAACAACTTTATCAGAATATTCCCTCTCTTCTACATATTTGCTTTCATCTTTATTTTAAATGTATCATCCTTCACCACTTCAGAAAGAAGCAGGAAAAATGAATGAGGCTTCTTTCTCTTGCAAGTCACTGGTTCAATAATAAAGTTATTTTATAAATTTCACTAAATTCTTAACATAAAGAAGTGAACCTAAGGTTGGAGATAGCGAATCTGTTTTGGGGGCTTTAACTCATTTAAATGATCTGTTTCTCTTTGAGATAATTCCAAATGTGCTTCAGTGGAAGCTCATTGCTGAGCAACAGGGCACCTCATCAAAAAGGTTTCAAAAGAAAAGACGAGGGGAAAAAATCTTCAATGGAGCCTGCATCCTTTTATCCTTGATTTACTGAGCATATCAGTTACCCCCCTTTGTTAAGAGCCCTTTTCATTTATAGGTATAAAATAAATCCAGCCATTTTATCAAGATGTTCTTGTTACCAATCACCAGTATAAATTTTACTTGCTGTAGGAGGGGAAAAGGTTTTGTGGCACAGCAGTTGTCCAATTAGCTGGAGTATCACAGGCAACAAAAACAGTTTGCCCAGTCTCATTTCATGAATTACCTATTCGTACAAGGAAGATGCATTTTCTTCTTCTGGTTTCCTATTTTATTCATAATCCAATGTTTCAATGCCATTGAGAATAGCTAGTTGTAGTGGCAGTGGGTATAGGAGAAGGCATCCATACTGTGCAGGTGGGTTTGAGCGTGGGTGGTAATTTGGAGTGAGATAATTAGTAATCAATAATGAAAACAACACAAGTTTTCCTACATGAAGCAGAACTAAAAAAAGCCTTATTTTCCATAGATGTATGTGCTTAGGCCTCTGGCTTTTCCTATCCCGCTGCAGTAACCTGTCTCTGTCAGGTCCCCTATGACACATTAGCTAGCAAAGACTGCTCAGGTGAGCTCATGGACACCAAATCAACACAATCCCCTCCCTGCATAAAGGTACCATGCATCATATTCCCTAAGAAGGAATGGAATTTGCCTGAGCAAAGACTGAATATTAAGGCAGGGTAAAACATCAATTTCTGTTATAAAATGGAGGATGTAACTGTGCTCTGGAAAACTGTGTTGGATCGAGTTAAAAATGATATTTATGTGGTGCTTGAAAAGTGGCTAAAGACAAAAACGCTATTAACTGTGGAAATATAAGTCACAATAACAGTCAAATCCCCTGCACTGACTATGGCTGCGTGCTGGAACTCCCTTTCTTGGTTCTGGTCTTTTGGAATGTATTCTCCTTGCAAAGTGCATTTCCTTGGTGGCTTCTAGATGAAGATAAGTCTGAAAACTCATGTGATAAATTTTAAGCTTACGAAAAACTTCACAAGTGGATGTGGAACAAGTAGCAGATCTAAAGCAGGCAGCAAAAAAACACTTCTGCTTCATTCAGCCTAATTAAGGGTGAGCTGGAAATTTTTTTCTTGAAATGGAAGAACTCTCACGATCTAGTTGAATGGAAGGTTTTTCTCTATCAGCTGTGCTGCAGCTGGAAGCTCTGAGTTTATTAGCATACATCAAAACATCACGTGCCCTGTGTTTTGGTTCATTCTCACATAAATAGAGATGGTCAGGGATCACTTGCACTCACCTATGTGAGTTGTTGTGTACCCCTTTTCACTGATGACAACTGAACTGTCCCACCTGTTTATGCATACAGCAGTATATATTTATGTCCATAAAACAGCTGTACTTTTATTTTTGTAGATCACAGGGAATAAATTCAGGCTATAGAGTTTTGCATCCCTAGGGTACAAGGTCTGATCCAGGCCAGGTCAGTACAGATTGAAAATTATCTTCTCTTGGCTGTGCAGCGGCTTGCATGAAATGACTTTGGTCTCAATCCAGCTCCCTGTGGATAAGTATGTACATCACAAACCCCATTTCTATCAGCAGTGACTGGCAAATTTGCTGGCACTCTGAGCCATTTTACCATTTTACCTTCACAAACCACTGCTTCAGGTCAGGCTTGGTGGCATGACTGCGTGATCCATTTCAAAATCCCCCACAGGACTTTTTCTAAGGGGCAAAATGCGGGTACTTTGAGATTTCACAGTGGCACCCTTCATAAGCACTGCATTCAACCCAGATTGTACTGCTTCTTTGTGCAATGGCAGGTGCCTTTCTGGAAAGTCAGTCTGCCTCTAAGATGGCCCTGCTTCATGTAGGCTAGGAAACAATGAGCAGCACCGCAGTGCGATGGAACTGGTGGGCTAAACCCAGTATTTCAATAGCAGCTCACAAATGGATTCTTCTGGCTCTGCTGTAGGAGAAGATATCCTACATTCAGAACCCAACAGGGAAGGTCATTATGGGGAGACCTCCTGTGTATTCCCAGGCTTTCAGAATAAGCCGCTCCCCTATTGATTTTTGTATCAATGAACCAGGTGCTTGCTGTCTATTAGGCTTGTTGGCGCTCTCCCCCCGGAGCTCCTATTGACCAATTAGACATTTCTGCTGGAGCAGTGGCAGCCACAGCGTTCAGGAGCCTGTTTTCCTAAACTCTAACAGCACTCATGTGAGCAGCTGGCTGCATGAGCCATAGGGAGGGGTCTTCTTGCACTTCAGGGCATCTGTTGTGTGCTGACCTATTGTACTGGTGTATTTAGCAAGGTCACAGGGTGCACAAGGCACAGTGGGTCTCCCTCAGTTGTGGAAACTGCATCCCTTTCTTTGAAATCAGTGGATTCTTTTGAGATCATTTTATGAACTACTTCTATTTCATTTTGCTTACTCTCTCTTATCAGTGTGTAAGCTCCAGAAATTGTCTGTGAAAGCTCAAATTCTCCTTTGTCAGCCCAGGTTTACCTGAATAACACTGCTAGTTCCAATAGGATTGTCCCAGATATACAAGAGTGGAATTTGTCTCAGTGACTGCCTCTGCTAATGAGAACTGATTCAGTTACACACCGTATGTATAATTTGATAAGAACTGTAAACAAGTCCCAGGTCTCTTCCACTTTCTTCTTATATTTACTTTTACTTCTGCTCTCTTCTGCAGTTTTATTTACCTGAATAATTCCAAAGTTTTCATAAGTGGGTCCAAAGGAAGCAGCTTCACGTAGAAACTTGAAATGTCTCTGTCTTTGTTATTAGCTGACATATTTCCTGTATTTTATCCTTAATTGGCAATGTGTCTGTGTCAAATTGCATTTCTGTTTCTGTAGCCTCATTCATTGTCACTGGAGCTCAGTATCCTGTTCAGACTGAGTCATTTGATCTGAATTTTGCAGAGGAATAAACTGCCTGCCAATAGCAGTGTCTCTATCCATCTATTAAGCTTATAAATGTGTATAGCCTTATCCACACTATCTGTGGATCTATGCATAGAAATGCTGGTAGCTGATTCTCTTGGTAGTTCAAATTGCAAACGAACTTTATTAAAGCCACCTAAGTATAGGATTTAAGTCACTGGTTTGCTTTGCATTTTATTTTCTGTCTATCTACACTGCAAAAGAATGAGTGAAGTTTTATCCTTTAAGATCAGACATGTCTAAGTGGGAAATCCGGGTGTGCTTTTTATGCCAAAGAGCAACTGAACTTCTAACAGATACTGGCCTCTTGCTTTTGGTTTTTGTTTTTAGGAAATGTGTGAAAATGTGAAGAGGACATCTGTTCATCTGCTTGTCTGTGATTGCCAGGTTATTTACCAGCTTTTCAAAAGCTGTATCACAAACCTAATTAGCTTAAAGCTGACATGAAGCGTTATTCATTTCATGCCATAAAGCATCTTTTCCACCTATGTAGATGGTTTCCTTTTTTTGCTTTAGTCCTTCCACATGTGGATGATGCAGCTCAGAGCCCATGTCAGCTGTGGGTGTCAGCATCATCAGCCCATGTTCACCACCCACAGCACTGCTTCTGTCAGTTCAGTGCCCTTAGCAAGAGAGCAGCTGAGGATAGCTGCTGCACGCAGCACATTTAACACCTCCTGGATTCGATCCATTCAGTCTGCATGGACAGGAGCTCGGGCATGCACTGATGTGCTGAACTTTGGCAGTTTCTGCTGCAGAAAGATGCAGGTCTCAGCTAGTGGCCACAGTGATCGGTGCAGGCAGCATGGGAGGGGAGTTTAGATGTAAGACTGTGCTTGGACATTATTATAGTACAGCTATAGAAGAATGCTAAAAGAAAGTTTGTATGTAGTGCTGAATTGTTGGCATAGCCAAACACTAATGGCAGATTTGCAGAATAGATGCATGCTATTGAACGACTGGGTTAGGTGAAAGTTGGTGTTCAAAAAGACAAAGTAATAGACAAGGGGGAAATAACTTTAAATAAGTACCCAAAAAGTGAAAATCTAATTTAATTACTACCACTCATGGAAAAAGATCAGGTAACCACAGCGGATGGTTTTCTGAAAAACTCAAATGAGTGCTCATCACCAGTCAACAAACCAACCAACCCAGAGCACCAGACAGAACAGTTAGAATGACCGGGAAGAGAACAAAACAGGAGAAAAAAAACATTTTTGTGCTATTGTATAAATCTATAATGTATCTAAATGTCAAATTACTGCTTACAGCTTGTCTGATTGCTGCTTATGGAGGATATAATGGAAGGAGCAAATGGTGACAAAGATCATCTTTTATATGGAATAGCTTCTATACAAAGAGTGACTCGATAAACTAGAGCTGGGCTCAGAAAACAGATGGCTGAGGAGCGATGTGATAGAGATCTATGGAACTGTGACGGTGCATAGAACACGAACAAGGAATGATTATTTACTATTTCTAATAACACGGGAACAAGGGGCAAGCAATTAAATGATTGCACAGCAGGTTTAAAGACAAAGATAGTGCTTTTCACAGAATGTGTAATTAAATTGTGAAATGGCTCCCATAAAATGAGAATAAGAGAGTGGGATGATTTTGCTTAGAAAAGGGGTCACCAAGGGTAGCTATGTGAGAGGTCCCTTACATCACAGGGAGGAGGAAGAAGGAATGCCTGTTTGCCATTTATAACAATATAAGAAACTTCCCAATTAAAACCAGGCAGTGGTTTGAAGCAAACAAATAAACATAATTTTTCTCCTTTGTATTTATAATTAAACTGTGGATCTTCTTGCCAGAGGATGTCATATAAGCTGAAAGTATAAATGATACCTTTTATTCCCTGTTTTTGCTAATGTCCTTTCTGCAGAGTTGTTCAGACTTGTCAGCCAGAGCCAAACTGACTATTGCAAAAATGCCAGGAGGCCACAGTCATTGTACAGGACAGATCTTGGACAATGCCGCTCAGGCAGATCAGGAACCATCTCTGATTTCCAGACAAGGGTACTCCCAGAAAACAACTGGTGCAGAATTAGCCAGTTCTGAACTGCTCTGAAGTGCTTCTCCGTATTTTGAAATGGCTAAGTTGCCCACTGTATGGTCAGATCAGCCTCCAAACTGATCTATTCTGCCCACATGTGGGAAAGAAAATGGTGGAACTGCACTTAGCATGTCAGAATCTTGACAGATGGTTGGCCTTAACTGGTGATAAGATGGGATCTGAGCTACCTTGTTGTGGCTTCTTTGCTGAACAGGGCCAAATGAGCTGTTGTCGTTCTCTAGCAGGATCTGTCCTAAACAGGTAGAGAGACAGAAAACGGAACAGCCAGAGCAGTTTCCTTTTTCTTACTCCCACATAATTTGTAACTATGCAGCCACATCTGGTGAAGGATGGTCATAGCTCAAGGGTCTCTGTGCCCCCAGAGTGGTTCTGGCACGAGCAGGGGCAGCATCAGGTCAGGGTTGTCTCTTTTCCTTTTCCATAATGCTAACTCCAAGTTTCTCCATCTGAAAAAGCAGAAGAAAACAGCTTTTTTTCTGTCTTTAGCTGTAGTGTTGAAGGTCTGGTTCTGTCCCACGGCTTGGACACAAGTAGTTTGTGGAGTACATCTTGAAGAGCACATCTAGTATATGTTTCTCATGCATTTAAATATTTTCCACCAACTTGAAATAATCCACATTATTCCTGGGTCATTTTACCTTTTGGGACATTTGATGATATGCCCATGTTTTTTGGAGCATTTTAGATGATGCAGCTGATTAAAGTTGATTATGGTAGCAGCAATGAGCCCTGCAGATGTTTGATTCCATATGACTTCCCCAGAGCTGAGTTTAAAATATCCTGCCTCACCTGAATAAATCTAAAATGGACCTATTCCAGATTTAAATTGCTTTAACTATCGCAGGACCTGGTTATCCAGCTGGCCCCATAATGTATAGTAGTAATCCTCCCGATACAGACATGACTGACCTGCCTTGATAATATATCTTCCTATTAACTCAATCTAAACCCATGTATTATAGATGTTTTCATTTCTCCCTGAAATATCTCTTCCATAAACAATCTCCACAGCTCTTCTGTGAACAGAATTAGGAGTTGTTTTAGCACCTTGCCCTCACGCAGCCAGCTGCTGGGGCTGCCCGAGCTCTGTGCACCCATCTGATTTAGCCTCTGCTGTGTTTTTTGTCCTCTGCGTGGCTCTATTGCTTGTACTCCATTACTGACTGCCTGGGGGAGGCTGTCCTCTCAGGTGTATCACCGCCTCACCAGGCGAAATGTCCCAAGGAAATGATGTAGGAGTTGTTTCACCCAGTCTAAATCCAATCTTCTATTTTTGGAGAGGTCCCTCACGGATAAATGTGTTTTGTGATATTTTATTAGGTGAAAAGTGCTGACTGTATTAAAAAATCTTGTTCAGAGGTTGATGATCATCTTTTTTACTCTCCACACTACTTTCCTTGTGAATACATTTAATTATATGAGGCTGCATTCATTGCCTCCCTGCCACTGAAGTGCTCTGCAGTTAAGGTCTAAGTACTGAACCAGGCAGATACTCAAGGGCTGTAAAGTTAGTCTCCATTTCTTTTTGCCAGCAAGTGTTACATTGATTTACAGAGTGGGGGTCTTCCTGCTTCTTTATTGAAGTCTTTTTCTTATTTTAATGCCCATGTTTAGGTGGCTTGAATAGCAGGAATGGATTATTTTAATTGCAGATAACTGGCTGATATTGGGCATATATTTAATGCAAACTAGAAAACTGTTCCCTTGTGCTGAGGGGGATTACAGTGCTCACTGACAGAAATCCAGCTCAGGCTTGCTGTTTAGTATGAAAAAATCCTTTTTTTTTAATGAAAGCTTTATTTCTGTTTGTTTTTACTTCATTTCATGGAACCAAAAAAAAAAAAAAAAAAAAAAGCCCAAACCCTCATGAAAGTGGGATTTGCTGCCTTTGTTCTTACAGAGTACTGCTGTGTTACAGCAGTTTTGCTGTGCAGGGCATGGTTCCTTTTGGATATACAAGCTTTACAAGCTTGGGGAGCTGAGATGCTGGAGGAGGTGGGCAGTAGAGTTCTGCACACCCTCCACCTCAAAAGATGAGACCCAGCCCACACACAGCCTGATAGTTTTTTCGTGGGGGTTTGCTGCATGTGGATCATGCAGGAAAAAGCTCTCTTACGCCTGGAAGGGTGCGATGGGGATGGTCAGTGGTTGGACTTGGTGTTCTTAGTGTTCTTTTCCAACCTGAGTGATTCTGTGACTCCGTGATGCTTTGCAGTTCTGCACAAGCAGACATGGTGCCCGTGCTGAAAGGCTGCACAAGTTCTCCAGTCTCGATAGGTACAAATTATTCCTCAGGTGGCCAAATCCCACTCAAAGCCTTTTCTAAGCTGTGTCCCAAGGCTTCCCAGGTCCTGTTCTGTGTGGTGGGAGGTTCCTTCTGGGCAGTGGGATAGCAGCTGTTGCACAGAAACCCACACAGCTGGGAAGACTAGGTTGGGTAATCTTTATTTTTGAAGCAGAAATAACCCAAGTATACTGTTATTGTACCTTGGCTCAATTTTGGGGCTGTGCAATGGAAAACATAGGAACCACAATGGAGGAACACCAGGCTTAGGAGCCTGGAAAAGAGAATCTGGCTCAGGTTTTTTTTACTGAGGCAGTAATATGTATTATGCCAGTAGCAGCCTGTGGCAGAATCGAACCCATGGCACACACACATGGGTTTGCAAAATAGGAATCCACCAAATTCAGCCGTATTTTGTACAAAAAAATTGGAAAGTAACAAATCACAAGTGCCTTTGAGATAATCTGTGCTTCCCCCACAGCCCCTGCTGCATAACAAAGGCTTTGGCCACAAGCAGTGAAATGAAGTTGGCACCTCAGATTCAGATCTGCTGGATTTGTGCACATGTGCATGTCAGCTCTTTGTATACTTTTTAGCAAGATTGAAAATGCATTTTATTTTATTTATCTTTTTAATACTGTCAAATAAAACGTTTACAATACTCTTAGTCACTAATCTATATGACCAGCATTTCTCGTGTGCATGTTTCACTGGATACTTCTGATCAAACACCAAATTTAAGAATTATTATCGGTATGACTGATTTTAAACTTGGCATTTACTGTGAAATTTACTGTGTTCATTACTATATTAGCACAAATTCCGAGGTGAAATAAAATGCTGACATCCATGTGTAGAAATGTTTGTAAATCACTGGAAGATTTTGGGAAGAGAACCCATAAGTTCTTCGCACAGCCAAAAGTAGCTGTGCTTCGCCCTCCTGATGTGTCCCAAGTACTGTGGAATCCAGAGAGGGCTGAGATGCCACCAAAGTGCAGATTGGGAAAAGTTTTGCTGTTGACTATTGGAAATATTTAATGACTTAATTTAGGACTTCAGCATTCGGGACTGCAGAGGGTCTTTGGGTGAGTCGTGAGCTTGGGACTTAAAATGTCACTTTTTAAACACAAGAAAAGCTCCATCCCTTTCTGCTTTACTCTGTCTTCTTCCACGAAAGGGGAGAATGGAAAAGGAGACTGAATAAGGTCATCAGTGGTTTCACTGTGCCATTTTAGATGTGTATCAGATTCTAGAGCTGCTACATCATATAATGTTATGAAATGGGCAAAGGAACATTTGTCAGTTCTTAGTAACACTGAGTACCTGCAAACTGAAAGCCTGACTTGTTCTGGGCACAAGATCCCTCCCCAAACTTTTTGCTGCATTATATCGTTACCACCAATAATAGCATCTGCAGGGAGTAATTAGTGACACCCACAGGGGAAAGGAATTCTGCCAGAGGACATCATTATGTCTGAAAACCAAAGATGCTCTGTAGTAAGGTCACGAATAAATTGCTTGAGCTGAGGGTAGAGGAGAAGACCAGTAAAAGTACAAAGTTTCCTACTGCTGCTGGTACACTTATGACGAACACGTTTAATTTGCACTGGAACACCATTAGGGAAATTAGTTTGTTCTGCCAGTTTGTGCTGCTGGATACCATATGTTTACCTTGAGGGAATGTTTGTGGAGTTATGTTGGGTTAATGGTAAATGTCACTATTAAATAAGTAAATATACAGAAGTGTATCTGTGACCTACACCGGTGCACAGACGCTGTACCAGCACACCGGTGTGCCACGTTCCATGTGTACATACAAATATGTGCTTTCAGGTACTAAGTCCATACAGATCAGCTTATCAGGACACACAGACATCGGGTACAAACAGCACCTGCCTTGTTTTTCTCTCTGATCTGTTTACGGGCACATACATACAGCTGTGCCCGTCCCCATTCCACTCCATCACTGCAAGCTGCAAGCGCTGAGCTCGCCCTGCTGCAGGTGGCAGTGCTAATTCACCTGGCACAGAGCAAGGCAAGGGAAGAGCAGGTCAGATACCACATTAAAACCTCGGACCAGGTGGAGTCCCTTTCCAGTTTACCAGAAGTTCCAGTGTTGCCTTTTGCTGTTGCCAGCCCCCTCTAATATTCTGCAGAGGTGCCGAGAGTTTGCAGCACTTCCATAGATTAAACTTTAAGAGCACTCAGCCCAACCTGTCGCAGAGGTCTTTATCATGCAAACTTGACGCCAAGTTCAATAGCAGTCCTGTTAGTCTTCTGCATTGCAGAGGCCTTGAAAAATTGATTTTCTGTTTTGCCTCTGACTTCAGTGGAACCAGCTTTTAGCCCTCCAAGGCAAATTTATTCCTGTAGATTGCAGTACTTCTGAAATTCTTAATTTAATGTCCTTAGAGAGTCAGACTTTCAGAGGGACCAGGCATGGCTGCAGGCTTTGCTGGGTGCTGTTGACCACTGCTGGATTATTAACTCCTCTTACAGTCTGAAATTCCATCCTTTTCCTGTTATAATGCATTTCAAGGCTTTAAAGGCCCGATCCAAAATGTACAGGAGTACATACAAGCCTTGTTATTGAGGAACAGAAAAGAATTCTAAAGATAATTGGCCATTGTTTGCAGCAGGAGTGTCTAACAGAAACAAGCAATCTGATCCTTACTGGTAATGTTGTTAGGGCAACATTAATCCAGTGGAAACACTTTCTGAAGTGGCCAGGGCTTGTTAACACAGCCAACACCTAAGGCAGCAGTGTGTCTTTAAGCTCCACTAATACTGTACAATAATAATTTCTGAGGAAGAAAATCTTCACCTCTGCCTGAACAGAAACAAGACATATTATTGACTGCCATCTGGAAAGATGTATGCTCTGGGCCTCATGAGTCTATTAATATTTGATGCTGATGGATGTGAGCTGGCAGACTGTGTTATTAATGGAGTTTGGTTCCTTGGACCTAACCCTCAATGCATAGGGGAGAATTAACAATAACAAGAATTGTATGCCCAAACCTCTCCTGATACCACAAAAGTTTGTCTTTTAGTTTCAGCATCAATTTGTTAATATTTCTGAAGTACTTAAAGCTATGAAAGGTCACAGAGGTGGCATTAGTTACATTATTGGTGCCATTCATTTTGATTTAAAGCTGTGTTTTTAAGATCCCTGGGGCCATGGATCCCCACTTGTATCTTTGCCAGGTTAGGGTACCCCCATCAGATATGGATTTCCAACAGGGAAAGGCTCACTCCTATTAACTTCTGAGCAATTGTGTGTTGGTAAGGGATACTTTGTCTTTGGTTGAGCTGAGATGCCATCCAATGGGTTTGGATGCTAAGAAGAGGGCAGGAGTATGCTGCTCTACACAAGGAGGGGGGCATTTCCTAGAAATGGCCCTGATGCAGCTCCCAGTAAATGGGAATTTTTCCTCAAATTGAGTCTTATTTGGCCACTGAAATCAGGAGGTAATATACTGGAGATGTATACATATATATCAGGGATATATTTTGATAAACTGGACGTGAGAAGGAAAAATGCTGAAAGAAATGAAGCACTGTTGAAAGTCTGTGATGTCCATATGGATCATTCTGACTTGGAAAATAGAGATGTGAAATATCAAGTTATTTATAGCTGGATTTCTTAATATAGCCTTAACATTTTCAGGGGTATATGTTTGATTGAATTAGCTTCTCCTCGCTATCATGTATACCACATCCAGACATTTCATTAACCTCCCAATCTTAATAGAAAAAAACAAATAATCAACTTAAGAAGCACAGCTGTTGATTAATTTTACTAAATAGGATAGAAATATAAAGTACCATATTGCAAGATTGAAGATTCAGTGCACAACGTTTAAAATCACTTTAATGGAATATATAACTCATTAACAGCTGGATAGACAGATACTGCAGCATTATTCACTTGGGCAGGTGGTGAGAGGGAGGTGGAATTTACATATCTTTAACGGTACCTGAATGCATTTAATTTCATAGGTCATTCTCCCAAATCAAGTTCAAAATGTTAATAACAGGGTGTGCATTTATAATTAATAAAATCTTAGAGCCAGTGCTATAGTTCAAGTGCATTTTCCTCTTATGTAATTAAGAAGTTAAGTATGTTTGGCAGTTGTCACTCAGACAGTTCTGAAGGTCTCACTTGTCGAGCCCAGAGACAGCAATGTCATTAAGCCAGTTATGTTGTCCGTTAAGGTTTGTTTGCAAGCTGAGGGCATGGGGTGGACAGCCAGAATGACCAGCCTCGGGTAGTTCATAAAGTACAGTGCATTAAAGTAGGTGCCAAAACTCAGATGTGTTTTGAGTTGGGAAGAAACATCTCGATGCTTATCCTGTATACGGAACTGCTCCTTCTGCATGGATGACTTGTCTCACCTGTCTGCGTGTCCTCTGTGCAGAGTAAGCGTACAGAAACAGGGGAACCTGCCGTGCCCATGGCCAGGATGTTCCTGCCTGCACCATGCTGGGACACCCACAGAACCCACTGGCCAGCTGGAAGCCCTGGTTCTGTGCCTCCCATGGCTCGGATCTGCTGTCTCAGTCAATCTGGCTCCCAAGGGAATGTGTTCATTCCACACCACTCTGAGCTGCTTTCCTTTTCAAAGACATTTTCTTTTACTCCTAGATCACTAGTTCAAATCCAGGTAGGGTCAGTTGTCATAGAAATTACAGCAGTGCCAGCAGTCCTGTGCTGTACATGAAATGAGTTGGGAGTTCCATTCGCACAAGATACAGCTTTCTAAGTGGCACTAATTGGCTGTCTAATTGTCACACATAGGAGAAAGGCTTAGGATTGATTAGGCGTGGAGGCTGAATGCCCCTCTGCCATCCCGCTCGCGCTGGGTTCCTGTAGCTCATTCTGTAGGCATGCTGGCAGGGTAATGAGGGGCAGCGTGCTTCAGATTTTCTGGCTGTCAAGACGGCACCTTTTAGAGCCAGTCCTTTCCAGGGGAACTTGTTTTACTCCATCAAGGTCAAAGACAGCATCTTTTACAAACATTGCTTTCACTCAAAAATCAGGGGCTCGCAGGATTTACTTCTGAGCAGTCCATATATTAACCATTTCATTTACTTCTCCCTAAACCGAAGTTTTTAGTATAAAATAGGAAGAGTCTACTGGTGCCACACAGAGCTGCTGCAACAAGCACATGGATTTGTGATGCTCAGAAATCTGCTGCTATTTCCTGTTAACATCTCAGTGTCTGGTGCTGTGATGTACGGGTGCTGGAGGTACTTGCCATGGCATAGGGAAGCTGACATTTTGCGCTTTTATCTCCTGAAAAATGGATGTTCCTATCACACAGCGAAGACTCTCACCTGCAAAAAATACATTTTGACCAGTATTTTTTCCCTTGAGCTATGATATAGGTCACACTCTGCAATGTAGTTACTATTTAACTTTGGAGCAGAGTAGCTCTCTCTGACATAAGACTAAATTATTACACTTTAACTCACTGGAGAAATAAATATAGGAGCTCATTTGTGCTGTGGAAGTCAAGACTACAAACTGAAGAAAGTGGAGTAAAAATACCTTACATATGCTAACATTTGTTGGCCAGACGATGGGACTCAGTGTATATTGTCTGTATATATATTCAGGGCTGAAGGGGTCGTATCACATTTTAACTCCCTTGTTCCATCAGATGAATGACATTGGTAAAGATGCACTTCTGCTTTCAGCCGCAGGAGGTAATCAGTACATACAGCCGTAATTTACTGATGACATTTTCTGTATTTCTGTAACATGTAAGTTTTTATCCTCCTTTTCCTTCCTTGCCTCACACCTAGAGCAGAAATGGGACAGAGACTGATTTTATCTTTTGCTCTGCATGCTTCCTCTCTCTGACATGTGCATCACACCTTGTTCAGCATTCTTCCCAGTGTCACCATCGCATGCAAATTAGCCAAAAGCAGATGTACATACCAGCTATGCACCACAAAGGTCTCATCCACATGCCATGTAAGTTTTCCTCTCTGCCAGGCTGTGGAAGATGAGCACGCAGCAGATCCTTTAGCTTTTAAACAGCCATGTTCTTAGAATATATTTTCCAGGAAATGCAGAACAATCCTTGCATGGTTTCAGACTGTATATTTTGTGATTAGTGTTTCATAAGTGATGTTTTGCTTAATGATCCAACATCTGTTCTAGGAGGTTTGTTTTTGTAACTTACACACCTCCTGCTGAATGAACGCCAGAAACTTGTCCCTTTCCTCCAAGTCAATCAAAGCACTAATTGCATCATAATCACGGGAAGCCGCAGTGACTGCTGAAAGTGCTGAAGATTCAGCAATCAACTCATAACACTCTGCTCACTGTTTCGGAAGAGAAAGCCTCCCTGTGCAGAGATGGGAATTTCCTGAATTCAGATTTCTTTAGCTGACTCTGTTTTTTCTGGTTTGCAGGGAGATGACTGCACCATTACCTGCATGGCAGGAACCTATGGTACCAATTGCTCATCAGTTTGTAATTGCAAAAATGATGGTGCCTGTTCCCCCGTCGATGGTCTGTGCATTTGCAAAGAAGGTAAACAAAATTCACATTTAACAGTCTCCTACAATTTGGCATCAGTGCTTCTCCCCTTCTAACGTGGCACAGCTGTGCAGTCAGTAACTCCGCTATTTATTTGTGCCTGTTGGTAATTCAGAGCCCTGCCCCAGGAACAAAACTCAACAAGGGCCTGACTGTATGTTTTGTCTCTGCCCTGAACGAGGGCCAGGCTTAACTGCAGTGCTGCAGGAGCAGACCCCGCAATGAAGTGTGCCTGCAAGGACACAGCTTCTTTCTAAAGGAAATGTGAAGCAATCACCAAACAGGGGTTTTGCAGTGTGATTTTTTTGAGAAGGAACAGCCTCCTGCCTGCCCTTCCTTCAGCCCGGTGAACTGTCAGTGGGCTGCACCCGGCTGGTTGCCATCTTCTGGTCATGGTGACAGCTCACCCATGTGCAGGTGACCTCTGCCCAGCATGGGGCTGAGGACATGGCTGTCCTTTGTCTGGGAAAACATGAAGTCTTGTCTGTTCTGGAGATTGCAAGAATCACCAATTTTTGTACCACGTATACGTCCATAATTCCTATACGTGCTTGGTAGTGACCCATATTTCCACTTAGGAGATCTTGCACGCTCCGGAACGTGGTATCTCTGATGTTCCATGTGCAGTGGTGTCTTCCCCCAGCACACCGACATGAACTATCCTGTATAGCACGCATAAGCCCTAAAACAGAAGTGAGGCAAACAGCAGTAAAATCTGGCATTTCAAACATGAATTAATGAATCACTGTAGAGCCCCATTTAATGAGGGCGTATAAACCATGAGTTACTGCTCAACTCCATTACATGCAGCTGCAGTGTAATGAAAGCCATTGTGGGGTTGGTCATTAAGACTTGAGTCTTAATGGTTAGAAATGATGGTCTTGGTCTTTTTGTGTGTGTGTGTGTGTGTGTGTGTGTGTGTAATAGCCTCTTTATATTAAAGAGCCTTCTCAAAAAAAATACAAGGTAAGAAAGAAACAAACAGCATTGAATGGCAAGTGACTTGCATTCAGCAAGTTTCCCGCAGACGTTGCTGTGCTCTCTTGCTGCCTGAGCAGTTCCTGAAGAGATATCAGACACAGCCACCTGGCAAACAGCCACACACAGATGTCTGCACTGCCCTTCTCCACCTATGGATGTTGGCAGAGGAAGCTGGGAGATCATAACCAAAGGGCCAATCTTTGACCCCGTGGTTGGTGTCTTAATTTACCCTAAGATCAGGAGGAAACCGGCCCTAGAATCAAAGAACTGCAGTTCACAAGGTGCCTTTCTTGTCTCTTTTTTCTGTACTGTGCAGGAAAAAGGCACTAAATCTGCCCTGGAAAACATGCATGACACCTTTGCAGGGAGTTTTAAATCTTGTAATTTAAAGAAATATTACTTCTTCTGTGCTAACATGCCTAAATCTTTCTCTCTCCAAACTTTCTGCAGGATGGCAAGGAGTGGATTGCTCTATTCCATGTTCAAGTGGAAGTTGGGGTTTTAACTGTAACCAGACATGTTACTGCACAAATGGAGCAGCCTGCAGGCCAGCTGATGGCTTCTGTCTGTGCTCCCCTGGCTGGCAGGGGGACTACTGTGACCAGCCATGCCCTGTAAGTGTAACCAGGATGGTCTCACTTCCCCTTTTAAACCATAGTCCACATAGCTCTGCTAATCACACAGGCTCAGTATCTCATTTTGTCTGTGGATATCTGTAGGAAATCATGTATAAATGACAGATTGTGGTTTGAGCAATCGAGTCGATGTATTACCTTTTGCACTATATTTTATCAGAGCTATTGCAGCGTTATCTGCATTTTCTGGAGCATCATTTTTTAAAGTGATTCCTCATTTGGTTCTCTGTAGAAATTTTAGGCACTGAGTTGTTTCTATTTTCTCTGTATGTTAATTTAAAAGATGCGACTCAGCATTAAGAGGGACATGATAGATGATTTTGCACATTTTACAGCAAAAAACCTGATTACTGAGAGACTTTTTTTTATTTATATTTTTGGAAGGATGGAACATATGGTCTTAATTGCAGTGAACGTTGTGACTGTAACCACGCAGATGGATGCGATCCCGTCACCGGTTACTGCTGCTGCCTTGCTGGCTGGACAGGTAAAATGAGCAACTCTATAAAACTTGGGAATATTTCTGTTTGTTTGTTTCTTTGTTTATTGCTAATGCATCAGTCATAGCGCTGAATTTCTGACTGCAAACTCTTAGGTAATAGGCTGAGACAAGCTCAGCTGAATTTACCCGTATTTAAATCACTCGTGATGGTGACAGAAATCGGCATTTATTAAATTTGTATTCAAATTAGTTGAAGATGGCTCCAAACCTGGAGCCAGATGTTAGCCTTCTGTAACGAGAATGCTCGGGAGGGATGCAGATTGTATGGAAATCCTGCAGTGTTTTTCTCCTTGAATGACCTTTTCCACAGGGGTTTCGGTGCCATAATGAATCCTGTGGCCGTTGTACGCGAGATGCAGATAGGTGCCGTCTGGATGCTGAGAGTCACTACAGCTGCTCCATCATACAAACCAGTTTGTCACAAACTGTTGTCTTTATGCCCTTTTCCCATGCTTCCTGTTGCACAGAATGGTAGCGATGGAGAGCGGATTAAAGCTGGTTTGATAAAGAGTTCTCTTGATTACACAGAGGCAGAGAGAAATCTTGAGTGAAGTCTGAAAGTCCAGGTAGGAGAGCTCAGTACGAGCAGCCCTGCACTTGACTCCATCCTGATCTTTGCTAGCTTTTGACAGCTGACATAAACAGCAGAGGGGGACAAGTTATTGATCCAACCAATATTTCACACTTAGCTGCCTAAAATACGAGTTAATCTCCCCCTAGCTCTCTGGAGAGTCCCTAGAGGGAAATAAGCTTATATTCTTGCCTATATCTGCAGAGCCACCGGCAGCACTGCTAGTCAAAAATGCATTGGAATTAACAGCATTCATTTGGAAAATTCAATTGTTTTTCAAACAAACACAAGTTGGAAGAATGTATGGAGCAAGGCAGGCTCAGGCAGCCAGCAGCAGGAATGCTGTTACCTCACATCTTCAGTTATGCCTTAGACTAATTCACGTCCTCCATTTCTGATGGACAGATCATCACTCACTGTACAGCCCAGCTCTTAGAAGCATGAGGCAAAAGGGACGAAATTAAGCTTTTACTTTACAATGAAAAACATCCTTTTAGAATTAAATTAAATGCAAAAATATGAATTTCTTTTACGACAGAGTTACTTTTCAAAGATGGTGAGCATGCATCCCTGGAAAGGGCTTTCTGCCCACTGCAAAATGCGTTCTGTAAGCTCACTACAGCCCACCCCAGCTTGTGTTCTTCACTCATGAACTGCATTCATCATTCCTTGAGCCTCTTTGCCATCACATCCATCTGTCAGGCTTTAAAACTGTACTGTGCTTTATTTATAACCACCAGAAAAACAGTTGATAGGTTTTCCTGTAGTCACTGTGAGTTTCTTAGAGGGGCAAAAATGGTTTTGAAAAGTACAGAGAATTAATATATATTTATTTATTTAGTGTATGGGTTTATTGCACATCTTTATGTATGTAGCATTTCAGAGGAAAGTGCAGATACACTTTGCAGACTGAAGTTGTGGCTTTTTCTCAAGGCATTTGGAACATATACTCCACACTCACAGCACTTGCATATCTGTAATTGTACTTCAAGTGCAGTTACTAATTACTCCAACTAAAGGTAAGAATGAGTTCTGTGACGGGCCCCTCTTTTGGTTTCTGTCCTGGGTGAGGTGACTGTGTATTAACTCGCTGGCCACTTGCTGCAAATGAAACACTTTAACCTTCAGTGTGTCCCTGCAGTTCTGGAGCTCCCTTCTTCAGCATCACGTTTCTGTGAGGAAAATATTACATTAGCATTTGAGACCAGGTTGGAGCTGAGATGTTGACAGAATCGTGTAAGGTGTGCACTGGAAATGCTGATAGACAGACAGAGCCTACATGTGTTTTGCCAATTCTGCATTCAATGTTTTTTCCACTTGGCTTAGCACGAGACACAAGGATAAATTCTGCTCGTGCTACTTTGAAAGTATGTAATTTCAGAAACTCTTCAGCTAGATAATTATATTTTCATATTAAGGAGTGTGGCATTGGTAAAAGATTAATCTTATTTCTAGTTGTTGTGAACTGGCCCATGATGTGTTTTGCAGTATATTTTATAAATATGATGTGATAAATAATTCAGGCTTAAATTTGTGCTTTCGGAGTTTGGTACTAATTAGGCATGGCCTGAAAAAGATCAGAAAAGTTCAGCATCATGGAACATCTGAAGGTTTTCCTACCCACTCACACAGACAGAGAATTCACATGGCTTTCTGATCCTAATGGCCACAAAACTTCATCTGAAACAGCATATTCTGTATGTTCATCCCACATGTGGGACTCCCTGCCTTGATGTCGGTGTTCTGCGTGTAGATCAAGGAGAAGATTGAGCCCATTTTCTTTAAAGTAGTTTTCAAGATGTTGCTGGTAGAAACCTTGGGAGACTGATAGATGGTTGGAGCATAGAGGAAGTCTGGAAAAAGAAGAAAAAAAAAGGAATAAAAAGAGTAACATACAATATAAATTAATAGCAGTCTGCCACCCTTGTCTGCTGTTATGACTGCCACTCATCCAGAGTCTATTATTCAGGGCATTGCTCTCCTACTCTTCTGTGTTTTAACAGCCCAGTAAAGCTAGTTTTGGGAGCAGAGAACACCTGGCAGAGTGGAAGATGATGAAGAGATTGCCATGTCCCATCCAGGATGTTACAAAGCTGTGCAGATCAGCTCAGCACCAAAATAAGCACACTGGCAGTAAGCTGCTTACACATGCATGTAGATTGGCCATTAAATTCAGTGGGGAATTAATTGCACGTGCACAGCTGAAGGCAGAAGTTAGACTCTGAGATGGATCAGGCCTGAAGCTGCTTGCACCGTGTCGGTATTGCTGAAAACCCCCAGCCAGGCACACAGGCACACTGTATCACAGAGAGCCTTGTAGACAGCATGGAAAGTGTAGCACCTGTACTAACAGCACCGAAACCACACTCATGGGAAGATGCTCTTGTGTGGTGCAGGTGAAGTGAAACTTGTTCAAGAGTTGGCCAAATTCAGATCTGCAGCTGCTGGTACAGTGCAGAGCTGACTTTTGCTGCCCAGGAAGAGGATGTCAGATGCTGTAGCCTTGCAGTGAGGGAGATTTCCAGCTTTCACATGCTTAACATAGTGAATATAAATACTTCCCTTGAAATCAAAAGAAGATTTGTACGTGTCTATCACTAGGTTAAAGAGGAGAAGTGTAGCCCCCAGCAGGATCAAGTCTTGACTGATGGGAGTGATTGCTTTCTAAAGATTAATAAGGGTCTCTCCACTCCAGATCTGCCATGCATTTTAGATAGATACTCCTTTTGTGCTTGCAGCTGTGTGTATGTGTGCACACATACCTTAAAGCTACCAGTCATTTGCAGGAGAGGTGCTATTTTGTGTACATTCAGGTTAAAATGAAGATGCTTGAAAACGGAGTGCTTCAGTGCTAATTGCATTTGGTTAATTAGAGATCTCACACACTCTGAATCCTCAGAGAGGGTGGAAGTGCAGAAAAGCTGCATGGCAGAGCATTTCCTGGGAGTCCTTTGAAGCAAACAGGTAGCAGGGAGGCAGGCGTGAGTCTGGTCTCACTGCTTTCCAGAGTGCTCAGTAGCAGCAGTAGGGTCATAAATCTCAACCAGGCTCCTCTTACTTAAACAGCTAGTGGCTGGCAGTGGATTGATCATAGGATCATAGGATCACAGCATGATTGGGTTGGAAGAGACCCCTCACCCCCCAGCTCAGGCTGCCCAGGGCCCATCCATGGCCTCAGGCACCACAGGGATGGGACACCCACAGCTCTGGGCAGCGGTGCCAGCATCTGACCACCTCTGAGTGAAGACTTTCCCATGACATCTGATCTGATCCTTACCACAAATGGCATTCTGATGGATTCCAAAACCAATTCACACTGTGTAGCTTTGTGCTGGTTCACGCAGTACCACCTCCCACGTCTCAATCCATCACACGTTACAGAAGGGAAAGCCTCAGGCCTGGCTAATGCTCACAGCAAGCTCATTTCTTCCCTGAAACAAGTCGATGTGCTTCAAGTTAATTGTGGCAGCGTGTGTTTTGTTAACCTTTGAGATATTAGAGTGGGATTAAGTCGGAAGCAGTCTGCGGGGGGATATGTTCTGCTCCCGTAAATGTTGGGGTCACTTAAAAACCTGTTTATCTCAATTCCTTTAATCTGTGATGCTGTCTTATCTGAGCCTGGGTTGTGTCTTTCCTGTTTCGTATCGCTGTCTGGCTTTCTGTGGAGAGCTGTCATCCTGATGCTATCACAGTTATCCCACTGAACTGCTGAGCTGATGCTTTTCAGATCACCCAACACCTAAGTTTATTCAGGAGGGGTCAGCATCCCCAGAATGCGTGGGGAAATGTGGTGATGGTGTAGATGTGGGACGGAAGGTAAAGGAGTGTGCATCCCACTGTAAATTATAAAGGAACTCCTCATCGGTTTCCCTTAATTGATCTGGATGGTATGAACATTAAATATGGTGGCAGAGGAAGATCCATCGCGTTACCATGTCGGTATTTTCCCCTTCAGGCTTCGCTCTTGTCTCCTAAGAGCAGCTGCAACATACACAAAAGGGGAATATATCTTTCGCTGTCCTTTACATCTTCAATAACTTCCATACTTTGCCAACAACATAAACCCTAATTGTTTGTTATCGTGTCCAGGAGCACTGCACAGTGGCTGTGGTAAGCTCAGGTTGTAGGGATTTGCACCTACGATTGTATGTGGGGGCTTATGGGGTCAGGAGCGTCAGCTGGTCACAGATAAGGGGAGCTCTGAGGAATGAGCCTCTGCATTTGCAGGCTGCAAGTGACATCTGCGCTGTCACTCAAACACAGAAACATGTTTCTTCCCTCCTGTGGACACATTAATTCAGTAAAACTGATAAGGCTTTACTCAAGGGAAGGCCTTTTTGAATTTTAAAGGAACAGTGACCACTTTGACGGTGAGCTCTAAAGTATTTTTAACTTCACTTTTTCTGAGTTCTCTGCATGAAGGTGATCTTTCAAGACCAAAAAAAAAAAAAACCTTCTATGTAGTTTCCCATAAAATACATTTTGTTTATATTGATTTGACTTTTCCAGCAGTATTTAGTGTACAGTTTTAAAGCCGGATCCTGTCCCCAGCTGAACTAGTTTGAAGCCAAAATAATTCCGTTGCCATTAATAGATCTCCAAGCACACACTCCTATAATTGGTAGCTGAGTTTTCTGCACGCCTTTAAAACCAGAGAAAATTGAGGACCGATTTTGATGTACCTACGGGTTCACAGCAGAGCAGATCTGCAGTGTGTTCCAATCCATAATGCTGGGGGTTGGCTCTGTCGTGCTTTTCAGTCGTGCTCTCTCACGCTCCCTTGGTTTGTAATACCAAGCCTAAAATACCAGAATGGAGCAATAGTAATTTCCTATTAAACATGCATTTTCTAGATGTCTAATCCCATTATCTAAACCATATTTTGCACTTATCACTTTTGGCAGTCTTATCCCAGATTTTTAAATTAATAATTTATTTCTGTGATTATTCTGTATCCTTACATTAGCTTTAAACAGGCAGAAAAAGCTAGAAATGTTAAGAGTCAGTCTAAAATGATGCAGTTTAGTCTCTCATCTGGCAGCTTAGTCTCTTCTCTGGCCTCAGCTTTGAAAAGTGAAAATCTTTTCCATATGAAAAGGTATGCTTACTCTCTGGGTTCGACAAGTGTCCTTTAGCCTATGAATGTAACATAAGCTTATTAGAAATTAGCTTTAATTTTTCATTGACTTAATTTCAAGTGAGTTGATAAGATTTTAATGTCAGGCTGTGCTTAAAAATTCTCTCTTTGACAGGAACCTTTAAGTATGGCTCCTGCTGATAGAGGGCTAATTTTCAAAAATATGAATTATGAAGTTCTATCAAAGACATCGTGGATGCCCTGACATAAATTATGTCAGCGCCTTCCTTGGCAGGCATCTAGGAGGCTCCAGATTCTCATCTAAGGGGGGTCTGGTTGTGTTTGTCCTGCGCCAGTTTTAGTACATATTTCACCTTCCATGAAATCAGTTGGATTTTTGCCACTCATTCAGTGGGAGTTGGATCAGACCCTTACGCTATAATTAGAACCTGCAGCAGGCCTACTGCTAAACATAAGCATGCATGCAAATGATAAGCAGCATTAGTCTTAGAAATACAGAAGAGATGCAAGTTCATTTAGCTTTGTGTTTATTTTTGGTTTTATTTTCACTTCTGAAAGGACAGCTTTTAAATTTATACGAGAAGATAGAGCTTGGGTGTCATCTGGGGTTGAACTAATTTAACAGGTTCTGAAAAATGAAGTTTGATGCTGGAGATATTCGGCTGTTTTCCATGCTAATATGGAGGCATTCTATATATAAGCTTGGCTGTGTGTACAATGCATTCACCTATAAATAAATGTGGGCGAGAAGCAGAGAAAAAATTATTTGCGAGTATTTCAGCAGACTAAATAGTGGATGCTGGCATGCAGTCTGCGAAGGAAGAAAAAGGAGAGATCATTCAATAAACAGCCAAGAAGCTGAAATGCTGTGTACAGATGCTCCCGGTGAAAAGTGTTTGCAGTGATAAAAGTGAATCTCTTCCTTCTCCTACACAAGGGGGAAAAAGTGGACTTTCATGCAATGATGTTCAGCACAGAAGCCTTGCACACATCCAGTTATACAACAGCTCTTGCTAAACTGTGTTCCCACCTCCTGGCCTGGGGATTGAACCTTTTACAAGGCAGGAAATACATTTTCTTCCCACTTCCAGATTGCTCCCTCCTGATCGCCTGCTCTTGGCCTGCTTGCATCTTCCCCAGGTTCCTGCTCCTCCCTGGCCTGATATCATGGCCAGAGTTTGAGAAGCAAGAATTAGGAAGGACGTGTGCTAGAGGTGAAGGCAGCCAGGGTGGGGGTTGCCTCCTGTCAGTGCTTTTCCTCCAGTATCCTTTCTGTTCCTGGCAGCTCTTCTTCCTGCAGCAGTGCACTCAGGAGAGTATCTTGTAGCAAAGGGAACTGGATGATCCTTAATTTTAGCAAACATTTTGACTTACTCCATTTCTTATGAGGTAGGTTCTTGCCTCAAAAGCTTTTATTGCATAAATTCCCTGAGTTAGGTGATTCATATCTGGAGTTTTCTCTAGATAATTAAAAACAGGGGTAGGATTAGTGCTCCACAGAGGTGCATTAGACTGCAAGTATATTACTTTCAGAAAAACACTTACATTAATGGGTGCATAAATCGCCTATGCAATGATGAGAAAAGAGACAATTCAGAATATTTCACTGGCTGCAGGGAAGGGCTTATTCTTCATTATTTAGGGCCAGATTGTGGAGCTTTCATTTAGACTGATGGGTGTCTCACATAGGAGCTGCCCCATTGAAGCCCACTGGTGAGCAATGCTTAGTATGGCTGAAAGGTTTCTGCAGCACAGGCCTGGAAGAACTTTTACAGTTAGAAGAGTATTTTGGAAACAGCACAGAACTTTGTAGATAATGCGGCTGCTGTTACTGCTGTTGGAATAGTTTTGCTATAAAAAACAAAAATAGCTTATTTGCTGACTGGATGAGCAGCCATCAATTCTTAATGTTTCCATTTAATTTTATGGGAGATCCCGTTATGTTTTCTTCTATCTGCTGCCCTCCCCAAACCGATTTTCTAGTTCTTCGTCATCCTTAAACGCTGAGTTATCAAGAATTGTGCTGCGAGGTTTGCCTCAGGTAGGAATAAACATTATAATGCAAAAGATGATAGAAGAGCATCAAGGATTCTTTACGAGCTCGTGTTCGGATGCTATCATAACACCTCCTTAACAACTGATCCAGAGCTAATAAGACAGCTTTATTCTTATGTTCTTATTGAATTTTCTTTTACCTTTTATAGACTGAAGCAGCAAAGTATTCACTTAGGAAAGCATGCTGATCCAATCTCAAACACAATGCTGATTTAAGTAGAATTTATAGATGAAACATAAACGTAACAGCAGTAAGTACTGTGGAAGGAGAAGAGAATGAGGTTAAACAAAAGGTGAACATACAAATACAGAAATCACTATCAGAAATAAATGTACAAATTAGGAGACCAAAGCAAGACATCCAGGGGACCTCTGTGTGGCACAGCCACCAAAGGATGTCTGCAGAAGGGACAGACCTTTCTGATGGACAGAGGAGGGACTGCATGAAGGAGCAGCCCATTCTGGAGATCCCAGTCAGGATATATTTCCATACCCCTTTCAGTGCCATCGGGTGCTTGCTGCCCTGCTTCCAGCCTCATTAAAATAGCCTTGCCATCATTTTCACCTTTCTAATTGCCAAGCTATTTTCTGTTATTGAAGCAGTGTTGCTGCAGTTGAGGTTGTGCCCCTAATTGCTGTGTTGACCACCAGTAAGTTCAGCATTCCCAATCAAAGCCAGTGTGATAAACCAAACTTCAGGCCTCACAGCACTGCCAAAATCCAGTGCCTGTTTGTGCATAAAATCCACTCTTTCCAGAGCTATTCAAATGCCAGAGATAAGAGATTATTATGACTTCATGTCATGTTGAAAGACAGGTGGAGGAGAGCACAATGTTTGTGTTGGATTCAAATGTCTGCTGAGATCATTCCTGTCATGCTAATTGATGCTGCATCTGTCTTTAGATTGCGATTACTGGGGAGAGGAAAGAAAAAAAAAAGCAGAAGATCTTATTCAGAGAAGTAATTACAGTTGTACACTGGTAGATAGAAAGTACATGGGGGGATGGGACCGACATTCTGTAATTTATCACGTTCCTCCATCCCTGAAAAACTCTGTGATGCTGGGCAGTGCAGCAGTCCTGCTGCAGGAACTGCTGCCATGGGAATTGCTGTGGTCAAACGTGGGGCACAGGTTCTCATTTATTCCTTCCAATTTTGTTCTTCTGTTGTGTTTGGAGCATTAGTTTCCAACTATCCAGAGACGAGGCAGACAAACAATAGCAGGCTTTATTAAGAGCCAGGGAGGTAATCCCCAAGCCTGAGAGCAATTGCACGCGTAAGCTGGAGGGGGAAGAAAGGGAATTCTGCTCTGTCTGCCTTTCCAAAAATTCACCTTCTGAAGTCCTTCAGTGTGATATAGTTACAGGCAGTACTAAATCTGCATTACTTTGACAAACTTTCATTGAAGCCATTGAGGATTATTAATGGAAGCAGTATACTAAGCCTCTCTACAGCAGATGCCGTATATCCCAGTGGTTTGGCTGTGGGCTTTTTTTTTTTCCTTTTTCTTGTTCTCACTTTTCTTCGTGGTGGTTGTGTGGATGCTGGCTTTGATGCTTTCATAAGTATGTTTTAATACAGAGAGCCAGTCAGGATGCCATCTTCCTCTTTGCACTTGAGGTGGAATATTAGGAAAAAATTATTTTCAGAGTGGTAATTGTGGTAAGAGTGGCATTGGAACAGGGAAAGTGGTGGAGTCACTGTCCCTTGGAGTTGTCCAAGGGCCATGGAGATGTGACACTGAGGGACATGGTGGGTGGGCATGGTGGGGATGGGCTGGGGTTGGACTTGGGGATCTCTTCTCCAACCTCATTGATTCTGTGATCACCGCACAAGCCACCTGTGGTGCCCGTCCCTGCACCAAAGATATTCCCAATCCGAGGCAGCAGTGGTTTGGCCACTGCTGGCCAATTTATTTGGTAACAAATTATCCTGAAATAGCTTTAGGCACAGACAGTGTGGAACTGCTCTCCCGTGTGGTTATTCCTTAACAGAGTGCAGTTGTGATTGCTGTGGTGGGTGAAGGTTGTGTTTTTCACAGCATACACAAGAGCAATTCAGGCACTTAGTACAATTTTCTTGCCCATTGTGTGCAAAGTTAGAAGGTGTGGGCAGGTGGGAGTAAATTCTGTGAATAGAGCAGTTGAAAGGATAGACCTGGAAATCCTGCTTGAGAGTGTCTGCAGCACCCCAAGTCCACCCTGGGGTGGGGGGATCGTGGCTGCTGTTTCCAGGCTGGATTCAAAGCCTCAGCGGATCCAGCTCTTGCCTTGGCTCTGGCTTACTGCATGGTGCCCATTGCTCCCATGTAGGGTGAATAACTATGATTTTTATGTAAGTTAAGTGATTTTCACTTACATTTCACTCCCAGAACATTGTTTAAGAAGGTCTTGGAAGCATAATTTCATGCTAGTGTCTGCAATTGTGAACCACAGCCTCAGGCGGTGAGAGAATTTCTTGGTATCTAGGCAATAGAGTTTATGTATAGAACTGCTTCTTGCAGCTTTGGGGGCTTATTCTTCTGCTAGTTGTCTTTCTAATCTCTACATCATGCTTTTGAAACAAGGAATGTGTTCGTAAGTTAGGAATCTGCATATGTGACGTGAGATAAAGACGAGATGTGTCAACTTCAGCATTTTTTATATTTCTGGAAATTGAAAACTAATTGCTTATCAGAAATGTTCATCAGCAAGTTCCCAAGCAAAGGTGAAAGTTTTATGTTCAGAAAGCTTGCTGCTTCGCTGCCTCCGATTGTTCAGTAGTTAGGGAGGAACAGGCTCCTCCTTCATCTGCTGCCAAGTCTGGGAATTGTAAAATTAAGGGGCTTTTTTTTAGCACAGCTCCGTAAGACACGCATGTCCAGATGCAATTTTAACTTCTCATTTACATTTGCAATTCAATGCGTGTAGGAGCCTCCAAAAATGAAGTCTTCCACGAGAATTAACTTGGAGTAATATAAAGTAATAAAATTGATTGCGGCCCCTTCTCGGTTGTCTTCTGAAAATTATTAAACAAATACAATCTGTAATGGGTATCAGCATCTTCTAGAAGGTTTCCTTTCCCCTCCCTTTACATTTTGTTACAACAATCAGCTCCACAATGACTCATTGCCTTCGTTAGGAGCGGGAAGACATCCCTCATTATTCATTACTAAAGGAAGGACTTTGCTGCTGCAAGGGACAGCCACGGCATCCTAATGCAGCTACCTTACCAGAGAAAGGAGTCAATGTCATTCTTCCCCAAACTTTGCTGAAAGAGACAGGAAATAATGCTGCTTAATTGTCTCCATTTATAAATAGCTCATTCACAATAAGAGAGCTGCATTTTTAATACTGCAGTCAGGAGGAAAAGAGGCACATTTTCCCACTTTGCATCTGAATTTCGTTTCTGGGAGCTTGCGATCAGCCTTTAGAAGCTATGAATGATCATACAAAGATGCACAAGTATGAAATGCATTTATTTACTTACAATTTACAATTAATTTTTAATTACAGAGCACTGCAGATGTATTACGTATTACACAGCATTTACTGTTCACATAATGCAGGGATTTCCTGGGGAGTAGGGAGGGCTGTGCTAAAGCTGCTGGTTTTCTTGGTTTTACTAATACAGATGTTCTTCCTCTCTTTTTGCTCTCCTTTTTTTCAGTTATCTTTTCTTAAATATTAAGTGATTGAGCTTGTATTATGTTTTTATTGTCTTTTAATGTGGTTTTTATTAAGCTTTATAACACAGACCATGCTTCTTTATAAATAAAACTATGACCATGTATTATTAGAAACCCCATTTCCAATTGCATTTTTGCCAGACTTGGTTAGATTTTCTAGGAAGGAACATTATAATTGTGTGATTAATCTTCAGAAAGGGGAAATTTTGGCTCTGCAGTATTTCTTACTGTATTAACTTCAGAGATTTATAAAACCAACTTGAAACTGCACTGTAAGTGTGTTTATAATGACTTTTAGCTGATTTAATAATCCTCAAAGTTTGGTGACCATACAGATCGCAGCTTCACAAACGCAGTCCATTACCTGTAGCATCCAGATGAAGTTATCAGAGGTGTAGGAAATGACTTGGGATTGTGTTTCTCCTTAGCCATGCACTAATCCAGCCTCTGGCTGGGGCTCTCAGGGTCCTTGCCTGCATTTATCCCATTATGCAGCAGGGACATGTGCATGGATGATAAAGAACATCTTCATGTTGCAAGTCGAGCCAGGGCATGTGTATGCCATCAAATCTTGGTGGAGCAGTCGTAAAGCACCCGGTGTGCTAATGTTGTTAGGAACATTTTCAAGCCAGTCTGTGATTCATTTTTTCTGTCGTTATCAGTAACTCAGTGTGCTGCTGCTAACGCCACTCCCTGCAGCTGCACTGCTTAATGTCTCTTTTAGCTCACGATCCTCCAAAATTTTTTCTATCCAAGGAGCCCTTGATGATGCAGATAGCGCTGCTAATTGCAGGTTTGGTGATGCCTTATCCCAGAGGAGTAAGAGTCTCTTGAGCAAGTGGCAGTGCGCTGGATCAAATCCTGAGCTTACATCCATGTGACAAGCCACGGCGTAGGGCTGTTTTTAAAAGTCACCCGTTTAAACAAAAACCAGCTGAAACGACGCCAAGAGCCTTATGTTAAGCTTTCTGGCTGTTTGCTTCCTTCAGTGTTTCCAAGCTTTGCTTTTCATAATGATAAATATCAAACAACAACCCTGGGAGTCACTGGGAGCTAGATTGGCAGGTCTCAGCCTCCTTTTAACATGCAGATGATCAGTCTATGGCACATATGGCCGCTTGCTAGATCAGAGCTCGGTTCATTAACACAGAACTCAGAGAGCTCTGGGTAGATGTGGAGTAAGTGCATAATAACCCTGAGCACTGTGCCGTGAGCCAGGAAGTGAGCAATGTGCAGCACAGAACTGAATTTGCACATGTTCAAGAAACCAAATACTAGACTTTTTTTTTTTCTTTTTTCTTTTTTTTTCAGAACCTCGAATTTTTCTTCCCAGTCTTCCAGTTCACAACAGTTAAGTAATCAGATTTCAATCAACTGCATATTTCCAGGCCAATTATTTGAGATTCTTTGTGACTTTAAAGCAGTTCCTGACCTTCATCTCTCAGACGACATGCAGAGCTTCCTTAAACGATGCTAAGGATTGCACAGGAGCTCACTGACACCTACAGAACTCACCTCTTTGGCATTTTCTTACTTCTCACTTTATGAAGCAGATAAAAGAATAGCGATTTCTTTTTCCAGACTCGCTTGTTTGCTCTGTGATGTACTGCGAGGTGTCAATCCACCCAAATGTTTCCTTGAGCAGAGCAAGCTGTGTGAAACCTAATGAGTGCCGTTGTGTTCTTCAGGCATCCACTGTGACAATATGTGCACCCAGGGCCGCTGGGGACCGAACTGCTCCATCTCCTGTAGCTGTGAGAATGGTGGATCCTGCTCTCCGGAGGATGGTACCTGTGACTGTGCACCTGGCTATAGAGGACCCCTGTGCCAAAGAAGTAAGATTTCCCCTGGATGTGCTGACAGAAGCAAAGCAGATAGAATGTTATCTATGGTACCAGATAAAGCCATGGGTTTCTGAGTGGCGTGAGCTGATGGCTTAGCCCAAAAATGCTTTTTGGCCAAGAAGACAAGGCTCTGCTGGGTAGAGTGTTGCCTTCTGTTTCTTCTGGCCTTCCACAGTACCGAGAGGACACGTGGCCTAAGAGTATCACAGAACCGTAGAACTGTAGAATCACTGAGGTTGGAAAAGACCAGTAAGATCAGCCAGTCCAGCCCATCACCACCATCACTAAGCCATGTCCTTCAAAAAGGAGCGACAATTTCGCATGACAAACTTGGCAAGACGTGGGTAGAATCAAGCTTCTAGATATGCACTAGAAGCTGTAGGATACCTGCTAAGCAGAGTCAGCTACAGCCCATCACATAATGACAAGTAGATGAGTGTTGGCTATCAAAATAACAAGGCGACGTTTTCTTGCATGCCAGAAAAAGAAACACGGCAGCCAGAAATATCTCTCGTCTGATGCTCTGCTGCTACATATTAAAATGTGTCAAGGAGATAAAAATCCTCTCATTTACTTTACCTGGAAAGCTGTATTTGCCCCTGAGGGACCCGTGTTCACTGATCCAAACTGATGCAACCTTCTTCCTATGTAAACAAGAAAAGGGTCTCTCTCCCTTTTTCCATCAGCCCTTGTTCATCCCGTAAGATATGCTCCATGCCCACTTCATATATCCCTCCTGATTTCACTGGTTACACTTGACACTAGCGCACACTCATCTCTAAAAATAATTTGTAGCTGACAGTTTTTATTTAAAGCCATTATAACAATGACCTCTAGCACTGCTGTAGTTAATAGCCTATAAGCATTTCCATTATAAACCCCAATTTCCAGGTGCTTCAGCACGTCTATATAACTGTAAAACCTCTCTCTAAGGCTGAAATGTGGTGCCCAGAGCTTCTGGGAATTGGGGAAGAAATTGTTTTACAAATTTGAAACCCTAAGAGTGCAAAACGTCCAGAAGTTAATAGTTTCTGGCCTTTCTGAGATGAAAAAAAAGCCTGCTTAGTTTTATCAGCTCATGGCACACAGGCTACAAGAGGCAAACCATGTCCCCAGCTTGAAACTCCCATAATCAGGCTGCTCTCTGAAGACATTTGCTGAAAAACTAATGGGCAGAAATTCTCCATCCCTCGGGGGTGACAGCAGAGGGCTTCTCTGGATGCTTGTGCTCGTATTGCTGAAATGCCCCTCTGTAGATGCACAGCTTGCTTTTCTGCAGGATTCGAGTTCAAGACTACCTGCATCTCAGCTAAGTTTGCTTTCAGAATCATTCCCATTTCCCTCTTGGAAAGTGATTTAGAAGCAGAATTTAGTACATGGCAGCACTGTAGACAATACCCCTCCGGGTAGTTCTGTCTGTGCAATCAGCATTGCAGGAGACACCGGGATGCTTTATCGGTCTTAGGCCTGCAGAAATGTCTCCAGGAATGATCCAGGTTGTTTTATAGCAAGTGCATCGTCAACAAACCTGTCAGCTGAGTTCCAGCTGGAAATGTGCAGCGGTGTAAGAACCTGACACCTGCTGTGAGCATACGGACCGAGAGGGAAATTCTCATTTGGTGAAAAAATAGAGCAGACGTGATACAGTAACCACTGCGACAGAGCTCCGTGATGGAGAATCGTGGGAGTGAAAAACACATGAAGTCACTTGTACTGCTAATGAAACTCCATGGAGGTTTTTGTTCTTATCTGTAGCAGTGAACATTTGGACAATGGAGGGCTTTTTCAGTCTGCATGTGCTTACATGGAACAGTGCGTGTTTGTAAGAGACGTTGGGCCCCAGTCTTGCTGGGGGCCCTGTCTTATGGACAGCTTCTACAGTAATTTCAATCCAAGTTCTAAGCACATAGTTCATGACAAGTTTGCTCAGCTAACCAGTGTGATTACTGATGCAAATTAGGTGCTCTTGTATGCTGTTCCCATAATTACTATTTTAGATTCTGTTCATCACTGACAGATGCTCCTGCAATGGCATGTATAAACTGAATGTCCTACACAAGCACAGGTCTTGCACCTAATCTGTTTAGAAATGAGCAATCAGCTTTTCACATAGTTACTTAGAAGAAAGAATATTGAGATTTTCCCAATACTCCTTTGATTTCTTAGCTTAATTTCCTAAGGAAATGGTAAGGTGGATTCCTATGCTTTGTGTATGTGTGAATGTTTCTCTTCCTGCCTATGTTAAAAGCTTTGGAAGATGTTTCTGGGTATTAACCATGTCTATCAGTGGGATATGGGGCATCAGATGTCTTACATTGCCACGTGTTGTGAACATCCTTAGCTGGAGATGGCCAGGGAGACTCAGCATGAGATAATCCAACAGGCTTCCTATTTTATGCTGTTCATGGAACTCTGTGTTTTTAGAAATGAAGAAATGTTATTCACTTGAGATCAAGACAGAGAGAATTCTAAAGCTCTCAGCAGTGAGAAACCTTCTGAAAACCTGAGACAGCCTGTTTTGTTTTTATCTTCAGTTTGCCCCCCCGGCTTCTATGGACACCACTGCAGCCAGCCGTGCCCTCAGTGCGTGCACAGCAGTGGTCCCTGTCACCACGTGTCCGGGCACTGCGACTGCTTGCCAGGATTCTTCGGCGCGCTCTGCAACCAAGGTATGGAGCCTGGGACCCCCACACCCCCACCTTTCCTAAGTCTCTGTGTCTGTGACTCTGTAGCAAGACTGATCACAATGCGTCTGCCTTTTTTCTCTTGTTTCAGCAGTTCGGATCACAAGAAATTCTTTATTTCAGAGGCAAAATGCAAATAGGTACTTAGTCACCCTTTTGTAAATCTGATGTGATCCTGCTTTCATAAATAAAACAGGTCTGCCGCTCCGTATTGCGATGAATATGGAATGAGACACCTGCTGTAAATACATCAGCCATCCAGTGGTTTCATTTTCCTTTCTGCTAAGCCCGTCACAGCCTAAATGTTGATGACACTTTCACATGCTCTTTCAGCAGGAGCTCTGTTTCTTGAGGTGGAGGCCAACTCAGGTACACCAACCCAAGGACTGGGTTAATGCCTCAGCAATATTAACAACACCTAGAGCGTGACTGTGGGAACAGCTGAAATCACAACACCCAAACACAGGAGCAAGGAGACAGAAACATCAAAGGGCAGTGGAAAAGATCTCATGTTCACAGGTTAAGGGTAACCGCTGCTCTCCCTGTGCCCATCACTGCACTCTTTGCCTCTAGAAGGCAGTCCACTTCTACCCAAAAGCTCCGTGTTGAGTCTTATCCTAAAATCTTTCCAGTGTTCTGCAGAGCCTGAGTTGCTGCATACCTCTGGGGGTATTTTCTGCCTGCAGATTTAAAAGAGATAATTCCTAATGGCCGCTGCCCCTGTGAAGTCACCATCCCTGTAAAAATTGAACTGACACTTTCTAATGACCTGCTTTTGGGGAAGTTAGAAGTTGCAGACAGTACTTAGGCAAAGTCATTAAACAGATTAAATGTAGCCATGTTTTCTTTTCCCAATGCCATATAGTCAACTAAACATTATACCAATTAATTTATTAAAATGAACATATTTCAGTGAATTTGTCCATTTTATATGAAAAGTTAACCAGATTTCAAAGCGTAAGCAGGGCTAATTATCCTCTTAAGAAAATTCTATTTTATTTTTGTTCAGATGTTCAGCACTTCTGGTTTTACTTTGAAATGTTGATCTACCCGGCAAATTAATTTTAAAATATTCATGTCCTAATTAAAATCAATTTGTGTTGCAGTTTGTCATAATGAATTAGCATGTAACTTTATTTTGTCGAAAGAAAAATGCTAATTAATGTTTTCCATTAGAAAAACGTGAAACAAAGATTTCACTTCTGAATTTCCATCCCCTCCTGCTGTCCCTTTTCTGGCAGCAGGGATGCGACTCCAGAAGCAGCAGCACGTGCGTGCACGGAGCTTTGTAACCTCTGAAACTGCACAGGGTAACATGGTTGTACTACAGATTCAAAGCAGCACACAACTAAGCAGCTGTTTTATGAATATATTTCCCAATCATGTAGCAAGATGGATTGATAAAAACGTTATCGCTGCTAGAACAATGTTATCGCTGCTAGAGCACAGCTGACATCCTATGGGGAATTGCAGTCCCACTTCAGAGCTTTTATTGCTAATTAACATCTCTGGCTGTGTCGTACAATCAGATTGGTCCTGAGGAAGGCAGTGTTAGACCTTACTCTGCAGCTTAGTTTGAAATGTTTGAAGCATTTTGAGAAGTGCTTGTATTTGGGTCTCACAACTTGACAAGGGAGTCCCTGTGTCAGTCCAGGGCTGGGATGCTTCACCTAATGAGAGCAGCCCCTGGGGCAGGATGGGCTTTGTAATCCCTCTGTGCTGCCACCCTGGAGGGCTGCATGCTATTTCATAGGACAAGGGGTGCTCACGTGGTAGGAACCCCTCTGCTGGCTCTCGCTGTGCCAGACTGAAGCATTTCTTTATCAAGTGTGACCTGTTGGCTTTGTCAGCGTCAGTGTTTGGATCACAAATCTTTTCCTGATTCATTAGCATTCTGCACTGCAGTGTAAATCAGCTCCTATTTTAAGTCTTTTGAGAACTATTTTTTGTATGTATAAAAAATCCAGGCTTCCTATAAGTGATGTTATCTATCTCCATCTTAAAGATGCAATAAAAATATTGCATTGAACTGCTCTGTATAGAGCACTGGAAGTGAATAATTGTATAGCACATATGAAAACCTGACAGATCTTTTTAGTTTCTGCTCTTTCTGTGGTATGAGGCCTTTTCTTTCCTTCCTTCTCTTTGTGTCTGTGTATTGTTCATTGTGTCTTCATATTGTATTTAGTTTTATCTCTTTTCAGGTAGAGAACTGTTCTGTTTAGCACATCATTCGAAAGCCAATTTTATCCATTCCTACAGATAAGTCTGCAGCTGGACCACGCACTGTTGTTTTTGCACCACTCCTAGGGTTCTGCCATAGTAAGAGTGGAAGGTGGCCTATTGTAAAAAGGCAAATGAGTCACAGCTCAGGATTTCAATCTGCAGCTGATTTGCAATCAGGGTAGATTGAGGTCACCTGCAGAGACTGCATATGAGCAAGAGAGAGAGGCTGAAGTGGTAAACTGGTTGCATAATTTAGGGAGTGTCTTAATCACTTTTTTGACATCACTGTTATTTGTAAGGATGGAAGTCCAGTTCCATTTGTTACACTCTTTGCAGAGATGGACGGCGTGTTTTATCTTGTTTTGAAAATACATCTGTTTTTGTCAGGGAACGCAGCCAATGAGAGCAGTGAAATTAAACATTTCATTCATTGCTGAGCAGAGCTTTCCATCAACTTTAATGGTAAAGATTTCCAATAATTCGGTGGGAGGCTGAAGATATACCTGTCTGTTAGTTTTATGTCACTGTGCACGGGCTGCAACATGACGATTCTGGAAGAAAAGCAGAGTTTCTTTTCTTCCAACTTCAGCAATTAGCTGTGGGGACCGACAGCTTTTTTCTCCTCTTCCTCCCCAGTACCTGCTCCTTTCAGCGTCCTTCCATAATGATAATCTTCTGGCTGTATTAGATTCATTTTCTGGCAGGCAAATGGATTTCAAGATGACTTTTTCACACTGCTTTTATGCCTGGGAAATAAGCAAACACAGTGGATGTGAATGCTTTCTTCTGCCTTTTCCTTATTTCCATAAAAAATTTGCCCTCTTGTCTGCAGCAAATAAAAATGTCATAATTACTTTTCTCTCTAATTGCTAAATGATGAATCCTGTGACTTCCTAATACTCACTATGAAGCCTTCATTAAACTCTTCTGTATTTCCAGTGTGTCCCAGTGGAAAATATGGGAAGAACTGTGCTGAGCTCTGCCAGTGCACCGAGAACGGGACATGCAACCCCATCGATGGATCGTGCCAGTGTTTTCCAGGCTGGATAGGGAAGGACTGCTCCCAGAGTGAGCAAAGTGTTAATTCTCCATCTCTGCTCTGAATAACATGTTTTCCTGTTTAGTGTTTTCGGAAAGTTAAAGGCAGTTTCTAGGGAAATCCCTGAAGTATTACAGCAGCCACTGCCTTACTCTCTTTATAGCTTATTTCTTTTAATTAATCTAAGTTAGCTTTGGCTTGAATTAGTTTATATGCATTTGGAATTTGCAGAAGCAGTCACTGGCTTCTATTACAGGAAAGAGAGGTCACAAGCTCTTATCAGAAAAGAAAGCTCCACGCTCCCTTTTAATTTCTATCTGGATTCCCTTTTATTTATTTTTTGAAATCACTTTCTTTCACTTATTAGATTAGAAATTATTAACCAGTAAATGTTTTCATGTATCAAGCCCACAGAACGGAGAAGTTAGGCAACTGGAATGTAATTTAATTGTAAAAGTCAAAGTGGGCTTGGTGGGATGGAGGGTTTTATTCTCAAAAATTGCCCAGGTGGAAGATTGGCATTTGTTGATCCCAAAGTGTCATTTCCTGAGAGCATCCCTTAATTGAAGATAGATCACAGAGGGAAGCAATATCATGTCATTCAGAAATGTTACTTCATATTCAGGATACAACTAGCATATTAGACAGCATTCCAGAGTAAAATATATTAAACTTCAAGTGATAAAGTGGGATTTGGATAAAAACAGACGGCTGTAATTTTACTTTTATTGTGTGTCTTCCACGAGCAGAATATTGCTGTCACTCAAAAGAAAAAAAAAAAAAAAAAAAAAAGGAAAAAAAGACAGAAAGCTTCACAGATTCCTCATTATGTTTAGCCATGTAATTGAGAAATGACTGTTAGTTTCTGTTAACCTTGAGAAAGGATGAGATTTCTCCCTTAGGGAGGCAGGTCAGTTGAGTAGCAACAACTGCCAGTTTGGAGTCAGGAGGATGTGGTGATGGCTGCTTGGTGTTCTGGGCTGGCAGAGCAGGAGCCTGGTGCTTTTCTCAGTTACCTTCCTGCAAAGAAAGGGCAAACCTCCTGGCGCAGAGCTGGCCTCACACCCGGCTCCTGGGGTCCTGGCCTGCAGCTCCGGAGCCTGGCGCTGAGCTGTCAGTGATCCTCCCTCGCAGCAGCTAACCTGGGATGACCGAGAGACGGAGCCACAAAGGAGATAATTTTAGCTCTGGCTCCAGAGCCAGTTCTGGAGACGCGCGCAGACCCGCGGCTCTAACTTACAAAGCCTTTTCAAAAGTATTGCTGGTTGCTTGTAGCACGAACGCTTTAGGCCAAATCCTGCTCAGCTGTACATTGTGTGAGTTCAGGGACCTTTTGTTTGATTTACGTCACGGCAGGTTTTTTGCTATTCATTCTGGCTTTGGCTGTGTGTGTCCTGTGCCAGAAACTTGCATTTATCGTCAGAATTGCAGCCAGTGGCAAGCGTGGAAATAGGCACCGTTTCTCTACTTTCAGGTTTCCTGGGAACCATGCCTTATTAATTCATGCCTTTAATAGGCAGCAATGGAAAGTGCTTTTTAAAGCAAAAATATAGTTGTTATATTGAAGGGTTATCATCATTTTGGATCTTTTAGTCTGGCACTAATGACTGTAACTTACTGCATTCGGTTTTGGAGGGAGGCTTACAATAACCTTTGAAAATGTATTAATATTGTACTTGCAGAAATATATAACAGACCTGGAGGTTTTAATTTAATATTGGCCCCATCAACAAAAGCAATCTGATTTTGTGGATGGGAATTCATACTGAAAGAAGTTTTCTTTACATTTTTACATAATTTGAGCAGTGCTCTGCGCTTCAAATGAATGTGGTAATTTTAGCAGTTGATTGCATAGCACAAGTAAACCACGAATAGCTGTGCTTTATTATGCAAGAATTTCTGAATATCAAAAAGAAAATTAAATTACCTCCATATCTTATAAACCCTGTCTGAATTGTCTTCAAAAATAGTGCCAGTGAGGCAGGGAGCACTGCTGGAGCACTCAGCCCCATTGCAGGGTTACTCTGTGCTCACAGAGCAGACCTACATGGAGAAGAAATGCAGGTTTGGCAGCGTGGGTGAGGTTGTAGGCTTGCATTCTGGGTTTGCAGAACAGTTGTTGGCATGGGAGAACTGGTTGTGATGAGGGAATAGCTGCAGTGATGCCAAATACCACGATAACGATGATCTGCCTTTGCTGCTGTCCTGCAGGCTCTCCTTACCGTTGTTCCCCACAGCACTAAAGCCATATCACTGCTGATAAATGTTTCTTATTTTCATAGCTTGCCCCCCAGGTTTTTGGGGCATGGATTGCTTTCATTCATGCAACTGCCACAATGGAGCAATGTGCAGCCCTTATGATGGAGAATGCAGATGTACTCATGGCTGGACTGGGCTCTACTGCACACAGCGTAAGCCTTTCAGATGTGCTATTTTGTCAAGGAATCTGTCAAAGTGTGTGCTGCTACCTCGTGTCTCTTTCAAGTATTGCACTCTTGCTGCTGTACCACCTGCTTCATGCTAGTGGATAACTTTTGTCACTCCAAGGAAAGTGTCCTGAAGCTTCTCAAGGTTTTTTATGCCCTTGGCATGCGAAAAAATGAGGGTCTGACCATTTAGGTTATTGATTCATTGTCAGAATCTGTACCTTTTCCGTGTTTTGTAAAGCCCTGGAAAACATTTGTCAGCTTTAGGAAAATGTTTGAGATTTCTCATCTCACCATTGCAAAATTATCAGCACAAAAGGGGAGATCACGTTCCAGTGAGCCTTCTGAGAGGGCTCTTCCACTTGCAAGTAACCAACTGATCTCTGGCCTCTTACAGAGTTTCTTTCCAGCTGTCTTCTGTCACTCCTTGAAAATGTAGTTTGTGTGGATGAGTGAAGTTTTTATTCTTCTTAAGTGCTTAAAAGGCAGTTCTGTAAGACAGGAGAAACGCTACTGCGAGAACATCGGCTGCTGTGGTAGCTCTGCATTTAGATCATCAAATACATGTTGTTAGATATACAGAGGCTGAAAATCCATAGATTTATAGGCTCATTTATTTCATGCTGTTAACACATTCGAGTTTGTGTTTCAGTTCATTTCTTCATCTTTCCTTACTCTTCTTCCTGAAAGGTTGCCCAGCTGCTTTCTATGGAAAAAACTGTGCCAACGTGTGTCAGTGTCAGAACGGAGCAGACTGTGACCACGTCACTGGGCAGTGCACGTGCAGGACTGGATTCACAGGCAAACAGTGTGAGCAAAGTAAGTAGCAGCATGACTTCATTTTGCCATTTCTTGTGGGGAAGAGTTCAGAATCCTTTGCAAAAATGGGCTGTGGACAGAGGTGTGCGTGTCTGTCAGCCTCAATCAGGCACCTTGCATTCCTAGGGATCCCTTAGGGAAAGGAAGGATCTCTGAAAAGCCAGCTGGTCTGTTTTAGGGCAGTAAAGTACGGTGAATCACTGCAGATTGGGCCTTTCCTTTCACAGCATGAAATTAGGTGGGATCAAAGCCTGTCTCACAGCCAGCACTGAGTGGAGGCAGCCTTCCCAAACCACTTTACTTGTACCTGATTGATAGGAACCCCAAACTGCATCATGCCTTACTAACACTATTGAGCGCAACAGCATTGGGTTTCCCCAGGCATGAAGGAAGACAGAAGAGTTCAAAAAGAGTCATTCCACTCTCTGACTTCCAAGGAATGTTGAGGTTTCCTTGACAAAGTTGTTACACTGTAGATGGGGACCAAATAAAAATTCATCTGTACATTGAAAACAGATCAAGGAAACAAAAGCTGCTTGTCATTTTTGGAAGGATTGTAGTTAACTTGAGTAGTGAGCAAGTGTTTAACAATGAACTTCAATTACCTTGCAAGAGTGCTTGCATATCTTATAGTAATTGTTGTCAGCGTCTTGCTGGCGTATTTAGCACACTGTGCCAAATGCTTTCTTTTAAGGATAAAGATTTAGGGCTGTGGAAACTGTATATGCTGCAGTTGAAAAATTACTTGTTTGTCCAGTATAGTAAATCAAAAGAAAATTTTCACGCATTAACTTGGATTCTAAATACAGGATGAAATCTATCTCACCTTACCAGGGCATTAATTCCACAGATATATTTTTTTCTTCTTTTTTTGGCAGTAGGTAATGCAATTAAACATTCCTGCTAACTTTGCAAGTCAAAGGCCTACCTCAGAGCTTCCCTGCAGCTTACTGCACAGATCTTTATGAGTGCATTAGGACATATAACTCAATTCATGAACATCTTTTCCATTTGCACATACTTAACATTCATCCAAGTGTGTGTCTCAGGATCAAATCTGCATGCTCGTGGGGATTGCGGACGGCACCGCTGTAATTCTGTGAGCAGCCAACTTACTGTGAATTCGTGTGCACCTTTACCCACGAATAAGTAGGGAAGTGTGAAGTTTCATAGTAGAACTGAATCACAACACAAGGTTTTATGCAAGAAACAACGTTGCTAATTTGACCTTTCTACAAAGCTTGAGATTTTATTTTCTCTCCAAACTACTAATGCATTCAGTTATTTGCTTTTCTACTATTTAAAAGTATTAGGTCTAATATGTCTGTATTAAGACTCCTTCCTTCTCAGAATCCCTGGATAGGCAGTTGCACCACGCTACAGATGAAATGCCAAAGTGCAAACATCGTTTCTGCAGTGCAGTCCAAAAATTTAGGCTATACTCCTTAAAAAGATACAGGCTAATGTTCATCACTTCATATTAACGTTTGGTAACTGGAATTTGCTTACAGACTGGCACTGGGAAGGTATTGTCACCCTGTGCAAAATGTGGTGGTGCTCAAGAAGCCACATGTTCTCCCAGATCATAGCAAGTGTGCATGCATTCCTAATGCCCTCCCTCCAGAAATAACAAGGATATGACAGAAGTTGCTTCTTTCAATTTGTTATTGAATGTTGCCTCGAGAAATTTAGTAAGCTGTCTACAGAGTTATCATAATAGCCCATCATAGTAATTGTATGAATAAATTTCTCAGTTGGACATTCAATCATTTTGTCTCTGACAGAAACAGGATAGAAATTCCTTCCATGTTAGGAATCCTAATGCAGAAACGGAGCAAATCGAATCATTCAGATGCTCAGTTCTGTAAGTCCATCTCCAATGCGATATTAGTCTTCTAGCACTATTGGGGATAAATATGAAAGTATGCAGAATTTGTTTGGTAAAAGTCTGCTGTGTTCATGTGAAAGTACATTAAAACTTCTATTTGCAGTCCCCCCAGGAAAAGAATGTGCATATGCTATGCTCTTTCAAGATATTTTCTATAGCTTCTGAGATCATGCCCTGTTAAATTCCATACACCTGTAATATATATCAAGGCTTTTCAAGTGTGCGTGTGCTGTTGGTTTCATCCTTGAGAAGTCTTGTGTGGCTTTTCCTGAAGGAAAGTTACAGCTTAATATGTTGTACCACAAATTGTACACCACATACATTTGTCTCTTGCTTCAAGTAGCAATGCAACCTTGGGGAGTTATCCTAGTGAGACAAGGGTGATTTTCTGCTGAATTTCCATGGCGAGGATCTCACCTTCTTCCTCCAGAAAGTCAGGATTCTTTCCAATCTTTTCTTTGGCTTCCCAGAGTGCTCACCAGGAACATTTGGTTATGGTTGCAAACAACTCTGTGAGTGCATGAATAATGCTACATGTGACCATGTCACAGGTACTTGCTACTGCAGTCCGGGCTTCAAAGGAATCAGATGTGATCAAGGTACAGTGCAATTCTATCTGTAAAATCTCTCTCTCTCCCTCTGTCCCTCTTTGTTTTGTTTTTGTTAACAATGATGTACTTAAAAATCTCAGAAATGAATTGCGCGATTCAATTTACAGTGTGTTATGAATTACTTTTAACAGCGGCTCTTATGATGGAAGAATTAAACCCCTATACTAAAATTAGTCCAGCTCTTGGATCAGAGAGGCACTCAGTGGGAGCAATCATTGGAATTATTATTCTCCTTCTAATTATTATGGTCTTGCTGGCACTGTTTGTGTGGTATCGACGGAAACAGAAGGAGAAGGGCCATGACATGCCAAGTGTATCTTACACTCCAGCCATGAGGATGACTAATACAGATTACTCACTTTCTGGTAAGGGTCTTTTTATGTTAATCGAATACTGACTCGTATTCCTGTATGTTGAGGAAATCAAGCTCCTGTGATGTATAACATGCTACTGAGTGTCAAAAATAATGATGCTTCTATTCTTGCTCCGAATACCATGATCACTTAGCAGAGACAGGAAAGCAAATACAACATAAATTGACTGAAGCTGCTTCATGTATGAAACATTACTTACAAGACAGTGGATAGACCTAGATGTGAAATATGCTGCATGGAATATATAAAGTCCTATTTTTCCTCTGTGAAACCTTAAGATGACTTTTGGTGAGGAATGGAGGTGACTGGATTAGTATTAAGGTTTTGCTTTTGTCTGTGTTGCTGTTTCTGATTTGAGCCCTGCTGTCTGTTGTCCCTTCTGGGTGCAGACCAACCCCTGCTGTTGAGACAGCTGGTGTCAATTTTCTTCCCAGGAGCTGATAAAAGCAGGAGCGAGGAAGGGGGAGGTTATTTAAGTTAAAAAAAAAAAAAAAAAAAAAAGTTGCACTGATTGATTTCTCACTTCTGTTTCTGGTCTGGAGATCAGTTTATCTTAACAGATTGGCTAAACTTCATTGCTGTTATTCTTCATTCCTCAGTGGCCGATCTCAGGTAGGAAGCCAGGTGGGAGGTGGTTTTGCTTCCTTCTTGTTTCCTCCAACCTGTCTCCAGTGAGGATCTGCTCAGCACTTGCTGTTCTCTGTCTGCTCTTTGCTGCATTTCCCTTTGGATGGCTGTAAGGCTGGAATTTTAAGTCCTAGTAAATACCAGCTCCTGAAACAGGCAGAAGTTGACCCAGCATCTCTGCTTTCTCAGCTCTGCATTGCCTTTTTCTTCCTGCTTTATAGTCAGGATGCACAAGGCCCAGCCTCTTGCCCCTGGTTTGCTCTCTGTGCTGTCCTGGAGTGGCATGGCTGCATTCTGCGCCTCTCTGCCCTGGGTGCACCTGGAAGGAGGCTCTCCCACCAAGCAGATGTTACTGTCTGCCAAACACTGCTGCCTAAACTCATCTTTAGATCACTCGGGTTTGTGCTGGAACATTCCTTCTTCTCACAGCTACAGTATGAGAGGAGAAAAAAAAATCAACCTTGGACCTCCTCTCATTGCCTTATTTTTGAATGTTAGCTTTGCAGGCTCTTGCTTAAGCTGCTGATTTGGGTAAGAAATTTATGAAAACGGTGCCAAAGAGGGCTCATCTGATCCTTAGCTGGTTGCCAGCATGATTTGGCCTGAAATTTGTCATTTCTACATCATTTGAAGAGCCAGACCATGAACTTGCAAAAGAGAACTGTGGCACATCTCAGCAACAGCAGGGCTCCGAGTTCCAAGAGAGCAAATCACAGCTGTTGGCGCGGGAAATTGTTCTGAACTTTTCAGCCATCCGTTTCGTTCACATTGACACTTTATCCTTTTATTTACAAAGCCTGTTCCACATAATTTATTTGTGAGCTCTTCTAGTCAATGGATGTGTAACCCGGCGTGTTGAAGAGGCGCAACTTAGAAATTTGCAAATAAGGCATACTGCTGAGGCTGGGAGTTCCTGACTGCAGTCACTGAGCTTCTCCTTCCAGACAGTGTTGTTTTTTCTCCATGCTTTACCATGAATGGAGATTTCCCAGTCAATCTGATGGCATCCCAGTCTCACGCTCTGCAAGAAGTCTGAAGAAAGGCAATGCTGTGAAAGGAAATTCTCACCCTTCAGATGGAAGATAGACAGATGACTTTCCTCCTCAGCTACAAAGTCTTTACATTTGAAGATGCTGGTAGCCCAGCACAGTCCTGCTGGTTATGCCTCTGTAGGCACAGAACCTCCTGTATGATGCCCTTCACATTCCTTTCAGGTGTTCCTGCTGTCACACAACACTTAAGCAAAGAACACTTTGGGACGGATGAGTTCCTGGATACATCACAAATGTCTGAGGGATCACATCCTGCAGCTCCACTGAACCTGGGATCCTCTTCTGGGCTCTGGGCATGGCACTGCAGTTAATTCTTGCTGGCATTGCTGCTCTGTATCAGCTCAGTTTGTAAAAGTGCTAAAGTGCCAGGTTCTCTACTGGTCCTGTTTCCATCATGTTCATCTCATTCAATGATGGGTGTGCTGAGGCTGGGCCTTTCGGTTTGTCTTTTGCAATCTATTGCTACATGCAATAGAAACTTTGTCTCTCAAGAAGCTGCAGCTGAGGAGTCAGCCATCCATTCCTGCCTCCCCCATGACAAACTGCTGCTTCTTGCAGAGGAAGTCTGAGAAGTTAGAAGCCATGCTGCATCTTCATCTCATTATAACAAACTCCTTGCCAAATTCTGACGCTGCTCCAGTGGCTCTACAAAAATTCCTACCCATTGGGCACCTTCCCAGCTTTGGCCTTGCCAGTGCTGTTTTCAGCCTTTCACTTCCATTGATCAGAAAACTGGATGAAAACTGAGAAAAGATCACAGATAAAAAATGGAGAATGTAGCATGACTGGATGGCAAGAACAACACGTGTGGGCATGGACGTGCATTTGTGCATTGCTGGACACTGAAGGAGAGTAGCAGCATTAAAGGAATACATCAGAGATTTTTGCCCGGAGTCTCGTATGTGGATTAAGGACAGAATGAATACTCTGCAGATGCACTCATGCAGTGAATACAATCTTTTGCAAACCTATGGACTTTGGCAGGAATTCCTCCTGAGCAGTGATTGCAGAATCCAGCCCCACATGGGTCTGTGGTTAACCTGACCCACCATTGCTGTTGTGTGGGTGGTGGTGTCACTGTCATAGAGTATACATGCAGATCAGTAGCTCCTGGAGGCTGTAATCGATAACCTGTGTCTGCAGGATGTTTTGGGTCTGTGTGTCGTTAGCTCTGCAGATGCTGATAATGTATGCATATATGTGAAGGAGATTATAGAAAAGGAAAGCTCCTGGGCAGCCCTCTGACCATTCAGTATCTGGGGATGAAGGATGTGGCAGCAGAACACACTTAACAGGTGGGAAGGAGAACCACCCATGTTGGGAAGCTGACCCACTGCGCATGGATCTAAGAGCAGGCTGTCCCCAATAAACCTGAAAGCAGAACAGTGCTCCCAGCATGGGAATGATATATTGCATCCAATAGAGGATTTTAAAGCATGGATCGTTAACTCAAGGACATAGGGACAGAAGGGAAAATGATGCAGTAGTGCTGGAGAGCAGCAGAGATTTCTTCTCAGGACTTGCACAGAGGTGTGGTTATGGGCTGAAGTGATGATGGAGGTCTTCTCAGAGTCATAACAGACTTTATGATAGGGGCGATGCCTATGCTGAGAGCCAAAAACTGAGCAAAGCTCAATGCGAGTACAGCATCCTGAGCCTTCAGCTGCCCCACTGACACTCAGTGAGTGGAGAAGATCCGCACAAAAAAAACAACTGAGAGGAAGAAGAAAGCAATGCCAGTTTGCAGCTCGAGCTCTCTGTTCTATTTACTGCAGTGCTCACTCCCCGTTTCCATGCCCCCCTGTCCTCCCACTGCAGGATGTGGATCATTGCTCTCTGTGTCACCGCACAGCCGTGGCTCACAGTCCTTCAAGGGATGGAGCATTCTGGCTCCCATCCAGATCTCTGTGCCTTCCAGCACTGCGCAGCCGGGGCTCACAGTGGGACTGTGCCTTCATGGGGCCCTGCACAGCATGGATCTCTCCATGCTAACATTGACATAACCTTTGGGGCTGTTTTTATTTTGTTTTAATTTAAATTGTTCTTTTTTTTTTTAATTCTTTTTTTTTTGTCTTTTTAGCCATTTAAGTCAGTGCACTATTCAGGGTAGAATGAAATTCTCATCTTTGGGAAGAGGTTTTTCTTTTTTTTTTTTTTTTCTTTTTTTTTTTTGTACTGGGATAGCATTAGATTTGAATTTGATGTATTTTCAGGCAGTGGCTGTAAGAGCTTCATGAATAAATGTGTAGAAAATGGACTGTGCTATCAAGGTAAATCAACCTGTGTGGGTACTTAAGTATCAGCCAAATGGAACTGTGTAGAAGGAGTAATTCTGAGTATATGGGGCTGCATGCAATGAAGGAAGACAAGATTTCTGGCGATGCAGACTTGTGTACGAGCTCAGATTCATTAATTCAGCACAGTGCTAAATATCAGGGCAGTCTGGGAGACTTTTCCTTCAGCTCATTTCGGGTGCACAAGCGCTATGGCCAGATAAGCTGGGTGTGAACTTGTAAGGCGTCAGCTGCCTCAGCAGCATCAGTGTGCACCTCTTATCTGGCAGCAGAGCAGCGAGCCAGACCTCCTTCTCTTCAGGCTGATCCTTGCAGCTGAGAGAGGGCACAGCAGATAAGGAAAGGGGAAGGCAGCGGTGAGAGCTCAGGCTCAAACACTCACCTGCAGAGCAGAAAAACATGGGTTGGAGCTGTGCTCCCCAGTGAGCAGACAGCACTTCGTGGGCAGGCTGAAAGCTGTGTGAGCAGCTGTCTTTGGGTCCAAGACCCAACCTTCATTTGCAGACCCCCAGCAGCAGCTGTTTGCATGTAACTATTGCACGTATCGTGGAGTTAAGGGGGAGGAGGTGGCAGATCCCTGGCAGGTTGTCTCATCTCCCCAGCTGCTGCGCTGGGCAGAAAGTTATTGGTGGCAAGCCAAAAGAAGCTGCATGAAAATGCTTGAGTCCTGGAAGCATGTGCTGATCTGAGAGCCTTTGCTGGCAATATCCTCAGAACACAACCAGGACGAAAAGGTTTTGCAGTGACCTCAAAAATCACACTGCATGTTCCAGCAGAAAGATGCTGGGTCAGATTTGCACACACACGTGCAGGTCCCTCCCCCAGCACTTACGTAATAGACACCCTGCAGCTAAAATCTCTTATTTGGTTTGGGATAATGGGATATTTCTCAGTAAATTAAGCTAAATCGAGATCTCCACCAGATGTCAGCAAAGCGAAGTGCACGGCCACAGGAATGCAGGTATAGAATGAGAGGGGCAGAGGAGGCGGCTCCTGCAGGCAGTGCCCTTCCCCACCAGCTCTATGGGCAGCTGCCCTCTGCGTCTGCATGCCTTTCTGGGGCTGACCTCCCTTCTGCCATTGAAGCCCTGCTCATTAAAACTAATCCACGTATTTACTTCTTACAGGGCGTGGTGATTGATGTGGTTTTGAGTTGTTTGGATTTTTCACTCTTTCTTCTGGCGCAGCTTTGAAATATGTGTCTGTCTGTTGTCACGCTGAAGCCAGCCTGGCAGTGATGCTTTCCTTAGAACCACCTGTGGAGATATGATGTGTTTCCTGGTAAACTGTTTCGTTTGGTAAACGTGTTGCTGAGTTGAAGAAAGGAAATAGCTGAGGAGGTCTGTGTGTAACGGTGTAACTGCCCGACTTTTTCTCTGCTTTTTCTCTGTGCCTTTGCACAACAAGCTATAGGAAGTGCTTTTGACTTCATGGTACAGCTGTAGCACATTGATTTATAACACCCTGGAACAAAAAGTTCTGCTTCATAGCTAAAGGGATTATTATCACCAGTGGCTCTGCATGTGCTTAAACCAGGGAAGAAGCTGCTGTAAACTAAACATCCATTCGCTGAGCTTTGCATTTCTTCCCTTCTGCACAGCACAGGTGGATTGTCAGGAATTTTTATTTCTTTCTCTTAAGTTCTTCAAAAGGACAGCGCTGTGCCAGATAATTATGTTGCTTTTTTATCTGATACTTGATGCTAATACTGCAACGCTTCACCCCATGATGTGCAGAATACGTTTCACCTGGAGATGCCGCATAGCACACAGCGCTGACACAGCGCTCATCGGGTTTCTCAACTTCACTGTCTCTCATGTGTTTTCAGTTTCTGAAGAATCGTTACAGCTTCCAAAGTATTTGTGATGATTGTTTTCTTCCCAGATGTATCTCAAGGTAGCAGCAGTGTGCACTGCTTTTCCAACCCAAGCTACCACACTCTCTCATGCGGTGTGACTTCGCACTTCTTTCCCCATAATCTGGATGGGAGCAGCTCCAGTAAGGTAGATATGATCCCACCCCGCTGCAGCACTGTTCTTATCAGTTCAAGGAAATAAAGCGAAGCAATGCCTGCTGGATGCTGGCACGGTGCCTCTGATGGACACAGCAGGGTCTGCCTTCCCTGTCTGTGTCTATGTAATCTCTGTGCACTCTGATGGCAGCCCGTGGTCAATAAGCCTTGCTTCCTAAGCAACTATAGGCTATGTTTGCATCTCAGGAAAGATAAAGAACCAGATAATTGTGATTCTTCATTAATATAATGAAAGCAAATCAATGAAGCATTAAGTCAGGAGTTAAATTGGCTAAATCGTCATTTCCCAAATCAGCAGACACACAGATTTGCTGTTGGCACCAAGAGAGATGCAGGAAGGTGCTGGGGGTGAGCACAGTTTTCACCCGGGGTGCTCAGAGTTGTGCTGTCCCTTCGTGCTCTCAGCAGAGCTCTTCAGATTGGAAATCTCAGGCATCTAGGAGGACATCCCTGAGTGTGCGATTGATTCCCTGGGGCCACTCATGGACTACACTGAATTCACCGCTTCAGCAATAGACTGAGATGTGGTTAATAGTAAGGCAGCTCTTCCATTGGGCACTTAATAAGCCAAGGTGAGGCGAAGGATAGGGAGCAGAAGAAAAAAGAAATGCAGTTGATTTCCTTAGGGCTGCAGCTTTAAAAATGATGGTGCTTGCTGGCTGCATCAGCTTCATCCAAATGTAGCTGTGGTCACTGGGAAGCCACGGGAACAAAACTGGTGCCAAAAAGACACCATGTAATGAAACAGGGCATGCAAAAATATTTCCATTTGTACTCTTGTTGGACATTTCTTGGTTCTAAAAAAACCAATCTCATTAAACTGTAATAACAAAGCTGGCTCTAGAGATTTCACAGAGAAAAGTTTAGACAGATGTGTAAACATGTTTTCTGAGGTGGATGGTCCCCTTGCATCGTGCAGCGTTGCTCCCCAGGTTGGAAGTGCAAATGCTCATAATGTCAGATTCAGGATGAACACCGTGAGTGTGGAGTTGGACCACTAATCCTACTGTACTAATTTCAGTGAAGTTGGAAAAGGTCAAAGCAAGCACCTCTCTTGATTTCCCAGCCTGCAGCGCTATCAGATCACACAGCAATTTCAAATATTTAGCTGCCAAAGAGCTATGAAACCCAGCGGTACATCTGGACAAGTGTGAAAGCTGCCCGCCTTGCGGCACTGCTGCCTCTCGTAGTTGATCAGCAGGTTGTCCTGGCATTGGAAAAGAAGGAAAAAAATGGATCTGGTATTTTTAGGGCACTTATCAAAATGTATGCCCTGACTACTCCTTTACATCCCTCAGCATCTAACTTATTCATTAGAAAGCTTTGCAGTGCTGAGTAGCTGAGGATTGCCAAAAATATGCAGCTCCTGTCTTGCTGTTCTCCAGCCAAGTAAGACAAAAGAGCATATAAAGCCCCTAATGGCTGCAATAACGAGTTTCATTTCCTAATCAGTTTGTCTGGTGCCATTTCCACTTTCTGCAGGAAAATGTGCACAAGTTGTGCTTGGAGGATTCATTTCTTTCCTGTGCCAGCTGGGGTCACACGGGAAGCGGTGCAGATGCAAAATGAAAAAAAATGTCAGAGGAATCCTCTGAAGTGCTGAGGCAGAGCCCTGGGTGTGCTCTCCTCCCTATGCTTGGAGGGCCACCTTTCTGCTTTCCATCCTGCTGCCCAACCCTGCTCAGCAGGGCACCCTGCACAACCCCTCCAGGCTGGAAGGGTCTCACCTCCATTTCCCCTCTGCCAGGCAGTTGGCCACTGCTTGGGATGCTGCCCGTGTCCTTACAGTAAAACTTAAAGCTGCTGAGACAAGAAGGAGCAGAGGTGTTGGAGTGTGTGCAGGGGAGTGCTGGTGCTGGAACACATGCAGGCAAAAGCAGGTGGGAGGATAAGGGGGAGTGTATGAAGAGAGACTTCTTTTATCTAGCAAAATGAATGCTGAGAGGGAGTGTGATTGCCATCTATAAATGCATCGGGGTAAACAGTAGGAGGGAGAAGAGCTATTTAAGTTAGATAGCAGAGTTGGCACAAGAACAAATGAGGATCAACTGGCCATGAATGCATCGAGGCTGGGAGTGAGATTTCTAACATCAGATCAGTGAGATTTTGGAACAGCTTCCCAGTAAAGCTAAGGGGACAAAGAAACCTGTTAAAAACGGAGCTTGATGTGTTATCTAAGTAATTATGTGCCAGGATGTCTCCAGTGAAAGGCAGCCAGACTCAGGTGCCCAGTGATCAAAGCTGTTCCCTAACACATAGTCAGGGTCTGGGCTGTGTCATGGCTTGAGGAGGAGGAGAGGCTCCTGCATCCCAGTGCAGACGGGGCAGGGAAGCTGCTGCACAGCTGTGCCAAGAGCAGATGGGGTGTGCTCACCTCAGTGTTTCACAGAGCTCTTAATTCCACCCTACCCAATGAGAAGAACATTGCAGCCAGAGCCCACGTGTTGCTGGCTTCTGCAGACATCATAAAAATCAATTGCTGTTAGGTGTCCTGAGCAAATTTTTAAAGCCAGCAGATTCGCTTCTATTAAAGGAAGTTCTAAACTTACAAATAGCAAAACAGAGGTCGCTGGAAATGGACTTACTGGTTATCACCCAACTGGTAACAAACTCAGCCACCACCAGAAACATTGTAAAGTAGCTCTGACTGAAGCCCATCCAGGGAAAGAAGACTGCAAACACAGTGCGGGGGAAGGTCCTCTAAAGCTGAGAAACACAGACACCTGCAGCCAATCATTGGCAGCTGATGGAAAGCACTTACCAGCTGTTTTTTGGGAGGATACCGTGGAGTTGGTACCCACATTTAGTTGCTTGATTACTGTAGATTCCTTAGAAAAGCTGAGCGTGGACCAACGGTGCTCAGCTCCTTTCTGTGATCTATCCAGCCAGCTCTGAGGCACAGATAACAGCCCTGCTTTATTCCTGTAAGTATCTCATTGATCTAAAGGAAGATTTGCAAGGTATGAGGTAGTTTTAACCAAGTTGCTAAAGTTACATGCTTGGATTTTTAGTGAGCAAATTTACTATGAAATGTTTTTTTTCCTCTAGGAAAGTAATTTTGGTTCACAAATTGAAGTCTCTTCCATCTTGGGGAAAAAATGTTAGCAAATTATAGCGTGCTAAGAACTGATAGGAGCACAAAGAGACAGCTATAATCACATTTCTTCATAATTACCGCATTCTGAAAAACTTAGAAGTGTCCCCAGATCATTTCATTAAAAAAAATCAATTCTAGCCCATAGCTCTTCATGCCAAATTCTGGGTTTGCGAGCTGATTTATAAACCCTGTGCAAACAAGGCTTTTAATAGAAACTTGAAGACTTTAATAAATGTGATTTAAGTGGTGCAGCTGGAATGAAAGTTGGCATTCATGTGATTGCTGCAAGTTACAAAACAAAGAGGAGCAGCCGTGGGCTCTGTGGCTGAGGGCTTCACACCACACAAACACGGGGCTGGCAGTGCTGCTCCCTGCCCTGTGCTCTGCTGCTGTCTGTGCCTTCCTGTCTGTGTTCCCTTGTCTTTGCTGGGGAGCACCAGGAGCAAGGTTGAGCTGCTGCTGCTCGCAGGCAGTGATTGCACCAGCAGTGCTGCAGGTTACTGTAGTGGGGTTTGAGTGTGGGCTCAGAGGGTCCTGCTGTGACTGTGTGCCTCCAGTCCCACGCAGCACCCAGGGGCTCAGTAGCTGTATCTCTGCCGGCCAGAGCCTTTGGGTGGCACTGCACTGTTCAGACCCCATGGGCTGGTAGGAATCCATCTTTGTGTGTGTAAATACATGTGTGTGTGGTTGGAGTATTCACCCCATTGTGTGTCCTGAACCTTTGTCCTGGCTGCAGGGCAGCCCACCTGGAACACAGCTACGTGCTTCCCAAATAACAGCTACGTGCTTTCCAAATGATATAACTGAGTTTTGCAAAAGTTTCAGCTGAGTAGCTCCCAGCACACTGTGCAGTTGCTTGTAGAGAGACCCAACACTGTGTGTGTGTGTATGTGTGTGTGTGTGTGCATTCACACCATCTGTCTGTGCTGCCTCCTGTGTCTGTACAGTGGTTTCTGCCATGCCTGCACAACTCGCTGTGCATTACACGTGGTGTGAACACGCACCAGGCTGCTTTCTGCATCCAGAATTCAGTCAGCGAGGTCAGGCTTTCGCCTCTGATTGCTACAAATCTTTCTGCTGATGAAATCCAGTTTCTGAGATGGGATAAAAGCTGCAAAATGTCAGTATGCAGCTTGTAATATATATATATATATATATATATATATATATATATAACACACATAAAAGTGTTGCTGTCCTAAATGGGGCACTCCTCGTGGAGCGCAGCATTTGCAGATGCTTTCCCTGGTGATAAAAGAGGCTGCAGGGCTTTGCAGGCTCATCCTCAGCAGAACCTCACAGATGGATGTTGGGCTGAGCAGGGCCTGCTGGTCCTCGTGCCCCTCAGCATTGATAGAGGAACTCACTGGGAGGTCCTCAGCACATCACTGCCTGAATCCCAGGGCTGACAGCAGCCGTTTCTCCTCGTGCATTGCAGCACATTGCCCTGCACTGGGGTGGCTGCAAGCAGGGCTGTGCAGGTGGGTGATGCTTGCTCTGGGGGCAGTGGGTGCTGGGTGCCAGCTGGGATTTCGTCTCGCAGTAGATGTCAAAACATCAGCGGTATTTTTTTTGTCCCAGGTCTTAAAGCTCAGTATAAAAGCTAAGCAGAAATTAATGAGAGATCAGGAAAAATGAAATGCTGTGGAGAGCAATGAGGGCTTTGTGACTTCAGCTCTTCAGAAGAGGGCTGGGATCTGCCCTTGAATTGACACTTCCTGAGCTGTAGTTTCACAGGGGTGGCTTTCAAGGGAAAGATTTCAAGGTGGAACGCAGCAGCTTCCTCAGCTGCAAGGATTCACAGCCCCTCGTTGCTGGGATTTGCTGACCCGAAGCACTGTACTCTTGCAGAGATCCCACAGGAGCACTGACTGCCTTAATGGCTGTGCAGAATCCCCATCCCTCAGGCAGGCACTGTGTGCCCTCAGCGTTGTGTTTAAGCATGACCTCAAGTGAGGATTTTCCTACAGGAAAATCGAGGCCGTGCTGGCACATCCCGAGCCCTGCAGCAGCTCCTGCAGCCAGCGCCGCCTCGCCGTGCCCATCCTGCCAGCTGGGCACACGTTGTGCCGCCGTTATTTTCCTTGAATTGAGAGGAATCTGCTAGCTGTTGTTTCTCTTGTAACTGAGTACACAGATGTATTACAGTCCCAGCACCTGTCTGCATGCTGTGTTGGTGGTTTGGTGCATCCATCTCCATCTGTCGTTCTGGGGCTGCCCACATGTCACTCTATGTGCACGGGTACCTGTGTGATTTGTGGCTCCCCAAGGAAGCCCCGTGTTTTCCAGCATGCTGTGTTCATTGCCTGGTGAAGTGACTTTCCTTTGTGATTTTCCCTAATGCTAGTGAACAACTACCAGACTTCATACAGATGAGGATCTGAAATGGTGAGGCCAGGGCAACGTCCATCTCCCTTTTAGATTTGTGACATCAGTGCACTGAAGTCTTGGGTGGGAACTGTGTATTGATTTCAGCATTAACTCATTATCATACTTTTTGAACAGCTGAGTAACAAAATCCTTGACAGAGAAACTGCAGACTGGAGACCCTACAGCTATCTGAATGAACTAGGTCAGTAATTTTTAAACAATTTAATCATTGTAGTTGGCTTCAGAGCAACACCAAACCCAATCAGCCGTTTGTGAGGACGTTGACAATAATGAAAAATACTGGTGTTGTCTTTATTTCAATACCAGAATTGCCAGTATTGAAAAATTGAGATTTGAACATTGTTTTCTTTACCACAAACCATGGATTGGGAAAGCAGAGTCGATATTCGCTCTCATCTCCCTTCCCAGGTTGAATTGCTGTCTGTCTGCTCTGTAAATGTGTTTTTAAGGAGTGAAGTTCAATTGCCCTGAGTTTGCTTTCCCTACCCTCCCTTTCAAACAGGGATTTCAGCAGGTCTTACCCCAAAACTAGGTAAAATTAGTGCTTTGGATGCTGTTTGTTTTCCTGTCTGAGCCCTTGAAATTTTAGTTTGTCTTTGGCAAAAAGCACTTGCCCTCTCCTTTACTGATTGCTAATATCTTACTGGGAATGCACAGTGTGAGGGGAAAACGCAGGGTTAAGTGGTATCATGGGGTTTTTAAGGCCAGCTATCTCAGCTCACGAGGCAGAGGCACTCACATCAGTTCATCACATCGTGTCGGGGCGCCGTGGCCACGCGCCGTGCCCTGCCCAAAGAGCAGCTTTTCCCTGCATCAGGAAAATCACAAAGCTGTCGAGCTTCAGTGCAAAACCTTTTCCATTGCTATCATTCGTTTCTGTTTTCTTCTTTCTAATAGTCTGCAGAACTGCTGCTATGCTTATCTGTTTGTAGCATGGAGAGCTGGGGGTGGTGAGGACTTCCACATGTTCCTCCAGTCGGTTTTTCTTTTGCCACCTTCCTGCTTTTCTCACTGGCTTTATTTATCTTTATCTAGCTGTATCCTGCACTCGGAGTGCTGCGTTTGTCCTCCATCCCTGTGCTTTCTCAATAGCTGATGTGATGCTAAATGCTCTTGCACTAAGAACAACATAGAGGTGATAAATAGTGAAGTGATCTACAGCAAACAACAGTCACAACTTTTTCCATAGCATTTTGCAACCCAGATATGTTATTTTGATATGCTTTCTTCCATTTTTTTTCACAAAAGTGTCTGTTTTCCATTAACTGATAAAAACGAGAATTTTTTTCCCTTTCAGTATCAGAATTTGTTTGCTTATGCTACATTTCATAGCATTGAGTTCTTCTTTAGAGCAAAACCATTTTTGCACGAAACTGTAAAATAATGCATTTTCATCTTGTGCTGTTGCTTCTGTGCAGTAGAAATGGCAGATTCCATTTGTGTGCAATTTTCAGATGAAAGTGGAAAAACTTATATTCTATGTTTATAATTCCAAATGTAAGTGAAGCCTAATGAAGTCAAATAGGAGATCTTGGCAGCTTTAAGCCACATCTTGTGCGGTTGTACCAAAAACTCATCCCACCATCAGCTTGTACTGCACAGATGCTCCAGATTCCATTTGGAATAGCAGGCATTGTGCATTGCTAAATTTGGGTAAAATAGGTGGTTTGGTTTTTTGTTTTTTTGTTTTTTTTTTTTACCTCTGAAATGCATTTCTGATCAAACACTGCTCAGGGCTGGGTGCAGCCCCGTCCTGCCCAGAATGACACCACCTGTATTTTGGGCACCCTTGTACGACCACTTTCCAAAGGACGTGGCTGTGCTCATGCTGCACATAAGGATGCAGGAACTGTGCTGATGGGGAAAACTTTGCTTCTCAATACCACGCTGGATCCGGGCTTGGGCTTCCCTTTGATCTTGCAGCTCAGGGAGAGCCGGAGGAATTGCTGCTCCCAAGGAGAAATCACTACCTTGTTCAGGAGAAGCCAGGATCCCATTTGGTGCAACAGCAGCAGGCAGCTACCGACCAGCTGAGAGGTGCTGTTGTGCTCTTTTCTGCATGCTGTGCACTGTAATGCCTCATTTCCAAGTAATGCTTCTATATCTCTGTGTAAGAAGACCAAAGGAATGCCCTCTGGAAATGCTGTGTGCTGTTCATTTGCCCGTGTAAGGGCGATCAGACAGATAAAGGAGACAGGGGTGCTTTAATTAACCCCTCTCTGCTCTCTTCCCTCTCATAGGCTGTAGTTTTACAGCTTTGGAAAACACCTTCTGATTGTTCAGTTTGCATCATTGGCCTTTGCTGAGCCAGGGGTCGTTCCCTGAGATTTTAATTGCAGAGAAAAAGAGAGATAGTAGTGAGTGGGCTTGGGGCCAAAGGAACAACTGAGGATCCAGTGCTGCTCCTGTCTAAGTCATCCTGTGTTCCCTGTGATAGCAACGGAGCACAACAGGCAGAAATTGTGTAGGAAAACAGGAGCCTCATGTATGCCTATGCATATATGCTATATATAAGTGTATGTATGCACAGATATATCCTCTCTGCATCCCTATCAGTGGACCTTATCAGTCTGCAAGAGTTCTGTCTCAGTTCTGCAGAGCTTCATTCACCAGGCTTGCATCCTTTACAGCCAGGAGATGTGAGGAGCAGACCAAAGTCTGTATTTTTACTGCTGGCACATTTGCTAATGAGCTTCAAATATCAGCTTGTCAGGCTTTTTCAGTGAGATAATTTTATCGGTTAAGTGGAGCCAGAGTCTTGTGATGAGCACATTTCTGACCTAACTCGCTGTGTGCCTGCAGCTCTCGTGGCTGTGTGCTTAGAGCTCAGTGCTGGGAGACTCAGTGGTGCCAAGGAGAGGCAGCTCTGTCACCTCTGCTTTGTGTTGCTGCTGTTTAATGCAGTCCAGTCCTACTAGTTTCAAGGAATGGCTTGTCTGCATTTTCTCTTTGCTGTCTCTTGTTGCAGAACTGGAATTATTTGCCCCACGGTTAAATCTCCTCTTGCCAGAGTCCAGTCTGCATTAAGCAACTGAGGCTTCCAGCTCCTATTCTAAGCAAGTCAAAAATCTTAAAACATCTACTGGGCTTAGGAAAGGTTGTTATGCCCATTAGCTCATGTGTTGGATGCAGTGGGCTGCAGACAGAAATGGTTTTTGTGGTGGTTTTTAACAGTAGCCCTCAGTGCAGACACTGAATGTGCGATTTGCTGCACATCTGAAGTGACTCAAGCTGCATGTATTCCAAGGACCAAAGCCTCAATGTGATTCAGAGCTGACTCTGCGTTTTCTCTAAGCTGTGAGGTGTGGAAGAATATTTCCAGACAGGACTCTGATTTCAGCCCAGCACACAGTTTAGCTTCAGACTTAATTCTAAACCTTCCTGCGTTCCAGGTTCCTTGTTTATTTAGGTCTTTTCCTCGTTCCTTACTTTTGCAGTTTACAAAATAACATATCCATCGTTCACTGGGAGAATGCAGTGAATACACAGAGATGGGTTACAAGAAGCACAAGCAATGATTACAGGCAGATGTAAAGGGAAGAAGCCAAGAAGGGCTGGCAGGGTCCTGCAGCCAACGCAGCACAGCACCAATTCTGCGTGCACCTTTCCCAGCAAGTGTGTGCTTATTTTCTACTGCTTCACTGGAGCAAATGAGAGCTGAGCAAAAGCGTAGCAGTGTGGGATTGTGCTGCTTGCTGCAGACAAGTACTGCTGTTCCCCAGCTCTGAACCAGAAGCCAGCTGCGCTCAGATCAGCCCGGTGTTGCTGCAGCAGCCCTCCTTCTCATGGGGTCTCACATCTGTGTGTGCAGCACAGTGACCTCTGCTGCTGCAGATGTCCAGCCAGTGCCTGCCATTTCCAGCACGACTCAGAGTGGATCAGAGTTGGTGAAATATGTGCTAACGGTGGAGTTCTTCCTCTCTGAGCCTTCAGGTCCTCACCGTACTGCTGCTTCCTCGCTGCCCCGAGGCTCCATCCATCAGCATCTTGATGATCACAAAGGAAAAGTGTCTGTAAAGATCTGACAAGGATGCTTGGATCAGGTGGTTCTCATACATGGAGTGGACAAGTCACAGCCTGCACAGTCCTTGCTCTAACCATGGGAATCTTCCCATTAATCCCCCAAGGACAGCCAGCTGGGAGACCTCTGGGACACGCTTTTACCAGCGTAACTGCACTGCTTGACTGGGATTCTGTCAGCCACAAAGGCAACCAAATTTGTGTTGATTTTGCAAATCAGAGAGGAATACTGGACTCTAGTTAAAAAGAATTAAAGGGCTTATGTTAGCTTTTCCTTTTGAACTGATGGATGTTCAGGATAAATGTCAGTAGCAAAAACAGAGAAGGTTCCTACCCTTTCTACCTCTGCAAGCACTAACAAGTTCTTGTGGAATCACGTAAGGCAGAAGTCTTTGCTTTCAGCTCTCTACTCAGTTCTGCACTTTCAGGCTGCTCTTGTCACTTAGGAACTGTTGTCACAGCTGATGCTAAACCTTGCAAACTTATAACAAAGTCATATAGAATAATTTAGAAAGATGGTACACAGCTTAGAGTCTTAGACTGTGAATTAAATAATGTATTGTACCAGTAAAAGTAAGCCAAAAATTAGAGAGTAATGCAACATGACTTGCAGGCTCAGGTTTGAAAGACTTTCTTTTAGGCTCCCTTTATCCATCTAACCTAGTGTTTCAGTAATGAATATATGGGTTTTTTTCCTGTTCTCCTGATGGATAGCAGTTCTTGGTAATGAGCAGTACCCTGTCTCCAGAGAAGCTCTTAAGCATATGCATAATTTTAGGCATGCACAGAATCCCCACTGAAGCTGAGTGCGTGCTTACTGCCGAGGATGTGCTTAAGAGCCTCCCTAGACAAGGGCCTTGATGTACAATTTAGAAGAAAGACTATATGCTGCTCAGTAGTCAAAGCAATCCAATTTACATAAATATTTATTTCTTTTCCATTATATATCATTTTTATGCAGGTGCTTGTGGGATGGATAGACGTCAGAACACATACATAATGGAAAAAAGCTTCAAAGGTATGGTATCCAGTGCCTGCAGCCACCCTGGCAAAGAGTTTGAGAAGGGTGTCGTAGAAGAGGTGAGATAGGAGACCTGGGCGCCCAGGTGAACGGCTCTGCAGAGGCAGAGAGGGACAGAGCAATTACCCACAGCATGCACCCACGTGGCTGTCTGGGATCTGAGTCATGGATGTGAGTCTTTCCCAGGTTGGGGACTCCTGCCCTGGCAAAGCATCTTAGGAAACAAGGCGGGTTTGCTGCGGGAACAGGATGTGCCAGTGGAGGGGAAGCTCTTGTAGGACCAAGCAGCCATCCTACAGGGCTTCCTGGTGGCGGTTGCTGCTGATGGACTGGTGTGTTGGTCTGTAGGTTGCAGCTCCATAAGGCTCTCAGCTGCCTAGAGAAACAGCTGACCCTGCTATACGGCCTTTGCAGAGATTTATAGCAGAGCCTGAGAAAAGACCTCGCTCAGTGCATTAACCAGTCACACTGGCACGAAGCAATTAATGGGCTCTGACTCTAGGGCTGTTCTAAAAAGGGATCGTGTGTGAGTCATGTAGAAAGGCCCAGTGACTTTAGATTTTGGTTGTCCTTCAGACTTGGACATTCAAAATATTCGGCTGTGCATGAACTACAACTCTTGGCACAGCATGGGCTGCAAGCACCTCTGCTCCTGCCCTGCGCCTCAGGTTGGGTCCTGGCCTGGCTGCCTGATTCCAGTGCTGCCAGTTGGGCTCAGCCAGGCCCAGCTCACTGCTCCGAGGGGCTGAGCTGCCACAGGGCGAAGCCTGTACCTGCACTGACAGCAATGCTGCTGAATACAAAGCTGGTAAGGGCAGTGATGGATGCTGACAGCCAGGCCTGGGAGCACTGAGCGCCTTGTGGCTGCTCTCTATAAAATAAGGCGATGTAATATTTGGTAGAACGGAGCTTTACAATACACTGAAGGCAACCAGTGCTCCATGGGCAGGTCCTTCTTGACAAAGCCGAATTTGAAATATTAAGAGGGTTATACATGTCTATCCAGCTCAGTCCATTCATTTCACTACTTCTGAAAAAAGGAAAATTTTTATTGCCTAGTTAGTTGTTCTCTTTACATGGAGCTATTAATTTCGAGATTAGTTTAAACTACATTACTGCATTTAGAAGGTTATAAAGCTGCTTTGAACAGTCAGACATCCCACCTAGGGCATAATGATGCAGAGGATGTATCCATGTGACAGAGGAAAGTACAGCAGGAGAGAGCTGTGAAATGCAATTTCTACTGTGACATACTGTGTTTATTATCCAGGATCTGAGCAGTTTTCTTTCCATGTCTGTCTCCTTCATGAATTCAGAACTCAGGACCAGAAGCCACATCAGAAAGGCTGGTGGGCTCCTAGGGCAGCAGGGCAGGCACGGCGGGATGCAGGGACCCCTCGGGGTAGCGAAGGGCTCTGGGAGCCACCGTGCCACCCCATGCCTGGTGCTGTGGTGTGACAGCAGCTGAGCTGTCGCTGCATTTTGAGAGCAGTTTCTTCCCTGTGTGTGGTGCCCAGTGCTGCCATTTCCAGCTGTTCTTTACAGCCGACTCCTTTTCAATCATTTATTTATTTATTTTATCATGAATGCTGATGCACTGGTGGGATAATGTGACCTCAGGCACTGGCATTTTAAGGAAGTAAGTTCCCTTTGCGCGATTCCCAGTGAAACCCCAGCAGTTTGGATCACTGATGCATGCAGAGGCTCGGGGCATCACTTAGTGCGGGTTGTTTGCTTGTTGTATGGGAACACAACTGTGTCATGCTTGCCTGAAGCAGAGCGGAGCTCTCTCTGCGTTGCTGTCCTGGCAGCAGTGAGGTTAGCCAGGGAAATGGAAACAGCCATAAATGTGATTGAATAGTAGGAGAGCATGTTTTACCTGTGTACATCATATGTCCTTAGCACTTTGAACATGAAAGTAGGTATGAGGCTTGTCATTAGCATGCCAGAGGATATTCAGAGCAGAACAGAGTAAACCGGTCTATGGGAGGGACATGTAGATGCTGAATAACCAGAATAAGATCTCCTTGAAAGGTGTGTGATGGGTGTGCAGGCAACCCAAAGATGGGACCTCAAAACCAAAGGAACCCTTTCTCCTGCAGCAGGCAGGGTGCTGAGCTGGGGATGGTGTGGGCACAGCAGAGCCCAGCGCCCACGCACAGCCCCAGGGCGGCTGGACTAGGGATGGCTCAGTACGTTTGAGACGAGTTACATTAATTTGTGAAATGAAATCTGACAAGTGATGCCAGACTTTTTAATTATCCCCAAATTACCTCAATAACAAAGTAAGTCAGAGGCTGCCATATCCTTCAGAGTTAAATTCCTTGCGATCCTGTGCATAATGTCCTGTAGGCTAATGGCTCCCTGGTGTACAGCGTGTTACCCAATGTGCTCTGGTGCTCTGTAAATTATACCATATCTGAGCAAAGGGCCTAATCCCTGGACAGACACAAAACTCCCACTTACGTCAGTGGGCATCGGTTCGTGGCAGCGCTGCCTATGGGAAAAGGCAGATTTCAGGACTGCCCAAGTGATTGCAGCAAGCCCATGTGCTGTTTTGCTGGTCCCATCTGCGTGGGATGTAGCCGTGGTGTCAGTACTGGCTCAGGAAGGTAAAAGTAGCTAGCTGGATGGAACCAGATCACATATCCAGGCTGAGTCCTGGTGGTGCCTGCACCAATGCCTCGAGGAGCTCGTGGGGACCAGAACATATAGTGTATAGTATAGGTATTTTTAGCCTAAAGATTTTCATTTCATTATAGAATTTGTTAGTCTTTGCTGTCTCCCCACTTTTGAACACTAGTGGGTCCTAGACTGCATGGCATCTTGATTTAAGTCATATATGTATCAAAAGCTAGTAATCCTGAGATCATTCATGCACAAAAGCCTTTGGTCTTGCAGGGTTGCTTCATTGCTAAAAGGAGAGGTGAGGCTTTCACCAAACGGCCCTTACTGGGATCATGTTGCTGGCCAAGCCTTGTGCCAGCGGCTGCTGGTCGCTGGGATGCACCAGGCTTGCTTTACTGTGAAGGCATTGTTAGATCTCATCCAGGCTGACGTCAGACAACAAGCTTCTAAATTTTAATTACTCCATAAACATTGCACTGGTGTCGGGGCCTCTGCCAGCCCTCACATATGAGTCCAACCGAGCTGCTTCCCTGCCCCTGAGAGCTGAGGAGCCCAGAGATTGGTTTGTATTGCTGAAGTCAGAGGAGAGAAATGCAGAGGCTCACTGCAGGGCATGACCTGAGCCCTGGCTTAAGGGAACCTGCTCAGCACCAGCCCCCACGGGGCTGAGGGACACGTACAGACACAGCTCCAGGTCACACTGGTGATGCAAACTGGCAAGTGAGTTAACAGGATGGGGAGGAGAAGCACAGAGATGAGGTTTTTATAGGAGAAGCGATATCTTGTTGTCTGTCTATTTCTTAACCTGAATTTCTCTTTTTGTCTCCCATACTAGACAGCGGGGGCAACTGGGATTGCAGCTATTTTGCAAGTCCCGCTATTTCACCGGGAGTATTTCATATATACCAGGATCTGCCTTTGTACTGTAACCCAGCACAAGAAAATGCCTCATCTTTCATTGCATCGCTCTAATTCTAAATTAATGGCACTGCCCAGCAGGATGCACACAGCAGCAATGGCACGTTCTTAAATGTCAATGTTAAGACCTATTTATTCTCTGTTCTGTTTCTTTTTATTATGTGAAGCAAGACTGGCACTGTACCTTGCAGCAGGCTGGCACACCCAGCCAGGGTCACCAACAGGGGGACACCAGTGGTGCCACTGTGCACCGGCCTTGCTCTCCCTGCTCCTCCATCCCCATCTCCTTCTTCCAGCCCAGGGAGAGAACCAGTAGATTACTACAGCAGTGGGGAAAAAAAAGGCAAAAGGGAGGTTCAGACGGAGGCTTATCCCCCTGTGGAAACCCAAGTGTTCCCCACTAGCAGGAGCTGCCTCCTTCCAGTTTAATGGCAGAAGAGAATACAAACAAACCAGGTTCTCCTAGTGCTGGGAAGCCCCAGGAACAGAGCTCTCAGGGGACACAGTGCATACGCTGCGCTGATGCAGTTCTACGCCTGCTGGAAATGTCTTGCTTTCAAACAGATGGCATTTGACGTACTCAAAGCCCCTGGGACACAGATGCTGATGGATCCGACCCACAGCTGCATGCATGGGCTGCAGGTTACAGCAGGACTCCTTAGGAATGGGAGAGGGAGGAAAAGATTGCCACCAAAAATTAACTACTGCAGTAAATGACAACTAGGACCTTTCACAGCAAAAACTTTGGTTTCGAGCAGGTTTTTCTTTCCTGCTAAGGGAATTGTGGATGCAATGGTTTGGACGCACCCAGAGCACAAGCATTGGGTGTCTGTGCTGGATGCTTCGAGGATCTTCCTTCCCCATGCCCCCTTCTGCCCGCCCTGCCCCTCCTCCAGAGGTCGAGCTGCAGCCCACCCAAGGAAGTTAACAGTCCCACCCCAATCTTGTTTTGCAGATTATATGAAGGAATCTGTGTGCAGTTCCAGCACTTGTTCTCTGAACAGCAGTGAAAACCCATATGCCACCATTAAAGATCCCCCCATCTTAACATGCAAACACTCCGAGAGCAGCTACGTGGAAATGAAATCACCTGGTCACAGGGACTCCCCATACTCAGAAATGCCCACTTCATCGACAGCCAACAAAAACATCTACGAAGTTGGTAAGTGGGAAGTGCCGCCTCTCATCTGTTAACAGTTGGGGTTTACCTCAGTGCTGCTGGGTACTGCAACCACTTTCCCTTGCTTTCCCAGAGCCCACCATCAGCGTGGTCCAAGATGTCCGTGCCCGGAGTGCCAGTTACCTCCAAAGTCCATACGACCTGCCTAGGAACAGTCACATTCCTAGTCACTACGACCTCCTCCCTGTAAGGCACAGCCCAACGCACGGGCCATCTTGGGACAAGCAGTCTTAAAGGGATGGACTTCACTGTGCTGCAAACACAAACTCTGAGAAAGCAAAGAGAAGACAATCCTTTTCTGCACTGCAGGATGCTGACGTGACTTTAGGCTGCAAGGACCTAACGTAGCTAAACATCAGCTTGGGCCAGCTGCTGCTGCATGATGTTATTTAAAAAGACTTTTTTTTATATGGATCACAAGAACTAATGAGAACCTTCTCCAGATGTCACTGGAGTGCATCGCCCCTGGAAGGTGTCCACTTGCTCCAGGCAAAAGCTCTCTGCCATGTGTATTCTAACCCTGGCTTTGCTGTAAAATAAAACACAACACACTGAGTAGGAGGACCTAGAGACATGCATACATCTCTACCAATTGCATCAGAAAACCTTGTAACGTTAGGAACGCTGGAATACAGTTTATATCTCTGTCATAGAAATGGACATTTTTCTGAATGAGAGTAGGAAAGCTGCTTGTTTCACTATCTGGAAACCTCATTTATTGCCATCGCCATCCTGTGAAGATCATGCTTGGTAATTAATGCTCTGTTCACCTTTCATTCAGTACCAGGGTCCTGGAGTACAGGAATACCAACGCATTTTTAAAATGTAACACTTTGGCCAATGCCCAGTGATCTTTGTCAACGACTGAAGTTTAAGCAATGAGTCCCATACCCAGCTTACTGCACTTGGAACAAGCGCGAAATGTTTCGGTACAGCTATGCTTTAATTTTCCTTGTACACCTTCTTTTTCATTAGATAAATGCACAGCTTTTTTGGGTGGTGGAAACAGACACACCTTCACCTGCATCCTGGGACACTGCAGGTTTGCACAGACCAGCCCTGGTTCAGTTTCCTAACAGTAGGACGCATTGGCTTCATCACTGGCAAACCACGTCACCACGATGCACCTGGCAGCACGCCCTCCATGACACCCTTTAATTTGATGTGCATTACCATGTAGTGCAACTTTATCTGTTGATGATTTTACCTGACATGCCATTACATTGAGCTGAAAATGGGTTTCTTTTTTTCAGCAGCTGTTTGTAAAACAGTTATCAAGGGGTTGACCTATGGTAAAGCTTTGGACTGAGCCACCATGATTTTTTTTTTTGTAATCTTTATTGACCTAGAAAGTAGAATACTTGCCGTTAAGCAGTTCCTTGTAGATTTTGAGCATGAAGTAGTATTGATTCTAAGTATGTAATTTTACTAGGCAAACGTGGAAGTAGCAAGTTGCCTTTTAAAGATTAAAAAAATTCTGTTGCACATTCACCAGTCTGATGGAAGCAGAAGAGAACCAAGCCAACACCAAGCTGTTTGCTCTACATCTGACCACCAGTGGAAACTGCTGACCTAGGGGATTGGTATGAGGACCCTGCTGCCATGGAGCCAGCAGCTCAGAGCCAGCTCCGTGTGACAGAGGCATCGGAGCACCTCGAGTAGGGCAGCACCGTACCCCACAGCACCCCAGCAGCAGCCAGGATGGCAGGGCCAGCTCTGAACCCCTACGTGCAATTTAAGAGATCCAGACAGCTGAGCTGAGCCCAGAGATCCCCCCCCCAGGCTTGCAGAAAAGCAGATTTTCATGTTTCAGGATAACTCCAAAGTATTTACATGAATGCTGCATGTGTGCATGGGGGCAATGACTGATGAGCAATAGTAGTTTTATTTTCCAGGAAAGCCTTATATGAGATGTAATAGGCACTTATTTTGTAGGGCCAGGAGGGGTATATTTTGCATACACGAGTGGAAAGACTTACCTCAAAAATACCAAGAGAAATGCAGATTGATGAGGAATCCTCTGGTTAGAGACCTATCTTGCCATCTAGCACAAGCAGTCTCAGCTGCCAGCCTGACCAGGGTCTGTGTGTTGCTGTCAACATTGAGATGAGAGAGCAGAGATGAGGCTCAGAATTTTGTTTTTGTTTTTTTTTTTTTTCAAAGCTGGATTTTCAATCCAAATGCAACGATGTGCATAGAGCTTAACAGGAAAAAAAAGAAAAAAAAGAAAAAAACAACAAAGGAAGTACCTTCTGTATATTATTAGCATTAGCTTAGGAAATAGGCATCAAAATGGCAATACTTTTTTAAGGCAAGACAGATTTGTAATATATTTGTTCACTGTGCAAAGGTATTCCACCTTGTACAAAATAAATCCAATTTCTCTCAGTGTGTCTTTCTCAGACTTACTCACTGGCAGACCAAAACTCCCAGCCCACGCTCAGGTTGAGCGCTCCATGCGACACTGCTGGTTACAGAGGGGCTCACCATGTCTTGGAAAACCTCACAGGCACCTTGCAAGCCAGAAGCTGTTTTTCTGTTGCAGGACTTCTCAAAAAACGTAATGACAAAATTCAGACTGAAATTTTGAGCTCGAGTAAAGCCCAGCTTTAAAACAAATGCAGCAGGCACGGTATGCATCTTTTGTACAACTCTTTCCGTAGCTCCTGTCTGCAGCAGCTGAACCTTTGCAGGTCTGAGCAAGACCTCAGTGAGGCAGAAACAAGGCGATGACAGCTCCACGTCTCTCTGCTGTTGACGCAGTGCCTCTCAGCCGTGTCCCAATGGCACGCGGTGACGCCAGCAGGTTGCAGTGCTTTTGGTGGGCACAGGAGGACACAAGGCAGCAGTGACCCCAGGACCAGGCAAACCACAGCCATCTCAGCATCCGACTGTTCCCGAGGAGCCAATCAATAAATCACAAGCACAAATTTGCAGCAGAAACACCTTTGGAATTGATGACGCTGGGGCAATGCAGCAGACAGCTACATATTTATTGAAGCTTTTTCAATATTTGTGCTTCATACTTCTAAAGATCCTGTTAACTAAAGCCCAGCATGTAATCCTCTTATTTGACAAACCACACTCAATAAGCTATTTAAGTCTGGAAACTCATCAGGTTTGAACTGATGGAATGAGTAATTCCAGCTTAATAAAAATGTCTTTACATCAGAGCACTGCCACGTACTTTCTGCTCGTGTCAGAATTTCGACTGCCATCACACAGGAACCACAGATTCTCACCAAGCTTCAGAATTGTTAAGGTCAGGACTTTCAGATATGTAAATGAGAGCAAAAGCTCTTGGTGAGAAAATCCAATTTTGCAGCATTATGCAGGAGATCCCATAAACTCAACTCAGACAGCTCATCTCAGGGCTCAAAAGCTGTATCTATTATGATCAGTCACCTCCTATTAGCAGAGAAGAGACACTTCAGCACAGAAGGAACACCAATTACAGCAGAGATGATTAACCAGCAGCTGAGTGAGAACAATACCATTAGGTCAGCATCCAGACCAACGCCTTGTGCTGTCTCTCCAGAAGTTCCCTGTGAGCTTTCCCCTGAGCCCAGCCATGTCTCACAGCTCAGGACCAGCCACAGCCCTGCAGCCATTAGGAAAAAGTTTACCAAAGCACAGGACAGCAGGCAAAGGCTGTAGTGGCTAAGAAGTTACAGCCCTGTACACATACCATGTGATTTTGCTGTAGAAGGCAGTATAGCTTGCAAAGCCATTACAAACTATTGCATGAAAATTCTGGATTCCCTATTGCAGCAGTTCATAATTACAAAATCAGTTTTTGCAAGGCATTTCTGTCTAAGGCCTGTTTCGTGATTACTGCTTGTAAAGTCCTGATGAAAATAAGAGTTTTTACATTGCCTAAGAGCACACAGCCATTGCACAGCTGCCCAGGACCACAACGCAATGCTGCTAGTTACACAGTGGAGGAGGAAGTGCGTGCCCACACTGACTTTGCATGGGGCAGAGCTGGGGCTTGCATTCCAGCAGACTCTGCTGCATTCAGATTTACTGCAGAAGGAAGCTTCTTGCATAAAGCCATAAGAAATCCAAGCTTGACGTGACAGCTGAGTCAGGCTAAGTGAATCAGAAAAGGAAGCAAAGCGAAACTCACCCTGCATTTCCAGCTGGCAGATTTATGGCTTGGCTGCCACAGTAATGAATGCAATTGTAAAATACACCGGTGCCTGGCCACAGTGCTCTGAGACCAGAAAAGAGAGGATGGTCCCCATTTTACACCTTCTCCTGACTCTGGCAATGCCAAGGCCTTAAAGGCTGCTTCAGACAGAAGGATTCAGTGCTGCCACGTGCTCTTGGCATGACTTCCAGAACTCACAGTGCTCAGCAGCCTGGCTCCTACGGCACCACTCTTTCAGCAGAAGGCAACAAGGTGGGATCAAACAGCTGAAGTAATTTGCTGTAGGTGGCAGCAGTCTGTCATTCCACAGGATCTTCTTACTGGTTGTAATGTGGAAAAAATGAGGTTTGTAAAAGCTATTCAGGGATTTGACAAGAAAGAGTCCTCATTTTTCACACCATAAAAGCTTTCCAAAGCGCACAAATTGCCACGAACTGCATCAGCCCCTACAAGCTGCAGACCTGGTCCCAGTATGTGGCCCTTTCAGTTCCTCTTCTGGAAGTACTTCCACTTTGGTGTCTCCTCTCAGTTCCAAGGAATTTACTAGCAAGTAAAAACATTAAAGTCAAATCCCGCTTCTCCCAAAAAGTGCACCCAACACCATATTGAGTTGTCCCCTGTAATTCTTTATTAGAATCATGGATGAATATATTTTAAATCAATCTAAAAAAATAATGAATCAAGTTACAGTACATGCATAAAATACAAAGTAATTTACAAACAGATCAAAATAGCATCTTCAGAACTAATATTAGGAGGAGAAAATGGATTTAAGAAAAAAAAAAAAAGTGACCAACTACAGCAATGCCTTCCGTGTGCCTTACACATCATGAGCACCGCAAGACAGAAAGGTTGGGTAAGAAATGCAGCTGGTAGTGCCTACCCAAATCCAGATGTTCTAGGTGGGTCATATCAGAGTTTGAGAAATGTCCCCTACAGACAATTACTTCCTCTAATTGTACAGATAACCGCTGGCATTTATACAAACAGTTCTTTTAAATCCAGTAGAAATTCAGTGCTGATAGCCCCCACATCTCAACATTAATGGCATGGCTGGGGATAGCACATGCTGTGTGATATGCAGTGGTTTCAGAGTACAGCGACAGAAGGCACAGTTCATGTATCCCTGAACTAACTAATTGAACTGATGAGTTGTGCTGAGTGACAACTACTGAATGATTACATCCAGTAACTACTCCAGATGTTTTTGTTACAGAACATGTACCAAACCACTGGAATCGTTTAAAAATACTGGATGAAATAGAACTGAAGACTAAGACCAGGTTGTAGCAGTTGCTGATCAACTTGAGCATCTGAGTATCTTAGCATGCGTGGCATGTATTGGTATGTGATAGGCAATGTGTGACAACATCCTTCAAGTCTGTGCATCATGAAAGAAAAAAGGCATCCTCAAGCCCTGACAGCACTGGCACTGTGGAGGCTGAGCCTCGGGCAGCACAAAAACACACTGCATGTTCCAGTGACCCTCCGTGACACACGCTGCTTCTCCTTCTCCCTCCTTCACAAAGGCAGCTCACGCGAGTCCCACCAGCACCTGCAGCAGCCCTGCCTGCACCGCAGCCCCCTGCAGCAGGTGCCAAACCACAGAAGCTCATTCACCGGTAGCAAGAACCCTGCTGCTTGTTTGTGAGAAATTCTCACCCCCACCTCCCCCAGAATATTCTATAGCAAGATCTCCTCTTGGCAATCTGAAGATGTAGCCAAAGACATTTAACTTTACATTAAAATTGCACTTCAGAGCAACAGGCATTCTATCAAGCTTTAGATGCAGTATACAACACCTTAAGACAGATTATCCTGCCCAGAGATATTCTCCTAGTTAACCCAACAATAATTGTTTTGCAAGGAGCAGAATTATATCTTCAAGTGCTCACTAAATGTGTCTGTGTTCTGACTAGCGGGCATCACGCTGCAAAGAGATCAGTTCAGCTCCAAACAATTTACTGAACCAAAACTGACAAGTCAGCATTGGGAAAATACTGCAGCCACAGAGAAGCAATAGATTATAAACACAGAAATCAAGATGTTTAAGACATGGAGAAATTCAGAAGGAATAAGCAATAACTGAACACAAGAAAGTAACCACAAGAATTACAAATATATTTAAATCTTGGACCTGGGGAATATACACAGCCTTTTAGGAAAGAATGAACAATTCTTATATATTCTGACAGCACTGCATCTTTGGTTTGTTTTCAGTGGTTGGAGGGACATGAATGGGAACCACGTTGTTGCTTGGAGACATATCATTCTCACGTCTGTCGGACATTTGCTTCTGGGAAACAATACGATAGATCTCTGGAAGATGAGAAAGAGCCCATCGTTACGTGCATGCACAGCATCATCAGAAAGCAAACACTGGGGAAGCCAAAAACTGCAGAAAGCAAAGATTTCCCATACTTCTGCAATGATAAGCACAGCAGCTTTCACAAGAAGTTCAATGAGATCTTCTGTATTTATAAACTAAAATATGAACCATCTTCACAAAACACATTTCTTTCACAACTGCTTTACCAAAAGCAATAAAAAAAAAAAATAGTTCCTGACTCTCAGTAAAGATGCAGGATCTACCATGTATGCCATCAATCCCCTCTGATTGTTCTCGTGGCTCTCAGAACAGTGTGTTAGTGCAGATCAGCTTCAGGACTTCAGAGAAGACTGATTACAAAGAACCCAGCAGAAATCAGAGAGCACAGGATAAACTGCTCTGCCTTTCCTACCACCGCCAGGTGCACACCTGCACTGAAAGCTCTGCCAGGTTCCTGGGATTTGTGGCCAACAGTACCTGCTGTGCACACACTGAGAGCAGGTACAAAGCCACTCCCTTCAGCATGCGCACAGAAGTGTGACGTGCAGCACTTCACCCAGGAAGGAAATAAAGGGCACCAAAAATAGAACACTGGGAACTCACTTGCAAATTCAAGTTATAAACCACTGAAAATAATAATAAATACCTGCTAAGCCTCATTAACAAAACAATTAAAAGCGTTCCAGCTTCAGCAAAAAGCCTACCCTGAAATGACAACATCACATCTGCTTTACACAACAGAATGGTGTGCTGGCACCAAGCACGCAGCACTACCCACACCATTTGCATGCTGCAGCACGGCCTGCTGGGGCACTCCAGATAAGCTCAGGTCACACGAGAAGAGGGTGTCTGCAGAGCAGAGCAGAGCAGAAGGCTGCTCACAAATCACTTGGGTGAAACACAACAAAGGTTCAAAGTCTTTTGTAGGTCTAAAGTCCCTGGAAAACGATGGTCCAAGCACCTCGTCTGACCCCAGAACAAGATGCATCTTTCCCACCAGAGATTCATCGTTACTGAGTAGCCTTTGTTCAGAATTTAATGAGTTGCTGCTGGGTGCACATCCTGACATCATTTCAGTACTGGAAACTGAGTAACCTCGTGTAGAGAAGTCCTATTTGCTGCCAAGGGCTGGTCACACAGCTCTGTGCCTGCTTTTATGATGAGAACTGATGGCACTGAGGAGCTAAAAAGGGTTCCTGATAAACAAGGCCTGCAAATCTTGCCCTTGATGCAACAAGCTTGGGTTGATTTAAGCTGCCAACACAAATGCCTGAGTGCTCCCCAGAAGGAGTGAGAGCAGGGCTGCACACATCCATGTAACTGCTGACCAAGTGGTAATTTCTCACAGATACTGTGCTGTATCTATTGTCTGTAGAAGGAACTTCACCCTTTGCAAGCTGCACTGTAAAAGAATCTATTTCTTGGGCCTTAAAGAGAGGGCTCAAACTCAGATAGGGATAGACTGCTCAGAAAGCTGGACCTTACATATGCATTCAGTTAGGATCAGGTCACTGATGCAGCCAAACAAACTGTAGACACAAAGCAGGATTTTCTGATTTCACCAGTTGTGAAGTTCCCTATTCTTTCCATGACATATGAACAATTCCACAAGTTTGAGGAAAATGTACAACAGACCTTTAAAGCTACCTGAGGGCTCACATGGAGATCTGTAAATAAAGACCAGCTTTGCCCCATGGCAGGCCGGGCAGCAATGCTCAGCACAGGGCACATGTGCAGAGGTGGAGGGAGCACAGCTGGAAGAGATCTGCACTGCATTCTTCAGGACGAGTTCTCTGCTCCACATACCTGCTCATACACTTAGAAGCAGCAATTGTTTTCCATGGAAGCTCCTGAATAAGTTCATACCGTTGTCTAACATGAGCTGTCACACAATTCCTCCACCCCTACCCCACATGCAGCGTCCTCTGCATAACACCCTCATCTCAAAGCACTCAAAGATCTTCAGGGTTGTTTAACAGTCTTAAAAACAACATTGCTGATTTTTTTTGCTGATAAGGGTCTCTCTCTTCTGGCTGTGGGGAGTGCATTTCCAACTGATCCTCACTCCCTGCCCTGCTAGAACATCTAGCAGCAGTGCTGCTCAGTCAACTTGTAGCAGCTCCACTTCTGCTCATTGCCACTTCTTCCTCCTCTGCTATGCAAACCTTTGTACAGACACAGGATACTGCTCTAGATCAAAGCCTAAATGGTTAAAAACTACTTTGCCCTACACTACAGCTGCACTCCTTCACCACACATAGTTGTGTTGGTGTGATGGAGGAGGTGGGAACAGCTTAAACCTGCTCTTCCTGCAGCAAAATGCCCAGAGGCAAAGCCTACACTGAAACTGGTCTGTACTGAGGAATGCCCAGCTAATGAAGATGTGTACTTTTTAATGAAGATGCTACACTTCATGCTCTGCTCAGTAACTGAATGAGACCTTACTAAGAGCACATTCAGCACAATGCTTCTCTGCATAATTGGTAACCATGTGAGACTGGCCTTGTGCTATAAGAGCTGGGGGAAAAAAAAAAAAGAAAAAAAAAAAAACAACTGCTGTCTATTTGCCCAGTCCTTGTCTGCTCAACCAGGGCTAGTGTTTCATTCACTTCCAGGTGTACAAAACTAACAAAAAGAGGAAATCCCTCTTCTCATGAAATGTTCTTAATGTCTGTACTCTGTGATGTTGTTGCCTTGGAGATGGGATTCCTTAGAGATGAAACCACAGAAGAATGCAGAACAGGAACAGAGACAGCACTGAATGAGGCAGGGAGCGGAGGCTGACTCCAGTTTACTTTAAGGATGCTTTATCCTGCTGTGAATGCTCACAGGGGATAGGATTAAAACACCAGTCTCTCATATTTGCCAAATAATACAAAGCAGCTTTGTGTGCACAGGAATTAGCCCTTGAAGTCTAGACATCTTACAACTGAGGAGCTTGGATAAGGAGCATTATTCTAAGCCACAGAAGGAAAAGCTCCCCAAAACTTACCTGGTACAGACAACAGGAGAGGAAGCCTATTAGATTTAAGATTTAATTCCTCCCTCCCACTGCCCTTCTCGAGATAATTATAATATGGCAAGACAAAAGGAAAGCTCTCTCTCTCTGCTACCACCTGTAACAGCAGACCAGGCACTCACTTAACACTGTGCTAACTATAACAGATTCATATTTCCTACACCCAAAGCCATCTGCTCAAGGTGGCTTCATCTGAGAATCTAGGTGTGAATAAGCTTAACATCAACCTGGTATAACTCCAACTGAAAGCACTCTTCGGAGTTTCCATCACTGTCCCAACCAGATTACCTTCAGCAGCACTGAGAAAGGCTGAGAAAGGAGTTTTGCTCCAGATCTCAGTCAAGACAGTTCCCTGTCCAGGAAAGATTTAAGCAGCTGAGAGCCACTGAGAGCAGCCTGAGATGGCTTTGCAGGATTCCTCCCAGCGTGGAAAATACTAGCTGAGCTGGTGCAGCAGCATGCCCTGCCCCTTCTGACAGCCTCCTCCACACACAGCCTGTGGCAAAGCCTGTTGGCTTTATCAACCTTCTTCTTCAAATGACAGCCAGTATTACTCCCTCTAGTATTACGTTTGGAAGCAACCTAGCCACACACATACAGACTATCCATGATTCTGCAGGGTCACTCTGAAAACCACATTCCTCAAATGGCTGCTCACCTCTTCCTTTAAAAGCAAATCATTAACACAAATAGCCAGCTGTGAAGTGTTATCAAGAAGTTTATCAGCAGAACATTGATCCTTTGCATGCCAGTTACTGCAGAGATGGAGGTAACCTGCTGCTAATGCATTATTTACTTCATCTTTATCTCCCTGAAACAGGAGTCTACGTCTGGAGAAAGCCATGTGCCCACTAATCAGAAGTGTTTCTTCTAGCTCAGCTGAACCAGCCATTCCTCAGCAAGAATTCTGTCCACACACCCAAGAGTTCTTTACCCAAAACACTGTCACAGCAACACAGGGTGCTCTGATGTTTGTGAGAAAGCAACAGCCCCAACAATCTGTCAGAGTCCACTGAGGGTTAATCTTAATCACTTGTTCTGCCATTACAGACTGCTCTCCTTAGCAGAGAAATAAAACCAGAAAAATCAAACCTCCACTAATTAGAATCCAAGATAACTTCTGGAATAAAAAGTGCTGTTGAAAGCATGCAAGCAGAGAGAGAAGGAAACAGCCTAGTGTGTGCCCAACAGGTAAACTGCTTCCCCATGGCAACAGCATTTTTTTGTATCTGAGCACGACACAGACCTGCAGAAATAAGGCAGCAGCCCACAGCATGCAGCACACCAGCCATTGCTGCTAAGGCACACAGTGGTCCAAGAAGGGGCTGAGGGCAGTTAGATCTCTCTCCCCACCCCCTACTGCAAGGGTATTCATAACACATTTCAAAACAACTGAAGAAAACACTCCAGAAGTTTTATTTATTACAGTAATGGTTTCCTAGCTACCTCCTCCACCTCAATATGGCTAAGGTGTCCTTTATGTGTTTGTGAAAGAAAGTATCCATTACTTGCCAAAAAGAAAAAAATCTAACTAGTTGCCAGTGTCACAAGTGAGAAGTTACATCTATCAGACAAAGGAGTTAAACAAAAAGGAAGTTCCTCATCAACTGAGCATAAAAACTGCAGCAGTCACTGCTGTCACGTGCTACAAAGGCCAGAAGTCCAGCCATGGCTATTACATGCACTGACAGCAACCAACCTGCACTCAGGAGTCGCTGTCTCTCAGACTGCCAGCACTGCTTCATTCTTTTGGCACTTCTCTCTTGGCAGTGTTATGCTCACCATTACTGATGGAAACAAGCTAGATTGCCTTCTCATCTGACAACAGCCATTTTGTCTGGAGGTGGGCATGGGACAATTCTCTCTCACAGGCACTCCCAGTTCCACAAATGGGAAAGTGAAGCACATAAACCAGGCAGACTGGAAACCCGGGGTAGAGCAAAGCGAGTAAGACTCATTCCTGACTCCTATGCTGGTCTATCAACTATGACACTTCAAAAGCAGTGTCTGAGTACTACAGCTGTGAGGAATGATTAAACTGCTAACTTTTACACACTTTATAGGCAAATAAATGCCTATTCGCTGTGTATCAGAGCAGCATTCTGCCCTTCCTCCTCCAAACCAAGTATTAGGTGACTCACCTGTCAGAATAGTCTGGAAAGCTGCTTCCACATTTGTAGAGTCTAAAGCAGATGTCTCGATAAATGACAAACCATTCTTCTCTGCATGGACAGAAATACCATAATTAGAGGTGTATAAAGCTTATCTCCCATCCAGAAGAACTTTTGTACCAGACAATGTATGTGGTGCTGCTGATGAGATAGATGCATTAGTGCTAAGAAAACACATTAGAAGTTGTAGGATTTTTCCCTTTATGATCTGAAAGCAAGGCCAGCTAACAGCAGCAATGCAATTTAGAGTTATTATCACAGGGATCAGAACAGTGCTGTGTTACCTGTGTTACACTGAGCATCACTGAAAGTGAGAATTTCTTGCACTCTCAAAAAATGTGCAAGGAAACTTCCTGGACTTTTTTTTTTTTAACCTTGTCAAGTTTTTCCACCTCCCAATAGGTCATGGCAGCTTATCTAACAGGGCAAGCCTTATGAGGGAACAGCAGTCCTTTACTTGCAGGCAAGTATCCTCACTCTGCACAAGCAGCTACAGCAAGCCTTAAAGAACAAAACCCAGCTTCCCTCCACAATTAAAGAAAGCTGTCCTAAAACAAGGCAAGATATACACAAACAGAATAATCTCTAGAATTACTTTTCACGTATCTTAATTATGTATTAAGAGCCAAAAAGGTGGCTTATGTTCAGATACCAACATCTGTATGGGGCTCCAGCTCAGCTGATATAGTTCAGATATTACACAGACACAAGGCTGCCACCATGCATGAAACTTAAACCCACCAGCACAGCTTCTACAAGAAAAGCAATGCATAGGCATGGAACTAAATCTGGTTTAAAACTGTCTTCAAGTGCCCCTGGCAGATTCTTGAGAGTCTATCAGCATGCAGGTTCTGCAGAACTTCATTTTTAACTGAATGAAGAAAGGCATAAAGCAGTACGTGGCACTAAGTCTTTTCCCTCCTACCTGTACACTCATGTATTTCACATCAGGTAGGCAAAGACTGGACAGTTTGCATTAGGCAATTAATTTTGAGTTCACCAACCTGCAAAAGCTCTGGCCTCATCTGTAGGGACTGCTCTCAGGTGGCGCAAGTCACTCTTGTTTCCCACAAGCATGATTACAATATTGCTGTCTGCGTGGTCTCTCAGCTCTTTCAACCATCTCTCTACATTCTCATAAGTAAGGTGCTTAGCAATGTCATACACCAGCAATGCCCCTACAGCACCTCGATAGTACCTGTGGGTGAAGAGATGTGTTAGAGAACCAGCAAGAAACACAATTGAAAGTGACAAGATACTGAGTAATAGCTGTTTCCCACTACTGCAAAGACAGTTATATTGAAAATAATAATAATAATAATAATACAAAGCATGATACATGGGACTTGAAGCAGCTGAAATACAGCATCCAGACCAGGGTTAATCCATGACAACAACAGCAGCCAGGGTCTGGTGGGTCACCCTGCACCTCAAAAATGAAGCACTGTAGTCTATGGGAAGCTTCTGTCACCTTCAGCCTATGACCCACTCCTGAAAGACTCCCCACCCACCACTGTGGGTGCAGCACGGGCACAGCCCAGAGCAGCAGGAAGACTTTGCAATGACTCATTGGATCATTTTAAAAAAATTAACTTGATCTGTTCTCTTTGTGAAATGCCCTAATTGGTTTACTGTCAGACCAGGGAGAGGCACGGTTACATATTCAAAAAGACAAAAATATTCAGTTGTGCTTTCCCACCCCACAACTACCTCCAGTTTTACTCAAATCTAGCTTTTGCTGTGCTGCTTTTTCAATTAAACAAACACACAAAGTGAGCAGTGCCTCCCTACTGATACAGGAGGCATTCTGGTCGTAGGTTACCACTGATAAAACCTCCATCAGTACAGTTGTTATTTCATCAATGGCTTGCATTTAAATAAGTCTCTCACAGCTCAGAAACGCCTCCAGTTACATATCATGAGAGCACTGAGAAGTAGATCTGTTCATACTGTGTCAAGCTTCAGGACAGAATAACATTTGAGCTTCCTTCCCCTATACTGTATGTGGATATTATAAGAGAAAATCCATCCTGTTTGCAGTTTGAGGAATCAGAAGGGCCCCAAGCTCACCCTCCTCAGCCAAAGCTTCTCTCCAGCCATATAAGCTGCCACTTACGCTGATGTTATAGCTCGGTATCGCTCCTGCCCTGCTGTGTCCCATATCTGAGCCTTTATTGTCTTCCCATCAACTTGAATGCTTCTTGTTGCAAATTCTACTCCAATGGTGCTTTTGCTTTCCAAGTTAAACTCATTGCGAGTGAATCGAGACAGGAGGTTACTCTTGCCTACTCCAGAGTCTCCAATAAGGACAACTAGAAGACAGAAATGACATTGGAATCACATCCCAGATATAGATTATCTACTGACAATCACCTGCAATGAATATATTTGATTTCCGGAATAAAACCAGAGAAAAAGAATAGCAAAACCACCCCTCATGTCAGGGGTCTATTTCCAAGTCTTGAGATTTCCAGAGGACCAGAGCTGTCACACTCACCAGCATTTCAAACAGACTTCAGACTTGGTTTTTAGCAGTTACAATTCAGTCTCCTTTGCTTTGCACTGAATCACATTCCTCCCCCAGGAAAAAACACACATGGCAAAGCACAAAAGTCAGAGACAATTTGGATTTCACATCCTTGCGACAATGCTACAACTAAAACAAATGAAAAACCACGCAAGTGTTTTGCTGAAGCATAACTCCAGCACACAGGGCAGGCAGCAGGCTGCCTTCACTCTACACCCCTCACACCCTTGCAGGAAGAAGGTTCCCCACTAGCACAAAAAAAGAAAAAAAAAAAAAAAAAAAAAAAAATCAGAACATACAGAAGTCACAAGACCACTGTCACCATGATGGACAGCTTGAAAGGCTGCCTGGGCACAGCACACACCTCAGCAGTCGCTCATTGCTGCTGAGGCTCAGATCAACGCTGCTCCACAGTGCTGCTCTGGGGTATGGCTGTGGCTCAGGACTACAGGCACCATCTGCCCTTCCCAGCCCATCCCACTGCCACACCAGTGCAGAGAGAACTGGCTGCAAAGGTGCAGGAAGTTCAGTTGCTGGGTGTAACGCAAGGCCACCTGAGTCACGTCACACAGCAGCCCCTTGGGATGCTCCTCTGCCCTGATCATAAGAACAGATAACAGAAGGAAAAGGAGGAGGAAGAAGAGGAATAAGAACCTTGAGAAGAAAGGCTGCACTTCAAAGCCTATACAAGCAGAAGAGCCATGGGTGACAAAGAAAGCATGGCAAGTGTTTGCACAGTAATAGACATCATTTCAGCTTTAAGAGGTTGCAACACAGCGTTAAATATGCTGTGTGGTACAAAAGACAAATGAGTCCACTGAGCTCTGAAGTGAGACAGTCTAGCAGCATAAAACCTCCCACCGTTTGCTGCATCACACAGCAGAGTTCTGGACACTGTTCCCTATTTACATAACACATAGTTCTGACAAACGGGGTTTTCCCTGACTGTATGAGCTGAGAAGCAGCTACTAAGTTCTCTCCATAGAGTGAGCATTGCAGCAAACACCAGCTTCCAGTAGTCTTACGTTGCAGCCCCCTCTGGCAGCTGACTCAGCGAGCAGCCTGCCATGCTTCTGAGGCTGCAGAAAGCACAGAGCAGCTTTAACACTTCTCTTAGGAGGACCCACAGTGCATGCAAGTGGCATGCACGTACACTGAATGCAAACAGGATCTGTTTTCCCACATGACAGGTCAGCAGGGTTCAGTGTCAGCTGCCCTGACACAGCTGAGCAGCTTTCCCGGCACAGAGGATGCCAAAGGGTAATAAAGTTAGTGCAGAGGTCAGGGCACCAATTACATCATCACCACCAGGCAAATTGCCACAGGTTTCCTTCTCCATTGGCAAATGAGATCTTCAATACTCTTTCAGCAGGTTTAGACCAGAGTTTTGAATGACATCATGTTTGTGTACACTGGGACAACTGGGCTGAAAACTTCCCCAGATGAGGAAAGCAGTCCACACACATCACTGTGTTGCAGAAGTATCCCATCCCTGTTACCTCCTGCCCTCACAAATGCTTCTCTTGGTCAGTGCACATTTCCAAAGACAGCTCGGGCAGTTCCCCCTGCCAGGTTTTTTCCTCACCTTGTCTAGGTATCACACTGCTTATGCCTGAGTGCTCTCCAGTGCCAGATTAACATGTCTCAATTAAAAGGGGAAATATTTGACTTTCCTCCTTGAAGCCAGCTATTTCCTCTACTTAATTGGGCCACTGCAGCTTGCACTGAGCACAGCCACAGGAACAGCTTGCAGTGTCAGTGGTACCTAAGGTTCCTCACACGTTCTGCATTTCCACCAGCCTGAGCTATCATTCTTTGAATGCAACGATGAACTGAAACAGCGTTAACCATCACTCAGACTACATTAATTTTTATTTTGCTTTCCTTATCAAACCACCTCAACGTTCCCATATATTACATTCTCAGCACAGAAATGCAGCAGGAATGACCCTGAATGCCTGAGCCTATCACAGGCGAACAGTTCGAGAAAGAAATGATGATATCTAATTCCACATCAAAGCTAATTGTTCCTGCACACACACTTTTACTGGGCTTCTCTTCCAGAAATTCACTCTTAATGGTTAGAAATTGCCTTCTAATTTTCAGAAGAAATTAGCGGTCAGCTGGTAGCAGTGTTTGTGTGCCAGCACTGCCCATTAGCTTATTAGTTTCTTCTCCCAGTGGTGTTTATGCTGTTTCACATATTTACAAAAAGCAGCTGCATCTTCTCAGCTTCATTCTACCACCTAAATAAGCTGACTTATCAAATATATCCTTATATACAGATGGTGCATTTCCCCAAACATCTTCCCTACAAGTTCTTCATTGCTCTTCCAAGCAGTGAGAGCAACCACATGCATCGTTCCAGGTGAGACCTCAGCGGTGACGTGCACAGGGATTTTAATCCTGCCATCTCTACTAGAAATGGCCTGTGCTGAAATGGTCTGTTCCTGACCACACCATCACGGTGGCTCTGCCCATCAGACTGAATGCCCGAACTTTCTGTCTGTCAGCTCTTACTTCAGTCAATTCCTGCAAGCCCCCAAGCCTGGCATTCCAAATCCTGCTTCATTCAGAGAGCTGTCATCCTCATCACCACACAGGAAGTCAGAGAGTAATACTGGAAGATCTTCTGCACCACTCACCTTCACACCGTCTGCAAATTCCTCAACTCCCTCGGCACTGGAAGGACTGAAGTTTATGGGAAACATTTAAACAAGTTCAGCCTTGAGAAACTCCATCACAACCTGCTTTGCACCAGTACTGGCACAGCCTGGGAATAACCCAAGAGGCAGCAGAAGGGATCCCCCACCCCGGCTGACTACTGCCAGGCAGCTCCTTGTTGCTGCTTTAGTGATGTGGCAGCTCACTGTGAGCAACCACGAGCTTTTGGAAATGATGCATTTACTACCTACAGCACTTAGCACTGCAACTGTTTAAGACAAAGTATTTGGTGGACAAAAAGAATGAGGTAGTCCATGCAAATGTAGGAATTTCATCCTGTAATTCCAGTTTTATTTCTGTAGAAGACCAAAATAAGAATTCAATTTCCTTGCTTGAAAAGCCATTTAGAGAAGTATTAATTTTTCACCAACATTCCAACTCTCAATTTTTATTTCTGTTAAACCTCTAATTGAAGCTTATTTTCTAAGAATTTCAACTAGCTCATAAAATACACTATTGACAACCTAATCAGGTTGAAAATAGAAAGTCCAGCACTGCTAGCTTCTTCTGGATGCAGTAAGGTTATTACACAAGTGGCATATTACACCATTTCAAAGACGTCAGGGATTACAATGTCTGAAAACACTTCTGTCTGCACCAAGCTCTGCTACTAAGAGGCAGATAAACAAAGAGCCTGAACACATGTTATGACACCCACAAGACCCTGCTGAACAGCTCTTCCAGCCTGCTTAAATTGAGGTTTAAAGGGAATGAGAATTAGATGACCCGATTCTACATCTTCTAGCCAGCTGGTGACAATGCTAATGTGACTGTATCTTACATCAGTCTCCCCCTCACCTGTATTCATCCAGCTCCTGTCTCAAAGAGAAATGTCATATGCTTCAAGGGCACCTTAGGGTAGGGGTCATCTATTACCCACATACTACACACCACCCAAAACACAAGCACAGCATAACAGCAACGCAAGGTCTGTTCAGCCCCAAAATGCCTCCACATCTAAGAGTGAAGGTACAGGGTTCACTACCATTGGAAAAATCACTATCTGCCATGCAACTGCGCTTCCCTGCAGACAAAAACACTCAAGAAAAAAAACGCATTGTCCGAAGTCTAAAACAACAACTCTATACTGATTTAGTTTCCTTCAGCAAAGGAAAAGGCTGGAGTAATAAACATGACGCAAACAAGGAAGCAGATAGCTGAAACAGGAGTTTTTCCACCAATCAGCTGAATGCCACTGCAAGCCAGGTCTGCATTCGGAAACAAGAAGGCTGACCTCAAATCCAAAGTTCCAGATGGTCAGGGTACAAATCTAATCCTCCTGAGCTTTGTCTGTGAAAAACACAGAAGACATATTCCAGGAGCGAGGGTTGCTTTGGTATCTACTCATTAACTGTAAATACATTAATCAAAAAGAGTTAAAAGTTGCAGCACTTCAGTAAGGATATTACTCAATAATTTAAGCCTCCTGTCAACACTATTTTTTCTTCCCGTTAAAATCGGAGCAAGAATTTTATGGAGTCAGCTTCACAGACCTGGGTTTTCTAAAACGTGGTGCTAGCAGACACAGCTCTCCATGAAACCAACTGGTTTAGCACAGAAAGACACACAGACGTGTACAGCTGGACACAAAGAAGTTACCAAAAATTGACTTAAGCCAGACCTACTAGGTTTGGGCACACACTGAAGTGCTGCTGCAGTGGAGCCAGGCAAGGGGCAGCATGACAGCTACTGGGATTAAACTGCAGCTGCACAGGTTTGGGCTCCCATTAACACCACCAGCAGCTGGATCTCGCCATGGAGCTGCTGTCAGTGGATGACAGCACAAGAACAGAGAACACAAGAACAGGCCTCACACAAACACACTAGCAGCAGTTTAATTCAAGAGCAGTAAGAGACAGCTAGACTAGAGAATATGCCTGGATTCTTTCATAGCACATCAAAACCTGAAGTTAGTCCCAGCAACAATATTCCTTCACGCCTATGAACCTCAAAGAACTGCCTGCCTGGATTGAGCATCCTGATAGACCAGTCTGACAGCAAGAAGAGATGTCTGAGAAGCAGGGAGTAAAAGAACAAACAGGCCAACCTCTGTGTAGCAAGCCCCCATCTTCAAGCAGCAGTGACCCCAGACACAACAGTGTAAGCAGCTCACCAGGTACACAACATGTTCTTCCTCTGGGAGTTTTTGCAGTCTTTCAAATCCATGCATGCTTTTTGCCTACAGCAACGAACCACTCTGAAGTTCGCAGGCAGACTGGGAGACTTTATATCCTTTTATTTTAGGCCTCTGCTCAATAAAAGCAGCAGTAAAAATATTCAGACATTATGACAAACAATAGATATTCTTTCCCTATTTGCCAACGTCGCTCTTTGCTTTTAGTTTTGATAAAGTTAAGCATCACTTCAGTTTGGGTCACTCTACTGATTGTTTTGATGTCCTGCATTTTTTTTAGTTCTACAATATTCCTTTCCAAACCGGTACACCTGTGCTGCCCACACGTGCCTGCAGTCCCCAGAGGACTCATGTCTCATGCTCACTGATGGAATGATACCCACGTTCTCATTTCCTCTTCCAAGGACTTTTACTATTTGCCTTTTGGGGCAGTGCCTGGTAACAAGACAGCGATTTCCGACAACCGCTCAGTAATTCCAAGCTCATTCCAGAGCAGTAACTGCTCGGCAACACCTCCTCCTCTGGGTCCTCAGAACTGTTTCCACAATTTTTGTTATTCTACATTTTTGGATACGTTGTTTCAGCTGCCACATTAATCCCAGCTATGCGACTCTGCATGGAGTTCTTGTGATCTGCTTTACTTTTGGAGGACTTGAATCACCCATCTCCACAAGACCGTTTTCCTAGCATTCCCTGCAGCAGCTTCCACACGTTAGTCTAACAGGAAAAGCTTTAGGAATGGCCATCAATTAACTTAGCTTTGATTTTTTTCCCCCGCTACGCAAATGAATCCCGACTGTATTATTTCACAGTTATCAAGAAGCAGGCTTAAGGAAAGGCAACACCTCTCCCAAGAAGCTCTGTGTCGCAGATACTCCCATCACAATCAAAGCATTAATTATAAGTTTATTTACACAGTTCTGCCAGTACAGGTAACAAAATGCAATCGATAACCTGTACACCTCAGGCTCCAAAACAAACTGCTGACGTGATGACGCTGGCGGTGAGCTGGGCAAACAGGCACTACTTCATGCTTCCTGGCTTCACCTTTAACAGTGCAAGCAACTGACTTACAGGTCAAGGTCTTCTAATGAAATCTGGACAAAACAGACAACGGAAACTGTAATTCCTCGAAGTTATTACGGGAGCTTAAGGGTACAGACTGGAATACAGCTTTCCTTCAAGACACCCAAGCTTCACCACGGCAAGCTTACAGTCTCTCACCATTATAAGATAGCGAGCGACGTTCCAAACCCGACACCCCGCTTCCCTGCCATAAGCGACTATCTCCACTGTGCCTCAAAGACCCAATTCCTGAACTTCACCACAAAAGCAGCACCGCAGCCTCGCGGCGCCCGGCCGCTGCCCGCAGCTTCAGCACCGCGGGGCTGTAACGCAGCGGGAGGCAACCCGCGCCCCGCGTTAAATTAGCTGCATCATCCCCCGACGCGAGACGGCCGGACAGCTCAGCCCCCGGCTCCGGGCTCCACAGCACCCAGTGGGGCGCGGCGCCGCCCGCTCGGATCCCGAAGAAGGCCGCGGCCCTCAGCCCGCCCGGGGCCGTCAGCCCGCGCCGCGCTCCCCACCCGCCGTTCGGAGGCCGTGAGGTCCAGAGCCACAAAGGTGACTCGCGAGCAGCGCGGGGACGCGGGCATTACCTTTGAAGAGATAATCGTACTCGTCGTCGCGGTTGCCCATGGTGCGAGGCGCGGCGGAGGCCGAGGACGGGGCCGGGGACGGGAGCGGGTGCCGGACCCCTCCCTACAGCCGCCTCAACGCTTCCGCACTCTGCCCGCCCACGGCCGGGTCCTTCCGGGGCAGCGCCGCGGAGCTGCTTCCGTCCTCCCGCCCCGCCCGGCCTTAAAGGGACGGTGCTGCCGGTAGGACGGGCTGCGAGCTCGGCCCGGTACAGCCGAGTAGTCCCGGGCACCGCTGGTCCCACCGAGTGGTCACAGCTCCAGGACCAGCTGCGGGGGGAGCGCGAAGTGCTGCGGAGTAAGGACTAGGGGCGGCCGGGTAAAACTTCTGCTACCGCGGTTCCATGGTGTAATGGTTAGCACTCTGGACTCTGAATCCAGCGATCCGAGTTCAAATCTCGGTGGAACCTAAGATTTTTGTTTTTCCTTTCCGCTTTTTTTTTCTTTTTTCCTTCTATACGTAATTGTATACTTTATAGTTATTCTAACTGTGGCTCAAAGTACTCCTGTCTCCCTTCCCTTCTGAGGTTCCCTCGCGTACACAGTGTAATGCCTCTTGTATTCTCTTGGCTGCATTTTTTCCCATGGGCATCCTTCTCACAATGGTGCAAAACAAGGGATTGCTTCCACAGGGTGATCTCAGTTTGGAGTGGGTTATAGAACGCCACCCAGGTCCCACAGATCTGCCCACAACCCAGGACATGAGCAGTATTCGAGCCTATGATTCTGTGAGATTCTGTAATGGTCAGCATGGTGGAATGGCACTGCTCTTGCAGGAGATAGCAGCAAAATATTTGAGCTCATGAGGCGCAAAATGGCCTCTAGGACCATCAGGTGCAAAGCTGTAACAGCTGAGGGGAAGGACAAAGACTGGAGTATTTGTCTGCAGTAGAGTCAAAGGAGAGTATGGAAAAAGCAAAGCTACCCTCAGAATGAGGGGTATGGAAGCAGAAGCAGCTAAAAACATGCATCTGTACGTATTTGCATTTAGATGAGGTCATCTGGAGGGAAATGAGACCTGCCAAAGGAGAACTTAAAGCTGTGAAGCAGACGAGTGCAGCCCCAGGAGGGTTTGTGCCCTCAGGGTTTGTACAGGACAACAGCAGGGCTCCGCAGGCCTCACCCACCACGGCCCTGCTGCCACCCTCAGGCCCCAGGCCTTCTCCTTTCTCCTGCACCAGGGCTGCAGACCTAGCTTGAAAAGCATAAAAATAGCCCTGGTGCCCAGATGCTCAATCCAAGGCCCTTAAGCCTCGCTCTGCTCTCAGTATGTTGGCCATCTCAGTACTCAGGCAGCCATGCGATGATTTCTGTGTGAGGAGAGAAACCCCCGGGCACCCACAGCATCAGTGACTGTCTGCTGGGAGGAAAATGAGCCATAACCTGATCCTTTCCGCTTTCAAATGCTTCCTGCTGCCTCAGAGCTTCCAAGAGAAGAAAACAAAATGCTAATAACAAAGGGCCGTGGGGTGGAACCGAATCCGCACCAGCACAGTGGACAAGGTAGGCTGGAGCATCAGGGTCTGGGCTCAGCATGCACTTCTGGACTGACCCTTTTTGTCTGCAGATGAACTCAAAACACCCAAGATGTGGAGTCTGTAAGTGCTGCTCTCTCTTCTGCCCCTTTCAGAAGCTGATCTACCGTGCTGAGTAGTGCATTAAGATTAATAATGAATACTCTACACGTGGGGGCTTGGGTGTATTTATAGCTGCGTTGTTAAGGCTTCTATTTCACATCCTATTTGCAGTCCTTTGAACCTTGTCATTAAAAAAAATGTTAATTTTGACACAATGTTCCTCAGGCCTAGTTTCACACCCCAGAAATGCTACTGGCTTCAAAAAATTAAAAATAACACAGGTTAAGTATTTTTAGTTATCCCTCTGTAAGAGCTGTTCTCGTTTCTGTGTTTTGGGTTTTGTTTGTCAGCTAGCAGCTTGGGAACAGCCTTTACTTATGTTTTTCATACGTGTGTTACTTCCTCTTGCCCCAAATTGCAGATGCTCCTCTGCTGGATCCAGCTCACCCTGTGTAAGATAATGGGGCAGAAGGCGAGGACAACACCCCTTCTGCTGGGCCAAAAATCACCATCCTTACACCACTGCACTGTTATTACTTGTTGGACTTCAAGGAGACATTAAGAAGCAAAAGGCATTTTTTCCCATCATGTAACACAAATTCCCACGGATTGACATGTATATGAGCATGAGTAGGGGTTGTTTCCAGCTAAGCCAGTTTAAATGCATTTGATTGTTTTGATTAAATGCATTCTTCGTGGTGCTGAGAGGCAAAACTGAAACAGCAGAAAGAGCTACGGATCTAAACAGGAGTCAGCTGACAGCAATGTATGAGGATTTAAGTCTTATATTCTTTTCAGTCCTGGGTTAATTTTGTTCCTGTTTAGGCAAGCTGAGGATGAGACTCTACAAACCCTCAGGAAACGTCACTGTCAGTGAAGACAGTCTTGGCTGCTCTACTTCTCCCTTGTGCCCCCTCCCAGAACATGCTGCTGCAGCTATGGGATGGCCTGGGATACCTCCTGCACCACTGAAACATGGCCAAAGGCAGAGGTCAGGCCTGAAATAACAGTGGACTGTGTGCTCTGGGCCTGACAGCTTTTAATGTCGGTGCTGAATGACTTTTCTCACATTTCTGCTGCATTAATTGCCATTAGTGTCATCCTTGCGGGAACACTAAATTCATTGCTAACCTTGAATTAATGCTCTTTCATAATTCTTCAGTTTGTGCTTGGATGCAACCATTTGTGGAGGCAGCACGTTCCAAGCAACTGGAGCAGAGACAAGGAATGATACTCAGCTGGCCCTTGGATGTTCAATATAGCAAAGAAGCAGAGGTCATGCTCATAACTGCGTATTTATGGCTCTATTCTGGAAATTCATGGAGCAGCTGCCAAAAAAGGCCCCAGATCTTGCCTTGGCAGTACCAATGTATGTTGGGCTCTCAGCTCACAGTGGCTGAGCTCCAGGCACCATGCATCTGATTCTTTCCTCACACCCTCCCTTCGTCCTCCCTTTTCTTGCCTGTCATCAGTTCATCAGACCCCAAGAGAAATCCTGGGTGAAAAAAATCAAGAGAAATTTTACCACTATATTCAATGTTTGTAGCGTTCCCACAAAGTCAAGGTCTTTCTGCAGTTGGATTTGACGTGAAAGGAGAAGGAAAAAGGGATGGACGTAATGTGGTCGCAGCTCTTCTGCCTCGTTCTTTCCCACGTGCAGTTTGCAAAGTCCATCGCTTTGTAGAGTGCAGTGAAAGATCTCAAGCTTGTCCTTGAAGGGCTGTTTTTACCAAAATTCCCATTTTCCAGATGGAAGGAGCCCCAGTTTCCCTGGGCAGAACACAGGAAGGACAAAAGCGAAGCCCCACAACCTCCTCTGTTCTATCAGAGGAGAAATATTTCCTGAGGGGAAAATCCAATCAATACTTTGCCATTTTCTAACAAGCCACAAATCATTGCAATTATGCAAAGATAATTCAAGCTTTCCAATCCAGCTGCTGAATTAGAGGAAAGCAAACTCTTAGCACTCACTGCCCTTAGCTTTGACATGTCAGAAGAAAAAGCTTCAAGTATAAAACAGATCAACAGAAGTAATAATAAAAATGCCCCTCTTTTTAAGACCCTCAACCAAATTAAGCAGTTTATGGTGTGCAAGGAGTTCAGTTTCTCAGGTAATTGCATGATAGATGAAGTAACAACAAAAATGCATGGAGTCGATTTTTCTGATGATTGTTCACTTGAATTCCAGCATATATTCTATTCTTTTTTGTAGTTCTACGGCTTGAATAAGAAGAAATGGGCCCAATCGAAAACCTCTGTATCAGTCTTTTTTTTTTTTCCTAGCCCTGGAGATGGAATAACAAAGGATCTTGAGCTAAGCATGGACATATCCAGAGTCAAACCTCATCCTGGTTCCAGAGATCTGCATCGCACTGAAAAAAGAGTGGGAATGGAGCACTTCTAGAAAAATTAACTATCTTCTGGCAGCATTTTTGTTAAGCCAATATTACAATAAGCAGAGCAGAATATCTCCTGCAGCCTTTGGGAAGAGAAATTGGGCGCAACAGACTCGATGACTTGGTGTTTCTTATGATGACTTTGAAAATGAAGTCATCAGTTTCCTGCATTCATTTTGGACTCAGCACACATCTCCTAGTCTATGTCTGTCTCCAGAGACAAATTAGCAAGATAGTACTGGCAGCCCCAGGATAACTGCTAGCCAAGATATAATTTCTGAGACATGCTCAAAATCTTACTCTTACTAGACCTGCACAGGATTTTATTCCTTATCAAAGGCCAAAATCTTCTTGCTGATGGTATATTTAACAGGCGCATCGCTACCAGATAAACACAGTGTCATCATCACATTGCTCATCATTTTCTAATTCTGATTCAAACAGTCAGCCCCAGAGAAGGAAGGAGGCAGCTTGACTTCTGTGACTGGTCCATTCACTGCTGAAAGCACCAGCAGAGCAGGCTGGCTGTGCTCAGCATGGCAATGTTTGTTGTGAAGCTCTGCAATTATCCAAGGAGCCAGGCTGCGGCTCTAAAACTTTGCTCATTGAGATCATTAGAGAGCTGTCAGATGGAACAACTGGGATGGCTTTGATCTGGCAAAACACCCGTCCTCCTGCTCCCCTATCTTGGGAACCATCCAGTTCCCCATAATTATTTTTTTTTTAAGCCATTCACACAACACTCATTGTTTTTTCATAGGGTGCAATAAGTTCTGCGAGCAAACTGAAGACCATAAAGCTAGATAGATTAATTTATTAAATAGAAGTCTGAATATTTCAGTGATTCCTCCATAAATATGTTCATAACTGATTTTGCCAAGAAAATGACAAAGCGCTGCACAGAATCCCAGAGATATTCCCTACAGATCCACTAGGTGTCCTACTGCTTACAAGTAATTAGGCTCAACTTCTATTTATTTATTTATCTAGCTATCTGTCTATTTATTTATTTATTTTTGTCCTGATTTTGCCAGCGAGAAATTAGTTTGAGTCTTTAGTGAAATTAGGTCTGGGTTTCCAGGTTGAAGCAATGCACACGTATGGGTCGTGTGACAGCAGGGCATCTGGCACGCAGCAGTAGCACTTCTGGCAAATGCTGCCGATGTTTCCCACAGAGACCAGCTCAAGGTTATAGGCTGCAAAGAAATAGGAAAAGAATCTACCTTCCTCTCCTGGGAATGCTAACCAAGATCTATCCGAGCTTCTCCTAGATCAACCTTGGGCTGCTATTTATAGGATTGCTAAAGTGAGCCCAACTCTGACCTTAAAGGTGATGGCAAAATGTGTCCTTAATCAGAGCCGCTCTGCACAGGCTGCAATTTTGACATTCCTGGTCACCGTTCCAGTCCCTGATGAGTCCTGCTGCCTGCCAGCGCTCGCGCCTGGCTGTGAAGGCCAGCACAGCACCCGCTCACGAGGTGTCCTGGCGCTTCCAACACAGAGGGCATGGCAGATATATACCAAGAAAAGCAAGCTGTAAGGCAGCCAAAGGATAGTTTTCTCATCCCAAAAATACTTGGGGTGGAGCGCATTGTAAAGCTGTTTCTCTGTTGTGCAACCTGCAGCACACGCAGTGTACCAGGTTGTGCTGTTTGGGACTTCCCTCAGCCACCTTGAGATCTGGTGCTCGCACCTCACCTCAGCACAGCAATCTCGACTTCTCTGAAGCAGTCATCTCTGTAGCTATGTAGAAAGCATCATTCATTGCACTTTCAGTCCTCAGAAATGGGTATTTGCAATGTTATCAGTGAGGGATGACTACAAGCTGATTTTCTCTGACTTGTCACTGAAGCACAGATCACACACTGGCTGTGTAAACCCCATAGGCTTGCTGTCTGCCAACCACTGCTTGCCATATTTGCAAATTCCCCTCTAATTCACTCTAGGTTCAGAGTGGTGCCACATCTTCAATTTACTTCAAATCTACATGAGGTATGTGAAGAGAAAATCAGGTTTGTTTTCCATTCAAAAAATGCCAGAGACAAAGACGTTCTCAAACAATGAGTTTAATCTTCTTTACAGAAATACTGCCCACAGCGATTGGCTTTGCAAATAGGCACCAGACAAGTGTCAGCAGCAGCTTAATCACAGGCTGCAAGGGGAAATCAGAGGGGAGGAACAGCCTCGTGTCCTTGGCCCGTCAGGATTCCTTGCCATCAGGCATTGCACATCACGGGAAGTGCTGAGCATCTGTCCTATGCCATGTGCTGCATGACCGCCTCTATTTCTTGCTATTTGTTTTGAAGGTCTGACAGTCATTTTCCTGACAACCTGCAAGAAGAAGAGATACTCCAGTCTTCTGACTGCCTGTATATATAGCTACCTGCTGCAATGCCATCCATAGGCAGCCTGCACCATATGCTGACTGTGAAAGAGAGTAACCTGGCCCAGTGCGTGTGTTTGCTGTTATACATAACAAATACCTCAAGCCTTGCCATGATTCAGTGCATTATGCATGGAAGCCATCTGGTCCCGTAGCTTAAGAAGCAAACTGAAAATTTGATAAAAGCACAAATAGACAAAATAAGAGAGACTGAAAAGATGTGTTGATATTCCAAGCAGGAGTCTCCTTCCGCAGGGGCTGATCTCATCACCCACTGCCTCTTTCCTGCTCTGTTCTTTGGAGAGCTGCTGTCAGACAGTTGCACTCTCAGCTCTGTGAGTACATGCACCTTTGGGATCCTGACAATGTGTTTCATGTGCTTCTGCAAACCTTCTGGGACAAAATTTTTCTCACTAGCCAGCTGTGCAGAAAGCAAACTGTGCAAAATGATTGTTCAGAGCACAGCAAGTTTTATGGAACTGGTTTAAAATGCACTATCAATTATGATTATTCATTAATATGACTATTCTCATCACTGTGCAAAATTATGCCTTATGGCTTTGACAGGAAGTCCTTCACAGCTGGCCTAGATGTTCTCAGCCGTGGGGTGCAACAGGGAACCCAGAGCAGTGGAGGGGTAGTTTGGGATGACTTGGATTTGGGCAAGAGTTTGTGCACAACTTGGTCAGGAGACAGGGTTACTAAAACTGCCTTAATTGGATTTTGGAGCCAGACCAATTTTCCCCCCCTTGTGACTCTGCTTTCTGATGTTTGGAGGGCACAGGGAAGGCAGGCAGACAGAAGATGCCTATTTTAGAAAGCCTCTGTGGGGAACACACACGCTTCAGAGAGGTACACATTTGTTTCCTCTGACACTGAATTAATGGGAATTGATGTATTGATTCTGCAATTCTTCTAAAGATTACTCCACAGTTTGGCATGTTTCCAAGCTGGTTAGCTGCAATGTGCACACAGCTCAAGACAGATATGTAATTATTCTGATAGGAATACAGTTGAAAAAACTGTGCTCTGTGAAATATAGAAAACTGTAGCATTATGATCAGGCAAATAGAATAGCCATTCCTTTTTTATATTCCATGTCCAGCTACGTTTTTTGTTGCTGTTTTAATACAACCAACCAACCCCTCCAAAATCACAGTTATGAAGATATTTGCCACTAGTACCAAGTAATTGTGTAGTTTTCATTTTGTTTTTTTCCTATTAATTCGAGGGTACACTTTTCAGAAGAAGAGCAATCTGTTGTTCTGTGCGTGGAGTGGATAGGATTATGGTAGGGCTGTAATAAAACAAGCTACCACTATTACTGTTAAGCAATAATAACCCAGTCATTTACCAGCCTCAAGGGTTTAAATTGACTCTCTTTGTGGATTTTTCCATGTTTAACTATTTAAATACGCTACGTGATATGCTCTACTTGCAGACTGTTTGAATATCTCTGCTAAGTGAGCTCCTGGTCCCAGATATGAGGCAGCATCTTGTGCTGGGGATGAAGTAACTGCCTTGCATTCTGGTGCTTTGATCAGTGTCACAGCTTTTATGATCTCACTAGGAAAGTTACTTGATGTTTCTTTATTGTGAGTGTCAGCATGGTTCCTGAAAATGGTTGAAGCCATCCCAGTACATCATTTATTTTCTGGCAAAGCAGCATCCATCTGCAGTTTAAGAATAGAGCATGTTAAAACTGCATATAAATCCAAAGCACAGAACGTAGAGTTTCTGGGCAAAATTTTCCTCCTGGTCACACTTACGGAACTCTGGAGTAGTGTCTTCATCTTTCTGGTTGTTACTCATTATTCATTCTCATTTCCTCGTGTCAGACCCAAAGCTTCTGCCATATACGGATGAAAGCGATTTCATCACAACTGTTGTAATTTCCTAGGGAAACGTACAATTTCTGAGGAAGTACCAAAGATGATCTGCAGTACATGGGCGTAGGTGCTCTAAGAGATGAGATGCTGTCAGTCGTTCTGTTGGTAGTTTTCCACGCAAACAAAACTATGATGTAGGTGGAACTGCTGAACTATCTGGAGCACAAGTGGGGATTCTGCAGTGTATGGCTGAGCCCATTTTTAGAAATTACTGTTCAGCAGCTCTTTCTTTAAACAAAGGAATAGCTGGCTGTCAGTTGTTTGATATTTATTTTTGTGTAACTCTGTTCCTGGTCTGCTCGTGCTATAGAAATGCTGTTCTTCCACAAGAAGACAGATTGCCTGGGCTGGGAACTCCACTTCTGATTCAGGGAAGCACATGGTTTTCTTACAGTGCTGGTGATGATTACAATTACTATTTAGTATATGGTGCAATTGTTTTTGGTGTTTAAAACAGAGCAAAACAAAGCAATTTTGCAAAGGAAAACACAGCATTAGGAAAAAAAAAAAAAAGGCAAATTAGGAAGTGGTTGACTGTAGGGAGGAAACTTCATCTGCAGTTTTGCTATCCAGCGCTCCCTGTGATCACAACGTGCAAAGAGAAACATCCCTTAAGTATCCCAGTAACCCTTTGGAAAATAATGTCCTTCCCGTTCTGTAGGTATTGCAATTTATATCTTCTGTTCAGCAGCTGCTGGTGTCAAAGGCCAAGGGAGAAGGACATGGAATGCAGAGCCTGAAGTTTTTCAGCAGTAGCTAAAGGCAAAACCATCGAAAGCTGTAGCAGATGTTCCCTTATTTCCTGTCTGCTTATCAGCCCTGCAAAGACACTTCTTCTTTGTGCTTGTTGTGCCAAGTGTAACTATGGAGAGCTAATACAAGCTGCGCAAGAGCGATAACGTGAATGGCTCTTTACGTATCTGGTTATGAATGATCAAGCAAAAAATTATGGTTTCTAAGAACTCCCTCAAAGTTTTCTGCACACACAGTCATCGTAGCCCTCTCATAAGAAAGCGGCAGTGCACAAAATAATTAAAGAAATAGTACATTATTGCTGCTCCGTAAGGAATTATTAAATATGATTACTGAATTGTTGCTCCTCATTCAGCCCTGCCCTTCCAGCTGGGAGGGTTGCACCAGCTGAACTGTAGTTGTGTGCCATGCTTGATGGTGTTTGTAGTCTTTACTTTAAAACAAAAGTAAATTAGTATCATAGAATCAAGGAATCCTTAGAGTTGGAAGGGACCTTCCAACTAGACCGTCTAGGATCTGCTGGGATACATTTCTGTGGTGCCTTGACAGCTGAGTGAAGACATTAGTTTGGCCTCAGCACGTTCATGTTTTGCTGGTTGTTCCCAGTACACAAGAAAGAAGAGCAGCATATCCTGTCAGTATCACTTGGAGGTGAGCACAGTTCTTCGGGTGAGTTCTGGGATTGGATGCAGTAAACATTCTCAAAAAGCTGGATATTGCTTCTGTGACTGGGTAAGGGAATTTTCAGGTGAAGCATTCAAAAATAAATGTTTAGAATTAGACTGTAAAGGATGACATAGTGGAAAAGTGGATAGATGAGATGGCTTAACAGGGCTTCATTGTGGTCAAATTAATTCAGTTTAAATAATTAATTCTCTTTTAAATTGACTCTAGCCTGCACGCTTGACATTTTGGAAGAGCTGCCATTCCCTGTCCTTCTGGTAAACGCTTTCGCATCTGTTTTCCATTGTCTCCTTCTTGAAATAATCCTTGTCACTAACAGGAACCATCAGCAGCATGGAACAAATTGACTTGCCAAGGACATTTCCTCCAACCCATTATTTATACTAGAAGTATTCTTTTTGATATTACAAAACAGACAATGATCTAAAGAATTTGCCATGTATCAAGATAGTTTAATGCTGCCACTGTGAGTCAAACTCAAACGTGGTTGAGTGAATTATTTACATTGCATCAACATTTGGCCATACTTTTTGGAGGGGGTGATTAAGCAGTCACTAATGAATCCTCAATTCCCTCTGCTGGCGCTGTCACACAGAGCTCCACGCAGAGCTCCCAGCAGTATGAAGGATATGGATCAGATGTGTCACTCGCACTCCTCGGCTGTTAGCAGATCGATTTGGAGATGTAAGCAGATGAGTTGGAGTAGTGTGGATTAAGCAAAGAAGTTCTGTTTGTTTGTTTGTTTGTTTTGTCAAGGTACTTTAATTTGTGGTCTCTCTCATCTCTTTTGTTAGCTCCAGGCTGTTCGTGCTGAAGGTGGCAGAGCTATTATGGCAGATGGATTCAAACAGAAGGACTCAAGAGTTCTGCATGCACGAGGGGTCTGCTGAGGATAAACTGGGTGTGCTGGACCAAACCCTGGGCGAGCTCAGAAAAGGGCAGAAGCACGATGTGACCTATATCCTCGGTGAGTCATCACTAAGATTCATTGTTTTTCTCTGTTTACCTCTGTTTCTGAGCAGTTGCTCACATTTTGAGCAAGTACACGCTTACCTAGTTGAATGGGTAGATGAGTATAATTAGAGCCCAACAGAACAGGGTCAGTAGTTGTGCTAATATATGGGAACATTCCAAAGCAGTTACAGAAGAAAAGAATTTCAGATAATTAGGAGAGGTGTTGGACAGTGATACAGATTTTAAAAGTACCCAAGGTGAAATAACAGACACTAAAAATATCTGTACTGAGATGAAACCCTCATGAGTCAGTACTTGAGCCAACTTCCACTCTGGGAATTTGTCATACAGTCATCCAGATAGAGTAGATTGTGGCGTAACTCCTTCAGCTGGTGGGCTTGCACTTAGCCTTCAAGGCATCTTCTGCTGAAAAAGAGACAGGTCTGAATGAATAGTGCAGTTGCAATATTATTTGGTATGTTCTGAACTAGCTGTAGCTTTTGAAAAATTGGTTTTATTTCTACCTAGAAAAAAGTCTAATAATGAAAGCTCTCTGTCTTGTATGACAAATTCACTGACAGCGCGGCCTAAGATGCATTCTTTCAATCAATCAGGACACATTTTTTAAATACTCATGACTCTCTAGCTAATAATTCAGCAATGATGGCTCTAGCTTGCAAATGAAATGCTGAAGTGCTACTTTTTCCTTCATTCTGCATAAGGTGTTTTCTGAGTAGGTGCACCATTTTGAAAGTATTGAAAGCACTGAAAGAATTTTAAGTGCTTTGATAGAAAGAAGCATTTTGAAGGGCTGCAGAGTTTCAGGAAAGCAGTAGAGCTGTGCTACGAGAACATCAGCCTTAATTTCAGCCAGATTTTCAGTTGCAGATGTATCTGATGCATTTTCCTGGAAACTCTGCATGGCAGTTAGTGAAAGAGTGACCTGATGTTTGCTCAGTGCACAAACGAACTGCTCTGTTTGCTGATGTTGTTTGAATGAAGCACTGCTCTTATTTCCAAAGTGGAGTACTGTTGAAGCTTGGTCAGGAGCAAAGCTTTTCTCATGGAACTGTGTCAGATAGAGGATATAAAATCTCTCCTGAGAGCATCTTGACAGATGTCAATCTGTCTTGTCAGCTTTGTGAATTTTAATGATCTGGATTAATTTCCAGATAATAAGTATTTATGTAATTGAGATGCCTTATAAATGAATATGGAAATGATTCCATAACATTAATTACAGGTCTTATGGCTTAAATACTTAACAAATTAAAGGCAAATGGTGATGTGGATTGCTTCTGAGTTTATTAACTTTGTAATTTTGGTGGTTTGATTTATTTTAACGTGACTTCCATATGTCAGACAGTGTTTCCTCAACCAAAGGAAACTACGTGCTTCAATGTATCAAAGGATATGAAAGAGTAATAAAATTCAACATGCATCATGCACAGGAAGTAGCAAATGGAATCTGAGATTTCAGAACATTTGTCTGTGAAGCAAATAAATCAGTAGTTCTTGCAGAATCTCATCTTACATGTTGTTAGCCCGTTACTCAAAGATGAAATGGTTTTAAGTTAATTATAATACTTTGCACTTCTGTAGCTGTTTCTCTCAAGAATCTCCACAAATATTAATTAAGGCTAATTGTACCCCTGAGAAGTGGCTAACTGGCAGATATACTTCACTTAAACCATCATGCTATGACTGATCCTTAGAACAGAATACTAAAAATTTGAACAGCTGGACTACATGAGGGCCTGAAGTAGGCAGTGGGGCCTCTTTGGGTGCATGGAATGCAATTGCTTGGTCTAGACTTGAAAGTAAACCTAAATGCAAAAAAAATAAGGAGCTGAGATGGGGAGTAATCAAAAGTGGTTTTAAATCCAGAGTAAGAGGAGGTACCCACAGCACCACAGCATCGTGTGGAATGACTCTGGGAGATGAATCGGACTGATTCAGGGAAAAGACTATTTGTAGAAATTGCCTCCAGCTGGGCCAAGGAGCACGAGTCCAAGGGAAACCTCCAAGGCTGATGCATGAACAGCAGTGATAACTGTCAGGTCTTTACTCTCACTCCTGAGGTACAGGAGCTGCTGAAAATAGCAACAAAACAGCAATATTAGTGTGTTTGTTTACAGCCTGAGACTGTTATTTTTGCTGGCAAATCTGCACGCATAATTTCCTTCCTGCTATTACTCCACAGAGAGAAGCTTTTGTTACCGTGCTTTAATGATGAGAGCGATACTTAGTGCTGCACTGGACAACAGGTTGTTGTTGTAGGGATGTGCGTTAGGACTCGGACCATCCTCAAGCAACATTTCTGCTGTTCTATTCTTTAAAAATCTGCTGCAAATATTTGTTTAAGAGCTTCTGTTGTCTACAGGAAGAGCCACTCCAAAAATACACTCCAGCTGTACATATTTATTTGCCTACTAATTACAGGAGAGGAGGTGTGGCATCACTTGCTTGATACCCAACACGCAGCAACACAGCAAAGCTTGATGTTAACTGCTTTATGATGCACAGTCCTACATCTTCAGATGCACGCTTTGAAATTCTGAGGAAGAAAAGCACCACTGAAAAGTGAGAAGATGATGAGTTTGCATCTTTTTTTTTTTTTTTTAATATATGGAAAGTATTTAGAAACATTTGGGTCTCCTCTTTGGGAAATTTTTCTTTCCTTTTTGCTTCCCAGCATTTCTGAGCTTTCGGGAATGCAAATTTTCACATAAATAGTGGGCAATAAACCCTTGCTGAGAAAATCTACCTCCTGGAGAAAAAATCTGCTCGTTTTATCCAAGTGGAATGCCTACACACTGCAGTTAGACTTTATCCTCGCTCATATATGACAAAATTCTCTGTTTGCATTTTGTGAATTGCAGTTCATGACACACACGATTCTGATTCCTAAGGAACCCCCCTGCAGTGCTTCTGCTGAGCTCAGTGGCCGCTGGATCAGGCCCTGTGTTTGCTTCATTTCCCCATATTTCTATCTGCTTCACTAAGTACTTTATCTAGAGAAGGGTCTGAGTCTTCTTTTTTGCATACATGCATGATATTCTATTGCCTCTTCTATAATTTATAACCATTAGTTTCCCTGGAGTACAAAAGCTTTTCGGAAGGACTATACTTGAAGCAGTAAAAGGAAGGATAACTGCACCATTGTAGTGCTGCATCATAACATTTAAATACATTATTATTTCATAATCTGTCCTAGAGCTTAATCATTGCAGGCAGGGACAGTCTCTCTATGTCAGAAGGGATAGAATCCAGATTTTCAAATAAGTATACATTAAAAAAAATAATAATAAATAAATTAAAAATGCTGCTTCCAGTGTGATTCCAGCTTGCCAAAGGCTCCATTTCATTGCATAAGCCTCTGGATGTAGATCTATTACTGTATCATAAAGTGGGTTACTGGACAGGGTAAGACAATCCATCCTCTGAAATGCAGACTGTTGCTTTGCCAGTTACATGGTTTATACTTACCCACTATCGTTACATTTATAGTTATTTTTGCCAATGCTACAGATGTGCCATGTCTTTTTGGAAGACATTCTCTTGGGTTCTTTTGGAGTCTCATTCTTCCTCCATGAAGATGTGAATGAACAGAGCACACAGCACAGCCAAATGAATTAAAAATGAATAAAATTGGTAAGAAAATGGGCAAATTAAGTCCTGGATTGCTTACTTAAGTAACTGAAATAGTTTTGCCTATGGAAGCCAGTTTCTGCCAGGAAATAGTGGAATAATAATAGCTTTTAATTATTTTTTTTTTTCTGAGCACTCTTGAAGCCTCATGAATTATAAGCAGTCAGATCTCACAGTCCCAAGACAAAGTCTGTTAAAACCATGTCCTAGGACAGAGAAATTCTCGATTCCATTCCTGGCACTGTCTCTGACCATCTGTCGCTTGTCCTCTGCCTTGCTTCAGTTTACCCATGTGTAAAAAGCACTTAAAATAAACAAAACCAGGCTTTGAAAATAACTTCATTACTACAAGCTAGAAATTTGGAGGTTGCAACATGGGAAAAAATGGTTCTGTGGTTGCCAGTCCACAGAAGCCCTGCAAGTCCCCCTGGGGAAGCTAAATCCGACGGACAGCTCTCCACCCCATACTTGAGAGGACACCACGTTGAGCATCACAGTGCTGCCCACCTGCAATACACATGGTGGTTGACTCATTCAGTTGACTTCCAGTGCATGCTAAGAATCTGATCCAACACTGACTGCAATTAATAGGAACGCTTCTATTGACTTAATGATCTCTGGGTCAGTCTCCATGTGTGTGCAGAGATCTCTGCCTTGAGATCCCCAGTGTTCCCATGAACAATATTTTAGAGAAAGGCTTTGTTTGACTAACATATAGACCCATTTCTGTGCAGCGAGCCTGCAGGAACTGCACATGCAATGAATGTCTCTGCCTGTACAGTAACACTATTCACTGATGTTGCTCTTTATTCAGAAGCAAATACAGCACTACAGTCATTATTGCCCACAGACCCTTTCACACGTGGCATTACTTGAGTCTTGATGTGGACAACTGATGACAAGCTATGGAGGAAAGCTTTGCAGTTAGATATAAGATAGGAGACGTGGCTTGATAGAGGTAGTGACAAGCCAGTAATGAAATGGAGCACTACAATTACATGTGCTGGTGGGGACCTGGGGATGAAAGTGTGCCACAGCCAACAGAGAGAGAGAGCAGGTAGAAAGCAAAAGAGGGTTGGTGGAACCCGGGGAGAAGGAGATGGAAGAACAAGAAGGACAGGAGGGAGATAAGCAGTGTGGGTAGCTGTGATGGTGGGACTGGGAGAAACTATTTTGTTTGGTGTTTGTATCAGGAGTTGCAAGGTAAGGTCTGCATCCCTGGCTCCAATTTGCTGACGTTGACACAAAATATAATTAAATATAGATAAGTCTTTAGAGTACATAATTGGTGGAAGGAAATAAACAGGTTGGGCCATAAATTAACTGGAAATCAAAGGTATATACATAAAAGTTACCTATTATGTGATCTGAAAAGTATAAAAACTGACATGGTAAGTTTAAGAATGGTATTTCTGTAAAATTAAAGTTTCCATTAGCAGCTGACAAGAGTATTCTCATGGAACCTAAACTCCAAAACTATTTGAACTATTCACGGTCAGTGCAGTGACTTTGTGTCAGTTTACAGGCAGCTGAAACAATACTTAAGAGCTGAAAAAATGCTCTGGTGAGTCTGTTCCTACCATAGAATGGAAGATAAAATCCATCCTTGAATCTAAACACCAGAGATCTAAACATTACACCTGATTGAAAAATGAACAATGGAAAAGAGCACAAAATATGCTAAATATCAAAGTTACTGACACAAGCTAAAAGACAGACTTTATTATTGCTAATTATTTGAAAGCACTTCCAGGATTAGAATCCATCCAAAATGATCATAGGATATAGAAATTTTTCTAACAGATGGCTGCAGAATTCGAGGATTCTTGTCAAGCCCAGCTTGCTGCAAATACCCAGGTACTACGTTCTTATTTTCTTTATTTACTCCACCGAATATCGTTGAGAGATAAAATGTCCATGAGTGTGGCAATAAATGCATTTTTTGCAGCAGTACAAGAAATGGGCAATGTTCTCGCAGTCCCAGCCTGGGAGAGAGGTTGCCACAATCCTCAGGCAGTGCACTGTTGATCAAACAAGAATCAGACTCAGCACACAAAAATCAAACCTGGCAGCACAAAAGCTGTGTCTGCGTGTGCAGGCTCGCACACGGGTGCCTCTGCCTGGGTCGTGTCAGCCACTCCATTTCCTACACGGCGCGTAGGAGGAGCAGCATTGCTGCTATAAAAGGTCATATGAATTAAAAAGTAGGGGGAAAAATTAATGTTTTGCACTTAATTTTCGTGTTCTCCTTTCCAGCCAGATTTGCAAGAGGGATGAGTTAGATCTGTACAGTAAGTTTGAACACACTTCAGCACTTGCAGCCCGAATTCAGAACCGTATCTGACTTTGTAACAAGCCACATCAAAACCCTCTGAGCCAAATATCCCTAACTGAGGGAAGCTTGAACTCCAAGCCAAAATTGCACGGTTGGAGCCTATCCCTAAACATCACTGCAAAAATAGCACATCGGTGCAACATTTGGAAACAAGAGCACAGCCCGTCTCGGATGCCAGGAAAGCAGCACCCCCGTGTTCCAGCGCAGGCAGAGGGCTTTTTGTTGTGCTCAGCAACATCTTGACGCGCTGCACTAATCTGAGCTGCGCCTTCTTCAAAGGTTATTTTTGTCTCAGGTTCTTTCATAGTCTTTGATGCAACAACGTGCTGTGGGTTACATCAGGCCTGCGGGGAATCCACAGAACCCGTCCTGTTTTTTCCAGGTACCCCCGCCCCGCCGGCGGGCACCACAGGTGAGCGAGGCTGGGATCTTTGGGCCACAGATGGGTTTCTGGTTAATTTAAAGGCGCCGGAGAGGGAGAAGCTGTGGGACCGAGTGGGGAGGAGAGCTCTGCGCAAACGGTGCGTCGTATTTCGGGCTGTGCTGGAAGGGTCCCGCCCATCCGCGGTTGCTGTGGACCCCCACAACTCAGGGAAGGAGCGGGGGTTGAAATTAGGGAAGCGCGGACAGCCGAGCCGAGGCGCCCGGCTGCGGGCCCGCTCCGTCACACGGAGCCGCCCGCCTCCGCGGCGGTCGCGAGGCGAGCCGAATCTCCCGGCTCGGCCCCGGCGCCGTGCCCGCCCGAGGGGCGGCGGGCGGTGCCGAGTGGGGGGAACCGACCTCCTCCCGCGATCACGAGCAGGCGCCCGCCTCCCCCCGCCCCCGTGACAGCCAAGATGGCGGCGCCAGGAGGCGGCGCGGAGGGGAGGGGGGATCCCGCCTGAGCCGCCCACACGGCGGGAGGCGGCGGAGGCGAGCCGGGCTCCGCTAGGATGAGATAAGGGCGCGGGGACCGAGCGATTTTCCCTTTCCCCGCGCCCCTTCGCCGCCCGCTGCTTGGCGCTGGGGGCCGGGAAGCGCCGGCGGCCGTTCCCCTGCCCCCAGGAGCGCGGCCCCGTGTGAGGTGAGGGCCGGGGGGAGCGCCGAGCTGTGGGCGCGGGGGGTGCGGGGACGGGGGTGGATTCTCCGAGCAGATGTTTGGGGCCGGGGCGGCGGGGAAGGAGTTCCGCAGGGTTCGGCGGGATGAGGGGCCCCGCGTGGGCCGCGCCGAGCAGCGCGAGCTCGGGGCCGCCCCTCGCGCTGGGCTGCGGCGGGAGGCGGGGGGCGGGGGGGCTGAGGGGCGGGCTGCTCTTCGCGCCCCCTCTCCTTCCGCGCCTCCGTAACTTTCCGTCGGGCTGCGGCGAGAGGGAGGAAAACTTTCTCCTCTCCCTCCCGACCCCCAAGGCGATCTGGGGCCCAGCGGAGCCCCCGGCCCGGCCTGCGGGCCTCGGGCCGCGCCGCTCGGCCGCGGTGAGGCGGGATCCCCTCGCGCTGCCACGTTACGGCCGGGAGCTGCCTTGTCCTGAGGCGCGCGGCTCCAGGTAGGGCTCCCGCGTGGCTCGGGCAGGTGCCGCTCGGTCGTGTTTTTGTTGTAAGTTTATCCTCGGCTTGTAGAACGCGGCTGATTTCCAACTGGATTAACGTGGCACGCTGGACATCAGCCCTGACATTTCAGTTCTGTCCCGTCATGATGTCTGCACGCAGCGGGGTTGTTGGCCGAGGAGCGGGAGTATTTAATAACTCCTCCGCAGCGGTTGTTATTCCGGAGTCGTTTCAAAGGGGTTTTTAACGTGGGCTGCCCTGAGAATGGGGATTTCTAGCAATGAGGTCCCGGCACCCCGTTCTGAGGTTGGGGTTTTCTGAATTAACTGAGCATCCTGGACGGCTTTTCAATCCATTGTGCAATTTTTCTCCGAAGCTGTTGCTCAACTGGAGATTTCTGTAAAGAACGTAACACTTCAGTACGTAATCTTTTTCACTTTCTGAGTGATTAAACGCAAGTATTTGATGTTGATCCGTGATGATTTAGGAAAAGGAATTGTAGCTGAGGAGTGAATGGGTTATTTCTGGTTTGTGGATCATGCAGACCATCTCACTTTGTGAGAGTCTCCCGTTTCTCTTTTCTTTTTAAAAATTCATATATTTAGTGAAACTCGATCCTGTCTTATGGAGCTGGGGGTCTGTGGGCACATGTGAAGGGAATGGCAGAGTGGGACTGCATTACTGGGGAATGGGGAAGTGCTTCTGGGGTCGTTGTGAGCTGGCATTGAAATGGTTTAATTATCAGGAACGTGGCATTTGTTTTTGTGGTTAACTTTTGGGGAAGGAGAAGACTGCATGGAGCCTTATAGATGAAATAGGAAAGAAAACCCAGCTTCTCTACAGCCTTAAGAGCTTGCATAATGTGCGTATTTTATTCTAAAAACATTAAGGTCCAGCTGGATGAAGGAACTTTGCTGAAGTTTATAAACAGTTCCTGCTGCTTTTGAACATGCTTTACCCAATGGGCTCTTCTAAATTGTGCACTTACCAAAAACTAGCACAGAAAAGATAAGATCTCATTCTCTGAATGCTGTGCCAAAAGGCACTATGGCTGTTTTTTGTGTTTATTTTAATACAAGCTTACTTAGAAATATTTTTTCCCATATGAAGAGCATTCATATGCTCAAGTCTTGGTACTTCTTGTAGCAGCGTGGTTGCAGGCCCACATTTCTCGTGAACAGCTTGCTCTCTATGCTCTAGCGTGCCCATATGGAGCTTAATGGAATCTCTATATGTGTTAATGGCAGTACCAACTATTTCGTATTTACATAGCCAGAGTTAATTATTATTTAGCAAAAGCATAAATATTGACAGAGCCTGGCTTATTCTGTAGGACTCATGTGAGTGCAGCTGATCGCTGCGTAAGCATTCAGAACAATGTAAATACATGGATCACTTTTAAAAGAGAAAGTAGCAAGAAAGAGAGCCAAGTTGGTGCCTGGTTTAACTGAGGAGAATGGAGTTGAATGAGAAACGTGTTTAACATCACCTCCTGTATGGCCTTGAGGAAGGAACTGGGAATGCTGCTGCTCAGAACTGAGTCTGATGTTTAATCTACAGGATATTGCATTGAAAGATTAATCTCTAGGTAAATTGCTGCTGGAGTGTGTGAAAGCTGGAGAGAAGAGTCTCATGACTCTTTGCTAGAGGAAGACAGTCTAGATTGAGCTGAATAGCGATAATGGGGTTTGTTAATCTTGAGGTTTTAAAATTGGAGAAAGAAATTTGCTGTGTCACTTAAATATTCAGCATCCCTTTTCAATTTCCACTGTATTTCTTAGCAACTGAATTGGAGTTAACTTTGCAAATCAGTAGAAAGAAATGCTTCCTACAAGAGTGAGTGGAGGAACATTTGCAGTTATGGTCAAAGGGACGTCAGCAAGTTGTGAAAAGTGAAGAGTACAGGAGTGTCTTAGTCAGAATCTTCCTGAATCTTAAGTAGCTGTTGAAATGAAGGCTTGCAGGAAGTCTTCTGATTCATTGTCCTTTCCTCAGAATTGACTTCAGTTTTTAAATCTGTTGTTGGTGTGACCTAACAGTTGGAGGCAGAAGTGTTGCACAACTTGTATTGGATTTAAAAGGAAAAGCTTGATGTAACCTTGTTCAAATGTTTTAGGCACTGGTGGTTTCCAAGTATCTTGCTGTCTGACAGAGTTCCAGTAGCTCAGGTCTCAGTGCATCTCCAGCTGTGAGTTGTGGCAGTATTTGTTCTGAAGTTTCCTGGAAAGAACACTATCTCTTCATAAATGGGGAGGGAAAAAAAAAGAAATAAAAGCAGTTTTGGTGTCTGTGTTGTGTTTTTTGTTTTTTTGGTTTTTTTTTTTAAGTACCTTAAATTGCATCATGCTTTATGTTTAAGATTTTGCACCTTTGAAGAAACAGAGATTGTGCTTGCTGAAAAAGTAAGGGGCGTGGTGTGTGGTTTAGAGGGCTGAGTTGCATTTGTTCCATGCTTCTGCTGCAGTCTCACAGGATGGTCATGGGAAGGAGCACAGAAAAGCCCCTCCATCTATTCCCTTATGTATCGATTCTACACACAAACATCACTCAGTACTGTGAGCACAAATCATGACACAAATTTTATGGCATACTGAGTGCAGCAAATCCTCTGCAAGCTTAAGCAAGTTGTGCCTTGCTTTATTTGGAGATAGCTAACAGGTATGAGGTGAATGTGTATAAACAGAGAAAGCGTCACCACTGTTGAACTACTTAAAATCAGTATTTTCTTGAAGGGAATGGGTCTCTTTGCCATACTGTGCGATTACCTTTAGGTGCTTTCTGTTACGTTTCGGTTCAGGCTTACTCTGTGCTGGATCTGGAAATCTGGTCTATGACTGATCTGGAAATGCTCTGCTAATGTATGTATGTGCATAAAGTCCACCACAACTAAAATGCACAGAGAAGGCTGTGTGTTCTAGCAGTCATTTCAGTCTGTGATGCAGAATTGGTGGTTCCCTATAGAGCTCAAATACAGAACCAGGAGGAGATTGTGGAGGTGAAGTGGAAACTCAAGTGTTGGTCCTACTCTTTCAAATGGCACATTTTTCTCTTTTCAAAGTATTATTTCAAGTCTTAGATACAGGGTTACTGCTGAAATGGAGTGATATGGTAGTGGACAGGAGCATGGGGAGGGGGATGAGAAAAGAAACATGATATAAGCATAGGATACAAGGAGTGAGGCAGAAGGTTAGAAGTTAGCCAATTATATTCTCCCTGTTTAATCTGTATTTGAAATTTTGCCTTTTTCCTTTGGGTGAGGGGGGAAAATGTCCTTTATGGATCGAGGTATTTTATTTAACCATCTGAAATGAAAGTAGACAAGCAGCAAGTGTCTTGTATAAATTATGTCCATATACACAAATGAGAAAGTCCCCAGAGAGCTGTGTGTGTGTGTGTGCAGGCCTTACACAAACAAACAGACGCAGGTGGTGGGCAGGACTCTGGGTTTGGTTTTATCTCGAGCTTCAGAAGAAACTTGTGAACTTGAAGATTTATTCTTAGTTGTACAACCAAGATGAAGATTGTGGTCAGCTCCAGGAGCTCCTGTATGTCAGCACGTTTGCTTGTGTAGTATTTTGACTATACAATTACAGGGGAAGAGCTAGGGCTTCTCAGGACCTGCGTGTGCAGAAGTAACCAGACTCTGCACAGTGCTGTCAGTTTAATCCCAGTACAGCAGCACTCATCTCACAACGTGTACAGCTTTACAGTTACCTTGTATGCTGAACTCCTATTCAGGACAGTGAAGAGCTCATTATGTAGAGCACCAAGGGGCAAACCCTTCTGTGAGTAATTTTCTCACACTATTTAGCACATGGGTGACTCTCTCTGACCCAATACATTTAAGCCTTTTTTTTTTCTTTTCTTTTTTTTTTTTTTTAAAAGGTTTATGTAATAGCTCTGTCCCAAAAGGTAGGTGAGGAGTTTTAAGATAAATCTGTTCTGTGTTCAGAGCTAGGTTTGGAATCCTAACGTAGCAGTTAGTTAGCATATAATGGCACTTCTACTACTATACTGTGATTACTGGGGGGAAATGCTGCCCTGGTGTTGTGCTGCTAGCTAACCTGGCTAGGAACCTGTCACAGCAACACGTGCTGCTTGATGGATGTGCTGTAGCTGGGCTGGTAGCAGTGCATTCGCATTTATTTTTCTGTGAGGTAGAGGATGACAGTTCTGCTAACCGGGTCTGGACATTTGCTGGACGCATAGGGTGTTGGTGGTACCTCACCATTAAACCTTTCCAGTCTGGTGTGGATCATCTGCAAGTGGCAGTTGCAATCTATGTCTGTTATCCACTGCGTGTCCCCTGTTGGAGCATGGCTGGGTCCAGTATCCCTACCTGCAGGATGTGTTTGCTGGTGACAGACACGCATGGGGAAAAACAAATGCTTTGTGCCTTCTCCCATTACCCCGTGCATTGAAGGTTTTAATTTGGGTGGAGAGAGATTTCATAGCTAAGCTGAAATTGGCTTAGACATCCAAATGAGGCTGGGTGAAAGCAGAAATCTTTGACAATACTGGTTGATGCGCTTTGACATTTTGGCATGTTGGAAGATCCACTGCTTTTCCGTGCCTTTATGGACTGTGCCAAGGAAAGGAGAACACTGTGTTTGGGGATCTCCCCTCCTTAGAAGTTGTTGTATAATAAGTAGCTGTACAAAAAGCAGACTGGTTGCCCTCCTGAACTGTTTTGATTGAAGTGATATTTGTGTATTATGGTGCTTATTTATATACTTCTTCATTTACTGTATATTGTTGTCTGCATCTGTCCTTTCAAATGCATTTGTACTGCAGAAATTGTTTCCATTCTTTGTTTGTGCTTTTTGGCGGTGGATACTATAATTTAGAAAGAGAAATGGAAGTTCTAAAACCAGCCCTGTTAAGACCTATCTCTCTCATGAATCTTGTGGAATGCCTGAACATCACATTACTGGTATTTTTTGTAGCCGTGGTTGGATGCCGTGGCATTTTGCTGTGGTACAGCTGTAATGAACACCTAAGCAGGCTGTGGTTTGTTGGGCCCTCTTAGTTATCCCTCTGATTTAGCTGAGAATAAAAACAGCAGTGAAGAACAAACAAGTGAAAGACTTGGTGAGCAGCAGTGGAGAGTGTAGAAGGTACAGAAAAGGCCTTGACATGAAGTCTGTTCCTTCTTGCCTTCTCTTTGCCTGTTGCTGAGCTTCCTCCTAAGCTTTGGTACTCTACATGGCTGGTTCTTGCTGGTAGACTGCAGCAATCCCACTGTATCTAGATTAGCCTCTCAGTTTCACGCTGGTTTCTCTTTTTCCATAAGCACTGCTGAACACATCTGTCTCAGTTTCTGGCCTGCATTGCAATGTCCTGCTCCCAAAAGCATGTCTGATGCTCTGTCCCTGCACTTTTATCCATGCTTTTCTGTCTCCAGGCACCTCTTAGAGAGGTGTTGTTGCCAAATTTTCAGCAGCTCTCTTGATTATCTCTAGTGTTGTTTGGATCAGAGTATGCTGATTTGGTATGGATGATTGGGAAAGCACCTGCAAGAAGACTGATAGTGATTCTGGTCAAGTGATGTAAAGGCAGAACAGCAGAACAACTTTATGGATTATTTGTTTATTTTTTTTCCCCATATGCCAATATTTCTCTTAACTCCTGTATATCTGTGGCAGCTGGGGGCTCGTGTTAATTACCTTGGTGTTTACTGCTGTTGAGTGTAGATATATGCCAGAATGTGTTACAAAGTAGGACAAGTGATTGCATCAACCGTATTTGTTGGCTGTTTTATCTGTTGCTGTTATTCATTTAACTGTGGTAGGAAGAAATGGGGCGAGGGGGAGAGATTTGTTTCCAAATCTCCTCTTTGGTTTTCCGGATAGCTGACAAGGAAAGTGTCCACAGGGAAATTGCTCGTGTTGATGCTGCTCTTTGCTTAGGCTTTTTGCAGCTGTGCTGGAGATCTGCAGGTGATCCCTAACATTGCTTTATGTTGTGATACTCCCAGAACTTTGCTACATAAATCATAGGGATGAGGGGAGTGCAGGTGCTGCGTGGGTTAGCAAGACTTGTTGCAGAGGCTGAATTTGTGCTCCAGGCTGCCACCTCCATTCCTTGCCCTAGAATTAATGACCTGAAAGTGTCGATTGAGTCTGTGTGGTTTGAAATACGTTGTGTTGAACTTTGTGCCCCCAGAAATACGATGTTGATAATTCAACATAGTGAGTTTTTTCTGCTTTTTTTTTTTTTAACTTCAGGAATGGAGATGACTCCCCTTCTTCCTTCTCATGGTTTGCATCAGCCCTCCTGAAATGCATTTCTTCCCAGCCTTGTTTATGTTGCACTTTGTTTTCTGAAGTCTTCTCACAGTAATCTTCTAAGAGTGTGCTTCATGTCTTGGCATGGAGAAATCTTCCTTTAGACAGCGTTTATTTTTGACTGCAGCCTTGCTGATGCTGATGAGTAGTTCTGGGAGGCTGAAGTCTGAGAGCCTCTCCAGGGAGGTACTCACTCTCTGTCCCACAGTAGAAAGGAGTCGCTCCAAAACACTCCACTATAGTACAAGCTGGCAGTTTGCACGTGCCTCAGTGTAAAACACAAGCTTAAATTATCCATGGTTGTAATTTAAAGTGGTTTGACTGGTGTTTGAAGTGTACAACACGCAAAGAGAAATGGATGTAACAGTAAATGACAAGGAGACTAACTAGCTGTGAGGAGGGGGAATGTACAGTAAGGTTGTTGGGTGGAGGAGTTGCACCTGTTGCTGATTGTGGAGTGAAAAGGATCTGCAAAGTATCAGCAAATAGGAACAACGTTTTAAAGTAGACTTGGAAAGAGCTGAAGGAGCATTTCCTAGGTGGCTGTTTTCTGAGCAGGCATGGGTGGCATTTATCAGAAAGGAGCACTAGAGCTGTAATCATACAAAGCAGTTAGCTCAACCATTTGATTTTACCCATTTCCTCAAAACATTAAATGTTGCTTGTATTCTTGAAGTATCATTGCAGAGTAGGACTTAATGTTTGTTGAAGACTTGGCTTCATATACATTTTTTAGTATCTGGGAAACACGTAACCTTGTCTTGACAGTTGAGTTCTGCAGCAGTTCCCAGCCTTCATTCAGTGTGGCTGGTGCAGTGGAGTGTGCAGTAAGTTTAAGTTTAAACAAATGTGCACATTGTTTAATTTTTATTTTCACTGTTTCTATAGGGAATGAAACTGTAACAAGAAGTCTGTGTTAAAGCCTGGCTAACAGCAAGATAGTAAGGTGTAGAAGAAATGCCTTGATGAAAAGGTAGGGAAGACGCTGAAAGATATTTTTAACAGGCTTCTGTTCTGGTTTGGCAGAGTTCCTGTGATATTTGAGGTGCTTCTGTTCTGTTTGCTCATAGGATTGTGTGCTTGCTACAAAGAAAATAGCGGTGATAGACGGCTTGTCTCACTTCTGCTGGGCGACTCCGGAATCGCAGGGAAGGGCTGAAGGGTTTTTCCCTGGGTGATTGCACGTTATTAGCAGGTTTTCTACTGTTGAACTCTAATGTGATTTTTGTAGTGTTGTGGCTGAGAAATGGTTCTGAGTAGCCATAGTGGGACTGAGTGATCCAGCTACATTCCTTTTGCTCTTGTGTGATTAATGCCCACGTTTCTGTGGGTTGGTAGTGTACTTCAGGTTAATGCTGCAGTGCATCCATAAGTCTGAAACGTGAAGAGCCATTAGGATTTTGCTGGCAATTGGCTGTCTGTCTAATCTTTGTGCGCTTTCAAAGTAAGGAAGGTCTTGGAATGTGAGTGTTTGATGAATGCCTTAAAAGACAGATTGTGTCATTGTGTAAAAAAGCTTTGAGCTGATTAAAGATGAGAGAGGAAAAAAAAAAAAAAAAGCTGTTGCAGTGCCTTGCATTGGTTTCCTGTACGAGGAGATGCTCTTTTCTTGTATACTAAGAGAATATTAGTCAGTCAGGCTAAGAAAGCAAAACATCACTTCTTTTTTAGACACCTAATAGACCTAATATAGTTCATTAACTCCAGTTCCTCAGAGTTCTTGAAGGAAAACACAGGAAGGAATAGGGAGGCAGGGACATTAGAAGATTACGAGGCAGCTGTGTTTATGTCTGGCAGAGGTAGGCAGGTAGAGCTTGTAGTAGAGTTGCACAGTCCTTACTGCTGTCTTTTACAGAGCTGTGCTCCTCTTGCACATGCAGCACACGTCCAGGAAGCTCCTTCTGCTCCCTGGGAAAGCTGGCTCCTGGAAAGAAGGAACAGCCAGAGAACTTCTAGGTGCTGCAGCCCATTTACAACCTATCTGTGTAGAAGTCTGCAGCTAGGAGCAGGCTGTATGAATTGTTGGTATTTTTTTCCTCCTTGTAAATAGTGTGCTGTATTCATAATAAACTTCATGTCTCATGAAGTATTGTGCCTGTTGCTGAACAGATGGAATAGACAACAGATCTGCGTTAGACACTGATTTATTGTTATATCTGAAAACGTAACCTGGTATAAAATCATGCCTCTGACCTTGTGCTTGCTTTTTGAACAAGGTTTGCAAATAGCTTATAGCAAACAGAAAAACCTTTCTGAAAATGAAGTGATTTATTATGTGTGCTTTTCCTTCAGAGTTCAGTGGTGAGATTGAAGTCCCAGTGATATTTTATTTGCATGAAAAGGTCAGCCTCCTCTCAACTTCCTGATCATCCCTTGTGCTAGTGGGCTCTTGTGCACTTTGCAGCAGACTTGTTCTTTTTAACACCAGCATTAGACCACAAAGTAAGCTTTTCAGATGAATCTCTTCCATGCAGGTGCTAAAATGCCAGAAGTTAGGAATTAAAGCAACTGCAGTTAAGCAACAGAAATTATTAGTAAGTATTTCCTGAGTGTTTATAGGGAAATACGGTATTATGAATTGAATTGAATACACGTTGAGATGGAGTTTACTGTTTGTCTGTCAGTAAGGTAATCAGCCCAGTTTGGTGGATCTGTGGCAAGATTATCTGGCTGCTTCTCCATTTCCCATCTCTTTAGGAACAGCGAGAAGTCCTTTTTTCCTCCCACTCTTAAATAGTCACAGTCTGCAAAGTTTGTCTGTTTTCTGATGTATTCTTACAGTTCAGTTTGCTATTTGCAAAGATACTTTTCTTACTGATGCTCCTGATGTTTAAGTTAGTGGTATAAATCGCATGCACTGCATTAAAGATGTTCATCACAAAATGATTCGAAGACAGTGTTGCTGGGGATGTACACATGGTAGGGACTTTTTCTAAGAGGCTGTTCATGACCCCTTGTTTGTGTACACTTTTTTAAGGCAGGCCTTTCTGCTGCCTTCCTGCTCCCCTCTGTCGCTGGCTGTCCCTGCTGAGTGCAGTGCAGAGAAGCTCTAGAGGCTGCTTCTCAGTGTGTCAGCCCACCTAGGAACTGCTGCTCCCAGAAACACACTCATGCAGTGTGACTGTGCCTGCAGGTGGCTTTTCCTTCTTTCGTGTTCTTTTTCCTGGAGGTTGACTTGCAGTATTATAGCTGTATAGTTGCAGCCTGTTTTGGAATACTTTTACAGTGAGTTTTTATTCAGATTTATCGATTCATGCGAGATTGCTTGTCACGTAATTGGTCTTTGAATTAGCTCATACACCCTCTTTTTGTGACCTGTTACCATTGAGATTGCATAAATCTCTGCACACAGTAAACAGATATTAAAAATTCAGGGATCACAGCAGTTCCAGTAGAGTCGAAGTTGGCTTTCAATGAAGTACCACCAAGTTGTTTGATCTGTTCTGCATTTCATCCCATTTCTTGCTGTGAAGCTTTGTATCAGAAAGCAGAGATCTGAAGGGACGTTGCATCACTAGCCAGGCATTTTTCTACCATTTCTTAGGAGTTGCATTAAATTGTGGAAGACTTGCTGACTTGGGCATTACTTGCTGTATAACCTTAGGAAGCAAATGTGTGTGATAGCAGGTGTTTGTATGGAGGAGATTCTAATTTTAACCAGTTATAAATGAGGAGAGCTTGTCCCAGTTTTTCTTGTGTGCTTTTGGGAATTAATGTTTGAAACTGAGGCATGTGCTATAAACTTAATGTGAAATAATTGATGATGAGGCTTAAAATTTGAGACAAGTGTTACTCCTGAGTTTTAAAATATAGACTTTGTTCACCGGTAATGCTGTCTTGGCTTTTGAATGTAAGAAATCGAGGTGGTGATGCACTGAAGATTTAAGGCTGGCTTGCAATTTTAGCGCTCATACTTTGCGATTTAAAAAAAAAAAAAGCTAAAATATTTTCTTTTTAACTTAAAGCTGTTGTGAAGCATTCTGTGGGTGGGGCTGTTTTGTGAAATAGTGCTGAGAAAAGGAACCAAAGAAAAACTTCTAGCTGAATTCTGTTTTTGCACTGAGCCTGTGCTTACTGAGGCCTTCTTCCATATGCAGCCATGGAGGGGACAGTCAGACATGACTGCATGTCATGTTAATGCTGTATTGAATTCTGCTGGTGGAGTTCCCAAGTGTTAGCAAGCTCTTGAAACTGCTGTGTTGCAACAGCTTCTCTTGCAGTGAAGTTTTTCACCCAAATAAAATATAGACAACAAAAGGACCCTTTAAATAGCTTGTCTGGTTTGCAGAGCTTTGGTCTTGATGAGAGTAAAGTTCCTGAAGTTGCCTTAGCAGGGTTCTATCACTTGTGAGTGATTTAGATGAAGATTTTTAGCCTGCTCCTCAGTGTTCTGCATCAGTGGGAAGCATTTCCTTTATTTACAAAATCATGCTAACAAATAGGGCATGGATTTAAGTGATTTGCAGAGCTATTCAGGAGTGTCTGGCAGAGGTAACAAATCTCCCAATACATCATATTCTATGTTTTCTGCAAGGCATTTTTTCACCATAGGAATATTACTTTGTCCTGTGCTGAAATTAATTTACAACCGCTATAGAAAACGCTGCCAAAAAAAAAAATAGAAAGCTATATGAGAAGAATTCATATGTAAAGAACTATTTTTATCAGTATGTTCCAGGAAGGAAGAATGTAATTTCACGTTACAATTTGGCTGGAACAGCAGGACCGTATTCCTTGTCATTATGAAAAGCTTCATGTGGTCTGGAATATTATTGTTTCACAGTGGTCTGTGTCGCATTCAAGTTGACTGAGTTTAAATGCTTTGTGTAAATATTTGGTGCATTGCTGCCTGTGGCTGGGTTGCATGTTGAGGATCTGAGCTTCAAAATTTTATGAAATAACCTGATATTGATTGTTAACATGCAAAAATATTCCAAGATCTGCCCTATAAAATCCTGTGTCTGAAATGTTTTCAAGTATTATAATTGCAGCTTTAGAATAACAAAGACAGTCTTTGCATGTATGTTTAGTATTCAGAAAGCAAACCAATTGTAGATCTTGCCTCCGAAGGTCCATTGCCCCTGTATGCAGGTGACATGCAAAACACTTTTTGGCATGGCTGTGAGCTTTAAGCAGTGAGCTGTTGGCAAAGCTTTGCGCTGCATTTTGCTGTTTGTTGGTTCCAGTGCTCTGTGGTACCAGTTAACAAAAGGAGACTGCTGTGTTCTCCATTCTGAGGTTAATGTTCAATGCTTGTATCTGAGACTCAGTTCCAAATTGTTGGAAGATGGTGATTGCAGATGGAAACTGTTACACGGCGTGATGACAGATGTCTAATTCTTTTGTGTTCTCCTACTGTGTTTTAATTTGTTATTGAAAATTTTTTCTATTTTAAATTAAATAATTCTGGTGTCTTAAAATTTCCATTAAAAATAATGGTTTGTATTTCTTTCCCACCAGTTTCAACATCTTGTAATGGAAGATGGAAGACAAAGGGGCTCGTGTTGCCGACTACTTCGTTGTCGCAGGATTAACAGATATTTCTAAGCCACTAGAGGAAGAAATCCACTTCAATGATGCCTGCCATAAAATTGCAAAACCAAAAGAACCTATTACAGATGTAACAGTGATCATTAAATCCCTAGGAGAGGAAGTTCCTCAGGGATACAAGTGCATAGATGTGACTCCCTCGGGACTGTCTGCGGATCTCAATAATGGCAGCCTCGTAGGACCGCAGATTTACCTTTGTTACCGCCGGGGGAGGGATAAGCCCCCTCTTACTGATTTGGGGTGAGTGATGGTTCTCTTACAGCAGGCCAGTTTGGCAATTCTGTGTGACTAATGAGCAAATACAGCGGATTTATGGAAATATCACAACTTTTTTGATAGAAGGTGAAACTCTCAACTGAAAGATAGTCATTGATTGAGGATGCTGTAACCTGCTTCTGTAGGAGCGATGCATGCTGAGTGGATTTTAGTGACACCCGTATTCTTTTGAAGTTTCCAAAGCAATTTATAGTTTCTAATGTGTACGTTTTTGGTGAAACTAAGCGATTAAGCTGTTTCATAAATGCAGAAAGTGTTACATGGCATTCATAGGGCTGTGCAACAAAGCTTTTTGAAGGCCTGAAAATAATGCTTGTGCAATAAGCATTGGAACTTTAAAAAGCAGTTATACTGGTGAAGAACTAATCTACTTAATCAGTTTTTTTTTCCTGTTAAAATGCAGTTTGTTATAATGTTGGCTGAGAGCTAAAATATACTTCACTAAAAATCTTATGATTGGGTGAGGTGAGCTGCTGCTCAACTTGTGCTATTCAGTTAGAATTATTATATATAGGATTTGAAACACAGAGAGGGGAAATAATTACATGCATTCTGACTCCTGTTCATTCTGTTTTAATTAGGGTTTTATATGATGGGAAAGAAAGAGTAAAGCAAGGTTGTGAAATAATTCAAGCTACTCCCTATGGCCGGCCTGCTAATATCAGTGGCAACGCCTCGTCACAGCGGGTGTTTGTCACTTACCGAAGAGCGACTGAGAGCATGACACCAAACGCGCTGGCTGTTACAGACATATGTATAATCATACCAAGTAAAGGAGAAACCCCTCCACATACGTTCTGCAAGGTTGACAAGAATCTTAATAACAGTATGGTAAGATAGAAAATTTCAGTTTTGAACACTTGATGTTCAACAGTGTGACTTGTATGGAGTATTTGTGATGGTTTCCAGAGTACCTGGATTTTGTAGGCACTCTCCAAAGATAAGTTATATCTTGGAAGAATTTGAGGATTATATTGCCTTGTTCCTGCTTGAAATAAAGTTGTGTTGAAGTCCTGGGGCAAACAGTCTTCTTATTAGTGCTGACATACAAATACTGACTTGGGATTAGTCCTTAAAACCTGTTGCATTGCCATATATGTAACTGGAAAGTGTGCAGCCTGATTTACTGTTGTGATGGGAATTCTGTATCTAAGAGCTGTATTTTCTTGTTTTTATGCTCTCCCATTACCTGCAGCACTACTCTGTGTCGTTCTCTTGTCATTTCCCAAGCATTTTCTAAGAAGAAAGTTTCTTATAAACAGTGTTGTGTACTGCTGACTGTAAGCTTGTTTAAAACCATTTTAATGGTTCCAAAGATGGAGTTATTGAAACACACAGATATCGCAGCCCTCTGTTTGCAGAACTTAATGTTTAAGTGTCTCCTAGTTGAATCTGCAGCCCTATTTTCAGATGATTGGTTTGATTAAAATGCAGGCAGAAATATTTATAAGCATGACAATTATACTTGCAGGACTATAGTTGTGTTAATGAACATTCTGGAGAAGAGTTGATAGCTTTCATGTTTCAGCCTATAAACTGCTTTTGCTTTAGAGCTCAAACTGAGCCCTGCTATGCACCATTTATTTCAAAGCTAGCGCAGTACTTTCAGTTAGATTTCTCTGGTAGTTGTTGGAGAGGATAATGTAACAGGCCGCAGATTTCTGTATCTTAATGTTCTACATTTATGTATAGATAATGATTTCTCTTAAAACAAGGAAAAGGAATTGCCCCATTATTTTGCTGCTGCATCCTTTTCTTTGGTGTTATGATTCCATATTTTACTATCTAACCCAAGAACTGCTTTTGTTTTACAGTGGGGCTCAGCTGTGTATCTGTGTTACAAGAAGTCCGTGGCAAAAACCAACACCATATCATACAAAGCTGGTATGTACCTACTGTTCAGCATTTTCTGATCCCCAGTTCAGGATGTACAAACTTATTTGTAATGTAATACATTTTTTTGCCTAGGAATTATTCCATGTAGGCACTGTCCTGATGTTATCCAAAAACAAGTCTTTCCCTGAAGAGTTCTTAAAATAGTGTTCTAAAAGAAGCTTTAGAATTATGTCTCATCACTCTCTTCATCAAAATATGCTTTTCATTGGAAGCTCAGTTGTGTTTTTTGTAGTTCTCTCTACAAACTTTATCTCCTGCCTCTATTTCTTATTGCTGATAAATGCTTTTCAACAATAAGTGTGTATATATTTACATTAGAAAATACCACAAAAAAAGATTTGATGTATTTTCATGATCACTCTCTTTAAAAAACATTCTGAAGAACAAAGCGGAATTCCAGTCTGCCCTGAACACCAGTGGCACTGAGCTCTTAGAAGTATTTTTGGATTGTGTGTCTCCTTATTTATATGACAGAATTAGATTTACTATGGCATTGTGTTTCTTAAAGCCTCCATTACTTTTAAGTGTGAGACACAAACATGATTCACACTTGAGCTTTAGTGCACACGTATCCCTTTGAGATGCTGCTCTCTGTGCACAGTGGTGGTTTGGGTGTTACTAAAAGATATGTGAATTCATAAATATGTCCAATGCTTGTGGGCATATTTTTATGGAATGAGCTGTATGTTTTTTCCCACTGCTATTTACATGATTGTCTCTCTATCAATTGTCTGTGAAGGTTTAATATGCAGATATCCTGAAGAGGATTATGAATCATTCCCATTACCAGAATCTGTGCCTCTTTTCTGCCTGCCTATGGGTGCAACAATTGAATGTTGGCCATCTGACAGTAAATACTCTCTCCCAATTTTTTCTACATTTGTATTAACTGGAGCTTCTGCAGAGAAGGTAACTTGTGTTAAAAATTTGGTTATGTGTCTGTTCAGGTTATCTACAAAAATATCCATTTATCAAAAGTGAACCTATTCTTCTGGACTTAAAAGTAAATCTTGCATTTGTTTCCCAGCTGAACTGCTGATTGTAGAAACCTGTCCTTTGGTTTTCCATCTGGTTAGCCTTTGAACCAACAGCTGTAAACATCCTGACTGCACAGCCATGCAAATATACTATGCTGCTTTATTGCAGGCATGTAAACAACCTTGAACGTATATGCTTGTCCTATAAAGTAAATTGGATGTCAGAGAAATGCAGCTTTGAACTGCTTATGAAGGAGTCCTAGAATAGCTTAAAAGGCAATTAGGAGGAGCAGTTTTCCTGTGGATGATCATTATTTATTTCCTCTCACTTAAGTCATACCTTAAATTAATCTTTCTCATGTGACATTGAGTTTAAATGAATAATAGGCAGTCTGGATTTTCACAGTCATAAGATAACTCCAGAATAAACTGCTGCAAAAGATGGTGCTTTCATGTAACTTCTGAAACAGTCACATAAACTTGACTCCCTTGCATGTTTGCTTTGAAGACTTAGGGAAATGCACTGACTTTGCATCGACTGTGTTGCTTACAGGTATATGGTGCTGCTATTCAGTTCTATGAACCGTATCCTGAAGAGAATCTTACAGAGAAACAGAAGTCTCAGTTGGGATTAGCAGCTGCTGTCGAGGGAAAGTCAGACTCGTGCAGAACAGTCCAAACAAACAAGTGCATTTGTCTGCTCTCTCACTGGCCTTTCTTTGATGCTTTCAAGAAGTTTCTTACCTTTCTGTATCGTTACTCCATTTCTGGTCCACACGTCCTGCCTATTGAGAAGTAAGTAACTTCAAAAGCCAGTAAGTCATTTCTGCCTATGAGCGCGCTTCTGTTGCTTAAAACTTTCCTGTAATCCCCTTTTGATCTTGGTCATCAAACGTTATTTGTGATGATTATAGCAGACAAAGTCTTTTTCTCCATTGATGAAATGCATCAGATTTTACATTGTGAAAAACTCTAGGTTTTTATGTCTGATTTAAATGCCTGCAATTGTGTATCTGAGAACTTTTCATCTTTCATCTCCTAAGCGTAGTAATTAGAAGTAAAATTGTGGTTTTTTTCTTAATGGTACAGACACAAAGGCAGAGAATTGCATAGTTCTGCATTTTTCACAAGCCTCCTTGTGGTCTGATGAGGCAGTAATGCAGATTGAATTGGTGTGCTTTTCTACTATTTGTAATTAATAAACTAACTTCCTTCTCACATGAAGGATTTCACATTTTAAAATGCAGAGGAAATCCTTCAATTCAGGGAAGAATTATCTGTAATTAATATATAATATTGCTGAGCACTTTTAGGCTAAAGGAACTGATTAATGCACTGGACATCAAATGCAGTATTTGTTTTTCATTATGTAATACATAAGGTTTTCTCTACTTAATCTCAACTTATATGAGACTGATTAAATATTTTTCATGCTTGTTCATCCATTTCATTTTTCTGTTTTGTATCTACTGTACTTGTTTTAAACTTCTGATGGTGTAAACTTATGTATAAATACAGAGTTCTGAATCAGAAAGGTCTAAAACAAATCTGCATAAATCAATGTGTTCCCCTGAATTTATATGGAAGTTGGTTGTGTGAATCCTAATAGTGGTAAGCATGGAGAAATAGCAGTAAACTATGTAGCATGCAGTTTGGTAGATTGCCCGTTTCTATCTCAGTTTCTCCTGATTGCTTATAGTTTCCTTTAATCTGAAAGCTTGTATTACATCCTCCTGTGCTTTTGGAGCTTTTTTTAAAACTTTAGTCAATGTATAACACAGAACTTATGCAACTTTTTAAAGCACTTCTTTGTTACACACAGAAAAAAATTAAACGCTTTTTAAATCACAAAACTCATGTATCCGTACTTGCAAGTACAGACCAAAGAAAATAAATGAAGTTAATGATTCTCCCAGTTACTCAGCTGTGCTGGCTGTTGTCAAACAACGGCAGTTCTTGTCACTGAGTTTAGTGCTACTCCAAACCTGTCTCTGACACAACTGTAAAATGGAATTGTCCTACTCAGACCTTGATATTTCTACTTTACAATATATTATAAAAATGGCTCCATGTGATATTTCAGCCACTAAACAAGTTTACAGTCAGAATCATACTCCAGCCTGCCATTTGGGTTGTCACTACTGGGCAGATAAGTTCTGAAGGTCACATTAACCCTGTGGAGTTTGGAGGCCCTTTGCTTTTGGTCTTGTGAACTAGCATGGGCCATTTTTATATTATTAGTAATTATTTTTGTCTTGAGGTAAAATGGTTTAAGCTTATTTCTACTAAATCAGATTATGTTTTTCTTTTAGGCATATTTCTCATTTCATGCATAAAGTTCCTTTTCCATCCCCTCAGAGGCCAAGAATTCTGGTGCAGGTAAGTGTGAAACTTATTGTGTCTGAGCTGTGTCTGAGTTAAGGCAAAATATCTGTTGATGGAATTATAGTGAATAGAAAATGTAATTTGTATTTGTGTTCACATGCTTTTTTAAATGCTCAGGATGTTTTTTCCTAAGTTCATAGACTTAATTTCTACAGGCTTGTCATGTGCTCTGTTTCCAGCTTAGTTCAGGGCTTAAGTGAGATGTTACAATATACCATCTAGTGATTTCAGGACTTAATTTAATTGTATTTTATTGAGTATGCACGGAAGTTAATGAGAAGCTACTCAAGGTTGGATCTGGTTTGTTTTTGTTTTTTTTCCAGTAGCTTTTGAAGTGTTTTTTTGATACAGTATGAAAACAGTGTGAAAATAAGTATAATTAACATTAAAACCTAGTATGAAAAATATACTCACAGTGACTCTGAGGTCTTTGAGAGAAATAGAATCCTGGATTATGTCTTCATGTGTTAAAAATCCCCCTTAATGCACTTGGATATTCTCAAGAACTGACATCTGTTACTGTTATGGAAAAAGGGGTTTGAGAACAATTGCACTGAACCTGTATCTGATGTTCTGTCAGTTGTAGCAGTTCAGTTCAAAACCCAGTGTTTACATCCTGTTTTGCTGTGTATATACCTTCAATAAAATATTTATGATAGGGAGCACTGAACACACATACACAGAGAACTGTGAATGAGCTTAGAGGGAAACATTGGATTATTTTTTTTGAGAGTGAAGTTTAGGGAACTGTATCAAAACCTGCATGGCTGTTTATCCTGCAATAAACTTGGGGACTTGTGTGAGCAGTGTGAGACTGTCTGACACCACGCTGTTTTCAAACCTGCCATGTATCAAGTTAAGTCAACTTCAGTAGCTGATAGTACAGATGCAGTATAGAAAGCTTTTAAAAATTAGCTGTAGTTGATGGAATATGTACTTCCTTTAAGCTTCTTTCAGGAACTTCTGAATTGTTGGATGGCTGCACTGAATAAAACAATGTCGTTATATATCAAAGATATTTTCCCCAAAAATGGTGTGGGAAATGCTTGGATTTTTGAGAAGTGCAAGTTGTAAGGATTCTATTTCATTGAAGAAATAGTAGTCTCTCTCTAATTTTTTTTTTAATTATTTAAAACACTTTTTTTTTGTTACAAGTATACAAGTATAGCAAATCCTTCTATGAATATGCACTGCTCTGTCCTGTCTGTATGCTTTCTGGAAAGGAGACTTGGTGTGTTTTAGTAACTGTGTGTGTACCGGTCTGAATGTCTGACTTGAACTCTGATTACTTTGAAAGGTAAACATTCAGAAATATTCCTGACTGCTGATTGCCAGCTGCCACTATTGTTAGTTGCTTCTGATCTGCTAGAATCCATTCTCCATGCCCCCCTTATCGCCCTGACTTTGCTCTTCCTTCTAGTGACTGTACTCGCAGCCTGGAAACTTGGAGTGCATCCAGTAATGCTTTTGTCCCTTTAAAGAATGGGGGTAGAAAATGTCTCTTCTGCCCGAGGGAAACACTTATCTGCTGGTGTGGAAGCACAAAAGCCATAGGACATCAGGCTGATGTTCCTTACTGGGAGCAGTTTACATAGGTTACCTCAGGCTGAAGAAATGAGTTCTTTGAATTCTTTCCCTGAACAAGGTTATGATGATGACAAATCTAGCACGGAAAGCAGTGTGGTCATCCTGACCTGTTGTTGAAGCTAAATGTAGCTTTGGCCTGTAAAAGTTGTGTTATATGAAGTATGGAAGTATGCAGTATCCCTTCTTTTAGTGTTGCATGTTTTGTGTGGCTTCCAGGCAGCGTTAGATAACTGTCAGCTTCAGAGCTTGTATTACAAATTCCTGTGATGTTTCTAATTTCTGTTCTCCGGTCACCTGCAGTGCAGTCTAAGCTGAAACATCGGAAATGAAATGCTACTAAAAGATGTCTGATCTCACAGTTTAACTGTACAGGTCACTGTGCTTTTACACAGAAACGGACAGTGCATGGCCACTTACTGCTGCAGAGAGGATTAAGCTAGCTGGTATCTTGTTAAGTTGGATTTACTATGGCTGAAAACATGTCAGTTGAGTTGTGATAAGTTGGTTGCATGTCTGTGTTCTTGTTCTCTTTTGAGTCCTTCAGTTCGTGCTGAGTATATAACTGGTTTCTCTTGATGTACTGCTAAGAAAGAAATGATAATTAGTAATATCTTCATCTTAAACCTTCAACCAATATGAATTTCTAACTCTATCAAAGCTGAGCAGTTTCTTCCAGCTAACAGCTTAATTCTCATATCTTCTGAAGGAAACTTTATGATACCTGCCATCTGTCCTCTTAATGTATTTTCTGTCTCCTTCCCCCTAAATCCAAGAAGAATCTTCTCTGAAAGCATTGTAAGAACTATGGGTTCTCACTTCCTTGAAGATTTATAAGGCTTCATTTTCAGTAGTTAATATGTTCACTTTTTTTACAGTATTAGCTAGCTTAAATTCCTATTTTAATGAATATGCAACGTGCTCAGTTCTGACTGAGAGAAGGGTGGACTTTGCCTGCTTAAAAGGTGCTGATGTGCAGCCACACTCTGCGTTTCATAGTACTGTACACAAGTGGCTTTTGTAAAGTTTGGTGTAGTTCACATTTTATGTGTCCTTTGCTGTTGTTGTGTAGCTTCTAATGTTCCGAATAAAAAGAAGGTATTTTATAATCTTTTTCCAGCTGTCTCCATATGACAACCTAATTCTTAGCCAACCTGTATCATCACCCCTTCCACTGAGGCAAGTAGCAGCATCTTCTGTTTAATTGAGACATGTTTTGACTCAAGGGTTGAAAAGTTTCTGTGCTTTCAGTTGCAGCTGTGCAAATCAAGTGTTCTTGACTGTTGCCTTTTGTAATTAGTGTATCTGAAGGTTTTTTGGGGGTTAGATCTGTGCCCTGACATGGAGACATACTTAATCAGCAATATCTGTGCTGTTTTGTTTTATTTTGAGGTAATTTTAGTGATTATTGATACAGAAGATAGATTGTTAAATCTGCTTTCTAGGAATTGGAACTTGAGCTCCTGAGATGGTACATCCTGTGTATTGTAGCGTAATTAGAGGAGTTCTGCAACTCTCTTAACTTCCATGTCATGAACAATCATCATGCACACATCCTGAGAAGTCTTAACTGACTGAAGAGTTGCAGGACCTCATGGTTAAAACATTCTGCACTGAACAATGAAATGTACTAAGTAGTCTCCTTTGAGGTTGTTTTTCAAGTAAAGACTGAAGTTTATAAGATCATATTCTAATGTCTTCTGTTTTATTATCTTTTGGTTGTTTTTTTTTTCTTGGTGCCTTGTAACTCAACATGTGCTTATGTTCTCTAACAGTGGGGGCAAATTTTCTACACTACTTCAGAATTTAGGACCTGAGAATGCAGTGACCTTGCTTGTGTTTGCTGTGACAGAACATAAAATTCTTATCCATTCGTTGCGGCCTTCTGTCCTTACCAGTGTGACAGAGGCATTAGTCTCTGTAAGTAACATGGTTTTAATTAGGTACTCATAAGTGGGAAGAAGAATATTTGTAAGATAAAACCTAAACTTACAGTAAAGCTGTTAGATTTCTGAGAGATTACATAAAAATTAGAATCATATTTGAGATCTGTAGCAACACAAATTTTTCTAATTGTATTTCTTGGAGGCAGTAGATGAAAGATAACTGTTGTAGTGTTCATGTGTAAATATTGTGGGTGAATGTGTCTGGTCATCACAAAGCTCAGCACTTTCCTGACTTTCCCCACACAGTACTGTATCCTGTCTTGTAGAAAAGTGTTAAAAGCACATTATTTTCCTTTCTCAGTTAACACTGTTTTACTGCTTCGGCTGTATCCAATCTGTTGTTGCACTGAAGAGTTTGTTTCTACTAATTAAAATGAAACTTTAGAAAGATGAGCATTCTCTATTTAATAAAGTGCTTCTATAATTACAGTCGTAATGCTCTATTACCTTCTACATCAAAAGTGTAGGAATTAGTGTTGAAGTGGGAATTAGTCAAGTTGTTTTATACTTCCACAGACTATTATACATGTTTAACCTACATTTTTCTCTCTGATCTCTTCAAAGATGATATTTCCTTTCCACTGGCCTTGCCCATATATTCCTCTCTGTCCGCTGGCACTGGCAGATGTATTAAGTGCACCATGCCCATTCATAGTGGGAATTGATTCCAGATACTTTGATCTCTATGACCCTCCACCAGATGTTAGCTGTGTTGACCTAGATACCAATACCATTTCTCAGTAAGTATTTATTAATCACTTTCACATTGACTTTCTTGTATTCCTTTTGAAAGGCAAAACTGGCTTTTTTTTTTTCTTTTTTTTTTCCAAAACTCATGTGGTTCTTTGTTTGCTTTAAACCTGTGAACTTTCTAATATATCATCTTTCTAGAGTGAGAGTGCTAGAAATGATGGCTATCCTGTGTTCAACGTGGAGGTAAAATCCTCATACAGTGTTATTGCCTCCTACTTGGTTATATTAAAATGTTACTGAACACGTTATTGCATCTCCTAAATTAACCATATTGAGCTTTGTTTTATTGGTTCCCTAAGGACAATAATCATCTTTGTTTTTCCTGAGCAGCTTTCTTAGTGTTCAGTTCTAACACCTTGGATTGGCATCTACTTGAAAATAATGACAAAATTATGCTCCATACGAGCATGAAACATGAGAACTTTATACTGAGAATTAGAAATGTAAAATTACATGAATGAGAGAGTCTTAAGACTTGAAAATCATTCCATCATTAACAAATGAAAATAAATGAATTATATTTCTCTTTCAGAACAGTGTAGAGCACAGTTATACACTGCTTTTTTGGGGAACAAATTCAAACTGGACTACAGTAACTTCATTTTTTTGTTTTATTAGTTTTTGGTTAAAAGGAACATTTTTGTGTTGTTTTTCCATTTACTTGTGTATTCATTAATGGAAAAAATAATTTCTTATTACAAATTTTTTATTTTGTTTTACTTTTAACTATTTTTCCTTGTTTTCATGGTATACAACAGAATTAACTTGTTTTACAGGAAAAAGTCAAACTTGCTTATAGTTTATGCAGCCTTGACTGAGAGAGGGTCTGGAGGCTTCTGGTGCCCTCTGTAGACAAAGAAATGTTATGTTATCCATAGTGGTAATGATACAGCTAAGTAGCTACAGCTTAGAACATAGCGTGTGTGGTGGCTGCTTGTGTGAACGCAGGTGCTTAATTCTATAAATCCATCTGCAATGAGCTCTGAGTGGAATGATTTCAGTGCTGAAAAGTGTGGCTCTGTAATGATGATGCTGAAATATGGGACGTTGGTTGGATTCTTGTCATTGTAAATCATGTTTGACTTTATTGGTTCATTCTCAGCCCTCCTCAGTACTATTTTAATTGAGTGAATTGTGTGTGCTCGCACATGCTCTGATGAGGTAGAAAAATCCTCTGGGTATAGCCCTATAGGCATGCATATTTCCAGTATGTACTCACACATCCTCCTATTTTTCCAGAACTGGAGATAAGAAAGCTATTGCATGGAAGATCTTGCCGAAGAAACCTTGCAAAAATCTGATGAACACTTTAAATAATTTGTATCAGCAACTGGCAGGTGGGAAAGTACAGAATAAGATGGATATTGGATAAAATGGACCATGTCAACAGATAAAGAGCTGGTTAAATGTGTTCTTAAGTCGTACCATTGTAATAAATGTAATCATAGAATAATATTTTTATGCAGATAGAGCTTTCGGTCCAGAGATTGGAACATCCATAGGAGCTCTTGAAATGCTGGTGCTCAATAGATGTGTCTTTGCATTGGTGTCACTCTTTGTTAAAGAGAAAGGAGAAAAAAAAAAAAAGCAAAATTGTTAGAAGGAGGGAATAGTAGAGCAAAGAGGGTCATTTTGACAGTTAAGGTAATTTTCATAGTACTTCTTGATGCTGTTTGGCTTTATTCTTGTAAATAATTTTACTGTCTTTACTGTGTTTTCCAGTCTTTAAGAAAACAACTGAAAACACTTTCTATGATTTTTTTTGTAGCTGCAAGTGTGGTTGTGAGGGTGTCTGATTATAACTGACTTAGGAGAGAAAGTACCTGAAATTTTAGGATAGAAATAAGATGTGCCAGAGCATCACAGCTAGAAGGCTTTGTGCAGTGAGAATGCATTCTGTCAGCACTGTGCCATATCTGTCGTCTTACAAGTTCTTTCCAGAGATGCTAGGAGAGCCTTCAGAACAATAATGCATGGCAATTGCAAAATCAAGTGTCTGTTGCAGTCGCTGCTCTTTCGTTGTGTCCTGCATAGACTGTGTTGGAACAGAAATGTACTTATCTGTGCTGGACCAAAAAAAGTGCGTTACTGATGGATTATGCCAATCTTCTGTTGCTTCAAAGCTTTGACATACCTTACTATTAAGTTCTTTTTAGAAAAAGAACATATAAAACTAAGTTCTCTGTAATCTAGAGAATTAAAGATCAATGCACTCTATTTCTAGCTACAGATTGCGTTACTTAAACACTATGGGATTGCCTGTGTGTAGAATTGAAGCCTTAGCTAGAGTTCTGGTAGCTTTAAAAATGGTGACAAGTATCTCTTAAAGAATGGAGATTTTGCTGGATATACTATAGAAAGAAATGCCTGCTTTCTGTTTATGTGCATGTTATAGCATTGTGTTGTGGTTTTGATGGCTGCAGTTCTCACCTGAGTGGCAGTTTTGTTTGTAGAAGTATCTAACACATGCAGCCTGCATTTCAGGAATGCTTTGAGATGAAAGGCTGTGTAAAACAATGTGCACGCCCTGTATGGTTTTGTCCTTAAAATATGTTTATTTAAGCATCTCTTGCCTAATTTTTTATGTTTGTTTAAGCAGATTTGAGGCTTTTTTAAGCTCTGTCTATACTGGTTTCCTCTGTTGCTGTAGTAACTAATGTACTGAGAAGGGAAATTTATCTTCCTTTTAGTATTATCCAGAGATCCTTAGTTTGTGTGAGGTCAAGCTGAATCCATTGCTGCATACTGACTTTAATAGCCTTAATAGTAGAAAGGGAATCTAGTAAAACAAAGAGATTTTTCTTTTTGTCAACACTGCAAAAAATGGGTACAAAATGTTGTAATGTTTCTGTTGTTCACAGCGCAACAAAGACCAAGAGAAGATGCATTAATGGAGTTAGCAATGAATGACTATGATTTTAATTCTGGGAAGAAATTACACCTGTTAGATTTGGAGATCCAAGAAGCATTTCTTTGTTTCATGGCCTCAATACTAAAGGGTTATAGGTCTTATCTGAGGCCAATAACAGAGGCACCCTCTGAAACAGCCACAGATGCAAGTTCTCTCTTTGAACTACAAGGTAAAGAATCATAGGCCTGTTTTATGTATATTACTTACTCAAAGAATAAGAACACTTTCAATGTTAGTATTTTGAATGATGGTAGAATGATGATGTGGAACAAACTGTGTGGTAGTGGCAGAGAATACAAGAAGGTTGTTGCACCTTGGTAGAATATATACTGATCTGTGGTGAAGGCTGCTTTGTTTTAGGCACTCTTACATCTTCAGATTTTGTTCTGCAGGCTTCCTCAAAAGCAGAGATCGCTCACATCAGAAGTTTTATACGTTGATGACCAAAACTCAAATGTTTATTCGTTTCATTGAAGAGTGTTCTTTTGTCAGTGATAAGGATGCAAGCCTTGCATTTTTTGATGACTGCGTCGATAAAGTAAGCACATCTTCATATGCATTTAGCTGTGTGGGATTTTTAAGTTCTGCTTTTGTTTATGTTGTCTGACATATTTCATGGTAGAAGGTATCTGAAGTACAAACTTATTTCTGCCTACTTCCTTTTACTTCCTTTCTTTACCCTAGTTACTGGAACCTTCCATTTTCCTTTTGTTGGGCTTCGTTTAAAATTCTTTGAAGTCTAAATGTGATATTAGAACAAATCAGCTCTGCTAAATTTCACATTTGTTAGCTTTGAAATACAGACCCGTCCTAAGAAGAGCAGTATTCTCACTGCTGAGTAGCAACTTCAAGGTTCTTAATTGGAGAATTATATTCTGTAGATAAGACTATGAACATCTATTTTTTTAGAATGTATAATATTTATGCAACAGTTTGGGATTGGCATTAATGAATATGACAGTAGCTGCTACCAGACAGTCTTATATTTTAATTGTTATGAATAGAAGTGCTTATAGGTCTACATTAGTATAGAGTTGAGTACTGTGAGGTAATAATGTTCTACAAAGTATGTTAACTTTTGAAAATTCACCATATTTCCAAAGAGGATCTGCAAAACTGTTTTGATTCCACTTAACGTTCTTAAAAACAATAACATCTGTTTTCAGAAGAACTGAAACCTATGATTTCATTTCTGTTTGTTTCTATTGTTACATGAAATAAATCGTTATGACTACAATAAGAAATTCCACACCTACTTGTTTCCTTACTGGCTGTGTGTACAAAGCATTCTATTCTGGGACACTGATGTTTAGGTAATGCAAATGTTGTCTAGGATTTCCTGCAAGTAGGTCACCTGCTGTTTGTTCCACAGAATTAATACCAAAGGTGGTTATCTCTCAGGAAATAAAGTGCAAAAGAGCTAAAATGAGTTCACATTTGAAAAACAAACCTGAATGTGGTTAAGCTTAAGTTTGAGTTGAATATAAAAGAATGGTATAATACTATCTAGTACTCTTGATATACTTTAGTTTCAGTATTTTATTAGTAATAGCTCCCCAAAGTGTTCTTCAGCTCTAAAGCATGACGTTATAAATCGAAATGCTAATGCTTACATAATAGTCACTCTGATTAACCTGAGGTTTGGTTAAAAACCTTTCAGTATGCAATGCTTGCTACGTTAGCTTAGTTTTCATTGTGTTACTGGTTGTCTCTGACTGACGTTACATAGGACTTTTTTTCGAAATGAATAAAGTGTTGGATTGTTGTTTCATTTTGTGGAATAGTTGTGAGGTTGTTGTTATTGGTGTCCTAGCCCAAGTTATCTTGCCTTGAAATTCCAATAGGTTGTCTGAAAGAGTAGTGCTTAGGTTGATGATGCCACTGTCAAACTAGCAACTAATATGTTGGAGCTTTCACCCTTTTAGAAGAAGGTGAAGTAGGTGTTTGCACAGCTGAAGCAGAGACTCATCTGTTCTAATACCAGTCGTTTTGCTAGTTGATGCTGTGGACAGCTTCTTTCCAGTATGAGAAATGCTCATGACAGTGCTGTGAGAATAAATCTTACATAACACACTTCTCCAATTTCTATTTCTGTTAGTGAGGAGTTCTCTGATTTATTAAGGGGACACCAAGTTCTACACCAGTGCTGTGTTTGATGCGGTGAAAATACTATATGTGGGATTTCCAATGGTTTTAGAATTTGCTTGTGAAACCAGCTCTTCTTTAACATGAGGAAAGGGGCTTCCATGTGAGAGCTGGTAGAACAACAATACATTAGTTTCATTTTTCCTGATTCTTTTGTCTTTCATTTCTGATACTGTGCTTACAGTAGAGAAAAAGCCCTTAAGAGTTACACATTTAGCAGTGATGCTCCATCTTGATGGTCAGATGGGATGATTACGTTCAAGTGAATATTTACTTACATGTTAATGCCTTTCTCTATGTGAACCATTATGTGAGAAGTTATTCTTGAGAATGATGTCATGGATTGAATTATGGTAGGATACTTCATGGGTAGTTATAAACCACTGAGTTGAGACAAATGTTATGTACCATGAAATTAGTTACCTGTAAAATATTATCTAAGCCTTGTGTAAGTTCTCTTGTAAGAATATTTTAAGCTGAAGAGTCATCTGTTACACGTGTTAGTTTATCCTATAGAAAGTAACAGGAGGTTCCTAATTACTCGTTGTCTGCTGAGAGGCGTGGACTTACAAATTTTTATTTTTCTATGAACTCAAATGATTTCAATTCAGTATATACTTAAGCTACTGACTTCATTGTATTTCACTGCTGGAACTTTCAATTTTTATATCTTTAGAAGGATTGCCAAGTGAGATTTCATTTATTCCTACTTTTCATGAGCCATATGTTCTTGTTACTTGGCTGATTAGATTTGCTAATACTTTCCATCTGTCCCATGCAGTAAAATGCGTAATTAAGAGGCACCTCTTTGTATGTTTATCAAAATTTAAATATTTAAAATTGTACTGAAACTGTCTGATATATTTCTACCTCTGCAGAGAAGGTGGAGAGAGAACTGTAGGTTTTTTTTGTTTTGTTTTGTTTTTTCCTTAACCATGAATCTTCTGTTGCTAAACTGCTAAGGGATGAAGAATGTTCATCTTTGAGTTCCACTGGCTGCTTATCCATTTCCTTTAAATATCACTTGGTTGTAATTTGACTTTCATTTAGCCATTTGAATAATAACTGTAAGCATAAATTGGGATGATATTCGGGGTGAACACTGGGGCTGTCAACACTGCAATAAAAAAGCATGTTAAGTACACCAGGAAGTAAATAGTTCTTGTGTCAACTCTTTGGTGGGGGGATACTTCTCGTCCCACTAGCAGAAACAGCAGCACCTAAAAGATGTTGGAGTTGACAGATGTAATACTTACTATTCTTAGATTAATTTCACAAGGCATCCTTACTACTTGAGTGCAGTCCTTTGATGCTGACTTTGCATTGCACTGCTGTAATGGCAGAAGATAGCCTAATGCTCACAAATCCTCCTTATAACTTTTCCAGGTAGATATGGACAAAACTGGGGAAACACGGCTTATAGAGCTGGATGACTCATACAAGAGCGAGCATACCGTTTTCATAACACCTCCTGAGATCCCTCATCTGCCAAACGGCGAAGAGCACCCTCTGCAATACAGGTGACAGAGACACAATGGGATGCTAGCTTATAACGTCTCGTAACTTCCTTTTTATTGTTAGCTTCTACCTTATAGCTGTGAAGTACAGAATTTGCTTGTTCATTCTTACTTTGCTTAAAGACATGTGTGTGAAATGCCTTATGTGCCAGCTCTTTTCAAGTTTCAGTGACTGTGTGTGTTCATATGGGATGCACAGAAACAGTAATGGCTGATGAAGCTCTATGTTCATATTATGTTGTCCTAGCTATTGACAACTGTAAAAATTAGAGTGGAAATTAATAAACTCAGTCTGTCCACCTACTGCTACTGCTGATAATGATAGTCTACAGGTATTGTTTTGAAAGAGTGCATCTCAGAGAATCGCTGAAAATTGGTATTAGTAACTTAGTAATTACTTCAGATGAGTTTGTGTATTGGTTTCTTCATTTATTCAGAAAAACATTTCTAATCTAATTTAATCTCCCAGATAGTTCTATAAAAACCAATATAAACAATATCAGTCTGTCATATGATGCTCACTAGGGACAGAGCCACAGATTTTTGCAGTAACTGGAATCCATACTAATACGTTTGGCATTAATTAAAGAAAATGCTATTAAAACAAATATAGCTAACAATTTTAGTTGCTTACACTGATATAACATGTTGAGACTGTTATTTTTTTCTTATGCTCATGAAATCACGTGGATGGTTTAATAAACCACTTTGTCAAGAGTGTCTTTTGAAGTTTTACTTCTGTATTTTCTTTTTCCTATGTAGCTTCTAGTGCAACCGTGTAATTCATTTCTTTTGCTGTCACATAGTGTGTGTTTACTTTGGAACTGCCTTGCATGAGTTAAATGATGTTTCTTTTTACAGCTATAATGGGTTTCCAGTATTAAAACTAGATTTGTTTGAACGACCAGAAGGACTTCTCACAATACCAAATAACAAACTGTCCTCAAAAGCCAGTAGTCCCAACAGCCCATCGCCGATGTTCAGAAGAACTAAACAGGTACTTGCAGGTATTTGTACAGTGTGAGCTACTTTGGAAGGTGTCAGGTGACAGCCTTTGGTTTTTTTACTTGGCTGTGAAGACTGACTGGAAAAATCTGCAGCCTAACTGGCTATTCAGCAAGAGTAGTGAGGTTGGCACAGGCTGCCCAGGAGGTGGGGAAGTCACCATCCTTGGAGATGTTCAAGAAAAGGTGGTGTGGCACTGAGGGCCGCAGTCTGCAGTGGTCACAGGCATGGGTTGATGGTTGGACTAGATGATCTTAGTGGTCTTTCCAACCTTAATGATTCTATGATTCTTTGCTGATAGGGCAGCTATGCTAGCAGGGACTTTTTGGGTATGCTTACTTATGGTTATTGTTCTGGCATACACCATATTGTATAGGGCTCCTGGGCACAGATCATCACTTGCTGTGCTGTTTCTATACTTTCAGTGTTCCTTATACTGCTCTTCACAACCATGAACTGATGATATTCCACATCCACTTCTTGTTTGTTTCTCAGTGTCCAGAACTTCATGACAGTCTCTAACCTTCTCGTATCTGATAAGAAACTTATGACTTAGGAGGGGAGTATTGCACAGCAAGTGTGTTTGGGGTCCCTCAGTATACTCTCCTTTTCTGCATTATTGAAGATGTTGTTCGTGCTAGCATTGTAGTGACCAGTGTTTGGTTTTAGCATGTAGATTTGTGTATTTTAATTACAGAAATAATTGTTTTGATTCTTTACAGGAAATTAAATCTGCGCATAAAATTGCCAAGAAGTACTCATCCATACCACAGATGTGGTCCAGGTGTTTGTTACGTCACTGCTATGGTCTTTGGTTTATCTGCCTTCCTGCCTATGTGAAAGTGTGCCATTCAAAAGTCAGGGCCCTGAGAACTGCGTATGACGTTCTGCAAAAAATGCATACCAAAAAAATAGATCCACCTGATGAGGTAAAATAAGTCAACCTCACAATTTTAGAAATAGCCCCTAGTTTTAATGAATGGAGTATGGTTTTGACTACAGAAGTATAACACTAAATATGTGTATTTTCAGGTTTGCTACCGAGTTCTCATGCAGCTGTGTGGACAGTATGGTCAGCCAGTGCTAGCAGTGAGAGTGCTTTTTGAAATGCAGAAAGCTGGTGTTGACCCTAATGCCATTACTTATGGCTATTACAATAAGGTAAGCATTTTTGAGGGAGGGAGGAATGCTTTTTTATCCAGACAAATAGAAGCAAACAAAATAAACTTCAGTTGAGATGTATTTCTCATTACTAGAAGAAGTTAAAGGCAGAATAATTGTTAATTTTGCCTGTGTGGGTTTGGAAGTCTACTTCATAACTGCCGATGTAACCCAGTTTGAAATTAAGGCAATGATTCACAATCGACTGTTCCTTAAGATGACTTTATTTGACTTGGTTATTCCCAAAATAGGCAGTTTTAGAGAGCACGTGGCCTTCAAGCAATCGGGGTGGCTATTTCCTATGGATGAAGATAAGAAACGTTGTTTTAGGAATAGCACAGTTCAAAAGAGCATTGAAAAAACTGCCAGCAAGCTCATCACATACTGCTCTTCCTGGTACAGTATTCTCATGCTTTTTTTAATATATCCTCACTGGTAGGAAAAACATTTCAGAAACATTCTTCCCATCTTGGTTCATTTGCTTTGTTTTGGTGCTTGTGCTATAGGACAACCTGGAACAGGAATTGCTATATTAGTCTGAAATGCATTTAATTGTTGAAGACATTCAGTTGGATTATTAATGCTTGGGTCAGTGTTGTCTAGGAACTATCAGTTAGTTGCTTGAATATTTGTAGAGGATTATTTTTATTTTGACCTTATTTTGTGACTGCAGTTGTGGTTGCTTCTGCAATCTTTATTTTTCTTCACTTGCTAGAATAAAACTATGAGAACTACGTGCATTAACTTTGAAAAAACACTGTACTCTAAAATGAAACCACGTTTAGATTTCTCCCAGTTCTTTGGAAGGATGTGACATTTTAAGCGAAGAAACAAGGCAATAGAATTAATGATGAGCTGCTGCAATAGAATTAATGCGGAACTTCAAAGAAATGTTGCAAATTACCCCTTTAATTTCATTGTGTTGAACATCGTTTCAGTGTTTATACAGTAAAAGTAATTCAATCAGTTTTCTTTTTTTGGTGGTAAAATGTTCACTGTTAATTGGAATGCACTTGATAAAAGGCTTTTGAATTACTTTGGATATTCAATTTATTCTGTTTAACAATGTCAAGCTTTTTAATAATATAATCATCTTTATTCTGGCATTGTTGTGGCAGGAGGACTTCCAGACTTGGGCAGCAACACGTCATTCAAAGATGAAATCAGGCAAGGGAAAACTTGTCTTCAAGATATTCAAGAACAAAAAGAGGACAAGAGAGAGAGTGATTCGAGTTCTTGTATGTATCTTATGAATACAGATAACGAGTTCATAGTAGATAAATGGGGATTTCTGCCAAGCTAAGTGGAGCAGTTGATTGTTTTACATTGAATGTATTTGAAAATGCTGATTTATGCCTACCCCAGAAGTTCTTTTATTTAAACGTAGTTTTCTGGGTGTCTGATGGTTTTACTTTTAAAGTTAGCATTTTTCCTTCCAGTTTCAATAAGTGATAATGGTAATAGAAGAGCCTAATGATAGTTACAGCGTAATGTTTTTGTTTCAAAAAATTAGAATTGCTTTATAGGCATAATCTGTAGGAAAGCATCTTTTACCAGTCTGTTTTCTTTCACTGAAGAAGTGAATGACAGGTCCGTGAGATCATGTCTACATTATGTCTCCACCCAAGGAGATGTCAGTGTATGTGCTATGGGACATATACAACAAGCTGCCATTTAATCTGCCATAAAGTGTCTAATAGGTATTGGAAACTTGAGTTTTAAATTAAGTTGCTTTGATTTGAAAGATCTCTGTTCTTTTCTGCACACAGTGTCTGAAGTGGAAAGCGCAAAAGGGAGTGGTGACTGCCTGCCTAAACTCAGTTATCTTCACTCTGATGATGACAAAGCCACTTCCAGCATAGTGCGGCTCAATGGTACCATTGACAGCACAGTGCCAGAAGCTAGCACTGGTAAGTGGGAAAGAAATTTGGATTCTTCTATAGGCTTGTTTCTACTTATTCATTTTTAACGAGACTGGTATACAGCATCTCTGAGGTTTTTTGTCCACATAACTTTCAGTTCTTCATTGGTGTAAAGGCTGGTGCGGCTCATGGAAGTGAGTTTAGGTTAGAGCTTGCGTATGCTTTTTCAGGGAGATGTCCGAGTAGTTTGCATTCCCAGATTTCTTGTTTGCCCGTTTTGCTTTGACTAACGTCTGCTTACGAAAACAGGAGTCTGCTGTTTGTTTTTACTGCTATTTTTTCTTACAACCTGTAGCAACTACTGAATTGGTTCAGAATGTGAAAGATGTTCCTGTGCAGTATAGTTGAAATAAACTTTTCAAGTCTCTAGTGATGTCAAATATGATTACTGTAATACTGTCATTTGAACTTGAAATACTGCAGCTGTTGTATAAACAGAGGCTTTTTGTCCTGCCAAAACAACAGATTTCTTTGACAATAATTCCTGTTGTTGGTTCTGTCTGTAATACATCAGGTTAGAAAGTGTTTCATTTTTGCCATTTACTAGATACCTTTGCTGTTAGTAGCTTTCAGACCTCTTAATAACAGTGTACTTCTCCAGAAATGAGCTTAAATATATCTGAGACTTTTCTTGATGGTGCCTCTCTAAGTATGCTTGAGCTATATTGTCTCCCTTTAAATGTGTTTTGTCATCTTTCCCTTTGATGGAAAAGCAATACTGAGATGATTTTTTTCTTTTTTAACTTAATGCATTTTAAAAGTCATAACCCTGGTGAACTCTGCTTTTCAATCACCACCACAGTACACGGTGAATCCCATCTCTTAGTATTGTAACCTGCTTGAAAAATGAAGCAAATTTGCATTCTTTAGTAACGTTTAGTTTTCTTGTATAGGAGGAAATAAAGTGCTTTGTTCATCTGTTTTCCAGAGAGCTCTGTAGGATTGCTGTTTACATCACCTTTTGAAGATGCCAATGAAGCAGAAGTTATAAAAAGTAAATCCCTAAGAAAGAGACATAAAAGTGCAGCAGAACCTGACGTAAGGGAGATTCCCTGGGAGAGCAGGAACCGTAACCTGAGCGGAGATGGCTTAGTGGGACTCATCAATAGAATAAATCAGGAAGCAAACCCTGGGGAAATGGTTGAAAAACTAGGAGCTGATGCCAAAATCCTATCCAGTGCGTTACAGAAAAGCATAAGGCCAAAAACTCTTAATATCAGAACTTCTTCTTTAGGATCTAAGAGAGAAAGTCTGGAGAAAGAATCTAGTGATGAAGATGCAGCTTTTGACTGCAGTTTTACAGATAAAACAGAGTCTCCAGTTATCTTTGATCTGGAAGACTTGGATGCTGAGCCTGAAACGTCTACAACAGTGAAGACTTCCAATGAAAAATCTAGAAGACTGCAAAGAAAGAGCAGCTTTCCAGTGAAGCCAGTTGAAAAGACGGATGTTGAAACAGGATTTGATCCACTGTCCTTGCTGGTTGCCGAGACAGAACAGCAGAAAGAAGATGAAGAAGATGATGATGATAGAAGTGCTTCAACTCCATCTGCACGGCGAGATTTAGCTGAAGAAATAGTCATGTATATGAACAACATGAGCAGCCCCTTGTCAAGTCGTGCCCCAAGCATTGAGTTGCAGAAACCCTTTGATGACAGAAACGCTAATAAAAAGAGCCCAACAATAATCCAAGCTTGTAGGAGGTCCAGCCTTCCCCCAAACTCACCAAGGCCAACAAGTCTTATCAAATCCAAGAGTTATCACTCAAAAGCTGAAGAAAGGTCAAGAGACAGGCTTTGGTCCTCACCAGCTTATTCCCCACACAGTCCAGCAAAGGAGCAGGAGGCAACTGGTGCGCTTCCGCTTGTGTCTTCCCCATCGTTCAACTTGGACACGCTGTTAACACCGAAGTTTGATGTTCTAAAAAGCAGCATGTTTTCTGCTGGAAAGGGGGTTGCAGAGAAGGCTAGCAAGTGGTACTCGAAATTTGCAATGTATGCTGCATCCTCAAAGGTAAATTTTTTGTCATTGCTCCTTGTTTTCGGTTTTGGGCAGAATAGAAAATGAATTTCATTTAAAGAAATGAAAAACTTTTGTGAATCTTTAGTCCCGGAATCCTATGTGGTGAATCGGCAGTTCAGATGACATACACCCTGGTAAATGCATTAAGTTGTTTTAATTATGTTTAAATTGCCAGTGCCCTAATATTATTGTACTGATTCAAACAGTTATTCTACAGAAAGCATCAATGGATTTTAATTTTTTTTTATTCCTTAAGTAATTACTGAAGTGGTTGAAGGCTAGTTTTGCACTTATGTCATTTGGTTAGAATAATCCTTGCTGCTACCAACTCAAACCAAAAGTCACTTCATTCCCTTATTTTGGGAATGAAAACAGATGCAGTTTGCTGTTCTCTTGATGGGATTAAACTAATCCGAGAATAATTAAATCGTATACATGACATCATAGACCTGTTCCTGCAACTGCTAGTAACTTTTTATGACACAAATAAGAAAATATTGTAGGATTAAAATGTTTAAGTTTTCAATTAGGTTTTTTTGTTACAAAAGACTTCTCATGTAGCACCTTGTTTCATGTTGGTTCTGAATACAGATCTGAATTGAATGACTTTCTGAAGAGGTAGATTCATGCCTTGACTTTGATGCAAATAAGTTGGCACTTATTTTCAGAAATACTTTTGTTTTCCTTTCCTCTTCTCAATGGAATTTGTGTTCTTGTCTCAGGACCAAAATTCAGACCGCGCAAGTGTTTCATCGCTTGGAGCTCTGGACTCAGAATCTACTTCATTAACTGATGAGGATGTCTGCAATGACTTCGAAAGCGCTTCTCCTCAGGAGAATGCTACATCAGAAATTAAGGGAATTGGCCTCAGCAGGACAAGCCTGGAAAGCTCAGCTTCTCACGATGGTTCATCAAAGCAATTTGACCAGTGTGGTAAGAGACAGCTCTTTGCATTGCATTTATTCATCTGAACATATTCCAGTTGTAGAAGCTCTTTCGTAATTTTTAGTTAGGGATCATCTTAGATATTAATCCTTTCTGTGGGAAAAAGTGTACTTTTCTCTTTCAACTTGGGAGCTCTTACTCATGTATGCATATCCATAGCTGTAGACGTTTTTACTGTGGAACCTTGTCTGGGGTGTTTCCTTTAGAATAACTTGCAGAGTGACATCCTGGCCCTGAGTAAGTATCTTGGTGCTGCAGCTGTGCAAACTAGATCTTTCAGCCCCTTCACTGTTCTTGTAATCATCACGTTTTCTAGAAGTCATCGAGGCTGATCATCAGAAAGACTTCAAATGTATTTTTTCTGCAATGTAGAATTGGTAAACTTACATCCATTTCTGTAGTAATGTCTCTGTGAAGTAGTTTTAAGCATAATCAAGATGAAAAGACGGGCTGCTTAAATTCCTCTACTTATCTTCTACAAAGTCATGTCCAGATTTAGCTCCCTACTCTCTGTCATGTGAGGAAACTGGAGAGGTGCAGCAGAGGTTGCCATGATAGACAGGATTCTGGAATGTCCTGAGGCAGAGGGGAGCCTGTCTCACTTAGTGAGGCAAAAAGGAGACTCAGGGAGATGTGCAATCACAAGAAGCACCTCTTGCTCTTCTTCATTTTTTATCCAAACAGAAAGGGTGGATATGAATTACTTAATCTGTAAACCTTGTTGCCAAGCTACCAACTGTAAGAAAATTGAGCGTATGGAAATCCTCTGTTGGTAGTTTGCATTTTCACTGGTGTTGGTGCTGGGCAGATGGCAGCCTTATGCTCCGGCTTTGCATTTTTCTCTCTGAGCATATCTGACTTGCTGCTTCCATCACATGTTTTGCAACTGCAGTATTGTTTGACCTGAAAAACAGTTCACTAAAATTGCATATTCTGGAAAAATTAATACTTTGTATGTTTTTATTTTTATTTTTTTACTAGGTTCTCTTTCCAAGTTTCCTTTACCTGACAAATCTGAGTTGATATCTTCTTGTAGTACCAGTAGTACCAGTGTGTTTCAGAACTACGCTATGGAGGTATGGGAGGATTTATCATTACAGTAAAGGCACATGTCTTTAAATATAAATGCTGTCTAAATCTCCATTAAAGTTCAAATCTTAAAACTAACCCTCACTGAAAGATAAGTATTTCTGTGACAGAGTAGATTTCAACTCTCAAGAGTTTGAGAACTGGATACCATTGAGGCCTAGGCATGTAAATCCCTTGCCCAGCTATATATAAAAAGTGGAAAATAACAAGCCTTAAATAGCTCCGTGCATTTAGAAATGCAGAGTAGATAACTGGCTATTTCTTACCGGAGATTTGAGAAAGATAATTTTACTCTTTACTATTATAAATTTGTTTGCTTTTCATTTCAGTGGATGTGGGTTAATGACCAGTCACTTTCACTTTTCTTTTTTCTATTGTACTGGCAGTCACTCCAGGTAACGCATTGTTAATAAAAATATTGACTAAGTTAGTTACCCAGTCTGACTTATTCTCAGAAGCCATAAAAGAGCCAACTAACCCACTTAGACTGGGATTCGGAACTACATCCATTAAATAAATACACCTTAGCTATTTGTTATAGTTGAACCAATCCATCCAAATTTCTTTCTGCACATCATACTTCTTTCAGCTTTAGTTCCAGTCTTTTACCATATCAACTTCCAGCTGTTACAGCTTGGATTTTAGCTAATAATTGTTCTGAAATACATACACTTAAACCCAACTATTCCAACCTGAAGCAAGGGAGTCTGTGGCTTGTATGCAAGTAATGAGCAGTATTTACCCAAGAGCAAGGATTTGGGAAATAGTTCTGTTTTAAGTGCTTTGTAACAGAATTCCACATTCTCCAAACTTACTTCATCTGCTGCATGCAGGTCCTTATCTCAAGCTGTTCACGATGCCGAACTTGTGACTGTTTGGTTCATGACGAGGAAATCATGGCGGGTTGGACAGCAGATGATTCAAATCTCAATACCACCTGTCCTTTCTGTGGCAATTTATTTCTGCCTTTTTTAAGCATAGAAATCAGAGATCTTCGACGGCCTGGACGGTAATAATGTTTGAATTTTCTCAGTTTTGAATGATCAGCATTTCTGTTTCTTGGGGTTTTTGTTTGTTTTTGGCTTTTTTAGGTAATGCTTTTTCTCTCCCTGCAGCTATTTTCTGAAGTCCAGTCCATCTACAGAAAACATACAGTTTCCATCACTTTATTCAAATCCAAATGGAAAGTCCTGTAACACTGCAGCTACTGCTGGTCTAACTACATCTCTAATGTCTGTTCAAGAGGACATACATTCAGATAGGTAAACCCATGTGTTCTTTGTCTTTTTACATGGAAATTACTTGGGTTCTTTTAGGTTCAGCATGGTGTTCAGTTTCATCTGTGATATGAAAATTCATGTAAGGTGTCTGTAATTCTGTGAATTTTATGAACTCTTTTAGGATATTTGTGTCTATTAGCAGTGCAAAAGGGAGTAAAACTTTCTCTGTAGCATGAGTGAGTACAGTGGCTGACAGGAGAATTTGCAGTGTGAGATTAATTATGTACTCAGCTGTGTTGTATGAGCTTTCTAGCTCTTCTGCTTTTTTCAGTATTTGTTTAAGCACTCAGAGGAAAACATAAATTATTTTTTTTTCCCCTAGCAATTCTAAGCAGAGTGACAATACTTGTGCCAGAAGTATCCAGATCCCCTCAGGAAGAAGACAAAATACTTCTGGGTCAGAATGTGCAAGTCACCCTGTAGCAAGGAGTATCAGTACTTTTGGTCCATTGGAGGAAGATGAGAAGGAAAACCAGATGATCAACCATATCATTCCTACTGGTAGCCTGCCTGCTACTTTGCAAGGACCAACGGTGTGTAGTTTTTCTACCTTAAATGTTGTTGTGTAGAGTGTGCAATAGATTCCAAAAATGTAGAAGTATTAAATAAGAAAACAGAACTTGCAGTCCAAAGTTACTAGAAATAGTAGGTTTTCTTATTTTAAACTAATGTTTGTAACTCTTAGAAAACAAAAGTATTTTTAAGACACTGTAAAGATAGTTACATTCCGATTAATGGCATTTTTCCTTTCTTACCTTAGGATCCCTTGGGCCTAGACTGGCGCTTACCTAGCCCTGATCCTATAACTGTTCCTTACCTCAGTCCACTAGTAGTATGGAAAGAGCTTGAGAGCTTACTTGAAAACGAAGGAGATCATGCAATAACAGTGGCAGACTTTGTAGATCATCATCCTATCGTCTTCTGGAATTTGGTATGGTACTTCAGGCGCTTGGACTTGCCTAGCAACTTACCAGGATTGATACTGTCTTCTGAGCACTGTAATAAAAATTCAAAGGTATGGAATCAAACTATTGATTTGTGAGGAATGTTTGTTTTCCCACACAGGAAGAAATCATTAGTTATCAAAGTACTTCTCAGGAACGTGCCTTGCAGTGTACTGGGCCCGATCCTGTGTTTGTGAAGTGTTTGTTGGCTGAGGGGAAGTATGCATAGCTACAGAACCTGCACTCAGCAGTACTCATGTGGGATGAAGTGTTCAGTTCTTACCAATCACACTGCAGTTTGTGATCTTCAGTTACAAAAAAGATACTTTTCTGATGGGTTTTATGGCAGTTTTGTGGCAAGTCACGCAGTAGGAGGAGAAGGGGGCTGTGATTTGAGGAGTGTGGGAGGATGCACAAAATACTTGCTGTATGTCACTGACATTCTGTTCGGTTCTGGCTTTTCCTGTTAACCTGATTTTTACAGCAGTTTTAATTAAAAATAAAAAGCTTGTAGATTTGAAAATATTTTAAATATGAAAGTCTTCTGTCATTGTTTTTGTTTTGTAATAAAATATCTTCATGTATATATTTTCCTGCTCAGATTCCCAGAAACTGTATGTCAGAGGACAGTAAATATGTTCTTATTCAGATGCTGTGGGATAACATGAAATTGCATCAAGATCCAAGACAGCCTCTGTATATTCTGTGGAATGCTCAGAGTAAGCTTTGTTTCTTGTGGGGGTCTTTCTTGTCTGCTTTTCTTTAGTGTGTATTTTTGTTGTCTTTTTAGATCGGTTTTCATTTTGTGCAACTTCAGAATGTCTTGAAAAAAAATTTCTGGATGGTTCATGCAAGATATGTGACTGATTTTTGATGATACTACTTCTTGTCTTGCAGGTCAAAATCGCACTCTTTTGTTTGAGAGTGAGTGTTAAGTTTGGTGTTTCTGTTCTGAGTTTGTGACACGTCTCGGGAGGGATGCTGGTTGTGTATTTAGCAGTGAACTGCTTGAACAAGTTCAGTTCTGCAGCGTATCTTTCAAATCATTGACCATTATCTCAAGTGGCTTTTTCTTCACCGGGAGGGGAAGAATAAAGGGAATGTATTTCAGTGATGCACTGAACTTACATTGACATCATTTTTTGGTTGTTTTTTTTTTTTTTTTGGAGTTGCTTACAATGAATTTTGTTGCCACTGTTGGATCACATGCCTGGAAATGTGCCTCACAGCCCATCGCAGCTACTGAGTTTTCTTTGATATGCTTTTTTGTTGTTGTTGTTGCTGTTTTGTGTGAATGTTTGTTGTTCTTGAGTACGTATACGCCAATGTTTTCACAGTTCTGTAGCATCCCACCATTTTTAAACACCTTTTTACACAAATATGTTTATTCTTACAGTGTTTCTGATGTTTTTCAGCCCAGAAGTATCCAATGGTCCATTTGTTGCAAAAAGATGATGACTCTTTTAATCAGGAACTCTTGAGAAGTATGGTGAAGAGTATTAAGATGAATGATGTGTATGGACCAATGAGCCAAATATTGGAAAGACTGAACAAATGGCCACATATTAAAAGACAGAGGTAAGAGTTGAAACATGCCATTCTGGAGCAAGTTAGGACAGCAGTGAGGCTAATGCAATATTAGCATTTTCAGTTTGTGTTTTTTTCCTTTTAAAGAAAGGCTTCAGTTTTCCAGTAGTATTCTGAAGTTTTTACTCAATCTGGTAAATACTTCTCAGTTTTTTTCTCTGCTCTACAGCCACTTCTCTTACATCTGAATGATGGTAGATGAAATTGGAAGTATGTGTATTTTGCCACTAAATGTTACATACTTACAGATTATATTAATTATAGTTAAAAAAGAAGCAACCAATGCCATCTCCACTTACTCCAACAGTGCATTTACTGGGGGCGGAGGGTGTTTAAGTTCTCAACTTCAAGAAGAAGGAGAACTGAGAGGATAGGTTAAGTCTTTTATTATTTAGGAAGCTTTTATCTGATAGCAGTGGAAATTATTTCTCTGTGAATTTGTATTTCTTGCCTGGATTTACTGATATATATTTTTTTTAATAGAAAGATATGGCAGTCTTTTCAATAGCTGGAGTTGTTCCAAGGTGTTTATTTGGTTGTATGCTTTCCTGCGTTTCTATGCTACCATGAAAAAGCAAACTCCTTACCTGTGACATATGGTAGAATTTGGCCAAGAATAAGCTACCTGTGGGCTGTGGGGAGAGAAGTGTGTGATGTAGTCACATAGCTTCATTCCTTTATGAATCCAGGGAAAAAGAAGTAAAGTAAAGGCTCACGATAACATTGCAGCGCTGTATTCCTCCCTTGAGAGGAAAGGCTAATGAGGATTGAGAAGCAGGGGCAGATGAATACTTGTTAAGCTGGTGCTCTTTTGGTTGAATCACTGGTATGTTGAGTGCCGAAGTGCGTCACTCTGGGGCCTGTCACAACACCCCCTCCTCTGGTGGGAGTTGTATCAAGGACCTACCCAAGCAATGCCCATATCTGGGGAGTACAGAGCATTCTCCAAAGGTCAACACTGACAACGTTTTGGAAGTGATAAAAGGGAGTGATGTTCAAGATTATTAAAGACTATTCTAATCTTTAGATTAGAATTAGAATTTAGATTATTCTAATCTTTAAATATTCAGTCTATTCTTAGTGTAGTTAATTTTTTTTAATTTTAACTAGCATATAAATAAACTTTTTCACAATTTCAGGAGCCTGTATAGAGAAATACTGTTTCTTTCTCTTGTTGCCCTGGGAAGAGATAACATTGATATAGGTAAGTCTTATTATTTACTGATATGAGCACTGACAGTGTATGAACCAGTATGTACATTTCAACTTCAAAAAACATAGTTTTAGATGCATGTCATTCTGCAGTAAATACTAGGTCCTTTTTGTTGTTGTTTACTGCTGATGAACATATTAATTGTCATTATATTTGCATTGTGGTTTCAAGCAAGATATGTAGGGATTGTTCTTCTGTTTCTGCAGATGCTTTTGACAGAGAGTATAAAATGGCCTATGATCGTCTGACAGCTAATCAAGTGAAGAATACACATAACTGTGATAGACCACCAAGTACTGGAGTGATGGAATGCAGAAAGATCTTTGGAGAACCATATCTTTAAATGTACCTAGATGAAAAGCAGTGACATACCTGTGTAAAATAACCACTTCGGTCAAAAGGAACATCTCAGTCTTCAGTGTTTGAGAATGTATGTACGAATGTACCACAGCAGCAGGCCTTGGAAAAATGGGGCTTGTCTACAACTGTGGCAATAGACAGAGTGAGAAACGGGCCAAATATTATTTCCTTGTCCCTAGCCTTTATGCAAATCAGTGTATAGAAAGGAAGAATCTAAAGAGAATTGTCTAACTTAGGACAACATATTACATTTCCCTTATTAAAATATATATATAAAACAGGTGGGCAGAAACAATGCACTGAAACTAACCCGAGCTAAGTAAATTCTTCAGAATTTATTGTTTACATAGAATATTCATGATGTTATGAAGAGCATACAAAGTTGTATTATACATATTTTAAATTGTTTATAGTAAGTTGATATTTTTTTATTTTTTTTAATTACTGGAGTGAATTTTAAATGGACTTTGCTGCATAAGCAATACATTGCTTATTTGTTTTGCAGGACACTGCTATTTATAGTAACTTGTGCAGTTACTTTTGAAGAGTGATTTGTTTTTTAAAGCAGAGTAGAAAACGTAAACCTTCACCTAGACAGTATGCTAGATACAGGATTTCTCTCATGCACACGTGGAAAACGTATTACCACAGCAATCAGCAGGAAGGTATGGTGAAAAGCTCTACTAACACTGATATATCTCTGTAAAACGCTCTGTAGGAATCTCTTCCTCTCCCATTTCCCTCACTCCCTGCTTCGTAGAGAGTCTGTAGCATATTGAAGAGTCCAACAGATGATTTTAAGGTGTCAGTGCATCTCAGCAGTTGACGTTTGCTACGTGACCTCATTACGGATGTTATACAAAACAAGTGACAGCATTCAAGTTCTTCATAAAAATGCAGTATCTTGGTGGATGTGTTTGAAACACATTAAATCTGGTGAGCGCATAATGCTAATCCAAAGCTTTTAACTTTTCTGAAGTAGGTAAAACAACCTTGCTACAGGGAAAATGCGGGGAGTGTAACTTAGTGAGGCATATTGTGAATAGTAAGATGTAATTTGAATGTCTCGTCTTTGTTTCACAGCAAAACAGCTTTTTTGTTTCTCAATGAAGAACAACACTATGTCAGTCCTTGTGGTGCAGTCATGGCTTTTGGAGTGCATTTTCTTGTTTGAGAATGTTCGAAAAACATTTCACTCTTAGTCACATAGCAGCTCCACACTAGAAAGCAGGCTACATTGATAATATCAGAAGTCCTATATGGGGGTGGGAAAAAAGCCATTGAATCCTATAAATGCCCTAACCAAATTAAGCAAGGCTTTAACAAACACCTTGTTTTCTTTAGTCTTCATGGTTCCCCGATTCTTATCGGTTGTTCCCTTTGTAATGCTTCTAAATATCCACTTGTTCCATTACATTATAGGCTTTATGTGTCTGCTTACCAGCAGAATCTTTTTTAGAAAAATCTTTTTAGTTTGCAAGCGTAGTAAAACAGCAATATTAGGTAGCTAGAAAGGAGATGAACTTTAAAGTTCACATTTACTAAATAAATAGTGAGCCTCTTAGAGGCTTAAATGAGAAGTAGTGCTACTGTACTGCTCTCTGTAACCTCTTCCCAGTCCGCTGTAAAACAGTAATACAATGCTGTCCTAAGGATAAAGGATTTAAAGTTTTTAGAGCTGCAGGTATATGCTGATGCTAATTGCAAGATGCATCTTCATGTAAACACGATCTTGCTGGATACAACTGTCACTGGGTAATTCCTCTTGTCTGTCCTGCTGCTAACTGTGTAGCTGAGGGTTTTGGGTTTTGAAGTTTCCCTCACTCTGATGTGGAGCTAGCAATGTTACACTTAGCAACATTTTTCATGTTTAATTTATTTTAACAGTTTGTGAAGCTCTCATTCATGCTGTCACACTTGTAAAATATTCCTCATGCATGAGCCATTGCTACTCTTTCACCCAAGTACACTGTAAATTCTATCAGTGTAGGGTGAACATGTACCCGCTTCGTTCTTCTTAACTATTGTGAAAAATAGCAGATTATTTTATAACATATTCATCATAAGTACCTGTTAGTGTGCATGTATGCTCTGCTCTGTACAGTATCTACACTGTATTTACCAAGTAAAAGTAGTGTATATAGATTCATACCTATTTGTGATGTGTACAGCGTAGTGCTCCAAGCTCTTTGCAGTTCTGTTTCCCACATCATTCACCACCTGGGGCGGCCACTGTTTTGTAGGACCTTCAAGCCATGAAGGAAGGCAAGTGCTTTTTCCAGAGCTGCTGTTTTGTGTTAGAGGTACTGAGCTATGAAGCAAGCTTCACACTTTCTATTTCAGTCTGGCAGGAGCAGCTGAGCCTTGTCTCTAACAGCCCCTCGTGTCACAGGATGTTACGCTGCGTGCGCCTGCGCAGGGATAGATGCAACACTTGTAATTTGGCCCACATCCTCCCTTTAGTCCCAGCTTAGTTTTAAGTATTTCCAACAGTCTTTAAGGTTTATAAAGCCAACCAGTTTGCCACTTCATTCAGATGTCAGCAGTCCTGTCAGTATTATCAGAAGAGTCTATACGTGAAGAGGACTTGTATGTGCGTCATTAGAACAATCTTGCATCTTCAGAGTGGCACTCCCAAAGCATTGCTTTATTTGGGTGTGCTTTTTAAATTAGCATATCATGTAGTGTTCCATCAAGTGAAATCATTATACTGAATGAATTGCTTTATACAGTCTGTTGCAAGTCAGTCCCATGTAGAAACATTATCAGAAGATGTAGCTGGAGTAGTATTACACCCTAAGGGGGAAGTTATCCTCGTTCATGTCATAATGATGTTCAAAATGCAGGCCATGAGTGGATAATTTTTAGGCCTCGTACAGTTCAACATTGAAACAGTTTACAAATCTCACTGTCCTTTATTAGAAAAGCAATTTGAGTATATTTTCCAATACAGCAAAGATGGATAAATATTTGAGACATATTTTCAATTTAAAATTTTGTATGAACTGAATTTTCTCCTTTTGTGTACAAAATAATGCTTCTGTCAGAACCTTAAACAAAGGTTTTACATTTGCAGTGCAATATATATTTTGCTTTACTTATGGTTCCACTGGAATAAGTATTGGAGATGAAATAGTGAAATGTGAATAGAAATGGTGCTGTTCCTCTGACACTGCTGGTTCCCATTTTGAGGCAGTTTGCTGTTGGCACACTTACAGCCTGATGGATTAGACTTCCACTGACCAGTTAAGCAATTTGTACCCCAAGGAAGAGGCAATTGCTGCATATGAAATCTTCATATGCAAAACGGGAGATGCAAGTAGTAATAATAGAGAAGGGGATTTCTGGATAGTATTTCACTGCAATTTGAAAATGGTACTTTGTTAGTCTGCAAGCAGCACTTTTAAATGAATGGTTGTAGATTTGTAAATATGTAATGTTTAATTTTTATTTACCAAAAATACAGTATGTTGTACGTTTGCTTCGGTTTGTAGTTCCTTTAAAATATGCAAGTCAGTGTTCACAACGTCAAAATTTTTTTGTCTCATCCAAAAGAGTTTTACAGTGAGTCAATAAAAATCTTAAAATCTTTCTGGTTATTTTCATTAACGTTTTATTAGCTGGATTAGAATGACAGAAGTGTCTGCAGCTCAGCTACATTCTTTGCTGGCAGGAGGCATTTTTAACAATAAACATTTCGGGTTTGTCGATTGTTGATGTGGCATTTTCCATAGTGACCATCTAGAAGACAGTGCTAACAGCAAGAGTTAGTGCTGGAAAGAGTGGTGTGCGAGCTTCAGAGATGAGCCAACTCTTCTTTACCTCCCTCTTGTAGCATGTCTGGTTTCTGGTTTAGCTTTTACAAGTGGCACCATTCTAAGGGAGATCCACTCGTTCTCTTTACATGTCAATCCAAGTAATATGCTAGCATTAGTTGTGCTTACTGATGATACTGCATGAGATCACAATTTGAACTCTATCTGTATGCCTTCTTTTAGGACTGCTGTGCAACTCTCAAATCCTGTTGTCATCTGCATGCTGAAATAGCTTTTACTGCTTTGCTTGTTCCTTGAAAGGCTCAGTGTTATGTCTCCAGTAGTCTTAAGAGGACCAGCAAGAAGGACCCCTTCAGGTGTGCATCACATGTTTTGTATTCACTGTCTCAGATGTACGTGTAGAGTCTCAGTTGTTTTATCAGATGCTTTATTGTGGCTTTCACTGAAAGGATGAAAATGACCTCTGCAGAAGGAAGTAATGACAAAGTAGCTACAAGCCTCAGGAACTGTTGTGCTCTGAAGCACTTACTGCTTTTATACAATTTGAGGGAATTCACTTCTGAGATGGAGAATGTGTCCATACAGGTCTTTGGAGCAGAACAGTTCTGTAAGGGCAAGCCATGAAGGTGTGATTCTGTTCCCACCAACTAAAGATCATTGATCTCAGTGAGTTTGAGCAGTTGATTGCATAAATCTGTGTGATCCTGAAAGTATTACTAAAATGTGTATAAAGGTTCTATGCTTAAAATCAGTTCCACTAACATAAGCTCAGCCACACTGAACACCTAATGTATCTGTATCATACCATTACAGGAATGCCTGAAGCTGCACAGTGTTTGGTACTGGCCCCTTCAGTGCCTGATCTTTTTCTTTTCCTAAGGAAAAACAGCAACAGTAGAAGCAGACAAACCACTCGAGATTATTTTATTTTAAGTATGTCAAAGATACTTTAATCTCAGGAAGTTGGTTATAACTTGGGTTGCTACCTTGAACTGCTTTTGATTTTTAGATGTATGCCTTAACACACATTGGAGCACCCAGATGTCACACAGATACGGGGCATGATATTATCCTGTCTTCTAACATCACACTGATGATCAAAAATACAAAGTAGAGAGCAAACATAGTGAGCCCTAGTATTTTGTTCATTTTCCATTTACATAAAGCAATTGAGATGATAACAAATAGAAGCATGAGAAAAAGCAGAACGATAGCACAAAACAAACCATTACTACTGACTGCAACAGGACTGAATCCGTTGAAGACTGAATATAGAAACCAAGGAACTGGCAAACTGCAAGAAAAGGAAAAGTAATTGAAATAAATGCTTGAAGGCAGTTCATTTTCTGCATTATAAATAAGCAATTTTTCTAAACTCTTACAGGAAAAAATGCATAGCTGCATTCAGTGTAACTCAGCATAAATCTAAAATTGATGTTGTTGGTGTGGAAAAATCGCATTTGGATAATGCTTGTACTATCATAATGTGATACAATAGTCTAGAAGGGTTTTCAAAATAATAACTGTGAATTAAGTGTCTCAGTACGCTCTCATAAAGGAGAAGGTTCTGATGCTTTATTGATGAAAGATACAGGTGCAGATACAGAGCCTTGGCTGCAGAGAATCTGAATGCCTCTGAGTGACCGGATGAGTATTCAGCCTGTAAATCTTCAGTGTTGGCCTAAGAGGAATAGTATTTTGTCCCAGAAAATCAGTTTCCTGTTGACTCAGAACTTAGGGAAGACGATAGTGCCGTTTCATACTGTGCACTGTTATTTTAAGCTGTAGAACAATGCCTTGAATGAGGTGCAACTTCATATTCATTCTGCACTGGGTTGCTAAAATCTATCTTTCCTGGTTTGGTTAAATTTTCTAAAAAGAAATATGTGTAACTGGTGGTCTGACTGTCCTTCAGTTAGGTGCAGATGAAATGAAATTAACTGAAACATTTCTTCAGTTTAAAAACCGTGTTTTGTCTTTTGGAAGAACTGCATCTTTCAGCATGGAACTAATACTCACCCAACAGTGATATCGAAGATATTGCTGCCTACAGAACTGGAGACAGCCATGTCACCTAAGCCTTTCCGTGCAACAATGACACTGGTGATAAGGTCAGGGATCGACGTTCCTGCTGCCAGTATGGTTAACCCCATAATTTCCTCTGATATCCCAATTGTTTCACCAACCTAATAGAACAGCAACAGAGTAAATTAGGGCTGTTCATTTTGGAGCACAGAATGCAGTCTCACTGCCTTCTAGGTTTTGTGCCATATTCAAATTGAAATATTTTTCATTCCCTTAGCCCTTTTCATTTGTGGTAGCATGTTGTGTACGATGAAAAACTACATTTAAGTTAGTTAAGTTAGATTGTTAACCTCAGATTTGTTCCATATGATACGTCACAGTGATCATCTGATCACAGTTTTACCAAGGCCAAGCAAGGTGAAGTCAGTTACAGCCTAACACGTTCTTGTGTCCTACATTTGCCTCTTCTGCATGTATTTCATTTTTCCTTTTGCAAATTTAACATCAGCTCTGCATGGAAAATCTTAGCAATTAACTATGTTGTGGATGTGCAATGAGCCACTTGATACGAAGTGTGGGTCTGAATCTACAAGGTACAAACTTCTATTGCCGGGGCTCCAAGTGCATATTAAGGCAGTTGGAGTTGAAATTACTTCACAGCTTCTAGAACCTGTGTTATCCTGGAACTGTAATTAGGTAAGGGGTAATTTTGTTCCACATAGATTCATTTATCAATTGAAAGTATTAAGGTAAATTTTGATGGCACTTTTCCTTTCACTGATGTGCAACTTCCCTTAGAAGTTTTTCGAAGAAAACCTTTTGTCAAATCAAAAAGAGTGAAACTGAGAATTCCCTTTTGGATTCTGACAAAAAGTTTCTACTGTTTTGATGGATGACTGCAGCTGCAATTCATCACGTAAAATGCCCCAGCGACAATCCGCTCCTTGTCTTAACATCTACTTGTTCTGAAATGATCTTGTTTGCAGACAGAAAAGAAATCCCTCACCTGATGAGCCCACCACACCATGAGGTAAGAGAATGCTGCAATCCAGATGATGGACCCGAAAAATGTGATGACAAAGAATTTTTTTGAATCCTGTTAAAATCAAGTTTGAAAACAAAAACATGAAGTTTCAGGAAGGTTAACAATCCTCGATGAAAACTGTTCACATGGAGTGCTGTAATCAACTGTTTGATATAGAACTTGGTCTTTGTGGGTTTTTTGACCACTTTATTAGATGACCAACTGTTGCTAGTTGTTAATTACTTTAATTAAGTCTCTGGAACTATGCTACAGCTGGGGCTTCTTTTCTACTCTCTGCAGCATTAACAGTAATTAATGTATGAGACTCTTGACGTGGAAAAACAGAATGGGGGATTCTTACTAAGTAGTCTTTAGCTCAAATATGAGCTAAAGATACAAATATGGTAGCAGAAGAAAAATGGATTCTTACTGGGTTTCTGACATCAGGTATCGTGCTCCACAGAGGGAAGACAATGGGAAAGAGGAAGAGGTAAATTGCTTGTTTTTTCCTGGTTTCTGGCCATTCAAGAGATAATGGTTCATCGTTTTCTTCATCATCTGTGCTGTCATCATCACTGTCATCCTCACTGTCAGAGCTGCTGTCTTCTGAGTTATCACTGTCTGAAGGGGGCTGTAGGTCAGGAAAAAAAAAAAAAAGCAATATGCTTCACTCTCACAAGGAGCTGTGCAGCACTTATTCCCCATGACCGTACTGTGGCTGAGGGCAGCCAGAGCCCGCATCTTGTTACTCTGGCACAAAATCCAGGTCTACCCTATTTTGGTGCAGGTGCCTGTCTTGTGATCCTGTTAACTATTTTGTATAAGTCAACTAGAATGAACTCTTAAAGTTTTAACACTAGTAGAAGATTGGCTGTCTTTGACAATCTTTCCTCATCAAAACAACCACATTACAGAATTGGAAGGGGGGATGAGGGAAATAAAGCACAAAAACATGCTGATGACCAGACTGACTCGCTTTCCCTTGTCCTGGAGTTGCCTTCTGACCTCATTGGAGTCAACTGAGGAGAAAATATTATACAGGAACAGCTGGTGTCATGTTTTAGGCCAAGGTTGTCTTCGGTCATAAGCCTGAACCTCTAAAACAACTCCTTATGTTACTTCATCACTACACACACAGTCTACTTAAAGTTGCTAATTATGAGAAACATGCTGGGTTTTACCCCAGAAGCCCTGAACTCTTATTGCCTATGATCCATTATTTAATACCTGCCCATCCTGTGGTGTGTTCTCCTTCTGTTTGTCTTTGCTGGGTTCAGAGTCACTGGCAGGAGTTACCTGGATGGGCTTCTGTGGTGCCTGCTTCTCTTCTGCAAAAAGGAGTAAGAAGGGGCAGTGATTTTAGTCATGTTAGCATGATCACCTTTATCTGCGGGTGAGTTAGTTTGCGCCAGAAACACGAAATACTTCATGTTAAGCCTAGGCCAATGGCTGATGCTTTCTGTGTGTCATCCTTGCCTATTGTGAATCACTGTTCTTAAAAGGAGGTAGAAGCTGGTCCACCTGCTGTCGGTGGTCTTAGGAGCATCGAGGTATTGGTCTGAAACTGCTCTAAGAGGCACATACGCAGTAACAGGGGAATGCTAATTATCTGATCTCTGCCTGGTTGTTATTGGCTTCGGTCTGGATTCTGAAGCCTTTAGTAGAGCTGTTCTCTAAAGCCAGAAGGATATAAAGCTTTACTCCCCTTTGTTTCTAGTAGAGCACAGCCCTCTCCAGGGAACACTTTGAGGCTTCTGAGAAACGACAGCTATGTGCTACCAGACGTTAATCCCCAGTCATCTGATACATACTCAAATGCAAATAGAGAAGTACTGATGCATACAGGAAAAAATCTGCAATGTTCTCTGGGCTGTTCTCATGTTAACCTGTGTTAGTCACATTATCCTCAGAATTCTACCTGGTTGGGGAATTACAGGGTATTTTATGCTGAGCTGGGTAAGTTGATCCAGTGTCTCTCACAACTCCAGTAAGGAGCAAGTTTAGAGGGAGTTTTTCAGAAACATTTTTTCATGTGTGTTTGGGATTTCTGGAGCAAGGTCTTACAAGAGTAGACATGGAATACTTTCAGCCAAAGTGGCAGCACCTATTGATGATGCACAGCCCTGTCCGTGCGCCAGATAGTTCTGTGGAAGGTGTCAAAGAATGGAAGTTCATGGTCAATGAAGTCAATGTGGTGTCAGTAGTCTGCATGAGAATTTGTTTCTTAATATTTCCTCAAGTTTGTTTTCACTCTCATGGGTGATGCTCAGTGTTGTTAGGTACACAGGTGACTCATTGCAGCAGTGTGCTTGTGGAGGTGGGACCTTCCACACAACTGTTATTGTTTGCTTTTTCTTTTTCCAAATCACCAACAGCACAGGTCTGTGGTGTAGCATAGGCCAGCTGCTGCCTCCAAACTACTCAAAGTCTGTCTATCAGCTGTGAAATAGTAAGAACTATTCAAAGGGAGGATGTACAGGCACTAAAGGTGGTTTTAGAGAATATCAGTGTGGCTTTTCTCTGAGGAGGAATCTTCTGTACTGTTCTGCAGCTGTGCCAAATTTCTAGGCTAAAAGGAAAGTACTTTGGTTTAAAGAACACATCTACCAAAGATGAGCAGCACAGCAACTTCCAAGTACTTTCTGTTTGAATTCTACCCCAAGAGCTACTTGTCCTGTAGGAATGGCTTTTACTGCCCACTGTTATTGTATATTGATTGATTTCTGCTGCATTATTACAGCAGCCACCTGTGACCAGCAATAACAGAAAAATCTGTGTCATACTGTAGTATTTCTTTGCCAGCCCCTGGGTGCTCAATGCTGTGAATGCGTGGGATTTCACTGCAAAACAAAGCAAATGATATTGACTTTTCTTGCACTCACCTTCTGGTTTTGTTCCTTGCCCAGCCTGAGAGTCAGTCTTGACCTTGGCTATATTACTCAGGATTTCAACCCTGTCTTTAAATTTTGCTGTGAATGAGAAAGATGCATTGTCAGCTATGGGAGAACAGGAGCAGTTTTGATGCAATATCATTTTGTTCCTAAAGGACAGCTGATTTTGTTCATGCTAGATTACGTGCAAACTAAAAATGGATACCTTCTTTGTGCCACATGGCTTTACTGTGCTGCTGCTGATGACCTGATTGTGAGGAAAATGGAAAACCTTCTATCTTCTTCATGATATTTCAAGGTATATGTGAATGTCATCCCTGCCAGTGAGACTCTCCAGAACTTAATCTGAGTTTATGGTATCCGGTTTCAAGGCAGTCCAGGCTATCCTGAAAAGGACCGACTGAATGGTCGTCTTCACCGGTGCTGTGTCCCACTCTGTATTTCTGGCCCTGATGAGGACTTTTCCTGCTGCAGCCAATGCTGCGCTCAGCTGAGCTGCTTTATTATAGTTTTACAAGGAACTCTGAAACTGTCTCTGTGTTTACCTGTGCAGCCTGCTGTAGGGAGCCTGCTTTGCAGAGGAGTTGGACTCGATGTTTTCTACAGGTTCCTTTCAACTCCTACAATTCTGTGAATCTGTGATTCTGTCTCTATAGTTTGATGTTGCACTCAAGTGTCTAAATTCCTACTCTTGCTGAAAATGAGCCAGTCCCCAGCTCAGAGGAAAGCTTTGCTTTGCTCTGAGCTTTATCCTCTTCTCAGCTGCCTGCCCAGTGACCGAGCAGATGGAAGCAGATGGTCACAGGTTTTGTGTGTGGATGTGGCCACCAGAAATCGGCTGTGTTCTGCCTCACTTGTGCATGGGGCTGTAAATTAATTTCCTTTGGAAGTTTTATTGCATTGACTTAATCTCCTGCACTGTTTACTGGGCAACCAGAATGTGCTGTTGTTGCTTGCCTCAAGGGCATGGCTCTGTCACTTTATTCACCACTGTGAGATGGAGCTCATAGAAATAGCAGCTCTAAGCCATGTGGGCAGGTCAAGTTCTGAGCTGAACCTTGTGGAAAAACAGTGGATTTCAGACATGTCCAATAATTGTTCCTGGCTCTGACATTAAGGTCTCTGGAGATGAGTCCTAGTCTGGTGCGATTCCCATTATCATCTGAGAAGCATTTTTCCGTAGGTGAGTGGCTGGAGAGGGGAAATAAGCTTTCCTCCTAGGAAAAGCTGCTGGGACTGAGGAGCCCAGCTCTCCCTTCCACTTGCTACTCTTGAAGCCTATAGAGGGGATGTGAAGCTTTGTTTTCCCCCTCCTACTGCTGCTAAGCACGAGCACTCTCACCTACACAAGGCAGTGAGGTGACTCTGCTTGCAGAGTCCTTGAACTGCTGGCCCCCACTCCTCTATTCAGCTTTTCCTAGGAGCTGCCACAAAAGCTCCTGTCAAGGTCAGAGTGGTCAGGCCCAGCCTGCAGATTACACAAACCCCAGCTGCTGGTTCCTGCCCTCACCTGGGCACAGGCTGTGAGCACCGACCCAAGCAGAGCCTGTGACCCTCCATGTTAGGGATAAACAGCTTAGGCCCAGGGCGCTATCCAGTTCTCATCAGATCAGCCTCATTTAAAAAGGTGTTAATGCCTCTGACACACATCTGTGCAGGATGTATTGAAACTGGAGGAAGAGATGGCTGTAAGCCGCCAGATCTGCAGGTCAGCTTGGCAGAGGGGTAGCTGTCAGCTCAGCTCCTGCCAGTGTTGGGGATTAGCTCAGCCGAGCAGGGCAGCATGCTACTGCAACAACCATGGGTCCTGTCGTGGCCAAGCACTTGTTTTTGAGGGCAGTGCCCGTGGTCCTGTGGGCTGTGTGTGTGTCAGTGCAGTCACTTGGCTTGACTTCAACACTGGGTATTGTCAGCTTCCAGGAACTTGCACAGGGGGATGTCTCTTTGAGTTCCATGAAGTTTGCACTGTGTGCTTCCCAGTCCACTCAGCTGCTGCACCAGTGGGTCTCCAGCTGTCTTTTTGTTGCTGTCTTTTTCTTACTGCTTTTTAAGCATTCATTCTGCTGGAAACTCTACCAGCTGGTCTGAGAGTGCCTTGCACAGGGCATGCCTACATCCAGAAACACTGAGATGGCCCTCAGGCAAGCTTACTCCAAGAAACAACTGCATCCAGGCTGTGCTTGGCGTTGCAGGTGAGCTTCTGCCTTGGGTCCAGCTCTGGTATTTAGCTCATTCTTTGGTTCTGGTATTTAGCCCATCAGGACTAACTTACACTATGAGCAATGGGGAGAATTTTTTAAAATATGACCTAAACCTGAGGGATACGAGAGATCTGCTATCCTGAAAGTGCAAGTAAAAAGGATCTCATGATTATTTTTGGTCCTTTTCTCCTTCTTAACACAAGTGATTGATTGCTAAAGATGCAACTGCGGCTGCCTGACTGCCTCCTGTCTTTGAGCTGAGCTCTGGCCTGCAGCACTGCTTGCTGCTTTATTCTGGTCTGATTTCCAAAATTAATAGCTCTTTAACTGGGACATAGTGATAGAGCAGCTGTGATAACCTTGCTGCTGGATCCTTTGCCTTCATATAAAAGTAAAATCAGATTTGTCCCCTGTCTGTATGACTAGAGCACAAAGAATAACCTCATGGTAAAACATGGGGTTCAGAAATGATTCCTTGGTCTTCCAAAAATCCTTGCTGCTTTTAACTCCTCAGCAGTTCCCTCTGGTGTCTAGCTTGGGAGATCTTGAAAAGGCCTCATACTGTGCTTCTACACAGCGTCTGAGAAAGTGAGGAAAAGTCTGAAGTTGCTAGAAGTTCCTCATTTTAAGAAAGGTAGTGTGAAAAGATGGGCTTCTGCCAAAAATACACTTCAGAATGCAGTGTAAGTGTTCAAACTTCTAAAGCACCTGGTCAGTTAAAATGCCTCGTCTCCTCCAGACACAGAAAAAGACTTAAATTATGATCCTTTCTTAATACTAAATAAATAAAAATCAAACATTAATTAATCCATTGTTCAAGTGAGAAATTTTGTTTCAGAAGGGGTGTTGAACCAGGAACAGCGAAACAAAGTTTATATTTCAGACTTTACTTCATCTCTAAGATCCTCGACTCTAAGTTGGTTTGGCAGGCCTGGTGCTGTCAGTCTGACACAAACTTTAGAGCTCTGGCTGCTTTGAAGCAGCTTCTGTGCAGCTGAAGTACAAGGCAACTGCAGCATAAGGAAGGAAGCTCCCCGGAGATCCTACCTGCACTAGGTTAAGTCAGGAACTGCTGAGAGATAGTTGGCAATCTTTTGTAGTGTTCTTTAGTGTAGCCTCTAAGTGCATGATGCTATAGGCTTTGGCAAGAAGCAACAAGGATCCTTGAGGATACAGACTTCTTTGGGGTTGTTTTTATGCTGCAACCTAATTACAGATAGTGCTATGTGCTGCAAAAAGAAGGACTTTATGGGTGGGAACCAGTTGTCCTGAGGATATTGAAGGGCAGCAGTGATATTAAATCCAAGGCTGGGTTTGCAGCTGTAAAACGCCTTGGTAGGCTCACATCCTTTTCAGTTACCTTGGGGAAATCTCTTCATCTTTTTGGCAGGGATCCTCAAAGCACTTCAGTGGCTCAGTCAGAACTGATTCTTTTTCTCCAGACTACCTTTTCTTTAGTTCTGAATCTACCAGGGCAAGGAGCGTCTCCTGCACAATACAAAGTACCTGGAACTCTGGGTCTTTGATTTCAAGTGCTGTGCTGTTGTAATATCAATAATTTTCTTCACAATTATCTTTTCCAAGGAGCTGTTTCTGCTCCAGCAGTGCTGAGTAGAGCAGGCACGCACCCAGAGCAGAGGTTAACTCTGTGTCATTATTATAGCAAAGAGTCTAAGGAATAACAACCTTCTGGAGAGACTGAAAGCCATCCTCACTGTTGCCCTTAGACTTGCCTAAGTGTATAAGATCACACTCCCATCTAGTGGCTGCGGCACACAGACAGGAACTCAAAGTCTGCCTGGATAAAAGCAAAGGCGAAGCTCTCCTTTAAAGACAGCATCCCAGCCGCCCCTCAGTCACAGTTATCCATTCTTACAGACTGTGGTAACGAAAAGCCCCCACCATGTGCTCTGTGCTGAGCTGCTTGGGGCAGCGCTGTGGTTCTCTCCTTGGCCTGGGCCCGAAGGATTCCTGCTGGGAGTCACACAAAACTGAGGACACCAGCCTGTACCAAGGCATGAAAGAAGGATGAGGAGTCAGAAGTTCTCTTGGTGGCAGCAGTCCCTCAGGTCTGGCACTGCATGATGCTGAATCAAGTGGCAAGTCTCTCATAGATTTCTGGTTTTATCCATGTGCTGATACAATATACAATGTGTTGATACAATATTCTGTGGGGAGCAGGAAGCACTACAGCAAACCCTGATGAATTTAGCTCTTGTTAGGCTATGGTTAGTAATTTGATGGGTGCTATTACTAAAAGTTTGTCGAAGGGAACACTTACTTGTCTTGTTGTCCTTATAAAACCTCTTTAGTTCCCTCAATCAGTTTGTGCTACTGGGATTTTGATCTGGAGAGTCCTTTTTGTAACCTCACTGATAGACATGAGAGGTGTTTATCTGCTTAGCTTCAATCTCCCTTTGAATGGACAAATGATAATCTCTTTAGAACAAGTAGGGCAGTGGAGGGGCAAGGCATGTGCTGAGCTAGGAAGGAAAAATCTAAAAAAAAAAAAGCTTCTCTTTTTCATTTTTAAACTTTCTTTAGAATTTCTTGGAAAGTGAAACAAGGCAGAGTATTAGAAAACTGTGTTCAAAGGCACACACATCTCTGGAGATGTGGCTTCCTGCAACCTGGACTGTTTAGAAGGTATGAAATAGTCCTGAGCTCCAGCCTTTAGGCCCTGTGGAGTTGGCCCACTGCCTTCAAAGTACTGTGAGTAACAACACAGGATGGTTTGGATTGGTTGGAAAGGACTTTAAAGATCACCCAGTTCCATTCTCTGTTCTGAGGGCAAGGATACCTTTCACTTACCTTTGGTCAAATACTGGAACAGGCTTCTTACAGAGGTGGGCAATGCCCCATGCCTGTCAGCATTCAAGAGATGTTTGGACAGTGCCCTCGTTGATATGCTTTGACTTCTGGCTAGCCCTGAAGAAATTATTCAGTTGGACCAGATGATCTTTAAAGGTTCCTTCCACCTGAACTACTCTATTCTATTCTACTTAATCACATTCTGAAACAGGGTACAGTTTGCTATGGCAGTGATAATGCAATGTGGTGTTGCAAGTGGGCATTTAGAAGTCCTCAGAAGTGGAGTCCTTCCAAAGTCCAGAAGTCCTCCAAGTCACACACAAGTTACTTTAACCATCATAATTGGAACCTGCTGTGTGTTTTAAATTTCACCTGGGATTTTAATCACCATCCGAAAGATAATTTTTCAAGGTTTTGACTACTTTTTCCTCTTCTTCAGGTTTATGCCTTGTGAGGGACTTGTGTACAGCTGAGGAAATGCACAGGTAAGGGGCTCCTCCCATGTGAATTTCCCAATTTTAAATGAGGCTGATATGTTGAGCCAACCCTTTCCTGAAGGGCTGTCAGATGGAAAGCCCTGATAGAAAGCCGATTCCACCTCTCTATGTTCAGTGATGCTGCCTTCCACCAGCGAAAGACATGCCTCCATTAAGCTGCTCTGTGATAGAGGCTCTAAGATGAAGCCCCTCACAGGTGGAGCATTCACTCACCTCCTGCCAGGGGGTCCAGTGTGTGGATCATGAGTTGGAAGATGGTGCTGCGCATTTGAGAGTTGTGCAGGGAGGCCGAGCTGCTGCCTCGCTGTAAGGCTGTTGTTGGCTATGGAAAGGTACAATGCAACAATCAGTAGCCATTTCCTCCTCCAAGCATCTTCACTGTTGGTTCCCTCTGCACAGGGGATGCATTCATGCAGAGGCTGATCTCCCCAGTGCACCTTGGATTTCAGATACCTGCATGCAGGTTCTCAGGATGGCTGTCGGTACCAGCTGCTCATAGCAAGATACATGCTCCTGAGATAATGGGCCAGGCTGTCCTTTGATGCAGTGAGTTTTCACTGACTCAGCATCAGTACAATGTTATGATTGTAATAAAGTATGCAGTGATTTTAGTCATAATTAATAGTAATAATTGATAATAATAGATTTGTATGCTGCTCCAAGGTACACTACAGTGGTTTCAAATGTCCTAACTTAAATTGAAGGCTCTCAAGCTCTATTTTTACTGTCAATACTACAGTCCTAATGGGCTTTTGACTGAACATTAATTAGTACAGGTAGGTTAAATGCACAGAGGAACAAATAGCATCCCCATGAGGAAGCTAACACCTGTTTTGTTATGTACATGTGCAGCCAATGGATCACTGAATGCAGTGACTGGCCAGCCAAGGAAGGACAAAGTGGCAGGAATTCAATCAGGAGCAGAGCAGAGCAATTGGCTCTCTTGCTATAGGGAAGAACAGACACTACCTCTGCCCTGAGAGCCTGGGAGGAAAATCAGCCATGAAAGCAGGTAAGAAAAGCTATGATCTGAATTCTCCTCTGTCTGTTTCACCCTGTTTAAAATGTAGTACTAACAGCACTCTGCTAGTCAATTACCACTTGGGCAGTCTGTCTCTTAGTTGTTTTAAAATTCCTTTGAGGACCCAACTCAGCCAGGTGTCTTCTTAATCAAACTGTGAGTACTGTGCCAAGAACTGCTGGTTCTCTGCATGAAATAGGATTTAGTCCAGGTTTCTTGACACAGAAGACAACACTGTTGTTCAAAGCCTGACACAGGGAGGGGTTCAAAATATGACTTATTATCCTGGCTAAGTTGCCTAGACCTACCTGCAGCTTCTTCCCATCTGCTGGCGTTGTTCCATCCTCTGCAGCTGCCACACTGCTTTTCTGTGTGTAAAAAAGAATGAAAGCCTTTGAATGCCATTACCACTTCACCTGCTCTTTTGGGATCTATGGGGCTCTTCAGACTAATGCCTGAATTGAAGGTGGCACAATCAAAAGAAACGACTATGCACGAACACTACTGAAAGTGCCAAAGCTGTGTGCTTTCCCTAAACCAACACAGCCTCTGAGGGAAGTGGGATTCTGCCTGCAACCACTCAGTGAGGATGTAGCTATCCAGAAACAGAAATGTTCCTCTACCTCCTGTTCCTTGTAGATGTACACAGCCACAGATTTCATCCCCAGACATCTGCATCCTGACTTATCTTCTCTCAAAGGCAGAGTGAAAACAGAAAGATGTGTTGTCTTCTAGTGATTAGCATCACTTTCCATAAAAGCACTTTATTTTCTCCAGGGGTTATTTCCAGCAGCAGTATGTCATGCCATTATATCCTAATGTGAATTCTTTGTAGGCTTAAAAGGCAAGAATTTTGTTTTTTCTTTGAGTCTAAAGGGATGGGCTTACGTCTTTAGGATTGGTGATAGACAGTGGTGCAGCACGGCTGTGGGCTTTAAGGACTCCAAGCCATGAACCCTGGCTGAAAGGCAGACTAACAGGAGGGGAAAAAAGACTCTTAATTTTGTGTGCCTTCAATTATCTTTACCACTTTTCCTTCCTCTCCTTAATTCGTTAAATTATATGAAGAGAGTGCCAAGACCAGAAGGGACAAAACATGTTTGAATGCCAGTGAGACACATCTGAACGGTAAAGCGTGCCAGTGCCAGAGAACAGCTTTACATCTAACAGTCTGCTCCACATCTGGCAGTAGTACAGCCAAGAGAATTAAGTGGCAGCAGGAGAAGGAGGAACGGCTGAGGGGGAGGAATTGAACAGGCAGATTCAGATTCCAAGTGCTCTGGCCCACATGTCCTGACCAGATCTACCAGATTGAAAGGGTAACTGGCTCTGGCAACAGCCTTCAGATGCTGTCCTTTTGTAGGCAATCGTGTCTTCCTTCAAAAGATGGTGAGCAAAGGGCCCTGGTCTCAAACTTTGAGAAAGTAATTACAGCCACAGACCTTCTTGTCTGTGCACCAGGAGCATAAAGAATTGTGTCTCTGACACAGCTGTGGTTAATACATAGAAACAGGACTTGGGCATTTCGATCCTGTGACTGAATGCTGACTGGGAGCAGTGGCAATGGCTGTGGAAGGCTGCCAGATCCCTTTCTCTGCTGCAGACTGGTAACAAGTGATACCACCAGCATCACAGTAACACACCTGAACTCAAAATGGGAAAAGAGTTTCTTCCACCATCCCTCATCCACAAGAGGCTTGGAGATTGCCCATTACAGAAGCCTTTTTTTTTTTTCTCCTGTTTGAGTATTGTCCAATCATGTTTTCAGACTGACTTGTTCCTGAAAGTGTGTATGTGTCCTTTTTAATTCCTTCATAACCACTAAGTGAGCAAAATCTCATGTCTGTGTTTGGAAGATGCTAAATGACCCGAACACATATGTTTAATAATTCCTAGGGCATTTAGTAGTGTTCTCTCTAATTGATTAGAATCTCTATTGTCTAGATTGTATTTCCTTCATTTTATATGATAATTATTAGCCAGTGTCTACATCCTGAGGACTTGAGTATGCACTTTGTGAAGAAGATGCAGTCTGTTTTTTTTGTGATTTATGATAGGATTAATTATTTCCAACTTGCCCTTTGAACAATAAGGACACCAACCTTTCGCATATGCTCTGCTGATGCTGCCTGCACAGCATTTAGCTTCTTGCTCAGCTCCTCCTTCACCCATTGCTCTAGAGACACGTTGTGTTTCATGGTGAACACATATGTGGCATAGGCAGTCAGTAAAAGGAGGCTTTCCCACCAATCAATGACACTGTCTAGGAAAAACAGGATGAGCATCAGTAAGTCTACAATGTAGAATGAGATGTCTCTAAATAAAGGCCACCATGTCAGGTGTAGTATCTCCCTTGAGAAGAGGGCACAGGTGCCAATGACAAAGAGGATATTAAACACCGCTGAGCCCACAATGGTACCGATGCCCACATTGCTGTGTGAGATGAAGACACCTATGAGGGAGGTGAAGAGTTCTGGTGCGGATCCACCTGCTGCCATGAAGGTGGCTCCAGCCACGTCTTCAGAGATCTGCAACTTCTCTGTGATCACTCCCAAAGCAGGGACAAAATACTCATCACACACTATGGCCAAGGCCACAAATACATACATCATGCCAAAGATGTGAAGTACAACCCACCCTTGCCTCCGTTCTTCCACACTGAATAGGTCCTGGGGATATTCTCCTTTGGATTCATACACGGGCTTTTCACCTGGGTAGCTTTCACTGACGTTTTCTCGCTGTGTTGTATCCTCTGCTGCGGCGATGGGCACAGTTGGCTCAGGATCAATATACACACAGTGCCTTATTTTGGGTGCTGCTGTGACATTGCTGGTTTTGGAAGTCTTGTTGCGGGAAGGCTCCCTGGAGGTCACTTTCACAGGGTCCTCGTGTTGGTGTGCAGTGAGAAGTGCTGGAATGGCAGAGGGGCTGAATTGGAGCTGATAGACAGAGAGGAGGGACACTGTGGCAAGGAAGAAAAAGATTCGGTTCCGTTGTAGCCGTCTTCTCCGTGGTAAATGCATTTCCTAAAGGTTCAAAAATCAGAAAGACTGAAGACTTCTCTTGATCAGCAGCTTGCCCTTATAGCCACCATTGGAGCTTCTAACTGATCTTAAGCATCAGGAGTGAAACTGGGTGATATGAAGTGTAGAATCCTGTAAAGGAAGATCTAGCATTTAAAAACAAACAAAAACTGCAACTTCCCATCATTATCTTGCAGAGTGATTTTCTATTTCTCCATAAATGGAAATGGGATTCAGTTCAAATAATCTCAACTCTAAGTTCAGGCTTTTGTTTTTTCATTTTTTTAATGATGGGAGGCTATAAGGCTGAGATGGTCCAATCTGAGCTGAATTCTGATTCCACCTAATGATCACATCCAGCAGCTATTAAGGTTAGTGTTTTCAGTGGAATCACTGGTAATTCTGTAATGCTGATAATCGGATGAACTTTATGCAGGAGGGAGGATAAGGCTTCTGTTAAGGAGCCTACTTGTACTCAAAATTGCCAGAAATGAAGAAGCTCTGAAGATGAGCCTATGCTGTAAAACTTCCTACCAAACAGACCAGTTATTCACCTCAGTAACCTCAACAGGTGGATGGAAACTGTTTGCTACTACCCAGTTATGCTGCTCTCTGGCTCTCCAGACTTGCACTCCCACAAACCAAGCAAATTGTGAGCTTTCCTCTTCCAGTTGGAAGAGAGCAAGAGGAAGGCTTGGTTCTAGTAATACTCAGAGTGCTGTGCATTCATGTTGTTTCTATGACTACATCTTTTCGAGCCCTTCTGTAGAAGCAGAACTGGCAAAGTGGAATTATAATCATACCTTTTATTAGGGGATAATTAGCATATCTTGCATAACTATTTGAACAGCATTTTGAAAGAGACAAATTATAAATGCTAGTGATAGAGCCTAGATCTGTGATAGTACAGAGGCAGTGGGGTGGACGGAATTTACCCTTCAGCACTGCTTTGATTTTTTACCTTAGAATTTCACTCTTCATGGATTATTTTTTTTTCCCTAGAGTGGTAATGTTGTTATCCTTCAGCTGGATGTGAATCGAAGTTTTGTAAGCCATTCTCAGGAAAGCTTTTCATGCAAATCAGTTCTCACTTACCCTCTTGCATAACACTCAGTGAAGTAATCAGCCTAAATTTCTTGCAAGACAGGCATTATTATCTTCTTTTAAATAGGGAGGATCACTAAGGCAATAGTAATTGAGGGTCATGGGAGTATCTAGATAAATAGATCACATAAGCTTTGCTTTTGATATGCAAAAAATACATTAACGTGCATATTGCAGAGTTGTGTAATACAGTATTCACCACAAATTGAGCATTGATACAGAGTAACCTTCCATAAATAAAATGGAAGAGTGAAAAGAAAGACGCACAGAGAACGGGAGACTTGTGAATGCATCCCCCTGTTTAAACCTTCTTCAAAGACTATAACCAAAGGTAGGATGAACTGTTAAGAGCTCCCCAGCCTTTCAGCGCTATCTGACCGTCAGCCTTGTGGATAAAGCACTTTGTTTTTGAACTATATTGTCTCCTACAGGTCAGCTCCCAGTCAGCTCTTTTCTCACTGGTTGGACTGTCTCAGTCAAAAAGATCTCAAGCAATCCTACAGACCTCCATGGCTTACCTTCCAGAGATGCTGTCCAAGAAGATGAGGAATACCAGCAGTTGAATGGAATTCTGGAAGCTTTCTTGTCACTTAACATTGGGAGATGTTGATGCAGAGAGAGGCAGATGAAAATGATCCCATTTTCGCTGTGCTTCTGCTAGCAGAGTGGTGAGGGGGGTCAGGTGTGAAGGACATATTAGTGGAGGAATAGCCAATCCACTTTAATACCTCCAGTCTCTAAGAAGATTAAGGAGTATTGTATAGATTTGGATCTATATCTGAAGCCAGTATCTTCGTCTACTACTACAGATTATTCTCAGTATGAGGGCAGGAGCTTATTTCCATTACAAACTATAATATAAAAGCATCAACTCTGAGATATGTACCATTAGCTATGGACAGGAGCAGGCCACTGCTTGGATAATTCACATTGCTCCTTCGTGTGCTGCAGTAGTTGCTTCAAGACAACTTGCACACAGCTTTGCTCTGACAGGCTGGACGAGCATTTCTGCTGAGGCCACTTTTGCTGGCACAGTCGTGCTCCTTGCCAAAGACTTCATGGTCATATAGCTCCAATCAGTACATTTATTGCAGGGGAACTGGAAAACGCAGAGAAGCAAGCTGTTTTCTGAACAGCAGCAGTACACTCAGACTTTGCAATAGATGTCACTGATACCTCATCCTTACTCTGTATTTTCTGGAATGGAAGAAGGAGGTCCCTGAGCCCCGGGGATGCTTTTTTCATAACCTATTCTCTATACACAGCTATCTTTTTTAATCGTTGCAGTACTCTTCCACAGTACTGGCATCAAATTATAGATGGTTCCTGATTTACTGATGAAGATACTATTATTCCAATTGTGCCAAATGCCTTGAGTTTCTGGTGCAGCTCAGGCACCATATGCTGCTTACAGGACTCCTAGTGGGCCATGTTCCTATGGCTGCTTCTTTCCCCTTGGTTATTTTCTCCTCCTATTGCACTTATTTATTCATGTTTATTGGGGAATTCTTCTTGGAGAGGACTACTGAAACCAGCACTTACAAATTATGTTGAGCTTCACAAGTCCTTATTGCAGGTTGCTTTCTGCAATCGATGTATTTGATGAAGGTTTGTTGTTTTGTTTTGTTTTTTTAGGGGGAAAAAAGCTTCTGGATGAGTGCATTTAAGGTTTTGGTCACTTCTTTGATCCATTTTGCCACCTGTAACATGTGCTGCAGCAGGGCTTTCTAATCTTCCCTGAAGTTCACTGTGAAGTCACCAGGAGGTGCTGGCTGTTCCTTGGGTACTTGTGGGAGACCTACACAAGCAGTTCTCATCCTCAATACTGGGAATGCTCCATTTCTGCGCTTAGTTCTGGTTTTAATTCCTTCTGACCGCGTTTGAATTCTGAAAGCACATTTCTGTTCAGTCTGCTTTAGTCCCACAGAAGTATCCACTTGCAGTTTCTCTCCATAAGGGCCCGACATGAGTGTCTGCAGTCCCTTTTGGACCTGAGCTATTAGCAGTACGGAACTCAGACAAGTGTTTCAAACAGCATTGGGATGAGTTGGGCCCAGTGTGATCCCATCGACCTTCTGACATCTGGCGAGGGAACAGCTCTTCCTCATGGTGCTTCCACCTCTGCAATCCCTCGGTATGAGGGGCCATGTCTCCTTGCCCTCCTTGTCTCACCAACATCTCTTTAGAGCACGCTTTTCCCTTCCTCACCTTCCCTGTCTCTGTTGGGCTTTGCGTGTGCTTGCAGATCTCCTCCAGGCAGCAGCATACGATTCTTCTGGGCTGTGTGTTTGGGTGCTGACCCTGCAGTTCTTCCTCAGAGCGAGCTGTGTTGAGGCCTTACTTGGGACACCGAACACCTCGCTTTGTCTGCCACGAGAGGAGTGGGGCTGGTAACGTTTCAAACACGGGGCTGCGGGATTTGTAGGAATTAACGGTGAGGTGTTTGTGGGATTGCTTTGCTGCTGGGTTCTACAAATGCGGGACTGGAACCCACTGACCACCGCCGGGTCCCGAAGGGGCTGCGGGCTGCGCCTGGCCTTCCTCTCCACCGCTTGAGGCGTGCGAGGAGCCGGCTGGGAGCCGTGAGGAGCGGCCGTGCAGCCCGGCCCCTTCCCGCCGCGCTCCGCCGTTCCGGGGGACGCTTATCGCGGCGGACTCATGGCGGCCCGGCGCGCTGCGGTGAGCGCCGCCGTGCCTCACGGTGCTGCGGGGACGGCGGCCGCGCTGCCCTCTCAGCCCCGCCAGATAGCCGGGTTGGGAGCGGGTGGGCTGTGTGGAGAGAGCCTGCCGGGGGCTGGGGTTGTCCCCGGCCGCGGGCTGCCCCTGCTGCCCCCCAGGCTTAGCACACCGCTTGCAGGGCCTCGCAGCCACCCGGACCGTGTGCTTCCCGTTCATCTGCTGGTTTAGTTTGTGCGAAACCCGCGTTTTGGGGGTAAAACTGCTGTAGCTTTCCTTTCTTCAGAGGAGAGGGCGGGTATGGGGCCATCCTGACAAGGCCAGGGCAACGTGTGCCATTGCGGCTGCGTTCCAGTAACCGTCTGTGGTCTTTTTCTCCCTTCTCTCAGTGAATCTCTGTTTTGTGCTGTGGTGGCTGAGCAGAACGGCTCATCATGCCGACGGTGGTGGTGATGGACGTGTCGCTCTCCATGACTCGGCCCGTGTCGGTGGAGGGCTCTGAGGAGTACCAGCGAAAGCACCTGGCAGTGCACGGCCTGACCATGCTGTTCGAGCACATGGCCACCAACTACAAGCTGGAGTTCACAGCCCTGGTGGTGTTCTCGTCGCTTTGGGAGCTGATGGTGCCCTTCACCAGAGATTACAACACGCTGCAGGTAGGGTTTGTGGAACCTGAGCAATCAGTTGTCGGTGTTGTTTCAGAATTACAGTGGAATGATGTGATTTCCTACTGTCCTGTCCATGGTGTCTTAATGGAGTGTTTTATCCTTGTTTGCTTTCACCTATCCTTAAAATGAAGATAAAATGCTTGTTATTTTACAAGTTATGCCTTTGCAGGTTTGATGTTTCAAGCGTGGTTAATTAAGTTAAAAGCGGGGATGGAGAAAACCTGGAGGAGAGGGCTGCCTTAGGAAGCTTGTGTATACAGCAGTGGTTCTGTGACATTCGTGCTTTCCTCTGTACTTGTTGATTTACTCTTGATATAGGAGGCAGCAGACAGGAACATCTGAAATGTTTTTGAGTCAGGTGATTTGGTAGAGTGAAGATGCTTTTAACAATATGTGAAATGAGTAAGTAACAGTAAGGTGAAATGAGTGAGAAAGAGGATAAAGTGATTTCAGGCTGGGAAGATGTGAGAGGCAGTAGGGGCACTGTGGAAGGAGCCTGAGAGGGACATTTTGTATGAATGCTGTGAGGCACCAGATGTCTCTGAGTCAGCTCAAAATGATACATACCTGGTTACTGTGTATACTGTCAACAAGTAATGGTAGATTGCTGGCACAAGGCAGCACGTTTTACAGCTGCACTCTTCTTACGCTGTTGTGTTCAATGTGAAGTTTTCATTTTAAGAAGAAAAGCCTATTTGTGGTTATAGAAACAGAACGGTGATAGGAGTTGTGATTTCTGTTTCTCTCCACTAGAGTGTTAGACAAGCTTTGTGGCCTGCTTTCTGGATCTCTTAGAAGTTAGAGTTGTTCTGACTCCTGGAAGGATTTATAGAGCTAGATTCCTTAGGGCTGTTTGGTGAGGCCAGTACACTCTGAAGTGTCGTGTCTTCATGGTCTCATTAATGAGGCCTTGTGCAGAAAAGAAATAAAGCTCGTTTTGTGAGATAACGTGGTGGTTTGCATTGTGTTTGGAGTTTTTTCATTGTAATGGTTTTCCAGAATGCAAGCAGTTACTGTTCCTTAAGTGTTGGAATAGAACTGGAAATAAATACTTTGTTAGACATCGCTTCAGTTTCCAACTGTCCTGTTTCTTTGAGGCTTTTTATTTTATCCCTAAGACGTGTGTTCACAATTATTAGTTCCTTCAAAGTCAGCCATCGTAGTTTTCTCAAGATACTGTCCACTGTTTGTTTTTTTTAACTGTGCAGGTCGTGTGTAAGAACACAGCACTTTGTATTGTTTTGCAGTGCAGCTGTGTTACAAACCAAGGCAAAAATACTGACTTAGCAGAGAGCTGGGAATAACTTTTTACGTTTCCCATTAGAGATATTTTACTCAGCAATGACCAATCACTTGTTTGTCTTTACAGGAAGCCCTAAGTAATATGGATGATTATGACAAAACCTGCTTAGAGTCAGCACTACTTGGGGTTTGCAATATTGTCCAGCAGGAATGGGGTGCAGCAATTCCTTGCCAGGTATGACTGATTTTTCACTGTTTTTATTATCTCAAGTATTCTTTGTGTTCCCTGGAAGTTGAAGAAAGAAAATGCAATTTGAAAATTTGGAATACTCACAGCACTCAGCTACTGATACCATAGGAAGACTAAGCATTGTTATTCTGGATATATCTGGGATATTGACAGAAGGTAGTATTTATTATAACATTAAGCAGCAAAAATCCAGATAGTTCTATGTCGAAATGTGTTGTAGCAGAGAGAGAGAGAGAAGTGTCTGGGGACACTGTGTGTCCATGGTGTTCTCTGTGTTATAAGATGTGGCCCCAGAGCCTTCTTTAGGAAGCTTGGCTTTTGATGGATGCAGTCTTCTGTCCCAGGAGCCCTGGTCAGCTTGGAAGGAGTACAGTCACACATAGAGCAACCTTTGTCTTTCTGTACCTGATGATTGCTAGGATTTGTAACAGTTCCAGATCTCAGGCAGCATTATGGAGTACTGCTGACTGTGTTTTGACCTGTTCTCTCTCCCTGATGAGTCATTTTGGTGTGCATCTGCTTGCACTGTCCATCCAATCTTAGCAGTGCCCAGCATTCTGAATTTGCTGCCTCTACTTTTAGCCCTCAATTTTCTGAATTTGCCATCTCTCATGGCAGAATCTAGTGTTAGCCTCTAATTTTCTGAGATGGTAAGAGCCTGTTGCTCTTTGGGTCAGGATTTAATTCAATTTAATTTTACAGCTCAGTAGGCTGAGAACATCTCTCAAGCAATAGTCCTTTAGGAGAAAGAGATGGAGGTTTATTGTCTAGGCGATACTTTGTAATATAACCAGGATAAAAGGCACCCTGGAGAAGCAGACATTCAACACAAAGAACTGGAATGATGTAACAGCCAAGCCTGGATTAGTTCCCAGCAATTTCATCTCCTGTTTGTGTCGTGTTTCACTGTACTGGAACTTCATGTTACTGGGTGATGAAAGGCAGGGGGGAATGTACTGTGCAGAATTCTGTAACAGTAAAAAGCATTTCTGCTGAGCAGCAGATCAGATGGTTAGTAAAAATCTGGCTGTAACAGATACACGCTTGTTTCAGTTGGATTTGATTTTCCTTATCTCTCAGCCAAAAAAAGAATGCCTGCTGTTGCTGTGCTGTTTTGAAAGAGGAGCTGTTTTCTCCTCTGGAAATGACTGGGTCTCAGCTGAGTGTATATGGTTTTGTTACTTGAGGTGACCTGCTAGGGCAGATTTCTGCAGGCAGTAATTGTAGACTTGCCATGGAAAGGAAGAAGGTGCATTTTTGCCTTCTGCTACAGAACACGAGCATACTGCAGCTATATTTGTTAGCAAAGAATTAAAGTAATACATACTATGTTTTGAATGGTTACTGAGGCCTGTGGTGGGACTTGGGCTGCCTTCCAGCTCCTGCAAACAATTGGTCATGGTTGGCTTTACCTTCTGTCTAAAGGTAAACCTGAAGCTCCTGAGTCTGCCAGCAGCAGACTGCTTTTTGACTGTTTGGTTACTGTGCTTTTAGCTTACGCTTACAAGTGGCTATGCTTGTGCAGACCACAGTGTGTTTCTAACTATAGAATTGGAATTTTAGTACAACTTTAGCCTTAGTACAGTGAAATGTATGCTTATAATGTGTGCAATTTAATTGCAGTGGTTACATCTATTATTTCTCATTTATGTACCTGGAAAGTTTACTCTCAATTCTTCAGCAGAGGAATCGCAGGGTAAGAAGGGGTTTGCAGTATAGAAGTGTGTGTTGCTGGGCAGGCTGCTGCCACGTGTCGGTGTTTAGTTGCCCTCTACAGATAGAAACACGTCCCTGCCTGGAAGTGCTAATCTGGTCTCTCTCTTTCAAGGTTGTCCTTGTCACTGATGGCTGCCTGGGGATCGGCAGAGGCTCCCTGAGGCACTCACTAGCTACTCACAACCAGCGGAGCGAAAGCAATCGATTTCCGTTGCCTTTCCCTTTCCCTTCCAAGCTGTATGTCATGTGCATGGCAAACCTTGAAGAGGTGATGTCTTCAGCATGTACCTTCTTGACTGTGCTGGTTAATTACTATTATCTGACCTAATAATTAGATTGGCACAAAGCACGCTTTGATATTCTTGTGCTTAAAGCTTAGTTGATGTTTAGTATTTAACGTAGCTACTTGGTAAAACTGAATGGTAGTATCTTTTTTGAAGGCTAGTATTGCACTCATAAAGTTGCCTGTCTTTATTAATCCTATCAGCGTCTTCCTGGAGAATATTATGTAGTTTCTATTCCTAAATAAATGACTTATGTTGCAGAGATGATCAACACTTAAAACAGCAGAATTGTTTGGAAATTGGAATGAGCAGAACTCTGAGTCTCCAAGAGAGAGTGCTCAAGCCAACTTCTGTTCATTTTGAGTGAATCTTTTGAACATCTCTGTACTAGCTTTAAAAATCTGCTATAGTTAGGATCCTGTTAAATACAAATGTTTAAAAGTAAGCTCATATAGATTAAAGTTTCTTAACTTATGTTTTATTAATAGCTTGCTTTTATCTTGACAGCTACGCTGCCATGGATAGAAGGATTTTCTACTTAGGGATTCAATAGATATTTCATCTTCAGGGTCTCTTGTCAAGATTGATCCTCTCTATTAAGCAATGGGTTGAAGTATTGTTTACACATCGGTTATTGGTACAGTGTTTGAAGTAAATCTATTACTGATAACTTGAGGTGCTTTCACAAGCATTCTCTAGAAACTCAAGGAGAAAGATATATCCTTCCTCTCATAAACTGTATTGTCCTGAAGGAGCTGGAGACTTAGAATTACCAATAAAATGATGTGGTATTTAAGGCATTCCTGTGCTCTTGAGGACTGAGAGCTTCTGTGATTGTTGGTTGCTTGAACCTTGCTTTTGAAGCAGAATGTAATGAGATAAAGCAATGTATTTTGTGTTTCTGGTCCAAATACTGTATCTGCATGTAAATGCAACATAAGGAGGGCATTTTCTAGGAGGCAGAGGATATTGGTTTATGCAGAAAGGAGTAAGGTAACAACATTTTGCTGTGTTTATATTCTCTGAAAACATGCTGGTTAAGAAAAGTCAGAGTAAAATGAATGAAAATAAAGCTTAACCAAAACATTTTGGTTTGTTTGTACAGCTTCAGAGCACGGATTCCTTAGACTGCTTGGAACGACTCATAGACCTAAACAATGGGGAAGGGCAAATTTTTACCATTGATGGCCCCCTTTGCCTGAAGAATGTACAGTCCATGTTTGGGTTAGTAGACAGTGTGCCTTCGTGAGATTTCCAGTAAAGAAAACAAACGTAACATAAAAAGAATGGGTGATACCTGATGATCTCATTTTTTTCCTTGTTCTAGAAAGCTGATAGACCTGGCTTATACACCATTCCATGCTGTTCTCAAGTGTGGCCACTTAACATCTGATGTGCAAGTATTTCCCAGGCCAGAACCTTTCATTATAGATGAGGAAATAGACCCCATTCCTAAAGCAATTAATACAGGTAACAAGTTTTTGTTTGCTTTTTAGTTAAATATATTTGAGTTCAACCTTTTCACTATTGTATCTTATCCTGTGTAGTTTCACCTGCTTTCTTTCTGCAAAGATCTATCACTGATGATATAGTTTCTTAGTATGTGTGGCACCAGACAATTCTGTGTTTGTCTGGCAGTGTGGTTCATGGATAACTGTGTGTTTGTGTTGGAAATTATGTATGTCATGATATTATATGTGGATACTTGTGCTTCACTATCCCAGTGAAGGTCAGGGTTCTGCTGTGCTCCCTTGGTCACTGCTTCAGACAGTTAGTGGTGTAAAAAGCAGTGGTGTTGAATAGGCTCTGACTTAACTCAGGCTTAATTCTTAATTCTGACTTAACTCAGCTGACTTAAACCTGTTGTCTCTCCACAGATCTAGAAATTGTTGGGTTTGTAGATATAGCTGACATTTCTAGCCCTCCTGTCTTATCCAGACACTTGGTGCTGCCTATTGCACTTAACAGAGGTAAGCAAATTCTTGTATTGATAACTGATTTAAGCTTCCCCTCTAATGGCTGTGGTGGTTTTGTTGAGAAGGAAATGTTATGCTTTATGCCAAATGTCTCTAAGGACACTTTACATGTTTGCATTAAGATCAAAACCTTGGACAGAAGATCTGTCCTTTTCTGAACAGCGTGTTCTTTGGAAAAACCATCTGTACACAAAGCAGTGAATTAGTAGAGAGAACAGTGTCATTGTACCATTGTTATGAGTAGAGAATATTAAACTTACAGCTACAGATACTTATGGGTCATGAAGTATGTGGTGCGAGATGAATAATTAATACTGGCTTCTAAATCGTTCTTGGAATGATTTCTTGCTGTGAAAAATCTGATCTGAGTAACGTCTAGATTGCTGAGTTGTTCTTCAGCACTAATTGCTGCTCGTTGAGTCTAAGTGTATATGAATCTCTACAAACAACTTGTGCAGGCTTCAAGAACGACTGAAGCCTGGGGTATGGAGCTGGATGTCTGCCTGAAAGATCTCCCTTACTTTGCTCATTTATGCTTCACCCTCTACAGAACTTGCATCACTAGACAAAGCCATGGATTTGTGGCTTGCAGTGACTTGTCTGCTTGGAAGGCCTTCCCAACTCCTTTTGTCAAGGTCTTGGGATGGAACTAAAAGAAACTGAGATTTCTTTTGATAAAGAACAGTGAAAGCCCCAGATGTGCTTCCGTCTCTGCATTAGCACTCTTATCCTGCTAGGCCTTTCATTTTAAAATATATTAACAGTTACATCATAGCTGTTTTCCAATTGCTGAAACACAGAAAGTTTCTCGTGATGACCACAAATTGCATAGGGAGAGGTGGGCTTGAGGTTCAGGATGCTTTGGTTCAGAAGCAGCCGTGTTATTAACTGCCACTCTTGGTGCCTTTGCACTTCTAGTTTCTTCAGAGGTTTATTTGAAGAGTTATTTGTTAAATGTGTGAGGTTTTGTGATCAGAATGTAGTAGAATAATCATAGAACATTATATTGTCAGTTTGTCCCAACACGTAACAGCCATTTGTTCTAGAAGAGTGTTTATTGAAAGTTATGTTGTTGAACAGAGCTGTTTTCATCCAGTCTCATTCAGCTGAAGCAGAAGGGTTTGCCATCACTGCCAGTTTCGGTTGCTCTTTTTTGCTCCCTTGTCTGGGATTACCTGCCCTCTCATGAAATGGGTTGGGTAACTTAAATAAACAAGCAAATAAAAACATGAATCTTGATTAATGCAGCTTATTTTGACTGGCACAGGCTGTGGAGTGACTGTACAAAGAGCTCTGTGAGGAGATCAGAGGGCAGCTGCAGCCAGGTGGCTGGAAGGTTAGGAGGCGCTAGGAGTGTCTTCAGTCTTTGCTGCTGTGATAAGCACTGGTGGTTGTGTTCAAAAAATCTGATATTACAGCACCATCAGTTCTCAGAATAGCTTGAGCATGGGAACAGCAGCCTTTCCTAAGAAGGGAAGCCACTTAAAAAGTATATTTGCAGAATGAAGCTTGGGTTAAAGGTTCTTCATGGCAGAGGATACGGAATGGTAGTGTTGTGGGAATAGAAGTACTGTGTTTGAATTAATGTTGTCCCTCTGTTTGCTTTTCTTCACCAGAAGGTGATGAGGTGGGACCCGGGATCACAGATGACACCGAAGATGAGAATTCAGCTAATCAAATTGCTGGGAAAATTCCCAACTTCTGTGTTTTGTTACATGGGAGCCTGAAAGTGGAAGGCATGGTGGCTGTCGTCCAGTTGGGGTATGGAGCTGGATGTCTGCCTGAAAGATCTCTCTTACTTTGCTCATTTATGCTTCACCCTCTACAGAACTTGCATCACTAGACAAAGCCATGGATTTTTAACTGTAGACATGTTTCTGCCAGTATTAATTACAAATAGTGACTCTCCACACGGTGGAAGAAAGGCAAATTCTGTGTTAAGACAGTTGGAAAGTGTTCAGACTTTGGGATTTGCTCTTTTCAATAGGCCAGAATGGTATGGGATGCTCTATTCACAAGCTGATAGCAAGAAGAAATCAAACCTCATGATGTCACTCTTTGAACCTGGTCCTGAGCCCCTTCCATGGCTAGGGAAGATGGCACAGCTTGGACCTATTTCAGGTACTGGTCACATTCATTGGAGTAACTTTGGAATTTGGCATTTTCTTGCATGAGTGACCTTGCCAGATCTTATTCATGAAGTCTTTTTATTCCCTAGATGCAAAGGAAAATCCTTATGGAGATGATGACAATAAGAGTCCTTTCCCCTTGCAGCCCAAGAACAAGCGCAGCTATGCACAGAACGTTACTGTGTGGATTAAACCAAGTGGCCTCCAGGTACAGATTTTGGACCTGATGCTTTACTCTAATCAGCACTAGCTTTCTCAGCTGCAAAATGGAGTCTGTGTGTGTCTCATCCACTTGATGTAATTGCTTTATTGCTTTCCTTTCATTTTTATAACAACTGCCTCAGTAAAATGCGATGATTAAATTGCAATCAGAAAGCATAGTTTGTTTAATGAAAGCTGCATCTGGCTTTCTTTATTGGATTTAGTATAATTACTGCTTGTTTCAGTCTTTGTGAGCTGAAGTCTCGTCTGTGGTCAGGATTATTTATCAGTAAGTAGTGTGGACATTTTTCTGCAGTTTACCCAACAGTTGACGAGATCTTTTCTTTCCTTTCTGCAGACTGATGTACAGAAGATCTTGAGAAATGCACGGAAACTCCCTGAAAAAACCCAGACTTTCTATAAAGTGAGTCTTGTTACAGGCCAGCCTGAATTTTTGATCCGTAGTGATAGTGGTGCATCTGACCTGTCCTGACCATCGTTCTGTGCAGGGCTTGAAGAGCTCTGCAGAAGCACACATTGTTCTGTGAAGAGACACCTTGGGTCCTTTTTATGGACTAGTTAAAGAGAGACAGGGAAGTCTGATTTCCTGCCGTTACATTTTTTGCCAGGCTGACAGACGTGTCACGTTTACAGGTGACCCTCATGATCCCTGCTACTTTGATGGTGAACTTCAGTGCAGTTTTTATGCTTTTGTCCAGAGTCACCCTGTTACTTTGATAGTGAACTTACGTGCAGATCTTACTCTTTTGTCTGGGCAGAAACAAACTGAGGGATCAAAGAGGAACAAGAACATGAGTGTCTATCTGAACCTGAAAGTATATCCTATGTTTTTTCTACAAGGGAAGCAAAGAAACAAAATTCCAGGCACTTCTGGCCATGTCATAAAAACCCATAATCTGGGCTGTAGCCAGAGGTAACTGTTGTTCCTCTTGTAAGCAAAGTACTGAAGCAGTTGATTATTGTAGTCTCCAGAGACCTGAAGAACAAATACACTTCTTAAATGCACACAAGCACCTATCATAGTTTACAATGAAGAAAAATAGATCTTATGTTTTTCTGGGCACTGTGGTTAGAGGCTGCAATTGGTCAGGTCCAACTTGGAAGTCACTCCCAGCAGGGACACAAAACAAGCACACACAATAGCTGAATGCACAGAAAGGAGAAGTGAGGGATTTCTAAGAAGGGATGAAGGGAAAACTAGCTCTTTGCCTGTGCTGCTGTAATCCTCAGTTCTGAAGCGTTTTCTTGTCATGAGCAGCTAGGCGTCTTGCAGCAGCTCCACTTCACACCGGTCATTTTCCTTTAACTGAGTAAGCTTGCATTTAACAGTAAGAAATGTAATATATCTTTTTAAAGCCACCATGAGACTTTGTATAAAAGGAGTTGTTGTTCTTTGCAGGAACTTAACCGTCTGAGAAAGGCAGCTCTGGCCTTTGGCTTTTTGGACCTCTTGAAAGGTGTGGCAGACATGCTGGAGCGGGAGTGCACCCTGCTTCCTGACACGGCTCACCCCGACGCGGCGTTTCAGCTCACGCACGCCGCTCAGCAGCTGAAAGTGGCAAGTACTGGGGCATCAGAGTACACTGCCTATGATCACAACATTGCTCCTCTGCAGACAGACTTTCCCACTACTGGCACTGAAAGAATGTAAAGTCTCCAATTTGGGAACTTCTCTACACTGAGACTCGTGTCACTCAAATTTTCTTGTTTACTTTCTACGGCTTCTTTAATTACTGGAACTTCCTATTATAACAGGGAACTTCACTTGCATAAGTGCTCTCCAAATACATGTAGCTTGTCTGTGGTAGCTTCAGTCAGGCCTACAAACTCTAGAAAGTGTCCCATAGCGATTGGTGTGTTGGAGGTTGCATGTGAGGAGACAGAGAACATAGCATCACAGGCCTCAGACTCTCTGTGGCTTTTAGCCTTTCCCAAATGTGGTTGATATATAAATGAAATCAGTAGTAAAAGCATCCTAAAAGGCAGCTACTGTTGTTTTACAGATGGATTTGAGTAGTCCAGAGAAAGTGTGTGAGAATCACTGCACAAGATCAGACATGCAGCTAATTTCAAGGTGTTATCACTGATTACTAATCTGTATGGCAATAATGTACATCACTGGCAGTGCAGTGCTTATGCTTTTGAAAATAACTTAATCTTTTGAGACAAATTTTTTATTTGTGTAATTTTAATAAAAAGGAATTCTTCAGGAAGTTTATTTTGTTCCATTCTCGTAGCAACTTTGCAGTGTGCAACCTTAGGCATGCACAAGCCTAAAACATCGACTTGGTGAAGGTCAGACTCCATCTGCTTATCATGAGAGTTAAGTAATAAATTATACAGCTTACTGCATTCAGGGAAAAAGCAAACAACAGAACTGATGCAAAATCTGGCTGTAAATCTTTATTAATAGAAACACATTCTTTCTGAAGGACAAAAACTCAGTCATTTAAGATCCATTACAGTTCGTACGAGGTACCACAATTTCACTGAGAAACATCATGTATGAGTACATACAGATTTTATAACAGAAGTTTAAATGCCCAGTAAAGAAATTAAAAGTGTGAAAGGGATCCTTGCTGTTCCAAGCCAGCTAACTCAGTCCTTCGATGTACATCAAACATCTGTACAGTGTGTACTGTAGTGAAATAGTGTGTAAATTATGCTCAGCTCTTGAGAAAGTTACCTGCACTCTCCTCTGCAAGTGAGCCTCACGTATCTCTAAAGAGAAGTTGCATCATGCCTCTTGTTGACAAAACAATTGTGAAATGCAGTGTGGAGCTTGTATCAGTTTTTTGGTACAGTCTTTATAGCACTGTTTTCCTTCCTTTCCAGTAATAATCACTGGGTCCATGTCATAAATAGTAAGCTGTTTGTTAACTTTAAGTATAGAAAATAACTTCCAGGAGGATTCATATCATTTCACAGTAGAAAAAGATAACACAAGTAGTAAGATGACACTTCAGCTAATCTCAGTTTTGGTGCCTTATCTGGATTGCTGGTATTGCTTGCAGTACCCTGGGGCCAGCAGCAGCTGTGAAGCAGCTTGTTTATAACCATAATTTTTCTAAACTAGATTAAAGGGACCAGAGGAGTTGAGAATCAACTACAAGAGGCTAGGTGTGAGGAAGGGCACATGGAAATGAAGTCAACTGAAACAGTTTTCAGGTAAGAGAGTACGTGACCTGGGATGTGAAGGAAACAGCTCTTGTTTAAAGCTAATACAGAGGAAAGGGTCCCTTCACACCCTAGGTAGGATCTCCCTTACTGAGATGTATGGCATGAAAATTATAGATTATTTGTCAACCCATCACTCCATCCCATCAGGGAACAGCCAAGAAAGCATATACACAAATTTAAATGTGCAGCTGATAAAATGAAGTAGAAAGACATTCTTGATTGCTTTTCCAAGGCTATAAGGGAGCCACAGCCCTGGTAGGAACTATCAGAGGAGTTCAGTCTCCCAGGGCAGCTCCAGATTTTTACTCTGTGTGAATGGGATGGAGTTCTTCTGGGGTTCACATGCTAGGAGAAAGCTGGTACCTGTATTTTCTTGTCTCCTTGTATTTCAGTGCTGACATTATCAATCAGAAAAGCATTTCTGTCCACGGGACACAGCGGCAGCTTCCTTTCCCTACTGATGCTACAGGTACATGGGTGTTGGTACGGCCCACAAGATGCTTCTACTCTGTTAAGACTAACCTAGAAACAGACTAAACTGGTATGGCAGTACTTTGCTTGACGTCAGCTACGTACAGTTGCAGCATTAAAACATCAGTATGCTGCCTAAGAAAAGGGGGTGTGGGTGCTGAGGAAGTTTATCCCAACTGCTAATAACACCCAAACACTGACATCAGGCTGTGCTTCTCTTACTGTCAGGATGCACCCCAGGAACAGCACGGGCCAGCTACTGGTACGTCCCTACATCAGAAGTCCTCTCTGCATGCAATACCGAAAGAGCAAAATCCAATTAAAATATAAACACTATTTCTATTTAGTGCTGCTCCACCGTTTATAAGCATATTATATGCAGATAGTAGGATTTCTCCCTTACACAGTAGTCGATATGATACAAGTTTAGATGCAGCTGTTCAGTGGTAAATGTCATGCATGCATTTGATTGAAAGGGAACAAAAGAGATACGGGAATGTTACCTGAATTCACTATGAAATCATGAATCTAGGATGATCATGTAATTTTACAAAATTCTTTACACTGGATAAAACCACAAGAATGGGAGGCTTATCTTGTCATTGAGATCAGTTAGATAAGAAAGCACTTAATCCTCCTTTACTTCATCTTTCTCTTCTTTGGTCCGAGGTGCTGTTTCCTTTGCTTGTAGAGATATCGGAAGTTTACAAATAACCCTGAAAAAGAATGAAGTGTTTCCATAGGACATCTCTGCATCACTTTGAAGCTGGATGGCTGCACCAAATTCAACAAAAAAACCCACAGCAGTTTAATAGTTTAATGAAAGCTAGTGCTAGTGTTTTTTTGTGGGGTTAGGTGGGTTTGTCACTGAAAAAGCTGTGCAGAACTGGGAAAGGATCAAACAGGTGTTTCAGTCAGTCTTAGCTGAAGGTGTTCTTTAAGCAAGGTCTGCAAGGGGGGGACCTAATGAAAGTTCAGTTTAACGTTACAGATGAGAGTCAACCTCCCTGACTTCAGTGATTTCTGGATTCGTAGACATACTGGCTGCATGTACTACAAAGTTATCTCATGTTTAGGAAATATAACAAATAAACCAGGTATGTGAAACAGCATTCTTTTTAAATACACTACTACTTAGACAGCCTTCTATAATTGTTTCCTGCAAAAACATGTCATGTTATAACACAGTTTAGTTAAATATTTTCTTAAATTTGGTATTATGTTTAGAGTTCCACTAAATCATTCTGAAGCTCAAATAATGTAAAAGGGTGAAATTAAGCATACTGAGATTACAAATACATTTAAAAGTTACACTTTTAACTCAAATGAACTGTGGATAATGCAGCTAACTTGTTAATAAGGACTTCTCCTTAGGGGCAAGCCAGTGCTAATTGTAGCTGTGTTCCTTTCTCTGACAAGTATGTGAGCAATGAGGATGGTACTTAGCCTTGAGCAAATTAGTGTTGTCAAGATCTCTAAGACACAGGAATTTATCTTTCTTAGGAAGAATATACTTAATCAGAGGAAACTGCCCTTTCATTTTCAACAGTGAGAAATAGAGTTAAATATCTTACCCAAAAACAAGGCTATAAGATACATCTGAAGCAAGAATGAAAACTGGATTGTGACATTCAGTGGATTTGGCAGTCCCAGGCTAAATTTTCCTGTTTCACTGAAGATGGGAATGGATTGAATGAGACAGACAGCTGAAAGCAGAAAACCATGGTTATCAGACACAGGTAAAGTGTTCATTATTTTACTTGTTAACATTTGAATCAAACCTATTTAAGGAATGTAGTATAATGGTAAGCAGCTACACCAGGCAGTAGAGCAGTTTAGTTACAGAGGTCTAAGCATGGTAAACTTGCCTGGCAAGACATTGCTCTTGTACACAACCATGTAGCCTGCGGGGGCTGTGCCAGCAGTGGTTACCATGTTGAAATAGCCCCAGAAAGGAAAGAGGCATGGTTTCTCCTCTATTAGGAATTAAGCAATGCACAGCCTACTCCTGGCTCACAGAAGCAAGCTCTGACAGGTATGGTTACAACACGTTTGTTGAATCTAGATGCCGAGCAGTGACAGGCATTTTAAAAATTCAGATGTTAAGACACAAGAGTTCACCATCAAGTCCTCTCCCTGGGCTTCAAAGCTGAAGGGGAGCACAGCCCCATTGGGAAAGCACTATGCTTATCTCAGAAGAGGTTAGGATGCTTTTATAGGAAGAGCTGGTTCCTGCCTGTTCTGTGCCAGTGATTTACAAGATAACTGCAAGGTCTCTTGTGCTGGTGCAAGCCCCAGCACAACTGACCATGCAGATGTAGCAGACAAAAGCAAGAACAGCATTTTAGAGCAGCAAAGGGAAGTGAATGTTGTCTTCCTGTAATGCCTGCATGGTCTGCAGTGCACAGTTGGTCACTTTGTTCCAGTAGCCTTTTGTTGCCTTTATTTTCCTCTCCAGTGCCCAAAACAATGACTTCTGTTCACATCAAATTCAAGAAGTGTTTGTTTCAGTAAGGAAGATAGAAATACTTATATCTGGTTCAGCTCAAAGCACACATCTACTTATCTGCTGCTGTTCCATTAGTCTTTAGTCCAGCAGCCAAGCCAAAAATTGAGTTATTTGCCCAGAATTATCTTCATTTATTAAACTTTTTTGGGCATACCTTCTGCCAAGCCGCCTAGAGGGTACAGAGGGATCCAGCTGGTGTAACGGAGCCAAGTTAGAGGTTTCCATTCTATACCCATGCATGAAAGCATGTAATAGGGATACCTGAAGCCAATTAAGTGTGAGAAGAAACAGATATTGTTTAAAATAGAAGCTGCTGCCAGAATTAAGTTTGCATATATCTGCAGTATAGGAAAGTCAACATAACTCCCAAGTGACACAAAAATAATCAAAAACCATTCCTCTGGCTCTTGATGCACTCACCCTTACTTGGCAATTTACATAATTAATGCTCTTATTCTGATCATTCGGATGAATTGAACTGCCTGACTTGTTGAATAGACATTTCAAAATATTTTCTTTGGAAAGAGAAACAGAGCACAGTGCACCCCACTTAATCACAGTCTAAGCATACTTCAACTAGAGGCCAAATTTTCCAAAAGAAAGCAACATGTGTTTTGAGGGCAGCACTACCTTTTAGACTCCCATATTGTCCCAGCTTTTGGCTGTGACACCCAGTGTCTAAAGGGAATTTTACTCTCTGGAGCCAATTTCTGTGCCAGTCTTCCAAAAGGTACAAAGATCAAAATCTTTGCTAAAGGTTCTTGGAAACAACCCCACTGTTTTGCACACACCCATTTAAAGAAAAATCCCACAGACCTGAACAGTTCAATGATGCTCCAGAAATAAAACAAGAAGAACACCACAGCTCTGCTCTGCATTTCCTCCAGGCTTCCAAGGACAACAAACAAAATAAAGTTTCTTCCAAATACCTGTTTAAGGAAAACAAACTGTGGACCACTCACACTCTTTAACAAAAGAGCAAGTCCTTGCTGTCAAAACCATGCAGATTATCTACTTTTCCAGTGCAAAACCGTTCTGTGCTCAGCTTTTAATTGTGCAGCTGAGCAGTCATCTCTGATTTTTAAGCACACCTTTCTCTTCTGGGTCCAATGCGAGGGACCTCGTCTTAAATCATTTAACCTCACTTTTGTTCACAACAACCACAACCAGGATACAAAAGGGGAATCAAATCAAAATCATTTACTTTCTGCTCGGTGATTCTCTTCTGTTGTTCCAAATTATCATACTTAATTGACAGAAGAAGACAGCCTCCCACATCAGAGTATGGGAAGCCTGGATATCTGCCACTTGAATAACAGATTCTCTAGTTCAGTGACAGCAAGATTACATTGCTTAGAAGAAGTAAAATACACATCTACTTCAAACGTGGGAGGAGCAAGAAGAACCTTAAAATACTACCTGTATTACAGCAGGAATCAGTGGTGATCTGACCAGTCCTATCAGTGAATTCAGGATTTCCATCAAGGCCAGGGTCTGACAAAAGTACATCATGTCAGCAATGGTGTGAAACGTGTCATAGAAAGAATCTGTAAGACACAGGACACTGCCCTAAGGACAAACAGCTCTTCAGATGCAGGAAGCATAACTTTTGATACCTCAGCAGAATGAATTATTTTCACTTCAAAACCAAAAGAATTCTGCCCAGCTTATTTTCAAAAATACCAATACGGCAGTAAGCAAGAAGTTTTCTTCCATCTGATTTCTTTAGATGAAATCTTGGTGGAGTACAAGCATGGCTCATTAGGATACACGCCTGTCACTTCAAGAAAACAGTATTTTCCTATCCTTGAAAATGTGATGGCTTTCGTTGTGCACTTTGGTGATAGATTTACTACTTTATTTCCTAGATATGTCTTCCTTTAGACTTTGATATTTAAAAAGTATTAAAAACAACACCCTGAAATGATAAAGTAGTGCTTATTACTTGCCTTTTCCTAAGATGAACAGTCGTACTGTCATGTTCACAAAAATCCAAGAGAATCCCAAAAACTGTACAAGATTATACATTATTAAGTATCCTTTCTTCAGGTGTTTGAAAGCTGAAATCAATAATAAATGCATCAGATGAGCAGACTACAATGCAAACGCACTCCTGCAAACCAAGCTTTCTGTGAAAATGCAGCTTACAAAAAGGGAAACTATTGATTGTGGCAAAAGAGTAGCTGTGTGCTTTGTGAGTTCTGCCTGCTTTTATTATCTGCTAGAACAGAATTCTTGTTAGTCAGATTTTTGAACTCCTTAGGAACTGCAGGCAATTTTTATTGAATTTCTAAATTGCTCATAATACAAGGATCCTCCTCCAGCATACACCAAGCCACTGAAAATTGCTCCATGAGATCACGGATGTGAGCTACAGAAGCTTTCTGATTCTCCCCATCTCCCACACCAGAAAGGTACAGTTACTTACGGTCTTTTGGGACTCTGGATTCTATTTTCATTTTGTTAATCTTTTCTTCCTCCTTAAGATGAAGGATAAGGTTTTAGCGAGCATTACTGTAATTAGCAACTGATTTGTTAACTACCCTACTGCAAAGCTAGTAGGTTTAAAACTCAGTTAAGCAGCCAATTGCTAGAAGGCTTAAATGTTCACCTGCATAAAACAGAGCTCGTTTCTCATCCACAATTAACGGTAATGTAAAAGGCAGAGGGTGTTAACCAGCTATACAGCCTTCACTGCAGTATGTGGTGCTCTAACAGTTAGGTGCTTTTGCTGAAAAAGCCAGCTGATTTTTGTGTTCACAATTATTACTGTTTCTTAGAACTGTTCCCACAGCCAAGAGAACTGAAGGGAACTGAGTACATCCAGTCCAGGCTCCTCCTGCCCTTCACAGCTGCTTCTGTTGTTGCAGCAGCTCTTTCGCCTCTGCACTAACCTCAGTGGCAGAGAATAGGGCAGCATTTGTTTTACACCAGTTAAGTAGAAACATAGTCTGTTCCGTTCAAGTGCTTTCCAAGATGGGCTTTCACCTCCCTGCTGTATTAAGCTGCTTGAATTTACCATATGGTGGGAATGCAAAGTCAGAGCCAGCCCTGCAGCTCAGGAAACAGTACTGTGGCAGTACATGTGGAAACAAGTTCCTGCTTCCTAGACAAGCAGTGTCAGGACTGATGTCTCTGACATTAATCTGACCCTCATATGGATCACACAGGACTGCTACGGTGTAAGGCAAGAAGTGCAAGCCTTCAGCTGCAGGCATCAGCCAGCACAGAGCTAATACACAGCAATCCTTGCTTTGTGACTGGCAGCACAAACCCTCCGAGCCCGCAGGACCAACCTTCTCCTTCAGTTCCATTTCAGCATCCGATTCGTCTAACCAGCGATCGAAGTCCGGAGCGAGGAAGAGCGGGCGTTTCTCCTGCTTGGTGAGCCTCTCCCACCAGTTACTCTCCTTTTTCTGCACAGTGATGTTGAGCTGCCTTTGAGTCACCCTGCACACGGGCTGGAGGCAGACAAGAGTACACATCAACAAGAGCCCTAAGCATCGAGCTCTGAGGCTGATACCTGAGCTCCCCACCAGCAACGCAGAGGTGACATAGACTGCTGCAGGACAGGCATCTCCCTGCTGCCCAAGACATGCCATAGAAACCAAGCGCAAGGTGAAGATGGCAACTAAGATGGTTATGGAACTTGTGATTTGATGACCAACTGGAAGGCCTGCCTGCACGGCATAGCACTGTCCTACCAGTCAGTTATCACAGCCCCTGGTGCTAGCAATCCCACACAAAACCTACAGACCGTGGCTTTAGGCATTCTCGTGTTTCGTACTGTGAGCCACTTTTAGCCAGTGGTAAAAATAATGCTATCGTCAGTCACAGGTACATCTCCAAAACAGGGAATCCCACACGAAACCTGCTCTGGTGAGAGGAAGAGCCATGACCTGCATTTGTAACTGATGTTCCCCCAGCACTCCTTCTGTCAAGGCTGGCTCTGTGCTCCTAGGACATCTGAAGGCTGCAGCTGTAATTTACAGCTGCTACTGGCACAGGCTTTGTCCCTCACTGATGGCCACCCTCCGGCCTCCTCCTTGCCAAAGCAGCAGAGCCAAACCATGGATCCCAGAGTGACTGCAGGAGTAAGCAGCACAAATCCTCTGCTGGGAGCAGAGCCTGGAGGGTTTTGAGAAATGAAGCCAGATTTCACAGCCACCTACAGGAGTTTGCTCTTCCAGCCAAGCTCTCTCCTACTGAACTACAACAGCAATTAAAACAATGTTTTGCAATACGACCTGCAATGTGTCAGTACTGGCAACCCAAGGAATTCGTACAAGCCAGAAACACCAGTTCTCATGAATTTATTTTGCTGGGCTGTAATAGCAGCCACGCTGACACTTTGTACTGTGGTGTTCCCCCTCCTCTCCAAGGCATAGCTGCATCAGACAAACTATTGCAGGCATTTCCCACTATCTTGCTGCTTTAAATTCCTGTATAGATTGTAACTACTGTGTAGCAGCTATGGTAAATTTAAGGCCCCCTTCCTATCAAGGTTCCCCAGTGAGATGAGCTGCATTAAGGCAGGATGGTGGCTGAGCACAGCAACACAGGACTGCTATGGGTAGCATTTAGCAGTCAGTCACCAGGAAGACCTAACAGCACATCTATTCTCTTCTCATGTTTCTCAAACAAACAAGCAAACAACAACAACAACAAAAAAATAACAAAACTTTTTCTCTGCAGAAGTTAGAAGAAAAAGAAATACCTACTTTAGGCTCAACCGGCTCTAGGAACTCGATCTGAAACTCGTAGATGTTGTCCCCTTTGGCACCATGACCCTGAGCTAAGAAACAAGAGCAGACGATCAGCAAAAAGTACTTAACGAGTCCCACACACCTTTAAAGTACACCTGACACACAGGAATATTCAGCGTTGGTTTTACAGTGCCTTCCCCTGCCCCGCTAGGAGGGACGATCACGGAATCAGAGAGCATCCCATGCTGGAAGAGATCCCAAAGATGAAACCCCCCGAGGCGTGGAGCTGCAGGAACCAACGGAGCCACAGCTCTGCTGGGTGTCCGCACTGCCTGCTCGTGCCCGATGGAACCCGGCTGGGAAGCCGCCGCAGGGAGCAGCGCTGCGAGCAGTGCCGTTTCTTTTCCGTCCGCACGCCGATCCCAGGCAGGCACGTGTGGCCGTGCCCAACCGGGTGCCTGCCGCCGGCTCGCCAAGGAGGTGGCATCCACCGGGATAGAGGGAAAACGACCACAGAAGTGACCGACCCGCACTGACGGCGGCATCCCGACGTGCTGAGCAGCGAACCGAGCGTGCTGCCGGGCCGGGCCTTTTACCGAAGGAGCTGCTTTACCTTCCAAATAGGGCTGCGATAACGCACACAGACGGGGCTTTGTGGGCTCGGCAGACGGACAGAAGGACACGGAAACGTCCCCCACATGTAAATGCGGGGCGCAACGCTTTGCCTACGAGATAAGACACGGTCCGCACCGGCCACAGCCCTACCTCGGAACCGCAGCACGTTGTCGGCGATGCTGACGTCCGGGTTCTGCAAAGGGACGAGTTCTGTTAGAGACCGCATTACCGGCACTTCCGCGACAGCCCTCGGTGGGCCCTAACACGGCGCAGCGGAACCCCCTGACCGCCCCATCCCCGCCCCCCCGGTACCGACACCGGCACCTTCACGTCGCTCAGCTCCACGCGCAGGTACAGCTCGTGGTGCCGCTGCGCCCAGTGCACGTGCGGTCGGAGGCTGCAGCCCGCCATCGCGCAGCCCCACCGCGCCGCTCCGTTCCCGAGCCGGCGGGGGCTGCCGTTGCGCCTGCGCGGTGCGAGCGGAGGTGAGCGGGGAGAGGAGTGGGAGGGCGGGGTTCTGGGTGCGCCTGCGCAGTGCGCGCGTCACCTCGGAGAGGTGCTGAGCTGAGGGAGGTGCGATGGTGGGAGCTGAGGGTGCCGGGTCAGACTCGCAAGGCTGTGCGTTCGTCCTTCTCAGAGCTCTAAGGCGGCCCTGAGGCAATACGTGTTACCCCCTGCCTCGCTCTGTGCTCAGCTGTGCGCTTCAGCCCTGAGCTGGTGACAGCGATGGCGGTCCTGGTGAAGAAGCCGAGGGCTGTCGGGGAGCCGTACCGCCGGCCTCGGCCGCTTCAGACAGCGCTGTGCTGAGCATGAGGGCTGCGCGCACCGCGCCGTCCGCCCTTTTCCTCACCCGCACAGCCTGGTCCTCCCGGCCAGCAGGTGGCGCCCTCCCGACCCATCCCTCTATGCGCGGCGCTGCCGGGCTGGAAGCCGTGTCGTTTCCTCCGCGCCGACAGGGGGCGCGCGGCGTAGCCGAGCAGCCCGGCGGCCCATCTGGCGGAAGCGGAAGCGCCCGGCGGGGCGGCTGGGCAGCATCGCAGCCGCGGAGCGCCGTGAGCAGCGGGGCCGGACGGCAGCCGGCGTTCTCGGGGACGCCCTGCGGGGAACCGCCGGTAGCACTGGAGGGGCGCCGAGCCTGGAGAAGGTGGGGGATTTGTCCCCGGGCTGCTCGGCTCGCTGCTCTCGGCCGGGCCTGCCCGCCGCACCGTGGCTGGCGGCTCCTCCCGGGCTCTGCCCGTTTCCTCCGGCCGCTCGGGCAGCCCCGCGGCTGCTCGCCCCGCTCCGGGCCCGTCTGCCACTACGGCACGGCCCTGCGCTGCGGTAGTGCTGGAGCTCGCCCGTAAGGACGGTGCGTTCCGTGGCAGAACGAGGCGGTAGCGATCTCGGGCAGATCCTCGCGCTAAGCCCGGGCTGCCGTGCCTTTGCCGTCCGTGCCAGGTTGCTTCTTAAGGCCGCCGCTCTTCGTTTCCTGCTTTTCTTGGGAGGGGTGTCTGAGAAGTAGGTCGGGTTGAGGCATACTGGCATCTGGGTGTAGGTGGGGAGAGGAGATTTTTCTTTGTTGGAATTCTGTGAAGTAGCTGAAAGTTTTTGGTTTTTTTTTTTTTTTATTCAGATTTGAAGCCTTATGCCCTGTTTTTAGCTCAGTTTGAGCAGAGTGCTGTGCTGTGTGGGGCTGGGATGGCCTTTCAGTCTTCCAAGGTTTACATTTTGATTTGCTTTTGTGTTGTAAATGTGTTAAGACAGAAGAAGTGCCTCCCTTTGTTGTGTTTGGATGTGCAAAATTGCAAACATGCTTTTGATTGAGACTTGCCCTGCTCTGCTGTTGGTGTTCTGTGTTAAAACGTGCTAGATCCAAGTTGCATGCAATCTCTTCCTCTCATCTGTGAAGAGCAGCAGGAGCAGCCGGTCCATCAGGGAGCTTTATCTCGGGTAGCTGTGCTGGCCAAGCCCATGCCTTGAAATTCTTTGGCCCTTTAGTGCCTGTTTGCTGAATGCAGGTGCTCGGTTTGTTTTTCATTATTGTCTTTGGCAAGCTCAGACCAGCAAGCTCTGCCTGTTCTATAGCAGCGTGTCAAACAGTTGTGCAGCCTTTCCATTTTATATATAGAAAAAACAAGCTGTCTTTGAGGATTGACAATCGTCACGCCTTGCTGTCTTTGTTAATGAATTATGTGTAGGAGTTCATAGCTGGGATCCTTTTGGAGCTGCACTCAGATCTTGGATTTATGGTTTCCTACTGCCAGATCTCTGGGCTGTTTTGTCTAGCTTAGATATGCTTTGTAAAGCACGGCTAACTTGAGGGAGAAATATCTGCTAACTGAACAACCTGTTCAGGAGGGTAAGATCAGGTCAGTCAGTTTGGAAAACACTCATTTCACTGGGTCACCTTCCTGTATGGCCTCATGCTTTTGGAAGAATCTGTTCAGAAATTGTAATTACGTGCTTGTAGATGGTATCATTGTGATGGTATTGCTAGACCCTTCACAGCTTTGTTTGAAAGGAGAAATTACAGGAGAATGATGGTTGCCCAGCCCTGTTGTGTATGGCCAGTAGGTTCAGAATCAACTTCAAATACTGTATCTGCTAAGCAGTTGGCTGTCCCAGCTCTTGATACAGTCCTAATCAGCCTTTATTCTGATATCAATGTATCAAGCTAGTTTTGCCGTTCACAGGGTGGAAGAATGAAGTTTGAGCTTAACAGGGAAGGATTTATTGAACTGAGCAATTGAGAGGTGTTAAGATAAAGAGGCAAACACTAATAAGTCTATGTGGATCTATGAAATTATTAGCTTTGTTCTGAAAAGCTGAGCAATGACAGCCTGTTTTCCATAGCAGAAATGCATCTCCTTTTCCTTTCAGATTTTCCATGTGAAATAGCAGGTTTCTCGTAGCATTTTTGCTGTGTTGTGTCTTTGGAGTCTGATGTGAACTTTGGCTGGAAAGGAGTGCTGACCCTCTGGTGTTTTTTCTTTTCCAGAAACATGCAACATGGCAGCAGCCATGGAAACTGAACAGCCAGGCCTCGAAGTCTTTGAAACCACGGGCTGTGAGGAGCAGGTGCAGAGAGAGGAGCAGCCAAAACCTGAACCTTTCTATGTAGAGAGACATTCCTGGAGCCAGCTTCGGAAACTGCTCACAGATACACGAAAGTATCATGGATATATGATGGCAAAAGCCCCACATGACTTCACGTTTGTTAAGAAAAATGATCCCGAAGGACCTCATTCTGATAGGATTTACTATCTGGGTAAGTTTGCTGGCTCAGCCTGTGCCTTGACTAAACAGTCACTGCAGAGATGGTTTGGATTTGACCGTTCCTCTGTGCGCACCTGATTCCCTCTGCTTGGTCCCCAAATGCCTTGGCAAGAGCTGTCAGAAATCTGAGTAGCACTGAGAGAGATGAACAGGAAGGAGGCATTCAAACCTTCCTGAAGATGCATCATCTTTGAAACATAAGCTGCATTGTGCTGCACTCCAGCCAGGCGAAATAACAGAGCAGACCTTTCTGAACTTAAAAGCTTGTAAAATAAAAAGATCCCTGACCTTCAACAAGACAAGGTTATTCTTCAAGCAGCATGTAGTAAGCCTGACTGTAGTTCTTTGTTCTTCACCTTCCCTGTGACTTGCATTTCTGAGAAGTGGGGACTTCTCAGTGCAAGGCTGCATTGTAGAGACTGTCAGTGCTTCCTTTGGTAGGAATGCCTGTGAAGCTGTTTTTTAGCATCTTTTGAGAGTGTTGGAATTATTAATAGGAAACTAATGTACTTTGTTTCTTTCCTTTTTGACAACAGCAATGTCTGGGGAGAATAGAGAGAACACACTCTTCTACTCTGAAATTCCAAAAACTGTGAACAAAGCTGCTGTCCTGTTGCTTTCCTGGAAGCCTCTCTTGGATCTTTTTCCGGTGGGTCCTGATTTTTTTCTTACATCTTAGCAACACAGCAAGGCTTTGAGGTTACACCTATAAGCCGTTACTGTGGTCTTAAACACTTCAAGCTTCTCTTTGTAATTGGTTAACTCTGCAACCATCTCAAAAACAAGCATAATTTTCTCTTCAGTTTTTGGAGCTACAGCCTGTGTGCATCATGAAAGCTGAGTGTATGTGTTTGATTTGTCCTTTGCCAGCAGAGATTACAAGTGCTAATTTGCATCACATTCTCTGCTTTGAGATCCTGGGCATTGCTGAAGGAGCCTGTAGTCTCCAGTAATCACTGTCCTTCAGGGGGAAGCAATGAGTCTCCCCAGTGACCTGTCAGTGGCTCTGTGACTCAGGCTGAAGCAAGAAATCTCTTTTCCACTCTAGGTTGTGTGTCCTCTTCTCACCTCCGTGCACCATAGCAGGTTGAGGGAGGCAGGATATTTCCTGTGTGGAATTAGGTGTGTTGTTTCCCCATGTTGCTTCCTGAGGCTGTCAGCCAGACATAAAACTCATGCTGCACTCTCCTCCCACCAGTCCAGTCACCATGTATGTTTGCAAAAGTTGGTGGAGGCTGTCCTACTCCTTCTAGAAATAATAGACCTTCTGTCTGATCTTTCTCATACCAGCGTACACTGGAAATAATGCCAGCCTTACTAAGGGAGAAGTGGCTCTCAGGTTCCCACTTCTGTAGGATACGGTCGAGGAATGCACCTACAAGTTTTCGCAGCAGAAGCACAAGCAGGAGTGGCTCCTGGCTGTCAGCAGGATTCTGGAGGAGGAGGGTGTCTGCACAGCCATCTGGTCCTGGAAGCTTGGCGTGCAGAGATGCTCTGACAGTATTGTAGCAAATGCAGAGCAGAGGTGTTGATTGTGTTCTCTGCCCATGTTCAGGCCATCCTGGACTATGGTATGTACTCTCGGGAAGAGGAGTTGCTGCGGGAGAGGAAGCGGATTGGCACTGTTGGGATTGCCTGCTACGACTACCACCGCGAGAGCGGCACCTTCCTGTTTCAGGCTGGGAGTGGAATTTATCATGTAAAAGATGGAGGCCCTCATGGATTCACTGTGAGTTTATTCATCTCTCTGTCTTGCACAGTACTTCCTGCCTCTGGCTGGAAGCTCCTTTGCTTCCTAGTGAAGGCAGAATGTGAGGTTCAGCTATTGCTGCACTGCCGTGGCAAGTTGCACTGGAGGGGCAAGCGGCCTTAACCAACCTCGAAACGTGGAGAAGTGCTCCTTAGGGATGCATTGCCATGGTTACAGAAACTTGGATGGAGAATTAAAAAGAAATGGTAGAATCTCTGGTGGCAAGGCAAGTCACTAGACTTTCTGAATTTTATTTTACTATATTTTACCAATAAAAAGGGACATGAAGCCTGTGGTGCTCTGCTCTTCCATGTACTCCGAAGTCATATCAGAGGCAGCTTTTGTTCCCAAGCTGTGATTTAGTGGTCACTGTTCAGCAGTCAGTACTGTATGTGTTACAGGATTTGGCTGTAGAACTTTGTGAACAAGCAGCCTTTACTCTTTTCTTGTGCTAATGCTGGATTTGAAAGCTGAAACCATTTCTTGTTGATACAGGCGATGCTTGATGTTTGCCTAACCCAGCTGTTACTGTATCTCGAGTTGGTTTTGGAGAACAAGATTTCTGTCTGTTCTGCCTGTCAATTTTTAGGTGTGCCAGGCTTCTGTAGGCAAGCTGTCTTCTGATTTGCAGTTAATTCTCAGCACTGGTGAAAGAGGCCTTGGTGGAACTGTTCAAGATGGTGGAAGCACAACTTTCCCTATAAAATATCTGCTGATATTTTTCTGTATTTTGGAAATTGTAGAGATTGCTCTCTTTTAAACCTGTGTGTTTGAAGTCAGCAAGCACATTGCTGTGGTCATAGAGACCTTCTGGTAATCTGGGTCAGTGACTGTTTCACTACTTACTATTCTTTTTTTCTTCTTTTAATCAGCAACAGCCTTTAAGACCCGTTCTGGTAGAGACCGGTTGTCCAAATATCCGGATGGATCCTAAGCTTTGTCCAGCTGATCCAAATTGGATTGCCTTTATCCATAGCAATGACATCTGGATATCTAATATAGAAACCAGAGAAGAAAGGAGGCTAACATTTGTGCACAATGGTAATTCGTCCTGAATTAAAATCTCTGCACCTCCTCTGCACTTGTTCTTGCTGTACTGAATTAAGTAATGGCACTAAGTTATCTCCTGAGATCTGAGGGAATGGCAACTGTTTACTTCATCTGGGATTTGGTTGTCATGTTCTGTATGTTTTCTCCAATGCAAATGCTGCAGGAAAATTCTTTTCCTGAGTCCACTGGGAAAACCAGAATCTGGCAGGATTTGTTGAATACATATGGAAAGACTTCTCCTGAATCACATATTCTTTTTATGTACTAGAACAGTCGTTTTTGTGTGGAGTAGCTGTGGGTGGAATAAAGCTGGGGGAAAGTTTCTGCCAGCAAAGTCAGGCTGCAGGGCTTTTTAGAGACAATATAGAGTTTCTGAATAGCACTGTGGCTTCTGCTGGTGCCCTCATCCTCAGTCTTGTAGGTTTGTGCTTCTACCCCTCTCCAGGTCTGATTTAGACTTGTATCCCAGGGAAGGGAAATGGAAAACTGTGGGTAAACAGCTTCTTAAAATCCATTGCATTTTGCAATTGAAGCATGCTGCTTGTACTGAAACTGCATCATTAGATTTGTAACCAAATAAAAAATGTTGACACTTTACAATAATACTTGAGCTTATTTGAAAGTTAGTTATTAAAATATTATGTAAGTACATTAAAAATAAACTATAGCAATGACTCCTTCTCAGATGATAATTATTTATGGAGCGCTGCTAAGTTACCTCCAGGGTAACAGGAAAAATATTGAAGCCCTATGGATAGGGTTGAGATGTTATGTAAGTCTGTTACTTTCAGCCTGTAAACTGAATGAAATGCTGGTAATTTTTTCTGAATGTTGGTACTTTCGGTGTCAGTTCTCAGGATTTTTTTGCTTTAATTTCCTTAAAACTTGTGGTTCCAATTTGCTGAGCTCAGGTAGAGAGAACATTTTCTTTCTTGGATGAATGCATGGAAAACTGAGAGACTAATTGGGTAGGAGTAAGAAAGGAAGATGAGGCTTTTCTTTCCTAAAAGAGGCTGCTGTGTCAGAGAGGATTAGGTCTTCCCCAGATAAATCAACAGAGTGGGGTGAAAGCAGTTCTGCTGAGAAGCCAGATTTGCTATCATGTCATTGTTCTCCAGAGACTGAACATAGGCTGTGTTTGGGATAATGCAGAGCTGATTCGATTCTGCAGTACATCATGAACTAATTCTTTTGTGTCTTTTTTTTTTTTCTTTTTTTTTTTTCTTCTTGAGAACTTGCCAGTGTTGAGGAAGATCCAAAGTCTGCTGGCGTGGCTACTTTTGTGCTGCAGGAGGAGTTTGACAGATACACTGGCTATTGGTGGAGTCCAAAGGCAGAGCCAAGTAAGTGCGTTGGATGCAGTGTGTCTGACAGGCACAAGTAGTTGCCCCCGTGCTGTGAAAGTTATTTCTTGTCTTTGGATAGGAACCTTATAGTTCAAGAAGAGCTATAAGTGTCTGCAGTGGTGGACGTGATAAGGTGCCCTCGTTAGCCTGAGCTACTGGGGGAAGAAACTTTCCTTCTCACAACAGTGATAGGAATTGCATGAGACTTGGTGCATTTTGTGTAATGAAACGAGAGTCACAGACATTCCTTCATTCTTTCAGCCTCCATGTTCTCCTAGGGAAGCACTGGTGTCTGCAATAACCAATTTTGAGAGCTGCTCTGATCAGAAAATGCTAATTCCTTTACAGCACTGAATGGGGGTAAAGTTCTTCGAATTCTTTATGAAGAAAATGATGAGTCAGAAGTGGAAATCATTCATGTCACATCACCCATGTTGGAGACAAGAAGAACAGATTCCTTCCGGTACCCCAAAACTGGTGAGACCCAGATGACCTTGCATCTCCATTTCTGGGAGATGCTTATTTTATTCCGTGTGCCTTACGCTGGTGATAGAGCAGGGCGTTGTTGTAGGCATGACGTGTGGTCCTGGAATTAGTGCTCAGGTAGCAGAGATGTATGTGGAAAAACTTCTGCCCTGGAGGTTTGATTAGTCACTGTGCCTGTGTTGATTTTCCAGCCATGAGGTTACTAAGAACTCAGTCTGGGTCCCTCAGAAGTTGGCAGAAACCCTACCTGATTGTCGCTATTTTGGAGCTGCTGTCTCAGATCCTGGCACAGAGAAGCTGGTTCCTGTTACAGCCCAGCGTCTCTGAGGGAATAGCTGCAGAATGACAGCATTTTGATTTTCCCAGGGGGAGGCATCCTGCTAGCTGCTGGCAGTGCCCTGGTAGCTCTAAAGGGCTCTGATCTCCACGAATGCTTTTGGACTTGGAAAATTGTGCTTGTTTACAGACTACGAGGGAAAGCCTCTGCTGCCATTTTCAAACAGTGAGTGATGTGAAGGCTTCAGCAGTAAGGGAACGAGGGCAGGCTGGAGCCAATGAGACTTCTGCAGTCCTACTGTGCTGTGCCAGGTGTATAGGGCAAGTTTGAGCAAGCTGACCCTTGCTCTTCTGAGATTTCGCTGCTGTTTTTGCAGGACGTGTTGATCACATTATGAAAGTAGTTTGTTTCTTTCTTACTCCTGAAATCTTTTTATCTGTTTTTATTATCAGGTCTTGTAATTGCCCTAATCCTTTGGCAAGAGTTTCCTGCTTATGATTCTGATTTACTGCTCCTTTTAAGGAGCAGGAGGGGCCATGTTAGCCTGCAAAGCAAGAGGTGACTTCATGTTTTCCAGTGCTAGGGGACACTTAGATTTTGTGAGGGTGTTTTATTATACTTTTATTAAGTGCTGAATCTAAGCAGCGTAGGAAAACCTACAGGCAGCCAAAGCCTTAAATGCCTTGAAAACAAACAAATGTGTTTTAATCTCTGTCCTCAGTTTCCAGTCAGAACCACGTAGGCAGTAGGCTTTTTTGGGTTGCTATAAGGGCAAAACTTGAGATGGTTTGTTACCAGGGTGAAGACGAGTACTTCAGTAAGCCAGAACTGTGGCTTAAAGCAAGTCATTCCACCTCAATGCGTCAGTTTTTGTGAGTTGATAAAGTGAAAGCAGCATTGAGAATATTAAAACTATGTGGAAGCTGCTAGATGGAGCTGCCTAGACTGACACAACAGCTTTACTCTTTATCCTTCACCTCTGCTGTGCAGCAGGCCCTCAGCACTGCAGCTGCTGTACATTTGTGTTGTTCAGGCTTTGTATGGAGAGCTAGGTGGATTTTCACTGTCCAGCACAGAAAAGTATTGCTCTGCTTTTTATTCAATATCAGCCAAACAGTAAACCAAAGCTTGCTTTGCTGTCCAGGTGGTGCATGCATGCTTTGTCTGTGGGAGAGCAAACTGACTGACAGTAGCACAGCTCCTTGATCAGAGCTGTTTGTGGCATTACATCCACCAATTCTGCTGTGTGTCTGTAGTCTCTTTTTTCTGTGCCTGGTTCTCTAATATGTGCAAGCAGGCTATTTGACCAAAGAGGGTTCTGCTTTTTTCCTGTTCCAGTTCTGTACAAATAACAACACAGTAATCCACAGTTCAAGCCTGCCCTCTTGGAAGCAAACAGTTTGTGCCTGACTGCTAACATTTGTTTTTGTAGGTACAGCAAATCCAAAGGTCACTTTCAAGATTTCTGAAGTGGTGATCAATGAAGAAGGAAGAGTAAGTTCCATGTTCCCCTTGTTCCCAAGTTAAATTTGATTTCTGTGACTCTTCTTGGTAAAAACCACTTTCCTTTTCAGCATAACTGAACTTTCTTTGTTGTGTTAGCTCAGTGGCTTACCTGGAGGCAATGCACTTGGCTCCTTCCTTGTGTTCAGCAGTGTTTCTCAAGGACTGTTTGATGAACTCAGCTGCAGAGCAGAGCATTTTAGGTGTGAATGGTTAGGCTTTGCTATGTGACAGATGTCTTGATTGCTTGGCTGCAGACGATGGAAAAAAACTGATTGCAAAGAGAAAGTATCACCTTATAAAAGCATGAACTGTGGGAAAAGATGAGCTTTGCTTTCACTCCAGGAATTTTGAACAAATGCAGAAATTTCCATAGGCCAATCCAAGGTCTTTGGACAATTGGGGAATTAATCTTACCAAACAGATACATTAACCTCCATACATTGTTGGATCCTCTCTGCTCCTGAGCTGCTTCAGCTCATCAACACCCACCTGCTGGGACAGCAGTGCTGATGTGAACCAGCATTGAGGGAAAGCTGCCAGGATCCTTGGGGTACCACTGTGATTTGTCCCAGCAGGAGCAAGATGCAGAGCTGTGTATCAATTAGAACCGTATTGATAACTGGATGCCATGCAGAATGTTCAACATACAGCAACAAAAACTCTCTACAAATAAGCTTGGTACAAATCACCTTCCCTTTGTATTTAACATGGGGAAACTGATCCTTTAAGTGTCTTAGGCAAGGCACGTGATGGATTTGTGAGCAGAATCTGTATTCCTCAAGTCCCAGCCCTTGCTGTGCTGATAGTGAACAGCTCTACTAATATTCTGGTGTCTGGCTACAGGTGGGGTGAATACCCTGCACTGAAAGGACAAAACAATCTAAATTGCTTAAGCTGCGCAGAAGAAGTCTGCTGTGTCCAGCTCTCATCGTGCAGGAAAACTGATTGTGTGGGTTCATCTCAGTCAATGTCAGTCACTGAATTACTCCTTTGTCAACAGATTGCAGGTGTTGTGGATAAAGAGCTGGTTCAGCCGTTCGAGATCCTCTTTGAAGGAGTGGAGTACATTGCTAGAGCTGGGTGGACGCCAGAAGGAAAATAGTGCGTATGTTAATCCTGTCTCTGCTTAGAGGGTTTGGGCAGTGCAGCTAGAAGCAGAACGTAGCGGTCTTTGTCTTCCTCGAGCTGAAGCCTTCTTTCATTTTCCCTTTGCTACAAATACATTTACATAAAGAAGGCAGCTTCTCCAAAACCAAACAGTCCTTACCTCCTCTGACGCCTGGCCCTACTGCTTGGGGATGGGCACTCACAGCCTTTGATGTCTGTGTCCTCCCAGCATCCCTGTGAGACAGAGTGCATTGCTGTTATCCCCATTTTGCAGATGGGGAACTGAGGCCCAGAGAGGCTAAGTGACTTGCCATAGTCACACAGCAAGTCTATGGCTGAGGACAGAAATGAGCCCAGGTCCCCCAGGCTACCACCCTCACCTCTGGAGTGTCCTTACTGACCAGAGTTACTGATCAGAAAACCTGCTATAAGTGCTACTTACATTTGCATGTCATTTTTAACCTTGTAGATGATGTAGTGCAGTGTTTCTAATTCACCAGAAGCATCTCCAGAGTTGCACTTCTCCAGTTCTTGAATCTAAAGATTTCACTTTATTTATTTTTTTCAAATGTGGAAGAAATGCAGGGACACGTTTGTTCCATTGTCTTGCTTTTTTTCAGGATTATTATTAGAGCTACATGTAAAGTCATCAGAAGTATGGCAGGGTCTGCTGGCAGTTCATTTAGGTGCCAGTATTACTCTCTGCCAGGTACAGATTTAAAGCATTAATATTTTGACGAGTATCCTGAAACAGTGGTTATTCCTCTTCTTCATTATTCCCTCTGATTTTTCTCTTCTCTTTCTCCTTTAAAGCACAATCCAAATCTGGGGGAATAGAATTAATTAAACTTTTCAACCACCAGTGCTTATGCAATATTGAAATGAAGAGAAATAGTTATGGAAGAGGTTTGTTTTTGTGGGTGAGATTTTACATGTGGCTTTTTTGCTTAATCTGAAGCCGAACATTCTTGACTCCCCTGAAATGCCTCATGGTAATGTGCTGCTTTTGAGGTTTTTCAGATCTCTCTACTGTTCATTGTTGTATGCTGTTTTCTCTAATATCTGTCTTCTCAACAGCGTTTGGTCCATCTTACTGGATCGTTCCCAGACTCGACTGCAGATCGTCTTGATTCCCCCTGCATTATTCATCCCGGTAGAATATGATGCAATGGAAAGGCAGAAACTTATCGACGCCGTACCAGATTCTGTTACACCTTTAATTATTTATGAGGAAACAACAGACATATGGATAAATGTAAGAATTTGAATTTCAGCCTTGTCAGTTAGAGGTGTTTATGTGTGACTTCAGTGCCAAAGTCCTGCTGATAACAGCAACGTGCTGTTCTGTCTCCACAGATCCATGATATCTTCTATGTCTTCCCTCAAACCCATGAAGATGAGATAGAGTTCATTTTTGCCTCCGAGTGTAAAACAGGATTCAGACACCTGTACAAAATTGTCTCAATTTTGAAGGAGAGCAAATATAAGCGGTCATCTGGAGGACTCCCTGCTCCAAGTGAGTGAGTTTATTCTCTTGCTTTAATTGGGCATTTGCTGCTGACTGGTGAGGAAATGAATGTCCTTCCGGGTGGCAGGAATCACTAGAAACTCCTGTTGTTTCCTGAGAAGCCCTTCACTGCACAGTCATTCCTCTTGAAATTGTAAGGGGGTGATTCTGTGTGCAGCACACCTTCATTTTAACCCTGATTCTTCCTTGCTGACTGGAGGTAAAAGTTTCAAAAAATCAGATGCCAGATGGGCTTCCCTGTGGTGCTGTGACATGCACTGAGTTGACAGTGATGGGGTTGTTTACTTCCTGACTGCAGTGGGTTAATCATTACAGGAATAACGTGGCTATCTCTGATCTGAAGGTCCAGTGTATCTAATAGGTGTTCAAGACTTGGTTTTGGAAGTGAAACCAGCGTAGTTCCTGTCAGCCTTTACAAGCAGATCGTAGCAGAGGCTGATAAAGAGCACAGTTTGAACATGCTGTAAAAAGGACTGCAGAGGGCCTCCCTGTCTAAGGGGCCCACTTGTTAGTCCCTTTAAAATGAACATATGTGCTTGGCAGCAAAACCTATGATATGGCAACTATTCAGAGAATTCCTATCTGCTCTTAGAAACAGTCATGGTATTGCTGTATAGACAGAGATGTTAGTAGGAGAAAATTACTGACAGCTGTTGCAAGTGGAAATGCGGAAAGAGTAATTCCAAGGAAAAAAAAAAAAAGAAATCAATGCAAGGACCACGTGCTTCCAAGCTGCAGTCAGAGTTTGCATGGTGGAGCTGTGCACAAAGCCCCTGGAATGTTTTTTCCACAGTATGTGTTCTTTCATTTACAGTTTCATGCTGTGATATTTAATTTACTTGTTGTGTGTTGAAGGCACTCGCTGAGTTCTGCGTGCACAAGAAGTGCACCTAATTTTACTGTAGGTCCCAGCTTAGTGCAATTGTTGGTGTGGGTTTTTTCCAAAAAGCATTAGATTGGGTTCATTAGACTTCTATGATTGTATCCAATTACTTCTCCTTGCTAGATCTCCCTCCTTCCAAGGCAAATGAAGCCATTTTATAAAAGCAGAGCTGCTTCCCAGCCCAAAGCAAAATTCCCCTTTTTTGACACTGGAGATTCTCTTTGCACCCTTTTCAATATTAAAAAAAGCAAGAAGCAAAGCTATCCAGGTGTCAGTTGGAGAGTACCTGTGAATCCTTCAATGCACAGCTCTCAGAATGTGTAGTACCAGCTCTGACATTTGTCTGCGGAGTTGCCAGAGATACGGGTCCTCTGCAGAGCCACGTTGTTCTTGGCTTGTGTCTAGCAGAAAGGCTTGGAAAGAAGAAATGTCATGGTGTCTGTGTGTTCTGTAAAATGTGCGAGTGTAAAATCTCTGTGTTTGCAGGTGACTTCAAGTGCCCCATCAAAGAGGAGATTGCCATTACCAGTGGGGAATGGGAAGTGCTTGGCAGACATGGGTCCAATGTAAGTCTCTGCTCGTGCTGCATGGGTATCTTGCAAGCAATGCAGGCATGCTGGAAGACAGCTGGCATTTGGCTTCTTCCTTGCAGATTGCTGGACAGTAACTCCAAATTATAGAAGCGGTGAAGGGGAGGGGGGAAGACTTGGTGGGGAAAGAAGACCTGGGCTTTGTTTCAGCCATAACTGGATATTGTTTTTGTTTTGTGTTGTTTTTGTTTGTGACAGATCTATGTAGACGAAGCCAAAAAACTGGTGTATTTTCAAGGCACAAAAGACTCTCCTTTAGAACATCACTTGTATGTTGTTAACTACAAGAATCCCGGAGAAGTAAAACGACTGACAGAACGTGGTTACTCTCATGCCTGCTGTGTCAGCCAGGTATCCATCTGCACGAGGCCTGGATAGGCAGGGCTGCCTGGGTGTGTTGTGTTTTATTGCCAAACGTGTCCTTCACCAGTCAGCAGGCAGGGTTGTATTTCAGTGTAACAGAAGTCAATGTTACGCTGTGCTGTGTGCTTAATGTTGTACAGTGAGCGTGCGGCCGCCTCTGGAAACTGGATCTGACCTCCTGGTCCAGGTTGCTCTTCAGCTCTGACAGGAGCTCAGGCAGGTTGAATTGCTTGAAACCAAGCCTGGCTTTTCTTGCCTGAAGTGGGCTGTTGAGAAGTCCCCTGAGGAGGTGAACCTGTGGGGAGGCATTTGGGGCAGTAACCTGCTCTGCTGTAACTGCTCTGCCTGGAGAGGAATGTATGACAAAGTCCTCATGCCACTGCTGGTTTTGCAGGTGTATTTTTAGTTTTCAAACATCAGTGCCTGAATCTTGCTGAGGACTGTGGCTTCTCAGAGTCTATCACTCTTATTGCAGAAGAGACTTCCTGGTTTCATTTGGTTCCTAAATGTCTTCCAAAAGATATGAATACAGGAAAAAAATGATCCTTTTGCTTGTACCTCTGTACTGAGGAGTTCAAGATAACACTTTTTCTCTCTAGGATTGTGACATGTTTATTAGCAAGTACAGCAATCAGAAGAACCCACACTGTGTGTCCCTTTACCGGCTGACAGGACATGAAGATGATGCAGCTCAAAGGACAAAGGAATTCTGGGCTACGATTTTAGATTCAGCAGGTAAAACAGAATTGTTAAGAAACTGCAAAAAGACAATCAGGAAGATGGGTGAGACTTCCCAGAGTCTAATCTGAGATTTGCTGTTGTGGGTAATTAGGCTTCCCTGTGAAACTCGCTCTTGTGTGAAAAGTTCGTGGAAGTGGAGGAGTGGCATTTTCAGCTCGATGGCAAATGAGTATAAGCTGGCCAAGAAGGAATTTAGAGTGCTAAGTTTCTAAGTTTTTAAATTGCTAAGTTTCTACTGCCAGTAGAAAGCATGTTTTACCATCAGTAGGGGGGAGTTGAGTGAGCTTGTGAACTTTTTAGCTAAATCATGCTAACAAGCTTGCTTCTGAGCCTCTGGGGAGGGCCACACGCTTCTGAGGCAGTTCTGTTTTGCTGTCTGCTGGTGTCTTTGGGAGGCAGCTCTTAGGTTTTTATTTTTCCACTGTGATTCTGTTACTTTTCATCTTGTTGCTGCATTCAGGGGAGAAGAGGAATGGGTATGTGACAGGACAGAGAAAGCTCCCATATGTCTGGGGCATTCGCAGCCTCTGCCTGGTCCCAACCACATCCACGGGCAGTGTGGGGAAGGTGTGTTGTTGAGGATGCAGCAGCACGGTGATGGGACAGGGCTGGAGCAGAGCTGTCCATTCCCTGTTAATCCGGGCTCTTTGTGCCTTCCCAGGCCCTCTTCCTGATTACATTCCCCCAGAAGTGTTCTCCTTTGAGAGCTCCACGGGGTTTACGCTCTATGGGATGATGTACAAACCTCACAATCTGCAGCCTGGGAAGAAGTACCCTACTGTGATCTTCATCTATGGAGGCCCGCAGGTGAGTGCAGTGTTTCTGAGTGGTGGGGTGGAGCCTTTGGACCCTTCATTTCCATGACACAGAATGACTTCTTACTGAGGGAACAGAGCTTAATTCGTAGAGACCTACAGCTGGGAGGAGAGATTTTGAAAAATCTACATTATAAAGCTGTATAAAACACTGAAAGGGAAGTAAATAAAAATAGCCTGAAATGGGATTAATAGTTTTGATTACATAGGGGACTGTGTCGTCGTCCTTCTGTTCCAGGTGCAGCTAGTGAACAATCGATTCAAAGGACTCAAATATTTCCGACTGAACACCTTGGCCTCTTTAGGCTACGTTGTTGTGGTTATTGACAACAGGGGGTCCTGCCACCGAGGGCTGAAGTTTGAAGGAGCCTTCAAATACAAAATGGTAAGTGTAGACCAACTGGGTCTGGTTCTTCATTTTCAGCCAGAGCCAGGTTGGAATCCTGGTGTTACCTGAGCTGAAGTCCCAGTCTGGCACAGATATCCCACATAGTTTGTGCAGTGCTGCTTAGTTTGGGGAGGGAAACGGTGTGTAGTTGAGCAGTACGAATGTGAGAGAGGAAAGGTGCTCAGCGTGGGATGGATACAATGTCAGGATTTGAGTTTGCAAGCTTATCACGTGCAAGGGGAATCTTGTTAGTAAAGGAGCTAGATCATAAAGGTCCAATCCAACTCAAGCTATTCTAGGATCTCTGACTCTCACCAGAAATACAGGTTTTATCTGGTGGCTTAGCATGTGTCTAAAGAAGGAAAGGAGTCATCTCTCTGTAACGTGCCTAGTACAGTGGAGTGCTGGTGTGTGGATGGCTGCTGCACAAACAGAAGCAGCAAAGGTATGAATGCTGGTTACCTTCAGAAATCATGAGATGTGCCTTTTGTCTGCGTCTGACAACTTCCCTTTTCTCTCTCTTCCCAGGGGCAAATAGAAATTGATGACCAAGTGGAAGGGCTGCACTACTTGGCATCACAGTATGACTTCATCGATTTGGATCGTGTTGGCATTCATGGCTGGTCATATGGAGGCTACCTCTCTCTTATGGCTTTAATGCAGAGGTCAGATATCTTCAGGGTATGTTTGTACATTGAGTACTTATTCTGGTGGTGCAAACAGAATGTTTCCTCTAATGGTGTAACCTCCCTCAGGTGGTCACAGCACAAAGACCAGTGAGACGCAGTGCTCTGCCTGTTTCCATCGAGATTTTTTCTAGTTAGGCAAGTTCTGATTTTTTAGAATACCTTCCTTGTACAGGATTTCTAATTAGGCTTTTTTTTATTAGACACTGGCTCGCCTTCTGATGCTTCCAGAAAATAGATCTTAAAATTTATTCACACTTTAAATCTAGTGCTTTCCAACAAGTCACTGTGCAGTTTTAAACCAGCATTCAGTGGATACTGCAAGAGCAGTTTTCTGCACTTGTTTCCATCTGTAGCATGGGGACGAGATGCTCTTCCTCTGTTAGCCTGTTGTCACTGTTGGGTTTTCAGGGGTGTCTGGGACTGGTATTCACCCTGAGTCTGTACTGGAACAGACAGGTGATTCAGCTTTTCAAACAGAGACAGTGAGACCTGTGCAGCCCCAGTAAGTCATGCTAATAGAGATGCCTCATAACACTGGATTGCATTTGTAAGATTAAGTGCTGCTCTTTCCCACCTCCCTGTGCAAGTTTGCAGCCTTCATCCTCAGGGCGATTTGGTGTGACTGCACCATCGCTGTGCTTCCTTCCTTTAGCTCCACGTGAGCTTGACATAATCCTGACCTGATGTGAAGGTGCTGTGCTGTCTGTGAGGCTTCCTGCACTGATGTGGGCAGGGTGCTTTTAGGTATCCAAGAAATGTAACGTGAGAGGAGTGTGAGGCAGTTCAGGTAGGCCAGTTTTCTTGAAACATCTGAGAGTTCTTGTGAGCCGAGGTGAGGAGGATCAACTGTTCACCCCATTCAGCTGAACACAGAAGGTGCTGCCTCTCTGGAGCTGTGTAGAACAGCTTTAAGCTGATTGACTTTTGAGCTTGCAGAAGTGTAACAGTGCTGCTGTAGCTTTACCAGTCTGAGGTCACGTGTGCTGAAGGTCCCTCATGTAGTGTCACTCTTGCCTGCTTTGTGCCAGCTTAGCTCTTTGTGCTGTGAATCAACCAAGGGAAATTACCCCGCTGAGAAACAGCACCACCATCTCTTCCTCCTCCCCTCTTTACTCTCCTTCTGTCCTAAGAGGATGGTTTCTTTGTAGTCTTGATCTATTCCCAGATCGGTTTGTAACAGTGTGTTCTGTAACAGCCAGGGGGGCAATCTGGCCGTGGGGAGAGGTGCTGGAAGGAGGTGCTTCTGCTTACCTGGCTTGAGAACGCTGCAGTAAATGACAAAACTGTTGTTGGGCAAGTGTCAGAGGCAGAGATGTGGTGAGAGCTGAATATTGCTCTCAGCACGGTTTGCTCTTTGTGGTTCTCCTTGCTTTGTCTAAATCCAACCTCAGTATTCTTGGGAGGTTCAATCATTACTTTTCACAACTCCTTAAGGATTATCATATAAAAATACTTGACTGGAAACGAGTTGTATTTTGTTTAGTTTTTTACTGGTCTTTTCTCACAAGCATCTCTGCATGCTGTCGGTGGGTATGCAGGAGGGATTACTGAGTCCTAGGGAGTCTTAAGTCCAGTTTCTGTTAAACGCTCTAATAAAAAGTTCTGTGACCCCAAAGGAGAGCGCTCCACGTTTTGAATTAAGTCTGCTTACCTCCAGCAGGACCTGCAGGTGGTGTGCTCAGTGCTGCTCCCGATTTGCCCATAGGATCTTCCTGCTTTTAGCAGCTGCCTGAACATAGGCTGTACTGAAGCCTGCAGACACACGAGCTGTGGAAAGGACTGCTGTGGACTCTAAGGGGAGCTCGCTAGCGTGTATCCTGAGCGCTGGGTAGCAATGAGGGAGGGAGGGACGTCCCCAGGTCGAGGTGTCAGGGTTGTCATCCCTTCCCTGTGCTGAGAGCCGTGCTGACTTGCAGGTTGCCATCGCCGGAGCGCCCGTGACGCTGTGGGTTTTCTATGACACGGGTTACACAGAGCGCTACATGGGCCACCCGGAGCACAACGAGCAGGGCTACTACCTGGGTTCCGTGGCCATGCAAGCTGACAAGTTTCCTTCTGAGTAAGTTTGGTTCTGCAGACTATTTATTTCCTGTTCTCGGCAATTAAATCTCGGAATCATAAATGCTGGTATTAAAACAAAAACAACACTAATGAGCGTAATAGACTTGAATGAACATTTGCATAATTACGGACCATTCCAAGTAACCCCTTTTATCCTAGCTGTAATTAAGACTATTTTTATGTCTAAAGAAATGACAAACACATCTCCAGTTATATGATTAGCAGTTTAGAGTCGCAGTAAGCTAGACAAAAGTTAGTTTATCAGCATGCTTTCTGCGTGCTTTCAGTCTGCATCAGCACAGAGTTGTCTGCAGAGCAGGCTGAGGCTGCAGGCTTTCTTGCCAAAGAGCAGAAAACCAGCAGTGATTCTGAGCAAGTGTTAAGCTGTTGAATTATCCAAGGTAGGAATTGTTTCTGAAAATAGTGATAATGTGCAGATAAAAGATGTGACTGTTATGTGCGTGTGCAGGAAGAGCTTGTAGAGGAGGAGAGGGTTTGTGATGAGCTGCAGGTCCATCCAGGGCAGCTCACAATAGCAAAGTTACTCTCTTCAGTGCAGCCATTTTTACTGTTTGTTCTTTTGGAAGGAGTGTTTGTGGACTGTGCAGTGACTGGCAGCTTCTGGGATGCTATCTAGAAATGTTTGTCTCTTGCTTTCCTCAGACCAAACCGTTTGCTGCTGCTACATGGGTTCTTGGATGAGAACGTTCACTTTGCACACACTAGTATTTTGCTCAGCTTTTTAGTGAGAGCTGGGAAGCCATACGACTTGCAGGTAAGGCAAGAATGAGGATGTGAAAATGAAGTGTTGTCTTTGAGGAGTACAAACAGAAGCTTGTGTTGTGTCTGTTCTGGGCAGCTTGGGATTCTGGAGTAAAACTCCAGTATTTGAGCCTACTGTGTTTTTTTTAAAGGAAGATTTATGAGTAAACCAAACAACTTCTAGGTAAATGAGCAGTGAAGGCTGCTCCCAAGGAGATCTACAGTTTGGAAGCAGTACTACAGTGTCTGTGCAGCACAGAGCAGGCTTATGTAATTAATGAAACCCTTCTGGTTGGGTGCAGATGTAGCCCAGGTACCCTGCATTGTGCTGCAGAACTGAAGCATGCTGATGTTCGTGATGGCTCCAAGCAGGATCTGCTTCTGTTCAGCGAGGAGTCGCATCCAGCTAAGCACAAGCTGGATCAGAGGATGCAGGTTGTTGTCTCCAGGCTCAGGAAGCATAGGAGGGGATGCTGAAGTGCAGACAGAGCTGCTGCACGGGGATGGCACGCATGTTTTGAACTCCAGGACCAGTTTAAATGTTGGCACTCAAAAGTTTTGTGGGTACTCATGACTTTATTTTATATTTTAGATCTACCCTCAGGAGAGGCACAGTATAAGGGTGCCTGAGTCGGGAGAGCACTATGAACTCCATCTACTGTATTACCTGCAAGAGAATCTGGGCTCTCGCATTGCTGCCCTGAAGGCAATGTAACTCACCTCTGCAGGACTCTGCTCAGCTGGCTGCTGTTCCGAATGAGGAGAGAGGAAACTAGAGAAAACCACAGAACTTTGCATTTTGGTGCCTGCCACGTGTACACACACATTCATACATAGAGAGACACTTTTTTAAAGTAAATTTGGTGCCATATAGGGAATTAAAGGACGATGGCCTAATAACCTTAAAGCTTAGGGTGTAAATAAAATCCAGTGTCTGTAGTGCAATGCAGTACCATGGGTGTTCTCTCGGGGGAGGAGCTCAACTGAAGATAAAGTACTTCCACAGCACCAGATCTTCACGTTTTAAAAAGACTCTGATCTAATCAGTGTTTTTACAGTGTGCTCCTTGACACTAGAAAGTTTACTCACTACACAGCAGGAGTTTACCTGGATGCTTACAGTGTGTACATTACGTTTTGAATGTCATTGTATAGCTTTTATGCTTCCTAAGCGGGATGTGTCTCACTCCAGAAAAGTTGGTCCCAAGTTAGACACGTCCCCTATCCAGCTTCTGATTGTTTTCTAAGGAGAAACACTTTTAAGCTGCCCTAAGAAGATTTTAAATTTTGGATTCAGTTCAGCTGATGCCAGATTCTTTTCAAAAATGGCTTTTCTTCTCAGGATAAGTCGTACTGGTTTTCCTTCCAGCAGATTGCTATCCTATCCTGATTGTACTCGATTTCAGCTGGGGAAGTGAAATGATGTTTTACTGTGATGTGAGCATAACAATCTTTTATTTGGGATGCAAACTAATTTAAGGCAAATTGCTGAGACTTTGTAAATTCTAAAAGAAGCTTAAAAGTGCAGCCCGTTCCTCACTGACATTTTTCCCTGACGTTCATTCTGGAGCTGTTTTTGCAGTACTGTTTTCTTACTGTCACATCAGCATGATGTAGATATATGCATCCTGTTACAGTTCTGAGATTCAACGCTCTGATTCAAGGGTCTGCAGAGGATTTGGAGAGGAGAGACCGTACGAAAACTACGCATCAGGCAGTGTGAGCTGCTCCATTGGATTTCCTGATTATATTCAAGGCACTGATTCCCAGGCTCTGCTCAGTCCTCTGGTCCCAGGTCATTTCCAGCACTGCTGCATAGCATGACTGTGATGCTGTGTTTGAGAGCTCCCTTCTGCATAGCTTAAGGTAACCCCTCTAAGCCTAAAGGATGAAATCCCAGTTGTGTTTTTGTTAGTGAGGTTTTAACTAAGCAGCAGGCTTGGCTAAAAAGTGTCTTATGTGAAGTTACTTTAAACTTGCAACAAGTTGTTTGAGATAGAAATCCATGGCAAAATGATTCTCTTTAATCCAGGAAATTCTCCCCTTGGGACCTGCCTCTGAGACTCTTGTACGTTTTAATGGTTTTCTTAGAAACCTAAGAACTTCCTTTCCTTTCCTTTTTGGTGCTAGAGAGAAGCTGAGCATGGTTTTTCTTTTCATCTTTTCAAAACATGGAATCCCTCTCAGTATTTATGCTCTTTGTGCTCCACACGTGCCCTTGTCTTTTCCTCGCTGTGGTGCTGTTCAGCTTGGCCATGAGACTCTGGGATGTAGCACCTTCTGATTGTATTGTATCACACTGCACATTTTGCAGTCGGGCTGCTGAGCGCTGACACTGGCAGAGCCACTGCAGTTACACAGGTGTGAAATGTTATGTGAGAACAGGATTTGGCTTGGGGATTATGCAAAAGATAGCCAAAGCAAACAGGTATGCAGTAGGTGTACGTTTCCCTGACGTGGGAGCGTTTAGTTTGGGGATTGGGGTTTCAGATCACTGTTTTTTCAGTGGATGAGTTGAAATCCCCTTAGCAGCTCGGTAGCAGCTTTGCTGCTGGGATCTGGCATGGCAGAGAGCTCCTTCTGACATCTCCTCTTTGAGAAAGGAACTGTGGTTGAACCTGGGCTGTAGTCAGTGCAGAGAGATGAGTAATTGTGCTGAAGCTTTTGGTCTGGAGCAGCGTGGCAGGGAGTACAGAAAAGTAAAAGCTGTCACGATGGAGTTCTTTTCAGTTCCTCACATGTTTATGCTGTATGATATATACATATATCTATATCTGTTCATATATACATATATGTATAAAATTACACGTGGATAGCATCACCTTTTCCAAGGTTGTTTATATTTTGTTCAATATTTAACTTGCTTTTGGGGTGTTTCTGCTCTTTTTCTAGAGGTGAGTACCCTTGAATGTAAATGTTTATGATTTTTAAGGCAAAATTGATCCTTTTGTGTAAAAAAGAAAAAAAAAAAAAAAAAAAGAAAAAAAGCCTTCATCAAGCAGTGCTTCTTTGGCAACTGAAGAACTAAATGTTATGCAAGTAAACCAGGCTGGATTTTGATTTAGCACAGGATTGTAAGTGCTGACATATAACTTTTTAAAACAACGAAAAGATGTGTTATTTAATATACCTATTGAAAAGCTATTAAGGTGCAAAGCACTGTAAGTACTCTATTTTGCAACATATTCTTTTTTTCCTACAAAAGTTTTTTCTTTTTACAGCAGCCAAGCACTTTAAGACCCCCTGCTCTCTTATCCTGCAGAAGTGCTGGGAGGATTTATCAGCAGAGCTTTGCAGTTCTGGTCAGAGATGCCTCGTGTGAGCTTTGAGACTGAGGTAGGGAGGTGCCGAGGGCTCTCAGAGCACAGATGGGTGCCTGGGGGTCGGATGCAGCAGTTGCTCTGTGCCCAGCAGGCACCTGCGCTGAGCAGGAGGGAGACGCAGCCTTCGTTGCACAGTGGGCATTGGCTCCTTCCCAGCAGTTGCACTGATGTCTTTGGAGATGAATGTTTTAACGTCTCGTACCTCAAAGAATACATGAAACCTGGGGATCCGAGCCGTGGTGATGCCAGCAGTGGCGGTGGCTGGGATTTGTTGAGGTTGTTTCTGTGGGAGCCCAATCTCTGTCCCTTCTTATGGCAGCCTTCAGGAATTTTTCCAAATGGGGTTTCACCCTTCACACAGGAATTGCACTCCCTGCCCCGTCCCTTGGTTTCCAGTGGTCTTCTATTCAGAACAAAATATAATTGGTAATTAACCAGAGCTGCTGAGTTTTTGTAAGCTCTCTTAACTTCAAAATGTTCGTTAATGAAATAATGAATTCAAGCCTCATGTAAAGCTTTGAAAATCAATTAGCTTCATTATATGGCAGTGGAAAATGCGTTCTCTGGTTATTGCTAGTTCTGTTTGGGGAATGAGAGAAATACTTTGAGCAGAGATATGGGTGCTGCTTCCTCCCCAAGCACAGCGTGTGCCACACACTGCAGAGATTTCCCAGCTTCACCATGGGGTCTCAGCACCACTCCATTGGGGGAGCACCAGGTTGTGCTTCTGCTGTGTCCGAACAGAAGGCTGTTGCTGCTGGCCTGACGTTTGGCTTCTGATGAGGCAATAATAGAGTACAAGTGAATGAAATAACGTCCCGGATTAGGATACTGCTTTGAACTGCTTGTTTACTGGAGTACCAGAGCCCTGCAAAGACTTCCCTGCACCCCTCGCGGGTCTTCGGGCAGTCCTTTCGCAGAGAGCCCTTGGTGTGGTTTTTACGTAGATGTTCTGCACAGAGTTCAGGTTTTTAATGTTAGGAGAAGTGCCTGCTGTTTGCATTAACAGAACTGCATGTCTCACTCCAGTGGGTTTATGGTCTCCCTCCCCCACCTTTCTAGCGACTTAGCTTTTAATCGTGTAAAGTGGAGACATTTGTTTTGCTGCTTTTTATTACAAAACCTTTGTGGCAATAAAGATGCTGCTAAATAAATTGAATTAAATGGTTCCCCTTCCCCCCCCACCCCCGCTCATTTTCAACTGTCTCTCTTCTTGATTTAGTAGAGTTTGTGCATAATTAGATCTCCTTGCTTTGTGCTGCGGAGAGCAGCAGTGATGGAAAATGTGCGTGTGCATTTCATGCACTTGTTGGGCATTTAGTGAAAGCATCTGATTTTTCCTGTCCGTGGTGATTAATTGATACAAACAGGAAGTTCAGGCACTTGCTTGGTATAACCACACTCCTGCTTCTTCCCATTCCTGTGTGCTGGGAGCAGCCCTTGGCTGTGGATCTGGGCACGTTCCTTCCTTGCTGCCCAGAGTGGGCACAGCCCAGTGCGGGACGTGGCTCTGGTGCCCTGTGTGGTGAGGTGGGAGAGAGGAGGGGATGCGTGCCACCTCCTGCTGGGCCTCACGGGCCTTGAGGTGATTGGTCTTTATGGGTGCCCCAGTTCTGCTTAGTGCTGACGCAGAACGGATGGTGGAGGGCACGGGGTGCTCATGTTCAACAAGTTGTGTCACTCGTTTATTGCTGACTTTTCACTCTTAGAGCAGGGCCGCCTGTTCTTGGCATGGCTTGGCTTGGAATGGACCTTAGAAAGACCTGGTCCCAACCTCTGGTCGTGTGTAGGGTTGCCACCCACATGATTAGGTTTCCCAGGGCACTCATTCTGATGGCTCTCAGAAGTGAGCTGGTAACCAGCAGTGTGATGATGCACTGCATCTCCCTCTGGGGTTTTAGACCCTACCATAACATAGCAAAGCTTTCCCTGTAGCGTTCAGGAGCCATCATACAGCACAAGCTGGGCCACGAGCATCATGCCAGCCCAGGGCCAATTCTGGAGCAGCCACAGGGCTGCTGCCCCTCAGCTGGATGTGCAGGCATCCTCACCACCAGGTAGCAGAGGGGAAGGTTTCCTCACGTGCTCCTGTGTGCTGCTGAATGAACTGCTGCAAACCTTCTGGGTGGTGGTGATTTTCATCTGTATGATGAATAAATTATGAAGTTGCTTCCTTAACTAATTGCTGTCACTTGAGCTGACTGTACCTTTGGGTATGCAGTGGAAGCAAATATTTCTCTTTAAAATAGACTTTCTGCAGATATTTGAGCTGAATTGAGGCTAAACGTGCTCCTAGAGATGAGAAGTTTGCAGGGCAGATTGAGCTTCTCATCCCAGATGGGTCGCATCCCAGATGAGATTTTTCAGAAATCACTGTGCTGGCCATGGTGTGAGTGCTGCGTGCTGGAGGCTGCCTGGGTTTTTGCTCAGTGCTCAGAGCTTTGCAAACATGAGAGCTCATTTATCTGCGTTTGTGCATTGGGTTTGCTTCTGAGTGAGCAAAGCCTGTATCCGATGTGTTTCAGGATCTTTGCCCTGAGTAGGACTGATGGAAAGCAGCCAGTACTGTTGTGTTCTGAGCAGGGAGGGGATGCTGCTGTGGAAAAGAGTGAAGCTGGAGGTGTCGGCTGTGCAGCAGACTGGCTGTGTGACTCAGAGCAAGCTGAGCTCACTGCTCTTGGCTTCCTGCTCACTGAACTGCGGATCTGAGAGGGCTGGGCAGGACCTGGGCCTTTGGGTTTTGGTGCAGTTGTAAATATAAGAAGAACTCCTGCGGTGATTGCAGTTCTGTGCCTGGATCTAATAGGTGAGGCAGCAGAGCCCACAGAGCTGTGATTCTCAGGGAATGATGGATTGGTGGCTCCCGTGTTTCCGCATCGTGCTGTCAGATGAGCACCTGCCCCACTGGGCAGGCAGACTGCTGCTGCTGAGCATCCCATCTTGGGTGGTGCTTATTTCTAGGCCAGGTTGGTGGCTGTGGGGTTGCAGGCTCCTACCCTTCCTTGTGCACCTCCATTGGCTGGCATCAACAGAGGCTGCAAACCCTTCGGGCTTTTGAGACCTCATTTCTCCCATTTCTGGCCCATTCTGAGTCTGCTCCTTTGGCTGCTGGGGAGGAATGGTACCATGGTTCCCATGGAGACTCATTCGTTCCCCTGCATGGCATTGCTGCAGCACTTCTCAGCCTTTTCAGGCTGCAGTAAAAAGTGTTTTCCTGCACAGTTTAGAAGCAGGTTTCATTTGCAGTGGGACAAACTGGTGGGCATAGATGTGCTTCCTGCTGCTTGTTGCTGGAAGGAGCTCAAAAATGCCCTCCATACCAGCAGAACACTGCTTCATCCACACTGCTGCTGGGCTCCACGCACCCAACAAACCCCCTACAACTGTGCTGCTGGCATGTCCCGGATGTGGACTATGCTCCAAATTTGTCCTTGGTGTCCTGGCTGCAACAAGGGGAATCCTGTTGCATGAGAGCATTGAAGGGTCCTGGTGTGGGGTTTGTGACGATGAGAGCTGTTCATCCCTCCAGTTTTCAGCATTGCCCTGTGCTGGTCCTGGCCCAGTCCCATCCTACACCAGCAATTTGTCCTCTGTTACAATCTATTTTCAATGTTTGGAGTTCATAATTCTGGTCTGGAGCAGCAAAACGGAAATATCTTTCCTGGAAGAACTAATGCACTAAATAAATCCTCTGCATACCTTACGAGAGAAAGGACGGATCTGCAAATGGTACAGGAGAGCAAATAGCTGCATCTCCCTCCCCACAGGCTTTTTTCAGGCTGAGCCGGCAGACAGAGCTGTGCTCGGGTCCCTGCAGATGGGGGCTCGCGCTCCTCCCACGCTGCGCAGCCCTGCTGGCCGGGAGCCAGGCTGTGCACTTTGCAGGGAATTCACAGTTTCAGTGTTGTTTTTTTTTTCTGCTCTGAAACGGATCAAAAGCAAACAGCAGATTTGCTCTGCCAAGCGAAATTCTGGAGAGGCAGAATCTGAGCGTTATCACTTTGAATTAAAGCCTTTCACGTTTGCGTTTGACAACGTTACGGTCGGGAAGTTTAAACCTGCTTGAAATGGAAAGCGGTTGGGAACTTCTGGAAACTGTCCTGTTGTCTTCCAGGCAATCCTTGTCCACGCAGTCCCGGTGTCATTCGGCTCAGCCCCGCTTTGTGCTGGCTGTGTCCGTGCTGATGGAACGTTCCCGGCATAGGCAGCAGCAGGCCTGGCGTTGGCAGGGCACAGGCCCTTTTTCTTTCCCATTGTGTTTGGAATTTCACTATTTATTTTTTTTTCCCCAGCTGCCATTCCCCTCCACACGGTGCAGCGGTGGTGGAGTGGCTGGACGCGCACCTTCACCTTTCTGTTTCTTAAAGGAGAATCACAGCGGTCGCCAGCTGAACACCTGAAGTGATGGCATTGGTTTCCTGCCAGCGCCACTCAAAAAATCCACAACTTTGGCTTCATCGGCCCCCATTGGCAGCTTGGAGGTCAGGTTTTGCCCGGGGAATAGCAGTTGTCCCAGTGATTCGGGAGCCCTTTTCCCACCGAGCAATAGGCCCTTTCTTTGGGGCACAATGAACCCTCTTGCTGCCTTTCTTGCCTTTTCTTCCCCGGCTTTCCCACATTCTGTTCGCACCTTCATGAATATTCAGAGGCCATTGGCCATATGAAGCTATTGAGAGCCCTTGTTAACACTTCTCCTAATGACATGCACCTTCAATAGAAAACAAAAACACAGATAAGAGCTTGTTAGTGGAGACCCTTGTTCCCCACCTAACAAGGTTTCCATTGACTCGGACACTTGTGGTGACACATTGCTTGCTCTCGCTGTTGCCTCTTTTGATTTGCGACTGGCTTTTACCGAGGGTTTTTTTTTCCTATTTTTTCCCTTTTTCTTTAATTGCGCGGTTTTAAGCTAATTAAGAAGGAGGTCAGGGCTCCCTCCCAGTGCCGTGCTGTGCGTGCGGGTGGGAGACACTCAGCTGCGGCGCGTGGGAACGTGGCATTGAGAGCAGCCCTGGGACACGAGTCCCACTGCCCAGTGTCCCCATGGGCCAAAGCGCTGTCCCCAAGGCGATGGGGGGACACTGAAACATCTCTCAGCTCCTTTGCCATGCCCTCCAGCTGCTCCGGGGAGAGTTGTTCCTGACACAAGGGCTCTTCTCCTCCATCCTCTGGTCACGCTCTGCTCCCACCGCTGCCCGTGAGGCTTTCATTAGGCTGGGCCGACCCATTCCATCCCGTGAGATGCCTGCTTGGATTTTTCTTTTTTTTCTGGCCACACCTCATTATTTCTGCCATTACTGGGCTCTTGCGACGTTGTTTGTTGGCTCGTGGAGGCCCCTTAGTTTCTATGGATACTGCTTCCCCAAGTGGCCAGGCTATCGATTAAGACAGCATCGCGTCTGAGTTCTTCCTGGGGACCTTGTGAGGGGGCAGAGGCGACTCCCTCGAAATGCTGTGCTCATTGCAGCACTGCTGCTCATTTGTGTTTTCTTAGCGTTGCCACGCAGGATTTCTACAACTGTAGGTAGTCAAGGATTTTTCAGAAATTTCCAGCCCCTCCAGTGGCCCAAGAGCCCAGGCTCTGGTCGCTACCCAGTGGGAATTGATGTCCTGGGGCAGGGACAGCAGAGAAATGGGCTTGGGTCGCGGTGCCAGTTCTGGATGGTGATTACAGTTCTTTATATGCTCTAAACTGGTTTATCTATCCCCAGGTAGATGTGTGCTGCCAACAGTGCTGTAATATCCATCGAGGGCCGCCCAGAGGTACGAGGAATAAACTCGCATGTTATTAGCTAATAGAGGGAAGTGATTCGATATGGCTCTCAGAAGCTGGAGCAGATAAATAGGATGATAAATGTTGGCATTAGCAGACGTGACCGACTCCTCTGTCTCCGTGATTTGGTAGTGCCCAGTAATTAAATAGTTGGAGCCTAATGTATTTTAAACTAGAGCCGCAGCCCGTAAATCAAGCAGATTATGCTCTTCCCTGCTGTGTGCGCTCTGCTTCAGGAAGAATTCCCATTCCTGTGGCACAGCTGCTGCTGGCCACCGCGTGGTGGCCATCGATCCCATCTCGGAGCCCAGCAGGCAGCCTGGGAGGGCACCCTGCGGCCTTTCCAGCTTGGGTTGTCTCCTTGTGGTTGGACCAGCTTCATATAAACATGCAAACACACGCAAGGTGGCCGGCAGCCCTAAAGCCCTGCTGCAAAATGTGCCAGTTGCAGCTGAAATCTGTACTGCCTCTTTGCAAGAGCATCCCCAGCTCATTTGTACTTGCACCATGGTTTGGTTTTCTTTGCAGCCAGACTTGTACCAAATATGCATTTCTGTCATATTTTTACATAGGTTGTCCAAGAAGGAAACACAGCTATTTCCAACTGAGCTCGGAGTCACATCAAAGTAGGAGCTATTTTTTATCTTCCTACAAAACTCTTCTCCATCTCTCATCCTCCTTCTGGCCAGAGCTGATTTTTCTGTGGGAGGCTGGATGTATGATGTAGAATTTATCCATTAACATTTAGCAAAGGCCAGATTTAAACATTTCGGTGCCATCCGGCCATTTTACACCTTTTAACAGTGTTCCTGGATGAGCTCTGGCTTTCATTTGAAAATGTCTCGGTGATATCTGGCATTCAGCAGAGCTGTCACCATGCCCCTGCCCACACGCAGCAACGCCGCAGTGATAAAACCTCTGCTGGCTCTTCCTGGATTTAATTATTTCTAATAGAATCTATTTGTGCTTCAAATTCTCAACTCAAATTCTCTTCCAGCTCATGCATTTTTAAATAAAGCAGGTAATGCTGCTCTGTTATTACAAATTACGACCGCTGAGGTCTTGCTGCACGCAACAGCCGTGAGGGGGCTAACGGTGTGGGCTCTTGCATTTTAGCTGAAATAAACATTCCTTGTACTTCTGTAACAATGTAAGCTGGTGGTCTTCAACCCATGGGGAAACCTTTTCACGAGCAAAAATTTCTGGAGGGCATTAATTCCCAGCTCTGGCTGACATAGGGTCCTAGGGCAGGGCGGTTGGGACTGGATGATGTTTGAGGTCCATCCCAACCCAAACCATTCTATGACTCTGTGATTCCACAGTCCTGGGGTCCTAATGCTGTTCTGTTAGTGCTTACAGCTGTAAGCTGTCAACCCCATGCCATTTGTGCACACCAACACCTTAGGGACCTCTTAGCTTGGCTGCAGGTCTGATAACTGAGCGTGCTTCATTTCTCCCTTACCCATAGGACGTACTTGTTAAATACAGCAATTAGGAAGGGGAGAAAAGAAGACCTTTTCCCAGTGAGGATATAAAACTTCCTTCAAATTGGCTGTGGCACTGGAGACCCAAAACTAATAAGTCGATCCTACATCTGTATAATAAACTCATTTATTAGGTTTTTATTTTAAGATTTGGTAGCATTAATTAGATTGATATGGCCCATAAATCACTTGATTTGGCTGAGCCCTCAGATACTTGTAATTTAAATTAATACAAGTGCTGTTTAATTAATCTGATTAAATCCTGGGCCCAGAAAAGCACTATTTGCAGCATCCAGGAGCACAGTAATGGGGAGGATGAGTGTTTTAGAGTAACACATCTTCCTCTGTGGAGGGCCAGGTGGCTTGGCTGCTGAACTGAGGCACAGCAGCAGAGCTGCAGAAGAGGCAGCCCATGAGAACTATGAGAGCTTAAAGCCCTTGAACCCCACCTCTGCTGTGGGCTGTTTGTCCCTGCCAGCTCAGGCTGCCCTGGGCCCCATCCATGGCCTCGGGCACCTCGAGGGATGGAGCACCCGCAGCTTCAATGGGCAGCAATGCCAGAACCTCACCACTTTCTGAGCAGATCCTGAGTTTAGGAGGTGAGCTCCCCATAGATAAGAGTGGCATGCAGCTCCCGTTGTGCTCCCTCCCCTTGGTTTCTCTGTGGTGGCGCAACTCTGAAATTCACACATCACAAACCCCCTCGGAAGCCCACTGAGGACCCGGTGCATCCCGTGGCACAGCACCAGCCTGGCCCTGCACAGCCACAGGTTGTTTCCATCAGGGTACATACGACATGAAATACGTTTTCTTTACAAGTGGGAGATAATGCTATTACAGCAGTTGGATTAATCTAATATTCTCCTTCATTGGCAAAAGAGAATTGCCTAAATAGCCAGAGAGAGACACGTTTTACGAGTCATTCTTAAGGGCTGTCAGACTTTCTAGGAAAGCTATTTGCTCACGAGAAGGAAATCAGATTCCCCACAGCTTTGCTTGCAGCCTCGCAGCACAAAAGCTGCCCTGCAAATAGTGTGGCCAAGCTTTCCTTCACCCGGTCTGGAGGAAAAAATCACAGGGAGGGAACCTGTCAGAAAAGAGGGAAAACAGCCCAATTAGAGGCAGCAATCTCGTCGCTCTCTGCCCTCTCTCCCCTGTGGATGAAGCAGATGTAAAACAATAGCTTTATTTGTGCAGAATTTAATTGGGAAGTTCAAAGGAAGCGTCGCAGGCTCTTCTGATCTCTGAGTGTTTGAACGCCACGTTGCATCGGTGCCTGCTGGCCACGGCGGTGACCTCTCGTGTTAATTAGTGTTTATCTGAAATCGAATTAGCTCACAACTGGGAGAAAGCAGAGTGATAATCACAGATTCGTGTGATTCTCACGTAGAGGTAAAGCAGGTCTCTGGCTGCAGGAGTTGACATTAAAATAACTCTGAGAACGTTACATTTGGGCTTTGCTTTTGTAATGCTCTCCATCTGATGGTGCTGTTTCTCATAGCCTGCGCTGCCTTCATCTTTGCTGAGTCTGCTGCTCCACGCTGCCCACTGAACTTAAACCATAAACCAACACTTGAACAATGATGCGTTATTTATAGCAGACCGATTGCTGTAAGGTTGACAATGGTGCAAAGCTTCTCTTTCTTGTGGTCAGTAATCCATAAATAAATACATCATCTATTGAGGGTCGCAGGACTGTCAGATGGATGGGAATAGCCTGTGTTACACAAGGAGGGCATGGAGGGTGCTGTGAGAGCCAGCACCCAGTCCTGGTGCAGAATGGCCGTTTCTGAGTAATGGTGTTAGAAGTCTTCACCTGAAGGGAGGTGTGAGTGTTATTGGTGCCCGGCGTGGGGCTGGGTGGAAGGTGGAAGGTAGCAGAGGTTCTCTGTGCAGGGGAGAAATGTGTAAAGCTGTCAGATTCTGTGCCTCTGTGTGAAATACTATACAGGGCTTTGTAGCTGAAGCTATCTTAAGAGGAAGGTATATGGCCCCAGTTTCTGAGCAGAGAATAGCCAGAGATGTAGAAGTCTAAGGCCTGTCCTCCATGAACATCTGCAGAGCTTCAGCGTGTCAGGCTGGGATGAAAGCCTCAGCTCAGGTCCCAGCATCTCCCAAGTGCAGGTATGTTTTCATTCAAGCCTTCCCCTTAGCTTGGAAGCCAGATCTGAGCGATGCTGGCTGAAGGTGGCCGCTGCCAGATCCGTGGGTGCCAAAAACGCCCTGATGGCATACAGGTATCATGTATCCTTGGGTGCTCGCTGCTCCATTTTCAGGGCTCAGCCACCAGAGGGTGGCATGATGATGCTCAGCACGCAGCCTGCCTGCTGCTTGCTCGGAGTGTGGCGTTTTACAGCAGCGCTGGAGATCTAATAAAACTTCAGAGCAGATCCTTCTTTTTGGCACACGGACACATTTCCCACTACAAAGGAGCCTGGCAGGTGTTTCTATCAGCAGCCCTTATGCGCAGCAGTTCCTGATGTTACATATGTTCTTTATGCCTAAAACCAACCTTATTAGGTTATTAGGTAGCGTGGCAACAGATAGAATTTAGACTATTTAAGGATCACACCTTTTAGTGATGCTTGGCAACTGCTGTAGGGAGAGGTACACAGATGTTGTTTATGAGCAAATATTTTTTTCACAGATGTGTGTTTATAGGACAGTGATGTTCTGTGCAACTGCTTGTAGCACACGGGGGTGTTTCTGCTGGAATTTTATTTGGTTATAACTGGCAGTGAACAAGGTGGTTAACTAATACATAGGCACAAAAAAGACTCTTGGCTGGAGGCAAGGGACTAACTTTAACAAAACATTCATCTCATCTCAGATCTGCCAATCTGGGCTGTCTCAGCGTGTTTTCCTGAAGCAGGCTTTCAGTAACCCAACCCCAGCCACTGTCTTGAATGACGAAGCAGTGGTGGGGTTCTGTGCAAGGCAGGTAGGTTAGCATTTGATCATTCAAATCCTCACTTGGGTGACAAGTCCCAATGAGCAGCTGGGAGCAGGGCACGGAGGATGTCCAGGCAGTGACATGAGATGAAGAGACAAAAAAAACCAAACCCCAAGCTTTATGTATACAGGTTGCTTTAGCATGATGGTTCCCATGTGCAGGCAGGTGATGTTGCTATTCAGACCAAGTCTTGGTCTCGCTGTGAGCCATTTCACAGCCCAGCACTCATCTGAATTCAGCCTCCCCCATCCTGGGTGCACGGAGATTTCTGCACTCGTGGTTCTGGCTGTAGGACCAGCCCCTTGTCTGCAGTGTGCGTGTTTTAAATACGAGCTTCCAAATCTCATTACCTGCTGGCTTTTCCTCTTCTATTTGTTTTTCTCCTAACAATGCACCTGCCAATATCTGCCCCAGAGCCCCATTTTAAGTGGCATTTTCCATTGTTAATGTCATGCTTCTGTTCCCTATCTATCTTTGGCAAGTGCCGACTGCCTGCAGCAGAACCAGGGAAGGGGGAAAGCCCTCTCTGGGCACAGCAGTAACGCAGCACCCATTGCTGGAAGAATGATGAGATAGCCAGCATAATAAATATTTATAAGAGCAAGCGTAATGAAATGAATGTGTAGTAGACTGAGGATCCCTTAGGGTTTGGCCATCACATGTTTTTTTCCCCTTTTCTTTATTCTCTGTTGTACAGAACTGTCCTGATGTCCCCAGGTTGTCGAGCAAATTGCTTATTGTGTTGCTCACTTACACAATGCATGTTATTATGTGCAACCAGCTGCTCCTGTTTGGCTTTGCTTGCACATACAGAGCAGGAGGCTACCGTCGCTTCTCTCATCTGGAAGTCAATGCATCCTCTTGCAGGAGTTGCTGCCAGACCAAAAGTCTGGCAAAGAAGTGATCCTCGTAGGAAAGGTCCCTGAGAGATTCCTGCTCTGGGATGAGTGAGGCTGCAGCTTTGCAATGAGTTTGAGCACTGGCTTTGTGTTGCCACTGAAAGCTTCTTCATGCCTCTGCCTACTTGTTCCCACTGCTTTCGTTCTGCTGGCACCAGCTCATGGGTGACTGAACAGGCAGCTGGAGCAGAGGGTTGATTTTGCTGCTATTGCTGTTGCCAGTCAAGTTTTCAGCTCCGTCCCTTCCTCTGTCCATCTCCAGGCTCTAATGCTGGCTCAAAGGAGAAAGCAGCCACCTCTTCTGGTAATGAGAGCAGTTCACATCTATCATAGAGCCCCATGTTGGAGACCTGTCTGCAGCTAAAGGCAGGTGGCAACCAGGGCAGGGGCTGTGTAAGAATGGGCCACTCACTCCTGTTTGGAAGAGCAGCAACGTGAGCATCTCCAGCACTGACCCCTGTGTGATGGCTGTGGGCAGAAGGGATTATCTGTGGAACTGGAGGGCACTAAGCCCGGGGAGGGGATGGTTTCATGTCTACAAAGGCTTCAGTGTGCTCTGAGTTCAGGGTGTTGGGGTTTGGCAGCACAGGATTTGAGGTGGAGCTGCTTCTGATAGGGGGTTTGCAGGGCATGCAGTCTGGAAAGCAAGTGCATATTCCAAATGGAAATTGTCCTCTTTAGCGTGCAGGGTTAAAATAAGGGAATACAAAACAAGCTCATCCCAGAATAAGAACACACACATGCTGATTTTTAAAATAGTCATCCTGCTTTAATTTTGTATCCTCCTGAATTTGCAAGTAACTTCTGACTCTTTCATTTCCTTTAAGGTCTCCGTCTGGACCACACCTCCAGGCTCTGAACCCCACTGCACGAGAAGCAGCCAAAGAGCAGTTTTCATTTCTTATATCGTGCTGGGCTAGCCTGGAATTTAGGTGAAGGTTTCCTTGCTTACAGGGAAGGAGAAATGTGCAGGATACGAGGAAAAAAAGAGCAGGGGTGTGTCTGCAAGCAAACCAGAGCAGGCACAATGAGGAGGCATTCCTCCAGCCTCGTTAAAACCATCTGACAGCACCTTTAAAGCCACCTCTCACAGAAGGGAGCAGGTGGGAAAAAGCCGGAGAGAAAGGAGGGCTGTCAATCGTCAGCTCTGCACGCGAGAGCTGCGGGACGGAGCTGCGCTGTCAGCCTGCTGTCACACCCCGAGCTCTGCCTCGGGTCCGTTCCCGCGAGCCGTGCGTTCCGAGCGTGGAGCGGAGCTCGCTCAGCACGCGGCCGCCTCCGGCTTCGCGCCAACCGCGCGGCGGAGCAGCGCCGGCGGGCAGCCGCGTGCGCGATGTGCGGCACGGCTCCGCTGCCGTGGCGCGCGCCGATAAGTGACTAAATACCCTTAACGAGAAGGAATCTTAACACCGTGAGCAAAAAGCCCAGCGAGCGGTTCTGAGCCCCGTTCCCCTCAGCCCCGCACCTGCCGCCCGCCCTTAGCAGCGGGCCGGCCCCGGCTGCCAGCAACCTGTTGGGCGGGCGGAGGAGGAGGAGGAGGAGGAGAAAGCGGCGGTGCGGGGCTCGGCTCGGCGGCAGCTCGCTGACAAAGGCGGAGCGGCGAGCGGCGCAGCCCGGCCGCCCCCTCCTCCTCCTCCTTCTCCTCCTCCTCCCCCCGCCGGCGGCAGCGGGCCCGGCGGGCAGCGCGGGGCCGGGGCGCTCGCACAAGATGGCGGTGGGGCGGCGGGAGAGCGCGCTCCCCTGGTAAATGCGGCCGCGGCGGCCCCAGCTCCCGGCGCCCGGCGGGGCTTACATGGCGCTGGAGGATCTGCTTTGTGTCTGCTTCGCCGTGCTGACCGTGCAAGGTAGGCGAGGAGGAGGGAGGAGAGCGGAGCAGAGAGGGGTCGCGCCCGTGGGAGGCGGCGGTCACGCGTGGGGCCGCGCTGCCACCTGCCCACAGCGCTCAGCGGGGCGGGAGGCGGCGGTCCGCCCGCTCCCCTCAGCGCCCGCTCCCCTCAGCGCCCGCTCCCCTCAGCGCCCGCTCCCCTCAGCGCCCGCTCCCCTCAGCGCCCGCTCCCCTCAGCGCCCGCTCCCCTCAGCGCCCGCTCCCCTCAGCGCCCGCTCCCCTCAGCGCCCGCTCCCCTCAGCGCCCGCTCCCCTCGCTCAGCCTCCTTTTCGGCCCCGCGGCTCTCAGCCCTTCCCGCGTCCCCCTCCCACTTTCTGAAGCTCGTCTCTTTGCGGAGCCCAATTTTGGGCTCACCTTTTGAGGTGAGACCCTCTCCGAACTCCGGGGCCGTTACCAGGCAGTGGGGGTTGGGGTTGGGTTGGGGGTTCGTCCGCGGCGGGCCGAGCGCTGGCAGCAGCCTCTGCACCCGCGGCGGAGGTGCGACCCGCCCGGGCTGCTGCCTGCCCGGTTCACAGAGGGATCCGGGTCTCGGCCCCGTTGCCGTGGTTGTGTGAAGGGCACCGTGCGCGGGCACGGACTGCGCGTCGGCCGGCGGAGTTGGCAGCGCGGTCCTGGGGTGCGTGGCAGCGCCCGCTGCATCCACTGGGAAAGCTTCCGCAGCACTGAGGAGGTGCGGAACCGCTCCTAAAGCCCCCAGCCCTGTGCGTGTCCTCTCTGAGAGGAGGTGGCAGAGGGAATTCAGCCCTGTGGCGCTGGATGTTTTTCTTTTTTTCTTTTAATGCTTTCAGACTCGACAGAATTTCTTAATTTGTGGTTTCAAAGACATCCTTCTGGGGAGAAGGTGTTTGTATTTATTATTTTTGGAGCATTGCATAGAATCCTGTGTGGGTTAGGGCAGCGCTTGGTGAGGGTGCAGCGTTCTGGTGGCAGTAAATAACGGTCCATGGAATCATTCCATCGTCACCAGTGTGTGTGTGTCCCTCAGCTCTGAGCCTCCCTGCGGGTTAAGGTGAGGAGGGGCAGTTGGGAGCCATCCCCTGTTCCAGCAAAACCCATCCTGCTGGCGGAGCACAGTGATTCAAAGCAGAGGAGGTTAGAAGGGGAACGTTGTTTCCAAACACACTTCAACAAGCAAACTTCAAAAGCTTTGAGCTGGTTTGCAGCCCTGCCTTCTCTGCTTTTCTACCAGCGATTAGGCAGCCAGCAAATGCTGTTGGTGTGTGTTGTCCAACAATGGGCCGTGCGCCCGTCCACCCACCCTGCAGACGTGTGGATCACGGGTGTGCTTCCCAACAGGTGGCTTTGATTCCACAAAGAAAAACACTCTCGCGTTTCAATCTGAAATTAATTTGGCAGGGGGTTGAAATGCTTTTGGGAGAGCACACGTCTGATCCCGAAGCCTATGTGGTTTGATCTGAAGTTCTGGGCTTGCTGGGTATGGAGTGCTGTGGAGAGAAGCAGGCTGGAGAGCCATCCCTGTTGGGTGGACGTGGAGGCAGCTGTGCCAGCTTGCTCGTTATGGGGGTCACTGGAAGCCCTTTGCCTGTCCTGTTCAGAGGCAGTTTTCCCTGTGGGACTGAGTTTAAGGGAAAGAAAACCCTCTTTGGTATATTCTAGCAAGGGGCTTTCTGCAAGGGATGTGGCAGTGGGAAGTGGGCTGAGCCTTCCATCAGAAGGATCCGCTGAAATCTATCTGGGGCTGTGTCACCTGCATTTGTGCTTGAGCCCATCTGCTGCTGCAGAGCAGATTCTCTGTTTTGACATCACCGAACTTTGAGCTCTGGTTTGCTCTGCCCTTCCTGTCGCATTCCTCTTGGCACCACAGCCCTGCGGGGCCGGCAGCTGCCTGCATTGCTATTGTTCAGGATTGCGTTCACAGGATGTCCCCTGCATGTGGGTCCTGCAGGGTGGGATATGAGAAGGCAGAATGAGCCATGTGAAGAAGGGGAGTCACTCAGTCCCCAATTTTTCCATTTATTTGGGACCTCCCTGCCCTGCGGAGCGCTGGCCGCACATTGGTGCGGTTGTGCCTGTGGTGTGTTCCTGGGGCAGGTTCCTCCTGCTGGGAGCTGCTGCTGCCTGCTGTGGCTGTTGGGATGGTCATGCTTCCAACCCTGATGGCTGAGGCTGCTGCAGAGTGCAGCGTTTCCGCTGGTGTTTCTCTGTTGGCATGTGAGGCTGAAAGAGAAGCAGCTTGGGTTTGACTGTGCTCTTGTTTTCTCCGCTGCTCCATATGGAGAGGCAGTTCTTTCTGTTCTCTTTTTAATGCCCTCTCCTTTCGCTACCTTGAAGTCTAAAGTGAGGCAGAACCAGCTCGTTTTCTGATGTTTCTCCCACTTTCTGCAGTAGGCTCTCCACTGACAGCTGCACAAAGTTTGATCTGCCGCAGGGGGCCCGGTGCAGGGTGAGAGCATCGCGGATGGTGCATGAGGAGCTTCAAAGTGGCGTAAGCAATAATTCAACAAGGAAAAGTTTGGCAGTCTGCATTTCCCTGAGGACGAAGGGAGGAGGTTGTCCCTGTGTATGCTGGCAGCCCAGTGCACTGGGATCACCTGCAGTTGGGAATTGTGCTGGAAACTGTGGTGTCATATGGGATGTTGTACTAAAGTGCCTACTGTCATCTTAGGCCAGCTGCTTCGTCTGCTCTGGTATCCTCAGGGCTAACACAACTAATGGTGCTGCACACTTCTCTCTTGTGTGTCCAAAGTGCTGAGAGGATAAAATCCATCAATGAGTGCTCAGTACTTGTCTAATTGTCAGCATGTAAGTGCCCTGAAGGCAGGGTGCTGCGTGTTCCGGGTTGGCTCATGGTTCAAGCTGACTTCTGGTGCCTTGTCACTCACTGGGAGGCTGGAACTCTTCTCCCTCACAGCTGCTTTCCCAAAGGCTGGCTGATCTCCTGGGGAGGAATCCCAGGAGTTCAGGCATTTGCAGAGTAAGAGATGCTGCTTGCACTCTTTACACGCTTCTCTCCTGTTTAAATGACTGCCCAACCATTAAGCCTAGTCATGGTTGTATAATTAAGATGGGAATTAATATTTAATCTGATTGTAATTTGTTGTTGGAATCCATCCCAAGCCCATCCCTGGCTGTATCTCTGTGTGAGGTGAGTGGGTACCTGTGGGAGGACTCATGTTTCACAGAGGGGATTTTGCTGGGAGACAGAGAACTGGGTGTAGGAAGAAACCCTAACCTTATAGACCCAGAGCAATCGTAGTCATTTTGTTATCTGTAGGAAGCAAATGTTTGCTTTATATTCAGCTGTAATACTGGAAGGGATATGGTAAATCCTTCTTATCAGTATTTGCCAAGTACACGTTGGGCCAAAATCAACTCTGGTGCAATTTCGTTGCTTTCTGGAGCAGAACTGGACTTGTCTGCAGGGTTTGTCTGCTGGTTTTGTATGAAAGAGACTGACGAGGCCATGCCTTGTGTCTGTCTGTCTGCCTTCCCTCTTCTGTGCAGCAGTAGGACCTGCAGGCCAGGCACAGCCCGCAGTGTTGGCCTGGGCTCTGCTGGTGGCACCGGCGCCTTTGGTGTGAGTGTGTGAGGCAGATCCCGTTCTGCCCTTCATCCTCAGGATCCTGCTGCTGCGATAGGGATCTGCTTTCTGTGAGAAGTCCAGCAGAGAGTAATACAATGCAGTTTATTATGTCAGCGGATAATAAACGTACTCTGTGACTGCTATGATAAGCAATTGCTCTACTCCACTGGAACATTAATATCAAATCTTCTGAAATTATTTAAAAGTCTGTGTCTGCATTGTAAATGGAATTGCTGGGTACTGCCCTGTTAAATTTAATGGAGCTGTGGAACGGCGTGGTCTGTTCTGTGTTTCTTTGGTTTGGGTTTTTTCTTTTTTTTTTCCCAAGATGTCCCATTGGGAGGGTTTCTTGAGGACAGGCTGTTAGTTTTAAAGGTGTATAATGAAATGTGAGCATCCTGAGAGGCTGTTCTTCATCCAAATCGATGGGAAATTTAAAGTCTACCAGTGAAGGCATTGCACCTGCGTTGGGTCTGCATTGCTCCCTTGCTCTGCCTTCCTTCCTTGCTCTTGTCTATTACTTAGACCTTGGTGCCATTTTCCCTTTGGATTTGGGGTGCTTCCCACCTTGTTCAGTGTAAGGCCTCGGGAAATGGAGCAGGAAGGACTGCTCCTGAGAAGGGAGGCGGGCTGGCGTAACTCGGAGCTGAGACAGGGCAGGCCCTGCTTTGCTCTGCTGGCCGTGCTTGAGAGTTCCTGAATGGCTGTCAATAGCTGATGGAGTTTAGTGAGAAACATGTGCCTCGTCATGCTGTTACCTTCCCGGAGATGTCCCGTGACACGGCATTCTCTCGCCTTTCTGGAAATACCGGTGCTGCTTTACCAAGATGTCTCACGTAGCCCTCCTGTTTATCATGCTGACCCGGAGCACCTGTGCTGTGTCCGTGCCCTGCCTGTCACGTCGGCGTGCCTGGCTCTGGGCAAAGCGCTGAGCGAGCTCCTCAGGAGACGTGCAGCTCACTGCGGGGCGAGGGTGGGAGGGCAGGGATCAGCAGATGTTCAGGGCGATGCGCAGAGGGTTGGGGAGCGACGGAACCTGTCACTGCGTGGAGATAAGGCTGGTGTGCGAGATGCCGGCACTCGCCCGCGGCTGTGACGGTGGTGGAGTGGGGGAATCTGGGCACACAGGCTTGCTGCTCCATCATTTCCTGCTGGGTTGGAACCCTCTGCTGCAGGGCTGGGGCAGCGCTGCTGCTGTTGGGCTGATCCTGCCCCTGGAGTGGGAGGAGGCATGGCACAGCTCTGTGTGTGCTGAGTGCTATGCTGCACTGCTGTGTAGCACAGCACGTTGGCAGAACGTGCACAGAAAAGAGGAAAAAAGAAATGCAGGGTCTGATCCCACAGCGGTGCCTTTGCTGGCTTGGCAAGAATTGTTTAGGTCCTTCTTCCCAAGAATGATTTTGTAAACATAGCACTGCCTATTAGCCATGTAAATTACTGCCATTAGTGGCAATTGTTGTGATGGAAAGAGGAGTGCCTGGACGCTGGGGTGCAACTGACCCTTCCTGCCTCCCCTCCCTCTCCATGCTCCCCCCCACACTCTCTATCCAGCTGTTTGTGTCAGTGCTGGTTGCAGCTTTTGACAGAGAAATCAAAATATTGATCAAAACCCTTGAGCTCAGTTTTTCCTGGGTCACAGCGAATACAACTTTTATTTCTTTTCCATTGTTCTCTTTCTCCACACTGAAAACAAAGGACTTTTCCTGGAGGAGATGAGTTTCCTCAAGTCAAATGTCATCTGTCTGAAAAGCACCTCCAGAAGCAGATTCCCTGTCTACAAGCTTTCCTCGAGAGTGTGCTGCTGGAAATCTGGCGGGCAGCAGTACCTCAAGTGCTCTTGTGGGCTTTTCTTTCTGTGCAAAGCGGGGAGAGTAGGAAGTTTCTCCCAGCTGCTGCCAGAGAATCGTTTCCCATTTCCTTACTGCCCATGGCAGCTGCCAGGATTCACTGTTTAGCAGCAGAGGGAGTTAAGTGTGAGGTGAAAGGCTTCAGCAACACTTGAGCACAAGGGCAGGAGGCTCAGCCATCAGTCTCCACTTCTTTTCTAATACCATGGGACATATCTGTAGCTTTAAGGCTAGTGAAGTCCAGCTGCCTTGCTCTTCTGCAGGCAGTGGGAGTCAGGGTGTGCTGCTGCTGCTCAAGCAAGGGCATCTACTTAAGAGCACCACTCTTCTGACACTGTGTTTTGTTTTGTTAGAAGTGGGTGCTTGCCTGTCACAGCCCTTGGTAAGCTACTTGGTGTCCTCGTTCAGCAGCATGCACTTGCAGGCGGGCTGCATGCAGTGAGCTGTGCTTTATTGGTGGTTGTGAAGGCATGTGCTGGTGTGCAAGCCTGTATGTGTGCTGATCGAGTTCCCTGTTAACCCGTGCTTCGCTAAGCTGAATTCATGCAGGTCCTTGGGTCTCACCCGCTTGCCATCCTGCAGCTGATGGCAGTGCAAGGAACAGCCTGGCTTTTCCCAGCAGCTCGGTGTTCGCTGAGCAGAGCGGATTTTTGCGCCTCTTCTCTTCAGAGCCTGGTTTGTGATTCCGCCCCAGTGAGTCCTGATGACACCTGCTGCCTCAGCCCGGCCGCACAGCTGGGTTGGAGCTATGCAGGGGGAAAGGTGCAGAGACATCAGCTCTGAGAGCTGCTTTGGTGAGCAGGCAGCCTGTCGCTGGTGCCATGGTGCATCACAAGCAGGAAAACACTGGTGAGATCTTGCTGCATTTGGGTAGCAGGCATTAGTTCCCTGCTGCGTGCCAAACTTCAGTGTGGCTCCTGCATGGGGCCAGGAGCCGGACCCAACAGTGTGTGCAAATTAAAATTCCTGTGGGCTAATTACTTGTTTGCATATTTTAAAGTTTATAGTTTAAAAAACCAAAAAAATGTTGCCCTTGTAGGGAATATTTTTTCTCACCAGAAACTTGTTAGACTGGAAATTTCACAGTATTAATTTTTATGGCGTTCTCTAAGCTGAACTAATTAGGTATTTTGGAAGGGGGAAGACAAGGGTGTGGATGTGCAGTTCTTATGTAGATTTCATTAGAAATGTGACTGGGATTATCCTGCTAGCTATCCCAGCCATGTGCGTAAGGTCTGTGCTGGAAAACACAAGTGATTATAGGCTGGTGCCTCACAAATAATCCCCGGCTAATATGGGATGGCACAATTAATGTTAATCCCTGATCAGCAGTAGTAAAAGTTGGATCAAGACAAAGAGATTTTGCGCGGCTGTTAGTGGCCTGAACATGAGAGGCTCTCTGGAGGGGCACCATCCCCATCCTTATTTTCCTTAAGAAGGAGAAGGTGCCATTCAAAGTGCCCCAAGGTTGCCTGCTTCTGAAGAGTTTTCTCCTCTGTTGATGCTATGTGCTGAGGCACACAGGGCCTCATTAGGAGAGAAAGAGCAGTGATTCGCTTAGATTAATGGGAATAAATCTGTTTTTACTAGCAAATGAGGTTGTGTTCTTTGGTCCACAGCAACCTCCATCCATAGAGCTTATCCAGCAGTTTGGGGTGCAGGGGCAGAACCTCTCTGCTCTGTGGGAAAAAATGGGTAATTTGGGCTCTGCCTAAAGGTATGTCTTAGTTACGGTAAGTGGAATAAACACAGGTGCAGGGATGGAGGGAGAAGTGTCACCTCAGATGAATGCTGTGGATGCGGGGGACCCCAGAGTGGAATGCAGTCACCAGGCATTGTACTGTGCTCTACCTGGAGCTGAAAGCATGTCTTATGTGCTTGCAAACGGAGCCAGTTCCTTCAGTGCTTAGTCCTCAAACTGTCAGGCTTCAACTGGCTGCTGCTTTGGAAAAAGTGGAGATTTACATGCTCTGAAAAGAAGCTTGTGCTGACAGCGGGTAACTGTGTTGTTGATGTTGGAGAGGTAAATAGCAAAGTAAGTGTGAGGGGTTTTGGAACAGGCTGTGAAATTTGGTTTCCTCCTCTTGTTAAGATGGAACTTTAAATTTGGAACAGGAGGGGATGTCTCTCCCCTCTCCCCCCCCAGTCTGACCCTTGGTTCTAGCAGTCCTCAGGAGGGGCTCCTCACTGCCTCTCCAGGTGCACCACAGCAGCTAAGGACACGAGCAGCCTGTCTGTCCCTCCTAGAATGGTGCCTGAGCTCTAAAGGCTTGTGTTGTTCTCAGTCATAACTGACTTTCCAAGTCACAGTTGAAGATTATCTTTTAGAGCTGATCTATGTGAGAAGCTGTGCCAAGGGGATGCCAAGTCCTGCAGTGATCAAGTCCTTGGGTAGGTTATGGTGTTGTCCCTTTGTGGACGTTCCAACGACTTAACAGTTCAGCACCTCACGTTTTATAATTTATGTCTCCTTCTCAAGCCTTCCCTCTTATCTGCTATTGTCCACATAGGGTTTGTTGTCTAGCTGTACTGATAACATGCCTTTGTTAGTTAAGAGATAACTAGAAGGGGAGTGCAGCTAGATAAGGCCAGGCTTGGTCTGCACGTGGGAATGGAGTCCGTGTCACAGAGTGCAGCTGCAGCCAGGCCAGGAAGCCCAGACTGACTGTGAGTTCCCAGAGGCCATTCATGGATGGCAGTGGAGCTGCAGGACTGAGCCCTCTGCTTGCTGTGCAGAAGGAAGGAGAGCCCTGCCACGTTCCTCTGTGTTCCCATGCAGTGTGGCTGGTGCACATGCTGAGGCCCCTGTGCCTTCCTGCAGAGATGAAGCCTCTTGGGGTGATACAGGCTGGAAGCCATCTACAGAGAGCTGTTAAAGCATACTTCCATTAGTTTTCCTTGTTGCTGTTCTGAATTGTCTTCTCTTCCCCTGTGTGCTGGCTCATTATTTCTCATTAATTCCTGATTTGAGCAATTACCTGGGAAATGCAGGAGAGCTGGCAGGAGTTTCAGAAGGCTGACTTCTCTTTTTGGGGTAGATGACTTTCTAATTGCAGCACGTGAGAGCTGCAGCTCCTGGGGCTCTGGGACAGGTGGGCCGTGTGGGGGAAGCAGAGAATAGGGCTGAATGTGCACACTTCTCAGTGCCTGCTAGAGCTGAGTTTGTGATAGGAGTGTTTTATGTGCCCTCTGTTAGCCCTGTGCACCCTGTCCAGAACAGACTCCAGGTTGAACCCCAGCCCGTCAAGACACTGAGCAAACATGCTCAAAAAAACATGGAGTTAATAATTCTAAATACATCTTTGCTATGAAAGCTTTAAGCTCAGTTTGAGGAATGAATGTGCCTTGGGATGTGTGTCAGAGCAGCATCACCCCAGCAAAAGAGTTCTCTGCCCTTTCTCTTGGCAGGTGGTTTTTCAGGTAAGAGTAGAGGTGTGATGTGCCATCTTTTTGCACGGAACACAGCAAGATAAAAGGGCTGTCACTGATGAAAACATCAGAGTTTGTCTTCTTGTAGCTTATGTTTTGTTGGTAAATGTCTCATGCCATTGGTTTCTTTGTATGAATGCTCTTCTTTCTAAGGTTTGTATTTGCACATGGACTTCTGAGCTACCATGAGTGGCCTCAAAGCCAGACTGTTGGGCTCATGGCTCTGCAGTCAGAGCTCAGGCTGTTGGTGGAGCAGGTAAAGCCCATTCTTCATATCCCTGCTTTATTTTCAAGTGAACTGCAGAATCTCATTACCAAAGCAATGGCAGGGCTTTGAAGATGTCAGCCTAATTACCTTATTTGTGCTGTGATAGCAGTGAAATCCGTGTGCTGTCAGGGGGAGTTAGCTGCTGTGCTGGGCCGGCAGGGAAGGGCCTCGGGGAAGGGCTGGTGCGTGAGTGGTGTCCTCTGGTTGTGAGGGGTTCCCTGCAGGAGCACGTGGGCTGAGCCCCATCTGTGGCCATAAAGCTGATAGCTGCCCGGGCAGGAAGCTCTCAGTGCATAATTGTGGCAGCCCAGGCGTGGAGGGCTTTGGCATTTTCCCTTCTTTCTTTTTAGGAGTATTCAGAACAAGCCTGTAACCTGTGGTGGAGGCTTAGATGGGGCAAGTTTCAGGGGTGTGTGTGCGAGGGCTGTGAGAGCCATTTGTTTGCACAGCGTCTCTGGTGTTCTGATGGAGACATATCTCCATTTGTGGTCAAATCTGAGGAATTTTCTGATATTTGAATGAAATGGGGGTGAAAGTTCTATTAACACAACAGCTATTCCTGTCCTAAAGCCTTAGCAGCGTTGTCAACATCTCTTGTGTAGGCAAGGAGCTCTGAGAGATGTACAGTCTAAATAACACTAAACCGTGTAGCAAGAAGGGAGAGGAGGGCAGAAATGTAATCCTTGATCAGCAGCTGAAGGCGGAGGGATGAGAAAGATCTTTGATGATTAAGATCTTTGATCTTTCAGATAAAGAAAAACACAGAAACATTAGATGTGCTCAACCCTTACACAGTTTCTTGGATCTTCCTTGGGTCAGCGTCTCTGTGCTGCCCTTAATTATGTTGTATGGGTTCAGAGCCCTCTTCCAACCATTGTGGCGGGGTGGGAGGCAATAGGTTGGTCCCATGGCAAGCAAGCTGGCACAAGAGCTCAGCAAAGGGCAGGTTGCCCCCGTGTCCCCTGCATGGCCTGGGCCCTGACTGAGCCCTGCTGCTGTTGCTTGGTAGCTGAAGTCTTCCAGCCTCTGCAAGGCCACTGCTTCCTCCTGGTAGCGCTCCCCATGGTTTGTGTATCCACACACTGAGGGCGAGTGAAGCGAGTGCATGAAGTCAAATAACTCTTGCAGGGTCTGAGCATCGCTTTCCTTTTTCTGAGGCTCCAGGCAGCAGCTGGGAGAAAGTTGGTTTGGAAAACAAAGCTGTTAGGAACTGTTTGTTTAGACACAAGGCAAAATGAAAGTGGAAAACATAATCTGTCAGTTCCTTTCAGCCTCCCACCTTCTTTTTGTTTAAAATATCTTCATGCAACTTAGTTTCAATAAACAAGAGATGTTTCCTATGAGCTGGTGTTTACTAGTTTAGGAATGGGATTTATTAAAGAACAGAAATCCCTGTGTATGCCAATGTTTTCAGACTGTATCAAGTGTGTATAATTTTATAGATCTTTCAAGAGATTTCCTTAAGTAAACAGTGAGGAACTGTTAAATTATAGCCGCGTAAAACAACAATGTAACAGTCTCATTGCTGGTACTAATGGCTTTATTATCCTGTGGGTAGGAGTGGCTTGGGCTGCTGGCAGATAGCAAGAGATGGTTTTGCAACTCATTCGGAGGAGCAGCCAGTTTTAGATCCTTGAGCAACTTCTTTCCTCCTAATGAGGGAGATAAGGACTGCGTGGGTGCTCTCACTCCAGCTCTTCCAGGGTTGTGCAGGGGTGAGCAGCTTCCAGAAGAGAACGGTACAGTTTATTTCTGCAGGCTGAGAGCCACTGAAGTCTTTGGAGATTCAGGCTTGCAGGCCATCCACACTACAACCGCTGCAAACCGTGCATGGCCAACATTACCCCTTGCTTATTGTGTGCTGTCTGAATCGTGAGCTTTTCATCCAGAACGGGTTTTTGATCTGCAATTCTTTGGAACAGGAAGATGTTCAGCTGCTCCCAGCCCAGCCTGCAGCCTGCCAGAGCTGTTCTGTTGTACTAAATCAGAAAGGTCATTGCCATTTCCCTAAGGGGCAGGGGGAAGGGCTTCAGGTGCAGCACGAGGCTGGTGCGGAGCTCAGTGGCACTCTGTGTGGGGCAGTTCATCGCTGCGGTACCAGGAGGCCCAGGAGGAGGACGTGTGGTCTCAGCCTGAGCTCCTGTGCTTTTGCAGCCAGTGTGGAGCCTGGGTGCCACCTTGGACAGGCGCCTGCGTGGTGCCTTGGCCCTCTTCCAGCTCCAAGTCACTGCAGTGACCTCTCTTGAGATGTGTGTGTTGAAAGGGACTGGTCGCTTGCATTTCTTGGATTCTTTTTCCTGATTCTCAATTTTAACTGGCATTCTGGGCTCATTTCTGGCTGCCATACACGTGTGTGTGCTGGCAAACTTTGCACCGACTCATCTGGGCTCGTGGAAGAAATTGTGCAAGAAGAGCTGTGGCTTGTAATGACACAGCTTTGCAGTGACATAGCTTCGGTGTTGCAGTATGTCAGCGCTGGCTTTCAGGTTGTTCCAGGGCTAAAAATACAGCCCATTAAGGCTTCTGCCATGGGATGTAACCATGTTTTATTTTATTCCTTATGTTCTTACTGCTAACTGATTTTAAGTGAGGCTGCATTTGGAGACCTACCTTACAAGATCACCTCAACTGAAGTGTAAATCAGCGTTTCCCAATAAGTGGAGAAGAGTGTAGTGCTTGTGTTGGAGGTGGTAAGAGGCAGAACTGCTTGCTAGAGGGCTGGGAGGCACTGCTGGCACTGTCTGAGCACAGCTACTGGACCAGGCTTTGCGATTCGGATTTTTCTCTGCCCCCAGGTGCCAAAAGCTCCAGAATTGCATTGCAGAGATTAGCGCTGGGAGTTTTACCACCTAGTTCATTTGAAACTGGATGCGCCTGAGACACATTGAACAAATGGACAGTGGCCTCCCTTCTCCCTGGGGACAGCTTTTACATGGATGGGAAGCTACAGATGGGGCCCAAGGCAGAAATGCAAATAGGCAGGGCTGTGATATGAAGCATTTGGCAGCATCGCGGGCTTAAAAGCTCCCCCCCCACGGCTGCTTGATCCTGCTCTCTGGGTTGTGCTGACACAGCTGGTTGTGGGCTGCACTGTGAACTGTGTGAGCGGAGCTTTGGCCTCAAAATGAAGGGATTAGTGCCTGTGCTGCTGGCACTGCGAAGCTGGCCTGGCCCAGTCCATCCCAGCGCTGCCTGTAAGAGGCGCTCAGAGGTGTGCTTGCTTCCCATAGCCCACCGTGCTTACAGCTTTGCAGAAGAGCACTGTTGTAAGCACAAGCAGCTAATGAGTTTTTATAACCTTCTTTTCTTTGCTTTTGAAGACGCAAGTTCTGGTTTGCTGTGGGGTCGGCGTCAGCACTCACGTTACGCAGGGAGAGTTGGGGCAGCTTTGGTTTCAGCACAGGTCTGGTTCCTGAGCTGTTCGGCTCTTTCCTGACAGGAGCCAATCGCCGTCAGTGCTGCCTTGGCCCCGCTGCTGCTAACAAAACAAGTTGCAGGGGCAGATCTCCCACGTTCATGAGCTCAGCGGTGGTTGACTGCTTTCTGTAGATGAAAAGGTCAGTTCTGTTGCCGGGGTTATGCAGAAAGGTTTGTTCTGGAACAGCCTGCTCCCAATCAGCTCCCATCTGCCGAGCTGCCGGGCACTCATCTAGGCAGTGCTTTTCCTGCATGTTCCTCATGGGTGAGTGCTGGAGAGCTGTTAGCTGCTTGTGCTCACCCTTGCTACTGCTTCTGTTGAACCTCGATAACTGCAAGCACCTCCTTCCGTGCAGACTCACAGGGGCTCGTTGTTACTGGTGTCCCCCCAGCAGCCATTCCCCACCTCCCTGGTGTCACAGTCCCACCTCGAGGGTGAATGTGGCTCTTTCAGAGGGTCTTCTGTTGCAAGGATCACAGCAGTGGCTATGGGTGTGAGTTTATTTTTGGGGGGTAAATACATTCCTTTAAGGCTGGAAAGTACTAAGTTCAGATAGCCAACCTACAGTGCCCGGTTTTGAGCCTGTCCCACTTGGAGTTTGGTTTTAATTGTAAGTTTTAACAAATGGAATCCATTGAAAACATTCTCAGTGTAACACTCTGTTGTTTTTTTTTCCTTCAGAAGTCATTATCAGTCTTCAAGAAACAATATTTTAATTGAAGGCATGATAAAAGCAGAGCAGCGGTGGTTGTTTTAAAAGCTTAATTTATTAAACAGCTTTGTTTTTTAATACAAAAAAAATCTGTAAAGAAAAAAAGCTCTTGCAGTTTTAAAGTGTCAAAACAAAACTTACAACTTTGAAGTCTTAAAATACTTTGGGAAATGCTGAATGTTTTTGACTGGTTATATGGAACAGCTGAACTGACTTAACTGGAACAAAATTAGAGGAACAAAGAGGCTTTGTTTGCAGAGTGTATTCTTTGCCCTTTGACAGTGCTGTCTGGCTCACGCTCCGAGGGTATCCAGAGCTGGGTGCTGGCAGGCTCCCTGTTGGCTGGGCGTCCACAGAACTGACCTGCCAGGACAGTGCTAACGTGTATATAAAAGGGCCAAAAAAATCACAGGAAGATTGAGGGCCAAGAGCCTCAGAGAGATTCTTAACCTGCTGTAACCACTGTCATTTTGGGGAGAGGCTGAGTCTCTTGCTGACCATCTCCTGCCCACTTCCATGTGTTTGAGGGTACCGGGACTTTTCCTGGCTGGCCGTGATCTCAGACACTGACCTTCCCTGCAGATGCCCCACATCTCCCAGTGAACTCTTCCCAGTGTGAGATGCTCACACGCTTTGTTCCTCTGCAGGGCTCCTTGTAGGCTGTTTGCATGCAAAAACAGGCCTTCTGTGTAGTCTGTCCTCTGCTGGGGAAGGGTACACAGCAGGTGGAGATGAGCAGCTGAGAGATGGGGCTCTTTGTATCCATGCAAATACCCAGTGTAGAACAGAAGCGGGCCAAAGCGGGCCCAGAGATGGGGGCTGCAAGGAGAGCAGCTTTGAAATCGTTCTCTGGGAGGCAGCATCATGTGCTGTGTGTCTCATGGGTGAGGCACAGAAGTGCTTCTGCTTTTGTTCTGCACTTCTCTAGGGCTGAATCCTCCATCCTTAGTCTGGAGGAATTTTGCTGCTGGTTTTACTGCACCAGAGTTGGAGCTTTTAGGGTCTGCTGCTGAAACGATGTGAGCTGTCTGCTCTTCCAGAGCTGCCCAGCTTGCAGAGGAGGCAGGCTGCAAAACAGCAGTGCAGTTGCCCAATGTACTCCTGAGGCTGTCCCAAGAGCACTTCTCTGGACTTAGGGCTGCCGCTGATCTCAGTGCATTGGAGAGTTGTTTCTCTTTCCTTGGCTCCTGAGAGTGATGGGAAGGTGTCAGAGGATGGGAAGCCTTGCTAGAAGTGCTCACAGGGCTGTGTCCTGGTAACAGCACTGGAGTCTTCTTCATCCTGCAGCGTGCCAAGGAATGGCAAGCTTGAGGGTCTTGGAGCAGAGGTGGGACTGCAAATAGGGATGGCCGTGTGAAACGCTTGAATTAATATGACAAAGGCAGAGAGCTCTCGGGCTGATTGGCGTTCACTGCAGCAGACAGCTGGTGTGGTTAGAGACAGGGTTGCTCAGAACTGTCTGCCAATTCCTGTGGAAGAGGGTACTAGCTTGATAGCGTGGCTAACAAGCAAATGCATGTCTACCATTTCCAGCACTGTTCCAAGTGAGACACAAACCTCTGTTCATCAGCATTCGTGTCCTTTTGACCTACAGGTACTGAGTTAGCTGCAGCCCAGTGCTCTCCCTGAGCAGATGCGTGCTGAATTCAGTTGTTTGCTTAGAAATAAGCATCAGTGAGACGTCAGAGAGGTTAGTCTCATTACTAGATCTCATTAATTCTGTGGAATACCCTGTAGAGAATATGTTAATATTCTTATTCTGTTGACATATATTAACATATATAATAGTTGTATAATTGTTACTAATAATTATAATAATAAGCTGCTTCTCCTAGACAATCAATGCATGCGCAGAAGCCCCGTAGGCACTTTTAAATCTCAGCTGGTGGACAGGGAGGTACTGGTGTGTGAGCAGTGTGGTGAGAAGTGCCAGCTTCTGCCAGTTGGCAGTGAGCCTGGGAGGGCAGATTTCCCAGGTAAGGTCGAGCGTGCTCATCTGTGCTGGCTGGCTGGGTCAGGAAGGTCCAGTGCTTTTAGCTGGAAATTACTGTTCCCTACCCTGGCATTTGCTGCCATTCAGCAGAAGCACAGTAATTTGATGAGTGCACTCTCCTGTTCCATTGCAGCAGTGTAAAAGGAAAGCAATGTTGCTTAAGTCACCTTCAGCCTAAAGCATCAGTTTGGAGAGGCCATTCTGCTTTGCTTTGCAGAGAGGTCACTGGCAGTGACAGTCTCATCTGAGGCTGTCCTTTCTTAAACCGCTCTGCTTTTCGAGCAGCAAACCCAGGCAAGACATGAACTCTTGCTGGCAGACACTGTCTTTGGCTATATAGTTGCTGCTCTTCTATGCCAGAACCTGTCTGCTGTATCAGAAAATCACGGGGTCCTCTGTTTTTCAGATCACTAGAGATTTCTCAGACACATGGAGCTTGATAGGTTCTGCATTAAATGTGTATTTATGTTTTCTTAAATACAAGAACTGCAAACAAGCATGTGGAGCCCTGTGGGCTGCATTACAGAGCTTGGCTCAGAGGGAAGAGCTCTGTACTTGTTGGAACATACCCTGTGGCATATCAGGAAGCCCGATGCAGGGTGATAAACCAGTGTGGTTATGGCAAAGAAACAACATTCAGAATTGTCCAAAGATTAACTTTTCAGGCCAGCTTTTACTGATGCAAATTGTCAACCGCAGTGTTGCAATAAAGAGTGAAAATAACTAAATGTGAAATGCTGACTCGTAAAGGGGATCGTTGAAAGTGCTTTGTGTTGCAAGATTTCATGAAAACGGTTTTGAAATGTTCTGCTGCATTTACCTTACAGAGGGAACAGCTCTGCCAGGTGCTCCCAGCACTGCTTCGTCCTGGAGATGTGTGGGGCTCAGTGTGTGCTGGAACATCCCATCTTTCTCAATCTTTTTTGCTCAGAATTGTTTCCAGCAGTGCTGCCTTCCTCTCTAGTTAAAAAAATAAGTCCTCAACACTTGGTCCAGTGCACGTATAAAATCCTGAAGGTTTGTTTTCTGTCTTCACCTCCCCTGCAGCAGAGCGGCTCTCTAGAACATCCCTTAGGTTTCCTGGGTTTGTCAGATCAGCAAATGTCTCTCATTAAAGTTGTAATATACAAAACAAAGATCATCTTCCTTCCTTCGTAGTGTGATCCCACTGCTCTGTGTTGTACTTCCCTTGTATCTGGTGCCCAGTGGTACGGCTCCTTTATCCTTTTTTATGACTTTCTGGTGCTTCCATGGTTACCCTTACCTGTTGTTTTGTGGTTTTGGGTGTTCTTTTTTGGAGGGAGGGGGGTTATAAATAGTCAGCATTAAGGTTGTGTGCTCTTTGCAGCAATATCTTGGGCTTGCTTTTCATGTTCTGTGAAGCATCCAATGCACTTTTGCCTTGATCCTGGAGTGAGACCCCCCCCAAACAAAGAAATACAGCCGGCTGTCCATATTCTGCTGCAGCTAAGAGGTTCTGATTTGATACCTTTTGCCAAGACCCAGCTGGGCCAGGTCTGACAGGTGAATTTGGGCACCACCCAGCTTCCCCACACCTTGGGTTTCAGCTTCAATCTTTGCATCCTCTTCCTTTGGCCTAATTAGAACCTGCTGTAACAAATGCAGCGGGGCCAGCTGCGGTGCCTTGGCAGGTACCAAACACAGGGCAGCAAAGCCTCCAGCTAATCCATCCATGCTATGAAGTCACAAGAATCTTGTTAATTTTTAAAAAGCCCTCGATGCCACTAATCCAAATCAATTTTCATTTCTTTCATAAAGTCGTGCTTTCATTTAGGCTTCAGCTAAGAATTACAGCTAATTTGTTCGATTTTATAACGGTATAATTGAAAAAGTGATTTTAATGTCCTGGCAACCAGATTCCCTTTCTTTGGTTGTTAATGAAAGAATCCATTAAGGTTAAATGATTTGGGCATGGATTCAAGTAGAATCGCCTGAATATTCTGGGGGAGTGTTTCTGACCATCTGCTGCTCTGTCATTGGCGTTTGTGTTGTAAATGGGGCTGTGAGGAGGACTTCACAGGTCCTGTTCCAACCATTAACCGTAAAATATCATTTTAATTTTCTGAGCTCGGTGCAAGCAGTGGAAACGCTCAGGAGAGCTGGCTGCACTCTGGGCTGCAGCATCCCGTGTGTGTGGATGGATATCGCTGCTGAGCTGCGTCCCCTCCTGCTGCTTGGGGCTGCTTGCATTGGTTGCAGCACATCCCCGTGTTGTGTCGCTCCTCTGTGCCTTCGTTTCCTCACCCAGGGTTTGAAACTGAGCACCGTGCTACTCTGGAGGGGGCTGAAGAACTGAGGGATGATGCGTTCTCTGGATGCTGTTCCATCCAGTGTGTTTTCATTTATCTTGTGGATTATGTAAAATTGCTAACTGAGGAAAATGGCACAGAACCTACTTGAGTTTAATTGTAGCCCATAGGTGAAAGAGCTCCGTGTCCTCTGTTTGATAATAGTACTTTCTAGTTGATGTTCTCAAGAGGCATTGCTGCAGATCGTATCGTGCTGCATGTTTTTAGCTTTCTCAAGCATTGAAAGATGAAAGTATGACCTAAAAATACGCTTGACTTAAATAGTTCAAGTGCAGAAATAGATAACATTGTAACAGGAGATCCTTTAGGACTCTCCTGTGATGTTTACAGATCAAACGTGTGCATGAAATAAAAACAGGAACTTCTGCCTTCAACAAAAGCAACGTGAATGGATTTCCTCCGAACGTCGGTAAAAAAACGCCGCAAGTGTTTAAAATGTTGTCCAGGAAATCATGCAAATCCCAGGCAGTCATTTTAGCTTGATGGAGCCCTTTAAAATGGCAAATTTCAGGCTTATTCAGCTCAGCTTGCTGCTCAGCAGCAAAATTACAGTTACCTCAGCAAATGGGCCCTATAATGTTAACACCAGCGGATAACAAAAATAGCATTTAATAACTTTCATTACAGTTAGTGTTTCTAGGGCTTTGGGGCTTTGCTCTTTCCAATCATTTACATAATTTGCAGGTACAGGCTGCTGTGCCAGGCTGCCCATCTGATTCTCCCTCTGATCAGAGCATATTAATGCACTTGTTTGATGGTCTGTTACCAATAATTACCTTGGATAGCATTAGGAGCATTTCCAACATTGCAGCTGGTCTGTATTTTTCGCTAAGTATATTTCAGGGCCCAATTACAGGGCTCTGATGTGTTATTGTTCCAGTGTGTTTGTTCAAGCTTGTAATTTTAATATGCCTCTACACTGTAAATGTATGAATGTGAACCCAAAGCTCTGTCCTGAGCTCACCACGCATCCCACGCTTGCAGCAGCTTCTGCAGTGGTCATCTCAGCTCTGCCTCATTGACTTATGAAAAGAGAAGGATGACAGCTTGAAGTAGAGGCTTCTGCAGAGCCCACTTTGGACTTCAGCTGCTGTTTCAAAAGCCTTCCTGGGATCAGAGAGAAGGAAATGGAAAGGCTTCACCTTCGTGTAAGAGTCAGGCACTCTAGCATTATGATTGCTATTGACAGGTCAACACAATGAATAAATTATTAGTGCTATTGATTTGCTTAATCTTTCTGAACTATCTGTTTGCAGGGGATGCATTGGAATAACACACATCTTGATGAACCCACGCTCAGCTGAGAGCTGGTTTTGTGTTCATCCCTACTGGTCGCTGCAGTCTGTAGATGCTTTGGCCAATCTGGTCTTGCACAGAAGCATGAGAGTGTCTGGTCCTTCCTAGAAACCGGTTCTGTCCTTCAGTGGTTGGACTCTAAGGCCACCTTAGAGTCAGCAGGGTGACAATCCACTGCAGGTCAGTGGCTGTTGTCTCTGGTAGCCAAAAGGAGCAGCTGCAGCTGGCTTCAGCAATAGGAACATCAGAAGCATCGTTAAAACGCTTAGATGGAAACCTTTTCAACTCCTTTATTTCTTTGATGCCTGGTATGTGATATTTATACGTACAGATTTTCATCTACCGGGGCTTCAGCAGCCTTTGCTTTTATCTAAGTGAGTCTAGTCATTAACCTATTTACCTTAATTACAGCTTTAGATAAAATCGGGCTTTTCAGATACAGCCTGTAAGCAGCAATGTGACATCGCATTTGTTTCAGACAGTGTTGTTGTTTTTCGTGCCATCCCTTCTGCTCTCTTGTTTTTAAGCAGGAATTTGAACAGAACAAAGCCAAGGGGCTCTCGCCCAGCACGGTTCTTTGGGGAGAACTGCATTTAGAGCATGCTACAACAGATCGATGAATTATGATTAATTTAACTTTTAAATGGAGGGGCTTTGTATACATGTGAAAATATAATAATGGGCTGCTATGAAGTGGATGGGTTAGGATCGATGTTCCAAAGCCACCAAGCCTCGTAAAGAACCGTTAGATGCGAAGATGTCTATAATTAAGTGAAGTGGAGCTGTAGGAAGGGGGGGGAAGGGAGGGTGTTGCTGTTCGCCTGCCCCTGCGGTGTTGCATGCAGGCTGCTCGCAGTGCCGGGCTGCTGGGAAAGGCTGTGGTGCCGTCAGTGACAGGAGATGGTCTGAGAGCCCCTTGTGCTGCCTGGGTGAGTGTTCGCTCTGCAGAGGGAATGCACTGAAGTACAGTTGCTCTCTGAGTTAGACAGTGTGAAATTAAAGCCTTTCTGTGGCTCTAGGAGTATCTGAAGAGCATCAGCAGAAGGTGAGGTTGCAGCAGAACAACAGCGCAGTAGTTGACGTGCTGATAGTTATTTGTTAAGTAATAACGGCACTTTTTCTTTGGTGCTGTTCGCTCCCACTTAAATGAGATTAATTGTGTTGTTGAGTTCCGCAAGTTCAGCATCCAAAATAAATACACAAATTAAGAGGGGTGACAGCACAGAGGCTTAAACTGCCTCTTGAATGCCTGCCACCTCCTGCAGGATGTGGGGCGCGGGGAGCAGCCCTTCTGCAGCCCCGTATCCCACAGAACATACACAACGACGAGTGCTCTGCCTGCACTGCCTGTTCCTCGCTCCTGGGAAGGTTTTCTTTGGCTGCAGCTCTGCAAGGTGCACAAGGGTTCCAAAGTGCCAGATGTGTGTGGAATAGGAAACGTGCTGGCCAGGCTCCAGCCCGTGGGACCTGCAACACAGTGGCTCCCCAGGAAAATCTCTGGCTGCCAAGAGCCAGGAGTGATGTCAGCTCTGGAAGTGTGTCAGATTAAAAACCCTTGTACTTTGCTCCCTGTGAAGTATTAATCTCCCTGTACAGCCTGTGCTGTAACGGGTCCTGTCTGGCTCGGTGCAACTTTATTTGTTTTGGGTTAGAGGCACTGAGGGTTTTGTTTAGAGGTGCTGGAGGCTGTCAGCAGCTCTGCTTAAATGGCTTTGGCCTTAAGTTCTATCTGTGCTAAAGATGCCTGTCCTGCACTTGAAGGGAAGGTGTAAACCTTGCAATTGCCAGACAGTCAGAATGGTCTGGGGTAGGTTACAGAGCCAGTAGTGCCCTGGGACCCTGGGACTGGTGGGGTCCCACCCGGATTTGGGGTTCCTGTGGCAGTAGGTGAGGATCTGGGTTCGGCTGCAGGATGTCAGATGCCTGTGCCACTAGTAGCAGTATTTGGTCTTGGTGCTTCAAGAGTAGGAGAGGTTCTTCTACTGAGTCAGCTGACATAGTAGGTTCAGTGGGCAGGTGTTGGGGTGCGTGGAGCTGTCTGCTTGGATGTAGCCCTAAATGAATGTGGTGGCGTGCAGCCTGACAGTGCCTGGAGCTTGGCTTGATTTCTGCTGTGCCCTGCTCAGTCCTGAAGAAGTCCTTGCAGGTGCTTAAACCTTCTTGGCTTCCTCTTGCTCAGCTGGTTTGTTCAACAAGATGGTGCATCTCCCCCAGATGCTGCCCTTCTGTCTGTCCTTGGGACAGCCTGTTGGGATGGGGTCAGGGCTGTGGCTGTGATGAAGGGCTGCTGGATGGAAGTAAGGTTGTGGCCGTGGTGAGGAGGTGCTGTGACCAGCTAGGGAAAAGCTGTGCTGCCCAGCTGTTAAGGGTTTGTCTGGTGATATAATGGCAGAGCCGTGTTTGAAGCTGGGACATCTCCAAACGAAGCTACCAGTCTCCTGTTGAACAGTAACCTTTTATTTGCTTGTGCCATGTAACAGAGCTCAAGGACACGCTTACTGCTGATAGCCACAATTTCACCAGAACAAGCATCTCACTTGTGTAGGTCTTTCCTCCTTGCTTTGCGTGGTGAACCCCAGGGCAGGGAAATAACTGCACACAGAGGCCGGTGGTGTGTTGAGCTGGACTCAGACACGAAGTGCAAGCTCCCACCAGATTGACGGGCTTGGAGAACTGCGTCTCGTGATGTGAAAACACTGCTCCGAGGGCCCTGCCTCTGACCAAGTAATTGCATGTCAGGGATCTGTCAAACCTTGCTGTGTAGCTAGCTCACACTTCACCTGGTTATTTACAGTTTTGTAATCATGAAAGAAGGAGAACTGATTCTTTCCCCTTTGCTCAATAGTAAGTCAATTTCTGCCTCCATTTGGTGCAAAGGAAAGGAGATACAGGAGTTGTTTTTGGCTGTGCGTTGAGATGCGTGCATTGGGAAGGAGATGTTGGCTGCTTTAACATGGTTTGTAGCTGCCTGCGCTGGGTCTGGAATGAAGGCTGCTGCTGGCAGGGGCTGTGCCTTAAAGATTTTACAGCCTGTGTTTGTCTGCAAGGCCCTGCTTTGTGGGTGGGGTTTTTTGGTTTTTTTTTTGGTTGTTTCTTTGCTGTTCAAGAGGAGATGCTGCCTTTTTTTTCACTAGGCATGGGCAGCAAAAGTATATGGGTGGGTAGTGGGAGTGAGGAAGTGATGAAATAGATTGGGAGAAAAGGACTTTTTATCTTTTGGACTGTTTTTGTGTATAGTGTAGCGTAGGTGTTGGCAACATGGGAGAGAATAAAACACCTGGGGCCAGAGGAGAATGTGGTTTCATGGGAGCAAACCACTTACCTTGCTGCATCGAAGGCCCTCCGTTTCAGGGCATGTTAATATTTCAGTATGTTAATATTTCAGTATGTTTATGTTCCTGCAGAACTCTGTGTGTGTGTGCATATAGATGGATGCTGCATATACCTACGTGTTATGTGTGTATTAGCATATATATTCATAGTCCTGAACCATTACTGACTGCCCTGGGACAGCTCAGTGATTTGCTGGCCTTAGTGAGGTTTGGTGTGAGCTCTGCCTGTTGTCTGTGTCTGACCGGCCCCAGGTATCTCTGTTCTCTCCCAGTAAATCCCCTGTCTGCTTTTGGTCTCCTTTTCCCTACTTTATCTTCCAAAGAGTTATTTTGAAATGTTTTCAGTTGTGTTAGGCAATTTCTGAGTGTTGCTCTGCGTGCTGTGATGTAAAAGCCTGCTTTGAATGTGGAAGCTGTGTTGCCTTCCATAGGGGAATGCTGTACAGGGTTTCATGGCCTCAATTTGGAGATCCATGAGCTGAAAACTTGCGGTTCTGCCAGGCTTCAATGCTTGAAGCTGCATCCTGGAGTAGCCGAAGGCAATGAGCTTTCCAGCTCCGTAGCACAGGTCTGCAGCTGAACCACCTGCCCTGAGCTGAGACGTGAGAAGTCTTCCTGGCTCAGGAGCCTGCCTCTGTTCTGCTGCAGCTCTCCCTTGAAGTGGCTGTGCTTGCTGCATGAGGCAGGTGGTGTGTGGGGTGGCTTCCCTGCATTCGCTCATCCATTACCTCCAGTAGGCAAGAGGGCGAAGGTGAGCAGCAGGCTGCGTGGGGCTGTGTTTGAGCAGGGTTGTATCTATTTCTGTCACTGAACGATGAAGAATGGAGGTTGGAAAGAGTCAGCAGCTTCTCTAAGCACTCAACATTCCTGATTTCATTTGTCTTTGATCTCACTTTTACTCTCTTCTGATCCTTTTCCTTGAAAGCGTTTTTATCTCATTGTCAGGCTTGCTAATTTAGGGCGGTGTTTTGAACCAGACCTCCTCCTACATTTTCAGAGCCTGGAAGGTATGTTTTGTTTAATCAGGGAGTGCTTATACAGTTCTTTGAACATCAGAAGTGTAGTTGGAGCTTTTTCAATGCTACATCTGAGTCCTGGGCACTTGCTGCCCCAATCTGTGTGTGCCAAGGGCTTGTCCCTAAAAACCTGCAGTACTGGGGGCTGAAGAGGCTGGGTGGCTGAGGACAGCCTATGCTCACCTGTCAGAGCAGCCCGATGTCACAGGTTGTGAGCACACCAGGGCTTTTACTTGGCTTCTTGGTCTGGAAGCACTTATGGCGCTCCTGGGATGAAGGGCAGTGGTTTGAGCACTTGTGTATCTCTCAGCATTGCATGGAGGCTGCGCTGCTTGGCAGTGCTGTAGATGTGTACAAGTAGAAACATTGATACCCTGGAGGTTAGTTGCTGCTGTTACTGAGTGGGTTGTGCGGTACGAGCAGGTTTCCAGGAAAGGAGTGACTGCTGCTTTTTAAAGATCTTGTGCATGTGTGTGCTCACTGGGGTGAAGTGTTGAGGCAACCTCCTCCTGTCGTTATCCAGTGAGACTGCATTCACACAAGCAGCTCAGCACGTGCACCAAATCTTAGAAGCAGAGAAAGCACTGGTTTCTCATGGAGGATCCCTTGCTCGTGGTGAAACATGTGCCTTGGTGAGCATGTTCCTGGACTGTGTGTTCAGCTTCACATGTATTTCCTTCCAGTGACTGTTTATGCTCTCTTGATGCAGCACAGGGACTTGAGCTGGGTCTGCAGCCAGGCTCTGAGTTGTGTAAGTGCTTCTTTTTTCAGCTGGCAGCTTGGATCCTATTGGGTTTTGACTCTCGGGAGAAGATCTGGGCAATATTCAGGGGTAAAGAAATGCCATCACATATTAAAAAAAGAACACCACGTATTTCTTCTGCTGTGGTGCTGTCAGTTCGGACTGCAAGCAGGTTGGTTTTCAGAAGGCAGAAGCCTGAGAGGCTGATAATTGCTTCTTGCCAACCTGTGCTGGCGTAGGAAGCACTCCGCAGAGCTCTGCTCTATTCCTAGCTGCCAGCTGTCCCCGCATGCTGCGCCTCTCTGAGAGGAGGAGTATTTTCAGCAAAAAACCATTAAAATTGCAGCCTGAGGAAGGCAGAAAATAGGACAGAGATGCAGGCTGTCTTGCAGAGCAATGAGCAGGAGTGCCTGGCAAGAAACATGGGCCACCTGATGCTCAAGATGCGTTGATGTGACGCTGCCGGCAGTGCTGGTTCAGAGGAGGTAAGGGGTAAAGCATGAAGAAGGCTGGAGCCTCCTAATGAGTACCTGTCCCTGCGTGCTTAGTTGGGCACCAAATGAGCCCCAAGTGTGGGCAGGGCAAGGCCCTTCCTTACGGGACACCCGGAGTTTCCATCTCCCTGCACGTGTAATTTTGCGTGTCATTGCTCCTAATTGCTTGCTTAACTCGCACGCTTTTAAAAGGCAGCCCTTTTATCAGCAGTAGGTAGTAGCAGGTTTAATAGAGTGTTTGAATTCCTATAAAATTAATCTGTAGCCTTCTGCGATAGGAGACGGGCAGGGAGCCATGTGGTTCATATCCAGTGTTGATAAACTTGTTATAGAGGCAGGAAACATTTCTGATTGGAGCAGTGACAAAATAATTTGGAGCAGAGCCATAAAAAGAGTGGATGGTGATGGTTTGAGTGCAGCAGAGATTGAAATTGCTGGTGTGTGGAAGCAGCGCTGCCAGCTAACATTGACTTAGTGTCTCTGGAGGACTCTAACGGCAAATGCATTTTATTAATGGCAATATTCTTTTAGGAAATGCTGAGCCTTGTTTCAGAGGTGGAGCTCTCCTATGAGTACGTGGGTTTGGAAGTGGGCCAGCCCCAACCCAGCTCAGCTCAGCCAGCGGCCGCTCAGCGCTCTGCCTGCGGCTGCAGCACACAGCTGCCTGAGGGTTTGAGCTGGCTGAGCATGTGGGGCTGCCCCTCGGGCTGCCAGTTTGCAGTAGGAATACCCTTCCAAGGAGGCAGGGGGGAGGAAGTATTTGCTACTTATGGGCAGTTGTGGCAGGTGAAGGTGGGGTTGGGGCCCGTGCTGCATCGTCTTTGACTTGCAGTTGTTCTGTGCTTGAACCCAGGATGTGGATACAAGGCTGCTGCTGGGTGTGGTGGGGAGCAGCAGAGGTGGTGCAGGCTGTGCTTGCAGCCCAAGAGATGTATGATGGAGAAGTTAGTGCACAGGTGTCGTGGGAGGTGCTGGCAGTACTATGGGGCTGAATGTCGTGTCTTATCCCAAACCACATTTGTGTATAACCGGGATGTTATTAACCGAGCAGGGCAACCCCTGAAGAAATGCTGTCTTCTCTTTGCAGGGAGGCTGTTGGAAGGGGATTCTGTGGAGCTGAGCTGTAGTGCTGGTCCTGCAAAGGTGATATTGGAGCCAAACCAAGTCGTGGTTTTGGACTGTAACCTGGCCCCTGCTGAGCAGGTGATCAATATCACATGGAAGAGGAATGGGTTTCCACTAGTGGAGCAGGAACATCTGCACGTGCTTCCAAATGGATCGCTCTTCATCTCATCGCAGGCTATGGCAAAGGACAGTAAATACTCTGAGAGAGCTGATGCTGAGGGTAATTACTCCTGTGTGTCCCACAGCTCCCTAGGGGCTGTCACCAGTCAAACGGCTGCAGTCAGATTTTCAAGTAAGTGGGTCTTGTTTTTTCTTTTCTAATGACTATGAATTGAAATTCTATTAATGATGTGTATGTGGGATTTGGGACAGCCCACAGATAAGCTGTGGTGTCTCTCTTGACCCAATGGCATTCTCATGTGCAACACTCCCAGGTAAGTGCCGTGAGCCTTAAATTAAAACCAGGATCATACTTGCTCTCCAAAAATTGGTGTTTGCTTTTTTGGGGAAATCTGTACCTCAAAGCCATGCATCAGCACCATTTTTGTAGGAATGTGGGGTGGGGGGCGTTGGCTGTGGAGCTCTGGCAACCCCGGCAAAGGCTGTAGTAGATACAGTTAAGAAGCATTGCTCTGAACCTGAGCACTGCCTGGTGTGAGAGGAACTGTGATGGGAAGAGCTGGGAGAAAGTGTCCTTTGCATTCCCCATGCATCCATCAGTCCTGGATGGTGTGTGCAGAATGCACCTGCATTACTTGCATGGGAGCAGCTGGGAGAATCAGCCCTGTTTGGGGTGGGACAACATGCTTTGCTGTTCTCTGTGTTCCCTTCTTGACTGTGCTGAGCTCTGTGTCCCATCTGGGAATTTGCCATGAGTGAGCAGCATAGTTATGCTACTGAAAGAGTTATCACTGAGGGATGGTCAGGTGGGTGTGGGTGGCCACCTGAGGACAGAAAGTGCTGGAAACAGGCCAGGCTGTGCTCAGGTGGTCCCAGTTCCCCTTTGTCCCCGCTCTCCATCACTAGCTTAAATCAGAACAGCCTTCTAGGGGCATCTGCTGCTTTCCCTGTTTGCGATGTCTGGTGACGCTGATGGCTTTAGTGTGTCTGAGTGTGGTCTTGTGAAAATGATAGACTGTGAACATAGTTAAGATCTGATGAACCAAGGGAGGCCTTTGGGTCTTTCATCTACGCTGTGGGGTTCTGACAGACAGGATGTTGAATGTCTCCTCTTCAGATGTCCTTTGTTTGTGAAATCTTAGCTCTGACCTCAGCACAGCGAGTGGCGAAAAAGCAGGAGCTTAATGCAACTTATCTGCTGAGAGCCCAAGCTGGTAGCCACAGTGAGCAGGGGGGTGCCAAGGCTCCCTATGTGCTTGGTGGGGCCAAGGGAGGCACCAGGTCCTGGATGGGGCAGGTGCCCTGAATGTCAGTTTCCAAGCACGCTCTCCTAAAGCAGCACTGCTAATTTCAGGTATGGCGAGAAGACAATTAAGGCAAAGCAGTTTTATGGTGCTTGGATGTCGCTGAGCACATCCCAATTTGGAAGTATGTGTCCAGCCCCCTGCTGTCCAACTGCATTATGCACCAGGAGAGAGCAGTCTGCTTGTGGCTTCCCAGATAAGGGCATCTTTGTGTATCAGCGTGGCCTGAAATGCCCATAATGGAAACCTTTCTTCCCACAGAGACTGGGCTTTGGACTTGTGTTCCCAGGCAGCCTTCTGCCATCATCCCTTTGTGGGGTGTTCCCACAGGCAGAATTTACCCCATCTCAGCATGGTGCGGAGCTCAGAGCTCTGGGGCAGCACCAGACACTGAAGGCGGTGCTCACTGAGGCTGGGACAGACATCTGTCTGTGTGTCAAACAGTGTTGCTCCACTCCGTGTCGGGACCGATTGTGAGGCAAATGTCCCTCTATAATGGAGGAGATGAAAGAGAGCTCTTCAGGCTGTTTTTCATTTCAGTCTCAGAACAAGACTCTAAGATCTGAGCCACTGAATCTTTGTTCAAGAATAAAATTCTTTTGTATTCAGAAATGGCTACCAAAGCTATTTTAAGTATGAGAGTGCCAATAAATGATTCCTTGACCTACCAAACAAGAGAGGTTAGAAAATAATACAAACACAATAGCACTTCTCTCTAGTGCAGACCTATGTAAATGTTGACAAATGCAGCCAGACAGCACGCCGTGAGATGCAAGCCTGAAACACGTTCCCAGTCTTGGGAAATTAGGGCTGAGATGCTTGTGAACTTGCACAGAGCTGTGGTAAGTGAACGTGCAGATGATGCTGTACCACCTGTGCTACACAGAGACCACTGAGGATCTCACGAGGGTTCTTGCAAACTGGAGTCAAGGATTCTGCATACAGATATTGTCTGGGAGACTATCATGAGTCAGGCATCATGAGTCCTGGTGGTCTATTCAGCTCCTCCTCCCCCAGTCTCAGTCACCCTGAACTGGCACTGATTCCCTTTCCAGTGCGTCTCTTTGTGCTCCTGTTACGGATTTGGGTGTTTCATGAGTGAGAACAGTGAAAATGTCTCAAAAATGGGAGTCAGGCGTGGACTGCCTTTCCCTCCCTGTGGATTTTTGCAGAGGAGTGCTGTGGGTTCCTCCCAGAACCAAGGAATTGCAGGTGAACTTTCCAGCTCATTTCCTGACATGGATCCGTAGGCCTCCTTAACAGCCAGCTGCACAGGCAAGGTGCTGCTATGGCAAATGAATGCACCTGACATAACACTCATTTCTGAATGGAGAGCAGAGAGAGAATTATTAATGAAATGCATCTCTGGCTGTGTTTTGTTCCATGGGGTGGGCAGAGGCGCTTGCTGCATTAGCATTCAGCTGGTGCAAATGAGGATCGTACAGGCTCTTTTTTTTTCCTGCTGGTTGAATACAGCAGTCTGTCTGAAGTTGTCTACGGGTAGATGGAGTTATTCTTTGTGCTGACTGCCCTGGGCGCTGCTGATCAATACCAGGCAGATGAAAACCTGTTTAGCAGGTAGGTTATATCAACACTACCCTCAGCCTGCACTCCTGATACACCGCACAGGGGAGATCCTGTGCTGTGCTGTAGGGCTCTGTGCACCACACAGCACTGTGATGACAAGAACATTTAGCATTCATAACATCGAGTCATCTCCTGTGGTTTTTCATACTCGTTTCTTTGTTCATTCACCACTGCCTTGCCCCATACAGGCAAAGTATCATGAGGAAACTGTGGGACTGGAGCTGTGGGTTGTCTCAGCATCTGCTAAACTCAGTGCCAAGGCAGTTGCAGAGCAATTGGGACAAGCCCTGCCAGACTGCCCTCCTATCAGCACCAGTGCATTCAGGCACTTATTTTGCTTCTCTCTTGCTTTCTTAGTGCTTCTACGCAATTAGATACACCTTCTCAGTAGCCCCAGAAGCTGAGGGCAGCTCCAGCGTTGCTGCGCTCGCTCTCTGTCAGCCAGGTGAGTTGGGAGACTAGGAGTGGCTGATTGGTGCAGACAGATGGGACCCTGGTGAGGGCTGGAGTGACAGAGGCTGGGCAGTTTGCAGGCTGGCTGGCTAACAGGGCAGCAGTGTCCAAGGAAGCACTATGAAGGACTGAGTTGTAGGCTGCTGGAGGCGATTACTAAAGGAGTCACAGAAGTCCACATCTCTTGTCTGACAGGAGCTGCCAAAATGCATAAGCCTGCTGTTATGTGCATGGACATGAAAGGCTCTCTCTGCCCATGCTAGAGCGATGAAGATGGCCTCATAGGCAGCTCTCCTTCAGGAGTTTCTGAGAAGACATTCATGCATGTGCTGGGTGCCGCCCGTCCTCTTGAGTGCCTGGGACTTTGCTGGGTCACTGCTTGGATCACTGGGGACAGCCACAGCCAGCAGAGGGAGACCCGGGGAGCACAGCCTTGGTGGGACAAACAACAGCGCAGTGATGGGTGGGGGACAGCACACACGGATCTGCCACATGTGGAGGTGCCCAGATGCCTTGGCCCTAGCAGTGCCTTCCAGGGGAACCTAACACTGCAGTGCCCTCCATGCTTTCCCTTCCATTGTCACCTCTGTGTTGGCTCATGTTTTGCTGAATACATGTGTGACACAACAGCACCTTGGAGCTCATCCCAGTGTGCTGCTGGCTGAGACCTGCGTCACTGTTCACCACCTGCACACCATGGCTCATGGTACAAGCATGGTACAGCCTGTTTGGGCTGCTGGATTAGATTTGCAGGTTTCTCCAAGCCGTGCCTGCTCCTACATGGAAATACCAGGGGCGTTATTGTCATCGTGGGAAGGTGTAGCTTTCTACCTGTTAATAACTACATTGGTGAAGATTTGTTAAAGCTGTTAATTTAGCCTAAACATTTTGTGCGAGGGAGGTTCTAGAAAATTACAGTAATTGTAGCTGTCAGATGAAAACGTTTGCTGTGCCTGGAGGGAACAGGCCTGCGCCGTGTGGCTGCTGGCAGAGCTGCAGAGGTTTGGTGTTGCAGCTGGCAGTACAGGCTGCAGCAGGGAGAGGTGTACATGTGTGCATGGGCTCCTCTCCTGAGAGAGAGCTCTCTGTGCTGCACTGTCTCTGAAAGACAGGGATTTAGTTGTATTTTTAAGGATTTACTTTATGGATTTGATACTATTTATTCTGGGCACCAGGTGCATTACCAGGTCTCTCTGCTTCCCTCCAATTGGGCCGGAGAACTTCCAGCACATCAGTGCACAGGCTCTGGATCGCCTGTAGCTGTGCCTCTTGGATGTTCTTGGGTGTAGATAGGGAACCAGCGGCTCTGCAGAGGTAGGAGTGAGCCCTGTGAGGGTAAGCTGGGCAGCACAGGTCCTACATTGCCAACTGGCCTGCAGAATGAGCTCTGGCTCTGCCTCCTCTGCGCTGTGGAACCGTGGCAAATCACACCAATCACAGCAAATCCTGCAGTCTCCCTGCTGCCTCCCCGTCCCATTTAGCAGTTCACAGCAGTTTGTCTGGGCAGTATATATGATCTCACTGGGGGCTTTAGTCGCCCCCCCCATTTTAGAAGCACCTTGGGATAATTACAAAAGGCAGGCAGGGGATGTGCACGTGGAGACTTGGGGGGGGGCAAAGCACTGTGCGAGAGAGCTGTGAGCCTCTTTCAGAAGGCGGAATTCCTCGCATAGGCTGCATTTTCTGCCTTGGGTGTAGTATTGCTGCCTGGCAGCCTTTCCAAGCTCAGGGCCTCCTGTGCTGCTGGGAGGGGGGGAGGCCACAGCATTCCCTGCTCTGCCGGCACCCACAGGCTGGGAGCCTTGGCACACAGCTTGGCTCCAGCTGGGCTGAGCATGTGAGTGGGAAGGGAGCGGTGTGATGCACTCCCAAAGGCGCAGTGTGGTGCTTTGGCACGCTTCTGTAGTGCTCCTCCACCTCTTCACCTGCAGTCTGTCATTTTTTACTGAGTGGCCTTAAGGTGCTCAGGGAAACCAGCACAACATGGCTGGGAGTTGTTTTGTGGCATGGCATGGCTTTTAGCAGGCTTAGTGAGCTAAACCCTAGCTGAGGAGTTGAAAAGACCATTGAGTCGTATCTGTCTGCTTTGTTTCCCTTTTCACTCCTGGCGTTTTTCTTCCATGCCTCCTTGAAACCTGTTACTCTGCAGAATCGTAGAATCACAAGGTTGGAAATGACCTGCAAGATCATCTTCTGCAGCAAGTTTTTTTCCACAAGAACATTTATGGAAAGAGAATAGACCCTGCTTGAATACTCCTAGGATGAGCTTGCAGAACAGCTCTGAGCCCAGGCTGTGCCACTCTGTGGGTGCCAGGCATGTGCTGCCTCCTCCTCTCCACCCAGGCATCACTTGGATGACAGAAGAGGATCACAAAGAATGCCAGCATGCCATGGTCATGGCTCTGAGCTGGTGCAGGAGATGCTTGTGGAACAGCAGTGAAGTTGGCCAGGAAAGCTGTCTTTACCTGAATCTCACCAGTGCTGAGATCTGGTGTTCTTGCTCAGCCCTGCATCAAACAAACCTTTCCACTTTTCTTACCTTGGTTTGGTGTTGCTTTCTGTGCACAAAGGTCCTTGCTGTTCTGTCCTCCAGGCAGTGCATGACTTTGCAGGCTGCTCCTCTCAAAGCTTCCTGAGATAGTCTTCTTTCCCAGGATGTCCTCAGCAATCCCTATCCTGATGTCCTAATAGGATGTCCCTGTAACAGGGAACAGGATCCCGAACTTGGATGGCAGAGCTGCCCAGCTTCCCAGTCCCACCCTGAGAGCTATCTGGAGGAGACACCAGCAGACAAGTGAAGGTTTACTCCACGTGCTACAGCCACTGAGCTCTCAGCCCTTGCTAGCTCTCAGGATGCTGCGCTCCCTAATTAGGGTCACTGTTTAGTCACACTCCTCCACACTGTAATGAGAAATCTGTCATGGGTGCATTTCTTGGCTCTTTGCTTTTGAAGAGCCGTGCTGGAGCCCAGCACAGCAGGCATGGGGCTGGTTTGAGGTGTAGGGCAGGGTTTGGTTCTCAGCAGTGCATTTCAAGCTTGCAGACACAGGTCTGGCAGGGGATGGGGAAGGGGCAGCCAGTTGTCGTTTCTTTTGGGACAGGTTGCTGCTCTGGTGAGCCCAGGGACTCAAAAAGCACTGCTCCCTTTCGTACCCCTTTGGCCTTCATGGCAAAATGTGCAGGGGTGAGCCTGGCTTGCTGAACACCCTGCATCTCTTAGGAGAATGTATAAAATACACCTGCCTGCAGCCACGTGGGAGAGCAAAGAGTGAGCAGCTGCCTGCTGCAATTTATGGAGCCTTTTTGCTGCTGTTAGCAGTAGCATTGCTGTTTGTAGCCCATGGTTTGCACGTAAGTTTTCTCATCTCTGGAGGCTCATCTAAAGCTGCTGGAAAATTTGGGGCTCCATTGTATCAGCTTAGATTATGCCACTGAATGGAAGAAAAACAGGTGACCTGACTTGAAGCAGAGAGAACAGAGATGCTGACAGATTTCATCTTTTTAGAGGGGTTCCTGCATACCTTCGTGCCATTTCCAGGCATGTTGAGCCTTTGGAGACTGACAAAGTGCTTTCATTTACACTCATAGGATGAAAAGAGTACAACAGGAAAGAGCATTATGGATACAAGAAGGAGGTTGTTTTGATGGTGCCAACCTGAAAGTGCACTTGTGTTTGATGGATTTCCTTTTAAACTTTTGGGTTCAGCAAAATATATTAATGTGAGCTTAAAAGATCATGCAGTTCTTGGAAATTACTCTGCACTCAGGTGCTCTGCGGAGTATATTTGAAAATACTAAAACTGTTGCCTGAATTGGGGCCTTATATTAATTTATTTTTCAAACTTTTCCAGAAAGGGGTTTTTCATTATCATTCACTGAACTGAAGAACTCTACCTGGCATTCAGCTGGTGCGAGAATCCAGTCTGCAACTGCTGCAGAGAGCAACGAGTCGCTTTAAACATGCGATAACTATTTAAGTGAAACAGGATTCTAATGACAGTTGAGAATATGCTGAGGTTAAAATAGGGCACGTAAAAGCATTTTATTTTCAAAACGCACGTGTGTCCTCAAGCTAACACCACCATGAAGTATGTGCTGCTCCAGCATTGCCAGCCTGCGGGCAGAGTTTTGGTCACGAAGGATGACATCTGGCTCTGTTCTTCCTCTTACCTGTTCTTGATTTGGGCTATGAGTGTGCCACAAGGTAAAGGGGAACCCGTGCTTCCCTTCTTCTGTTTCTCATTCTGTGTGCGGTTCCCCAGTGGAGTAAATGAACAAAGGAAGCGATTTAGAAGAGCAACTGGCAAAACCAGCTAGTTGTCTGTCTTCTCTCACACTGTTGCCTTCAAGGATAAAATGAGGTGAGAAGCAAATTTGCAGGTTGAAACATTTCAGTTGCTATTCTTGGACTGCTGGGGGCTTGTAGGGGATGGCAAAGGGAGGAATTGCACTTCAGGCTCATTTACAGCCAACTTGTCCTCCATACCAGGTCTGCGTTTCTGAGCAGAAACTCAAGTTCCTAACTTGCCTTGCCTTCTTCTTTTCCCAGGCTTGGCACGCTTCTTCCAACAGCCGGAGTCGCAGACAGTGGAAGAAAATGGCATGGCTCGGTTTGAGTGCCGCATCGAAGGCTTACCTTCCCCTGTCATCACGTGGGAGAAGGATCACGTAGCTGTTCCAGAAGAACCCAGGTGATGTCCTGATTGTTTATCCATTTATTTAAAGGAAAAGAAAAAAATCCCAAACCTGATCACTTAAAATGTGAAAGTCTTTCATAAAAAGCTAGCATGAGGAGAGAAATGGTCTGAATCAGTTTTCCACCTGAAAACAAAGTGCTGAAAGAGCAGCACTTGTTGGAGGGACCCGTGCGAATGAGCTGATAAAACACAAAGACAAAGGAAGACTTTCCCCAAACATCATCCAACGAACTGAAAAAAAAAAAAAGCCAAAACCAAACAGCCCAAAATAGCAATAAGAACAAAATCATTCCCTTTTTTGTTACCTCTTCTTCCTGAGCCTTTGCCAGAATGGACCAAGTGCTCTGTAATAGTCTTGTAGTCTGTAATAGTTGGTAGAAATGAAATTGGGTAGAAATTGGCTAATGAGCAAAGTAATTAAATGAGACCTGTGCCTCAATTCTCTGGTGGTCTGGAAGGTCTGCACGCAAGGATGCACAATTTCAGCATGGTTTTTATCAGCCACTTACTCCTCATCTAGAGAGTTCAAGGGAAATAAACAAGCATGCTGACGAGCAGAGTGCCTAAATGCGAACGGAGAAACTCGAGATGGTCCAGGTTCTTGCAGCACAGATCCTGCACCCTGTAAAAGCCCACGTGTGTGTGGAGCAGAGCACGGAAGCAGGGGCTGCCTGGGGCAGTCCTGTGCAAAGCTCAGTAGATGGAAACCTTCTGGGGCATTGGATCGTGGCTTGAGGAGCGTTTCCCCGACTGGCTGTGGGGGATGGTGCTGGGGCTGAGTGTACCTGACAGAACCCAGATATCATTTCTCTTTCGTTTCAGTACTGACTTTAAAGCCAGTCATTTTCTTCACTGTTCTCTCACCCAGATTCGTCTTGGTGTTAATGATTTCTCTGGAGCTCTGTGTGTGCTCAGTAACCTGGGTGATCTTTCCACTTATTTTACTCCTACATATGGGGTTATCTAGTTCAACACCCCACATTTTGGTTTTAGGGCGAAAGGTAGAGTCCTGCAGCATGAAAGTTGCTTTTAGTAATGAAAGACACTTACAGGCAAGGGAAGGGAATAAATCATAAGCTGGGTAAGAGCTGATCTGTAGACATCATCCCTGCATGGGATCAGTGATCATGTTGTCCTTTAGTTTGCAAAAACATTTCTGTTCTGAAGAAGGAGCTGTTTCTCCCAAGAAGATTAAGCCAGGAGTGGGGGAGAAGATGGAAAAGAAAGGGGGATGTAAGATCTAGAAATAATTTTTCAACAAAAAATGGTTTCTGTTACTTGAGTCTGAAGAGTGGCATCTAAGGGTTCTAGGGTTCATACAAAGCTATTGCTTTGTAAGGAGACAAAAATTAATTATTAAAAAAGCAAAGGAAAAAAAGCAAAACAAAACAAAAGAAGGGATGGCAGAGGGAAGTGTGCCGTAGATAGGGCAATGGCTTTTTAATGAGACAGCTGGATGGATGTTCTGAAATTACTTGCTCGGAGATTGCTTTCAACACAGGCAGCCTGAAAATTGTTTTCCTTGTAAAAACCAGAGCGTAATCTCTAGCTGCAGATCTTGCTTTTTAAATCGTGTTTTAGCTAATATGCTTCTTCAGAAGGATTTGCTTTCTTGTTGTCTCGTTGTTGCTGGATTTAATATAACCGGCTTTTGAAGGAATTAAGCGAATTCCAGGAAACGCTGGCTGCCAACCAGACCTCTGTTATCCTCACCCCACGGTGCCGAACGACCAGGCCTGGGGACAGCCTCTGCTTCTGGGACTCCCTCCTGTGCACACATCTGATGAGCCTGTGAAAGTGCAGTCCTTTGGGTAGGCAGCATCAGGGGGATGGCTTCGTATTCTGACACAGCGCCGTTAGATGTACGCACACATCGGCTTTGGGGCTGGAGATGCAGCCTTGCAGACAATGCTCTTACACTGGTGCTTATGGTTTCTTTTATGACAGATAGAACAATCACAGGAAACTGATAAAACTGATCATAGCTTTTTTTTTTTTACCTCTTTTTTTTCTTCTTCTTCTCATGTCACTCTTGCACATAGGCTCCACTGTGGTGTCACCCTGAATGTGTTGAAGGCTGAGCTTAAAAAATCCTTAAGCACTTCTTCACTTCTTGGGCTGTTTAGGGACGTTTTCAAAACACCTTTCCCACCCTGCTGAAGTTCAGGACAGAATCCAATTTCTGCAAAGGAATAAGACAGAATTATTTTGCAATTCTGGCTCTGAAGTACTTTTTAAAAAAGAAAAGTCTTAAATCTGCATCAGCTGCTGAGGGGCGGCTTGCAGGATCTCACTGGACTGTAGTTGCTTTGGGATGCAGCTACAGCTTTTGGCATCATCTCTTCTCTGTTTCTGTCTGGCTGAGTTTCACACCAGGCTCCAAATTGCTGATTGTTTTCTGTACAGCCAAAATGAACACTTGCTAAGAAATGGAGATCTTTAGTCTGCACGTAAGCATGTATCTCAGATCACATGATCTGCAGTCAGTATCTGGCAGCAGTGTAGTAGGGAGAGGTAAGAAAGGGAAGTGGGCTGTTAATGCTAGAATATTCTTTGCTCTACAGCTGTAGGATCAGAAGGAGCTTGAAGAAGCTTTGTAAACTTGTAGAACAGCTTGAAGGCACTTCTGGACACTTCATGTTTCACATTTTCATTAATTACCTGGATGGTGGGGCAGAGCTCACCCTCAGCAAGTTCCAGGTGTTAGAAAGCAGACAGAAGCGGCTGATACTTGTAGGGCTGCCTGACAGGGGCAGGCTGGAGAAATGGGTTCTCGGGAACCTAAGAGGCTTCAATACAGGGAAGTGTCCCCTCCTGTGCACCAGGACAGGCTGGGGAATGAGTGTCTGGCAGGGATCTCATCCATGTGTGTGAATAACTTACATGAGGAGGAAAGACTGAGGAGCAAGTGGAAGAGGCAAGAGGGCACAATCTGTAATTTGGGAAATTCTATTTAAATGTGAGATAAAAATTCTTCTCTGTGAGGGTGGCCAAGCATGGGCATCCTCTGAGATGTTCAGAACCTTCCTGACCTTGACCCTGAGCAGCCTGGCCTACCAGAGCCTTACCCCAGAGGGAGAAGGCTGTAGAAGAGAAGGCTATAGATGGTTTTCCAGAGGTCCTCCCAGCCTCCATGATTCAGAATTGGAGTCTCCTTCATGTGGCTGTGAGTTGCTTTGCGTAGTGCTTGAAATATGTTGATATTAATTACAGACTCAAAGAGCAGATGCACGACAAAAATAAATACTATCGCAGTGGGAAGCTTTCCCTCCAGTGCTGAGAGGATGCAAATATTTGTCTTCTTCCTTTTGTGTCCTAATGAGGCATCCTTATAAGGGTTTTCAGGGTACCACGACTCCTCCTAGGGACTGTGGAACTTGATCCTGAGAGAAGTATCTTGGAAACAGTGCAAGCATGGCTTGAGGCTTCAGGGGTCTGGGGCAGTTGCCCTTGCTAATATGGGAAGCTTCAGCAAGTCTGTATTCTTAAATCAGGCTGTAGGATGGTGCATGTAGTGATGGGAGAAGCTCTGTTAGGTTGTGCAGAAGACAAAGAAGTGAAGAGCTCAGACTGTGGCAGCTGAGGTCCAGGCTGGGCTCTAGGTTTGCAGTGGGGATGTTAATCTCTGGAACAGACTGCTTTGGGCAGGGATGGCATTTCCATTGCTGGAGGTTTAAGGCCTTGCAGGATTGGGTGAGCTGCTCTTGGTGGCCACGTCTTGAACTTGGGGTGGATCATCTCCTTAGGTCCTTTTGATTCCATGCTCCTGGCCTATCAGGGCTACTTTCAGGAATCTTTGTGGATGAAAGGGCTGGCATTCATGACTATAACTTGTCTTTGTGCTACTGCTGTAGAATAGCTGCTGTCTCTCCCCTTAGCAATTGCCTTTGAGTGTGTCCTCTTCATAATGAAGACTGATAACCTAGAGCTGCCTGTCAAAGCTCGGCAGCTCTGTTTATAGAGGTTTGCAATTAAAAATGGATCTCATATATAATTAAAAAAGGATCACGTAGGCTTTGCGCCTTGCATTCAAGAATAAAGAGGCTGCCATCTAGGAATCCAGGCAGAAAAGGGAGATGCTGACAACCAGCTCCTACTTTTATGCTAATTGCTAATCATCTGCTTTGTTCAGTATAATGCAGCAAGGATTGTGTTCATGTTGCGAGCCATGTAGCCACTGCACTCCTTGGAGGTGTTCCCCAGTAGAACCCTATGGGCAAATAAGGGATGCTGAATGCCTGGGTGTAAGTTTGCCAGCTCATGAAAGCCAGGAGCTCTTGTGAGAACAAAAGTAATCAACACAACCCGGGAATGGCATGGTTTCAGGCAGCTGCTCACTGCAGGAGCATTGTCCTGGCTGCTTTGGGCCACGAAGGTGCATCTGTGTGTGACTTGGTCCATTTGTGTACCTGAGGTGCGGCAGGAAAAAGATTCTATACAGTGTTTTTTTCTTCTGGCTACCAACCTTTTGTGAAAGGTTAGTGGCAGACTCTGTGTGCAAAGGCACTGGTACACTTAGATATCTACATGTCTGTAGGCAGGAATGTGTGTACATTATTTTCTGCTGTGCATTTGATTTACATCAGGAAAGCCCTAGTCTCCCAGAAGCTGATCTATCTTGTGAAGGCCCCAGAACCATGGGTGGGTCGGTAGCTGCTGCTGTTTAAGAACCACTCATTCTTTCAGCCACTGGGATGCCTCAGTTCCACTCTGCTGTGGTTACCAGGACCTGCAAGTGATACCTCTGAAGGAGAAAAGGCAGAGATAAAAGGGCTTTGAGCTGATGAATAGCTCAGGCAAGGCATATCCTGTCTAATGTTCTTCCTTTTGTTCACTCAGGTTTATAACTCTTCCAAACGGTGTGCTCCAGATTGTTGATGTGCAGGAGAGTGATGCAGGGGTGTACCACTGCGTGGCCAGCAATGCTGCTCGCAAGCGCTACAGCAACGCTGCAGTCCTCAGTGTCCTGAAAGGTAAGGTGTAAGGTGCTGGCAGGGACAGGTTGGTCTGGCTGTGTGATCTTTAAGGTCCCTTCCAACCCAGGTCATTCTGTGATGATCCTGTGTGCATGCTGGGAAATTGTGCATGATGGCAAGGTAGAAGATGAGCGAAGGATGACATGTGTAGAGGAAGATGCACAATCTAGCAAAAGAAACAGTCAGAGGATGGAATAGTTAGCAGGGCTGTGTCTATCCCAGATTGCATAATGAGCTGCTCCAGAGGAGCAGCACGTTGACAGCCAACAAGCACTGTGTCCATGTGGCTGGCTCACTGCCGAGCTGTGGGGAGGCTCTGGAGATCTCTGTGCCATTTGGGCACACCCTCATCTGGGATTTCTGCCGGCGGTGCAGACTGAGCAGGGCTTTGCATGTGAGCTGTCCTTTGCCCCCCTGTCTGGGCCTCAGCCTCTGTGTGCATTTTTCTCTGTAAACCAGGAGCATGGTGGGCAAGTCTGGGCAAGGGAAGGGAGCTGAGAGCCTCAGTGCTGTGAGTCTCCAGACCCCGCATACTTCCCGGTGTTGTGTAAGCCTCATCCTGCTAGTGGGTGAGATCACCAGGTCTGGCTGAGCTGTCCTGCTCTCTGGATGGTGTCCCTCGGCCATGTCGGTCTGCTCGCGCTGAATCCTGTTTGTTTACATGGCAGATTTCACCTTGAAAACTCTGAAATGCTTCCCAGCTCCTTTTGTCTTTGTTTAGGGATTTTTTGCTTGGCATTCTGCTACCAGTGTATTTTCACAGAGATGGCTTTGCTGTTCATCCATCAGCAGGGAGTGTAATTAACTGTGGAGCCTGAGAATACACCTCTGATCAATGGATTGTGTCATGGAGGTAATCTGTATGGAATCTGCAGAGAATTCATGAGCAGCTGAATGCTCTGTATCTAATTGTCAGCCCTTGCCAGCTTAATGAAGCTCAGAGGCAAGGAGAACGCTTGCTATGGGCAGTTCCACATTCCAGAGACCGCTCTGCCATTGGGTCTGGTTTGATATCGATAAGTAATATTGATCAAGCTACGAAGGTGAATATGCTGTCCTTGGCATCGTAACTTGTTCAGCATAATTGCATCTTGTATTCTGCAATGTTTAATCTGCTTTGCAAATGGAGGCAAGGGAAGAGGTTAAATGGGAAGCGTTCCTTCTGGAGCAGCAGCCGGCTGAGCAGATTTCTGCCTGGAGTTCTCGCCCAAATCTCGCTTCTGCAGCACTGCACCACCCGCTGGCTGCAAAAACAAATATGCGAGGTTGAGTTTTTCACCAGATTGAGCTGATAGTGATGAAAAACATGCCTGTTAAATCTCTGGGGATTTTTATAATTGGGGAAAAGTATCTCTGAGACAGATGGGAAACTGTAGTGACCTGTGCAGGCCACAAGCTCCTCCAGCAGTGACTGGCATGGCATTGATCCTTTTGAGTTTCAGCATGTCTCCATCAGAGGCGTGTTTCTGGGTGCCTGAGTGCCTTGAGGAGTTTTTTACTCTCTGTTCAGAAGTAGCTGGTAGTAGTTGGAGTGAACTGTAAGGCAGAAATCCTTTGGCTGGAGGAGATTGGAGAAGAGATGTGAGAGAATGAAAAGAAAATAAGTAAAGCTCAAGGTACAGCCATTTAGTATTGCTTGAGTTGCTTGTTCAGGCATTTCAGAGGCCAAACTATTCCATGTCCGCTGGCAGGAACAATGAGACAGTGCCATGTGGTGATGACTGAGTGTGAGTGCTCCAGGTGGACTTCAGGGCTGTGCTGGTTGTAATGCAAACACTTCCACTGGCACTGGGTAGGCAGGTCTCAGGCCTGGGAGCTCCTGCTCATGCCTCTACTTCTGCCAGGCGTTGCGGGGCTGAGCTGTCTGTATGTAGCAAAGGAATCTGTTTCCCTGTAGGTCTTCTGCCCAGTTCTTTCTGTCCCTCCCCATCCCCGTTGTTGGGTGATGGATGGGAGTTGTTCCATCTCCTTTACTAAAGGCCTTTTCACAGGAGAGACAGCAGTTAGCACAACCCCTTTCTACTCTGCTAAAACCCTACTAAAACACTTCCCAAAGTGTGATTTCTCTCGGTCGTGTGCCTTCCCCATCACATGCTGAAGGCTGCACTGTGTGTCAGTGGCTGTGCAGAGGCACAGCAGAGTGCGGCAGGCTGCGAGCTCTGCAGATGTTTGGGCTGTGCAGACTTCATGGTACAAATTTCCAGACGTTCCCTGGAGAATTGGTGTTGTGAGCAGCCGGAGAGCAGGCCTCTGTCATTCAGCCCAGAAACAGAGCCTGCTGTAGGAATAGGAGCAGAGGGATAACTCGGATTTTCCCCCTGAATCTCTGCTGCTCCCAGCAGATGAAGCACCGAGCCCATCTGGCAGTGCCATTCCTTTACCATTCGGGTGCTTTTATCTCAAGGAAGGATAACAGAAAAGTTTGGGCATCATCATGTGTGATCTCAGCAGGTCGCTTTGCCTGTTGCTCCACTTCTCCCCTCCATGCTGTGCACAGTGCTGGCTCTTTGTGCTGTTTCTTTGCCCCACATCTGTTGTGGTATGGCCTACATGCCTGCAGAAAGGTAAACATCCTAGCAGCTTCAGATCATAACAGAGCTCTGGGCTGAGAAAAGTACAGGAGCTTAAAACAAAGCTATCTGTTTTGAGATCTTGACCCCACAACTCCATCCTGGAGATTTCAGTGTTTATATCTGCAGTGAGAGATCAGTCACTGCAGCAGAATGAACAAAGCATGGTCCTGCAAGACAGGGCTCTTGGCGTCTCCGCTTTCTGACCGTGTGCCACAGACGAGAATATGCTCCTTAACTCTTAATCTGCACTTCCAGAGACAGAAATAACAGCAATAGGCTTGAAGCTGCTCTCTTAAAATAATGTGTCAATGTGGGCACGTGGTGCTGGAGATCTGCCTGCTCAGGTGAGTTACAGATCCTGTGCACAAGCACAGGAGGATGCTGATGTGTTACCTGGTGGGATATGTTTTTTTCCTTGTGTCCTTGTGCACCCTATTCTTGATTTGTGCATGTAGAGTAACCACAGCTGCAATGTCAGATCACACTTCATGCTGATACTTGGGTAAGAATCTTTGTCCCAGACCTGGCTGGCTAGAATCAGAATGCCCAAGCAGCCTTGCTGGGACACTGACAAGACGTCAGTGCAGCAGTGTTGCCACAGTGGTCTCACAGCCATGCCCATGTGATCCTGTGCCTGCACTGGAATAAACACAGGAATGGGGAGTACAGATCTGCATGTGTAGATGCAGCAGGGCTAGGGGTTGCAGTGAGCAGCCCCCGAGGAGCCTTCCAACAGATGAGCTCGTCCTCCCTGAGCTGGGATTTAGTACTATGTTATTAGAGATGACACCACGAGATTGCCGTTGGCAGAACATCATTTACGTTGACAGTTGTAGCAGCTTACTGCAGCAGTGTCCCAGGAAATGTATTTTTCAGTCAAGCATTTCTATGAAATACGATAACAGGGACAGAGCTTGGAGGCAGCTGTGAAACACCTTTGCATTTTGTGTTCTTTTGGTGTTCCTATTGCGGTGGCTTATTTGTGGGTGTTAAGGGAGAGCCAGGCTCCGGGTGCTGGGACCTGGTTGGCTTCTGCCCCAAAGGCTGTAGAAGAACACAGCTAGAGGATTGGGCCAGCTTTGGGGCTCATTGGGAAGGTGGTGATGAAGTGAGCAGCACTCGCAGTTGGCCACCACCTCGCAGAAACAGACGTGCTGTTACCACAAGTGGGTTTTCAGTCGCTGCATGTGTGAATGACGTGCAGGATGCTGGGCTGGCTCTCAGCCTGAGCCCTGCCGACACGCGCTGTGCTCCCCTCGCAGCTTGGGATGTGGGTGCCGTGCAACGTGGGGCAGGGGGAGCGTGGGGAGAGCAAACACTGTGAGTTGTTGATTCAGCCAACAAGTGAAGAGCTTCTCCTCTGTAGATGGGGGGGGATCCCAGCTTCAGTCTGCAACTGCTGTGTCTGTGTTCCTTGTCTCTTCCACTGAGCATTGTCCTCTGCCACTGTTCCTATGTAGCATCCTGGTTTTCTTCCTCCTCTGGCTCTTAAGCAGGGATTTGCTCTGCACTTGACATCCCAAATTCTAACCCATGAAGACTCTGTTTGCACACATTTCCCAGCTCAGGTTTCTGGAGGTAGCTGAAGCTGTTCACATGTCAGAGCTGCTGGATTGTGAAAAATGCTTTTGATTCTTCCTTTGCAGTAGAAGATGCTAAACCAACCATAGTAAGTATAAATTTAGGGGATGGCAGATGAAGGAGAAGATGTACGCTCTTCTAGCTTAATAAATGAATCTGTAAACTGAAAGTGACCTTCTGCCTAAAATGAACTGCAAACTCTTCATTCTGTCTCCCTTTACTGAGCCTCACAATGCCGATGACTTCGAGCAGACATGGAGCAGGACTGAGACCACAGATTTTTGGTGAAACTTGTGAAGATTAGTGCAGACACTTAGCAGACACCCACCCAAACACCCAGCTCTTTCCTTGACTGGGGTCAGTTTGGGGCCAGCACACATCACAGCATGCAGATCGCCGAGAGAGAACTTCCCGTAGCTCGAGCATCAGCAGCCTGTTCCCGGGAGCCAGAGGGGGAATTTCAGATCAGCTGTCTGTGAAGTTCTGCAGGGCTGTGATATGCTGTGCTTCTGACAGCTCCAGCAGCCCACGGTGACAGAGGGTTTGATAGAAAACTCAGAGCCCTCACCTCCTATTAAGCAGAACAGCTAAACCTGGGGTTGGCACCAAAGTGAGTGGCAACAGAGGTGTCAAGGATAATCGAGCAGGACTAGAGATGTGAGGCAGGGAATAGGTGAGCTGTTTCCAGGTCCTGAGGGCAAACTGGTCTCCCCCACACATAGCAGTTTTTGGGGTTGGCTCGGCTCCTGTGTTACAGGCAGCTCTGCCTCCCGAGATCGCAGCTGGCTGGATTTGGGAGTGGTTTGCAGTCCTCCTTGTTCTCCACCTGCAGCTCTTAATAGTCCACATGCACTGCACTTCTGAGGCTTTTTGAAATAAGAGCTGGTGTTTGGTAAGGCTCTGGCTGAAGCAGTGTTTAAGCTGCAGACTGCAGCCAGCTGTCCTCTGGGAGTCTTTTGGTGCCGGTGGATCCCTGTGGGACATCACAGCAGCACTACAGGACTGCACTTGGCCTCTCCTGGGGCGTGTAAAGCAGCTGTACCTGCCTGCTGAGCCTGGGAGGCAGCTAAGAATAGAGATAATAATTAGGTCAGCAGCTTGCAAAGGGCTGTGGGACAGCAAGGTGGATATGGTTGGGTTCCTGATGGCACTTGTTAATTATTAATTGCCTGTGTTACTGCAGAGCCTTGGCCGTTAGTGGTGCCCTGCAGTGCTTACAGAATCCTAACAGCTCGAGTGAGGATGCTGTTGCTGCCAGTGTCCAGAGACACAGCAAAGCTTGTGGTCCCATTTCTTTGGATGTGGGACAGATCTAAGGCCTTGTCTCAGCGAGAGATGCTCTTGCCCAACTCTGTGTACAGTGCAGATGAGGAGCAGTGCTGCGTGAATTGTGGAGGAGAATGAAGAGCAGAAGAGAGGGAGGGGATTGGGGCAGGTGGTGTTACTGAGCTCTCTGTCTTCAGGCACTGCCTGAGACAGATTGGGAATCGCTACAGCACTCCAGCAAGTGTCCAACTGAAGCCATTTGACACAAAATATGGATATCACTAATGATCTTTTCCTGTAGAAAGCCAGCTTTCCTTCCAGACTTTTCTTAGAAAAACAGATTTGCATTGTCCTGAGTTAATGCAGATGCAGCCATCTGCTTTTAGCTCTTCCTTCCAAGTTGGCAGTCGGCATTTGCTGCCAGACTGTGTTATTGTAGGATCCCAGTGTGTTGTGTGTTTGAAGCATAGCTTGTAGGAAGCATTCTGCATACCTGGCATCAGGAGAACACACCACAAGGTAATTTCTCTTTTCAAAGCCATGCACGATGGTAACATGAGTGCCCATGGCTGGCAGCAGGAGTGGGACAAAGCACAAGCCTTGGTGACAAAGAAAGCAGGCTGTGTCCTTCTGCACAGCCTGGGGCCTCCAGCCTGTTCCCTCTCTGCTGTAGCTAGAGGTACAGATTACATGAATTGCAAATAGATCCAATGTTGCAAGTAGATCTGAATTGCAAATAGATCTGATGAAATAGGTGTCAGTCCCTGTGAAATGTCAGCCTCTGAGCAAAGGCAGGAAGTTAGCAGAGTGAAATGGCTCCGGGCGCTGACACAAGTTGGGCTGACTGAGAAAGGAGGCGTTCCAGGGCTTGTGAATGTGTGAATGAGCCAGAAAGCCTTCTGTTGACCGTGTCTGTATCTCTTTTCTGCAGGAAAGGCAGCAGAATATCTTTGCCTACCTTACAGCTTGTTTTTCTGGGAAGTTTCACCTGCAGCATCCTGGAAATTGGATATGTTGTCCTGGAGAATCCCTCTGGGAAAGTGTTGGCTGGTGTCAGAGACTGTGACGAGTCCACCCCGTGCTCTGCCACAGGTGTTCTCCCCTGTGCTCAGTGCAGGGCTGACCCCTCCGACCCAGGAGTGATGTTGCCTGCAGCTCTGGCTAGGCAGGTGCAGACAAGCAAGTTTTTTTGCCTGCACGCTAGCCTGAAGGCAGAGCCAAAATGTGGAGACAGGCTGCTTTGCTAGCACAGAGCAGTCATCAGCTAACTAACCATACTTGTGAGGATCTCTGTTAGGTGGTGAAAGCAGCTACAGGACAGCCTTTGTGTCCTGTGCTCCGCTCTGAAGCCCCTCTGTCACACTTAAATTACACACAGAGCTGGTATAATCAGTTATGATGGTTAAAGAAATGTGGGAATGTTCCCGCTGAATCCCAGAGGCTGGCAGGCTTGGGGCCCCAGCGTTGTTTGGGTTAAGCTGTCTGGGTTGTGGGGTGGGTTAAGGCAGGGAGCTGGGCTGGGGGCTGCTCTGCCTTCTGCCAAGGGCTTCAGACATCCCTAGACAGTGCTGCTGCTTTCCTTTCTTCGGCAGTCCTCTCGTCTGACCTGGGGGTTAAATCCTGATGCGCACTGAGGGACTTTCTGACAAGGAGTTTTACGTGAAGATCTATGGAAAGGTGCCAGGACTGGTTAAAAGCTTATTAAATGATAGTTTTTATCTGCAGTGCTGACATTATCAGTGACACTTGAACAGTTGCGTTTGTTGCCTTCTGCCTCTCAGAGCTCTGTGCAGCATATCTTCAGGCTTCTGCAAATGCAGACGCACGGCCCAGCTCCCCGGCCCTCAGCTAACTGGGGCCTCCCGCAGGAAAGCAGCAGAACCCCAGTTCTGGTCGGCAGCCGCTCCATGCCGTGGAGCTCTCAGCTCCTGTTTATTTTGCCTGGCTCCTGCGCGGAGCAGCGAAACGTGGGTGCTTCCAAGCACTCACTGGGGAAGCAAGCAGGAATTCCTCGTGCAGTCTGGCTGGCTCCAGTCCCTCTTGGCGTAATGAAGAGCAGTTCCAACTGCGTGTACGCAAACAGAGAGCCAATGTTGACAGCTTTACAGGAGGAGGAGTGGTGGGCAAAGCACGCTCCGGCTGCTTTGCAGCAGAGCTGAACGTCCCCTGGATGTATAAGGCTCTGTACTCCAAATGCTCCGTGGTTTGGGTGGGGGAAAGCCCCCTGAAAATGCTGGGCAGTTCCTGGAAACTTGCCACTGTTCAGCCCCTCCTGGGCATCTGGTTACAAGTAGTTCCTGGGCTGAAATCTCTCAGTTGTATTAAGTTGAGGGGAATGAAGGAGGAGTGCCCATTGGCCCCTCTGGTGTCGGGGCTGTCACTGTGTGCTCCCAAGCTCCATGCAGGGCACTAGGAGCTGGGGAAAGCCAGGCCGTTTCTCTCAAGCCAAGCAAAAAGCAGTTCCTTTTTATCTGCTTTTCCAGGTTGGATTTGTGCCATCGCAGCCCCTAAGAAGGGAAGAAATGAGCATTTCTAGTGAAGCTATGGGCATTGGTACTGCTAGATCACAGTGGGAAGATTTTTGCAGTCTCAATACTTAGGTGTGGTTAGTGCTGGAGCTGTTCCTTTGAGCCTCTGGGATGCATATCTAAAAGCTCCTGAGCCTGCTGTATTGAAAGCAAAAGTTACTCATCTCCAGCTGTACTAATGAAAGAAAACAGAGCTTGGATTCAAAGAATCACAGGGACTGGCATAGCAAAAGGGCAGGAGGAGGCTCAGAGGAGTTAATAGTAATTTTTGGAAAGGATGTGTGGTTGCAAGAGCTGCTTTTGTGGAGAGGAGATTGCACTTGGCTGATGACATGCTGGGGAAGCCTGGGTGCTAGGGTGTGTGAGGAGCTGTACGTGGCAGTTCTGGAAGCCACTGGGGTTGCTTCTCCCTTGGCTCCTTACTGCGAAGTGGTGCATTGCTGAGCTCAGGTGAGGGCAGCTGCAGAAGAAGAAACTTGCTTGCATGCTCAACATTGAGACCTGATGTCACTGATATTGCCCTCAGATCAGATCCATCAGTGTGTCAGTATATGGTTTGCCAAGCATCCTGCCTAGAGATTTTGTACCGTTCTGGGTCTAGACCAGAAATAGAAATAAATCACAGATAACTTCCCAGGACAACGTGAACAGAGGAGGAAGATGGGTGTGGAGGATGTTGTTCTCTTCTGTGGCTGCTGTCACCACTCTCCCTGCGTGATCCAGGAGGTCTGTGAGCCGAGAGCTGGGTGTGGGAGTGGGTCGTGCTCAGCAAACTCTGTGCTTGCATTTTTGAAGGTGTGTGCTTGCAATGGGCAATTTGCTCCTTTATTGTCTGCGGAATAACAGCAGTGACAGCATTGACTTTCCCTAATGAACAGCTGCTCAGTGCTAGGATCTATTCCCGGGGGAGATTCGCGGGGATGAATAAGGTTTCATGCTCCTCCTCTGGAGAGGGTGAGAAAGTTCTCTGAGCAGAAGGTTGTTGCTTGATCACTGGGTATCTCCAAGTCTTGAACTGCTGACAGCTGAGAGCTGAATGTGACTCCACTCAAGTCATGTTTCACCTGCGGCAGTTCTGCTGAGGCAGGCTGTTTATGGAAGCAGGAGAAGATCTGTTAGTTCCCGACCAGAATCATCTTCTTGTCACTGCAAACAACCATCACAAATTGGCTGAACAGAAACCATTTTCCTCCTGTTGCTCTGCCTGAATTCTTAGCGGATGCTCTGCGCTAAGAAGAGCGGGGAGGTGGGAGAAAAGAGCTGATGAAGTATGGATGCACTGGAGGCAGAGCCGGCTTGTAGGCTCTGAGAGTTTCAGATTGCTGCTGTATTTTATAACTCAAGCTCAAACTTCAAATAAACATTTTGTGCTTTGTCCCGAGCAGCTCCCCATGGTGCCTCCCTTCACATCCCTGCTCACTTTCTCTTCTCTTTGAGATTCTACAGAACTGTTTCTTATACTGGGCGTTTTGCTCAGAGCCTCCTGTGCTCCCCTTGCTGCATCCATTTGATTTCTACACTGCACCTGACGCTACACTCCGTGTTGTGTGAGTGATGGTGTGAAGGAGTGGAGTGCCTGAATTTAGCCTGACTGTGCTGACTTGTGATGGGAAGATGGGAAAATGCATAAATGCTGAAAATCAGCTTGCACTGAGTCACTCGTGAACAGGAAAACCTAGGGGACACTTGGAAGTATTTCTGCGTATTGTCAGTAAGTCTTGTCCCTTAATGCTGAGTGGCATCCTTGTGTCTCCCTGCGCAGACACAAACATGGGCACAGGGTGGCAAAACGTGCAGGAGTAGCACCTTCATCTCAGCGTTTCCCAGTGCCCAGAGCTCTGCTCATTCAGCAAAATTGATTCAGAAGGGCAACAAGTCTGCAAAGGCAGCAGTGACGGTGAGCTTTTCTAGGAATTCAGGGCTTGTGCCTTGGGCTGTGCAGAGCTTTTGCCTAGAGCTGCCCTGCTGCTTGGAGAGACAAAACAAAGCTGGGAACTGGGAGAGGAATCTCAAACCCCAAGTTTTAAAATAGCATTGCAGAAGCTTTTAGTACTCCGAAACAGACTGCATGGTGCAGATGTGTTCAGTGACCTGTTTTGTTCAGGCAGTGAAAGATGTCTTGGAAACTGCAGCTCCCTTTTCCTTTGGTTCTAACAACGTTCCCTCTTGACCTGAAATTATTTCAGTGGCAGTGGAGACAAAAACTGAAGTTGGTTTTGCTCTTGATGTTTGTCAGAAAGCACTGAGCAGAGGTTTTCCTGGTTAGCTGAGTACTCTTCTTGGGAAGTCTTCAAACCAAACCAAACCCAGTTCATAGCAGTTAACCTGAGCTCCATCCTATCCAGCTGGCCTGTTGAGATAGCAAGAGAAAAATGTTCTCTAAAGGATGCTGTTTAAGGGGATCTTGACTTACAGGATTGCACTCCAAAATGCAGAGCTGGAAGGAGCTGCCCCTGCGTATAAGAGGTGCATGGGGCATTCATCCATGTGCATACTGAGGAATGTGCTGGAAAAGCAAGCAGGACTGTTTACTTTTGTAATATGATTTCAGTAGCAATCAGTGACAAACACCTGGCATCTGAACTGTTTTTCCACTGGGTTTTTGAGGCTGAGACCTGACTCCTGGCTGCCTCAGACCAGGATGGTTGACCTGCAGGTCCCTGTGGCTGCAGCTGCTCTTAATGCTATTGGAGCAGGGAGCTCTTGGCCTGTTCCTGTGGACAGGACTGATGACTGATTGTGGATTTTAGTGCTTTGCTGAACTGGAACTGGAGCTAAACAAAAGCTGCCATTCTAGAGAACCTTGTATTTCTCTGAGCCTCCAGCTTACGTGTCTCTTGCGGAAGCTCTCAGGCCTGGTTTACATTTAGCCCATTTCTGGCTCAGTAGTTCTCAAGCCCAGCGCTGGTGCTGCAGGAGGCCAAGGCTCTGACCTGTGTGGAGATGAGGTCCCTGAACCCACATTTTGACGTAACTCCTTCTTGCCCCTATCCTGCCCCAGGTTGTCCTGCTGCAACTGGATGTGATGGATGTTAGGCTGAAAGCATCTGCAGGTGTGAGTGATACGTATAGCAAATGTAATAGAACAGAGCAAAGCCCTAGCCAGTGCAGCTGCTCTTTTTGCTGGTGTTTGCACAGGGCTGGGGTGCAGCTCGGTGTGCCCAGCCATGGCCCCAGCTGGGGGGGTGTGGGCACTCCTCGGTCTCTGCTTCCATCTGCTGGTCAAGCACAGGCTCCTGCTCTCCCTGCTCTGCCTTGGCAATTCTACCTACTGCTTCTAATACTCATCCTACTACAGATGGAATTTCCTTTCACGTCTGTATGGGCTGAAAGAAAATCACAGAGATACCAACTCTCTTTGGTAAGATTTGTGCACTGAGCAGATGGCAGCGAGGCTGGAGATGTGCTGAGCACAACATGTTGGGTGCTGCAGTGTGCAGGCACAGCAGCCACAAAAGGCAAGTACATTAGAAACAGGGCAAGGAGGGCATGGTGCTTTCCTTGGATATCTCAGGGTCTGGCAGTTGGAGATGTAGGGACATCCTGGGCTGGGGACTGCAGTGAGCGCTTCGATTTAACCATCCTGCTGTGTCCTTTGTGAGTTTGCCTGAACCTCTTTGTTTTATACCCTGCAGCATCGGGAGACAGTAGGCTTAACTGCAGGCTGTGCCAAAAGCTGCTTTGATCTGTGTTGGACTTGCTGCCCACAGCTTTCTCTGCTCAATCCTGGGAGCACCTGGAGCAGGCTCAGGAATTCCTCATGCTACGTGATTCCTCTGCAGTTATTTCTCCCTTCCTGAGGACAACAACCAACAGTGTCCCTCAGAGCTGAATGTTTCTGGGAGAGCTGGGAAAAAAGAACCTTGCTGCTGTCGAGGGTCATGAACAGTCTGGTCTTCTCAAGCGTGCTCTGATTGTTTTAATCTGACAACAGAAATCTGGCCGCTGCAAAGGCATTTCCTTAACCTTCCCTTAACCTCTGCTTAGTAGTGGATAGGCACAGAAGGTTCATTTCGAGCAAAAAATCCCTATCCCTTTCTCAAGAAGTTGTGCAATGTAGCCTATAAATCTTCATGTAAATGTTGCTTGATTTTACGTGCCGGCCATTTGTCTTTGCGCCTATCAGCTAAATAGCGTGCTCTCCTCCGGGTGCGGAGTGACTGAGTCAGTCTCTGTGCCCTGAGGTGAAAACCTGGGCACTGAGTGTTGGCCTCTCTTTGTTGCAGTTCACAGCACACGTCTGGGTATCAGAATTTCTTTAGCCAAGATGTTAGATTCTTTCTGAACTCTTAAAGCGCCTTGGCAAAAGATACGCTGTGTCCTGAGCAGTTGTTGTGCTTGAAGAATAGTGGTGTCTTAGAATTAGAGGTTGGAAAACACCTCGAAGATGATCAAGTTTAACCATCAACCCATCAGCACCGTGCCTGCTAAACCATGTCCCTGAGTGCCATCTGATTAACAAACAAATTAGCAAGAGCTGATGAACATTCTGGGCTGAAACTCTTCTTATCTTCCATGAGAAAGTCCTGATACTAACTTCTATTGGTGTTGATATGACGAGAATAAATCTTTAGGGCACCTCTGTGTTCGTATCCTAAGGGAAAACAATGCTGTCACATAAAAACAAGACCTATTTTTCTCCTCCAGCTAGGCATGAGACAGCACATGTGAGACAGCAGGGGAGCACGGCGGGGTCTGGTGTGCTGTGCATCTCTACACACTTCTCCAGTGAAGAACAGCCTTTTCTTTTTGTTCTTGGCATTAGGTTCCCAGCCAGCAGGAGGAGATGTCACCATCATTGCTGCTCCGGAGAACACCACGGTGGTGGCAGGGGAGAGCGTGGTGATGGAGTGCATGGCAGCTGCTGATCCCACCCCGTTTGTCTCCTGGATACGGCAGGGTGAGTGCAAGGGATGGAAAGGAGCCTCTGTCAGCAGGAGGAACCCGGCATTCATTTTCAAAACTTGTTAGAAGGCAGACAGATCAGTGGGACAAGGCGAGAGCCTTTTACATTGCTGCCTAATGATGCAGGTGGAGTCATGGTGTGGGATGTCTTCAATAACTGGAATTACTGATTAAATCTGGAAGGTCACAAAGCACGCAATTCACCTGGCCTGTGAAATATTACGAAGTTTTGGTGTCTGGATGCCTTTGGATCTAAATTAGTCATACTCAGTGTAGGAGCTTGAGCAGTAGTAAAGGTCGTGAGGTGGGGTCGGGCCTGTGCCACTCCTCCGGTGACTCAGAGCTTAGTGGGGACTCTGTGGAATCTGCCACTGCCTTGGAGAAAGAACTTGTATTATCTTGCAGGATTATAAAACAGGATAAGATCTGTTAATCATTGGAGTAGCTGTGAGCTGGGAGTGTTGCTGGCAGGTTTTTGTTCTAAAGTCCCATTGTGTTCAAATTACTGGCTTTTGTTTTTTTCTGGTTTTGTTTTCCCCACCGTAATGGAAGCTGAGAAGATGCTCAGTTCTCATTAGAGGTGTACGAATGAGCCAGACTGGCATAGGTTACCCAGGGCTGACAGCCCGAGTCACAAGTGTCACCTCAGCAGTGTCACATCGTCCGATGCTTCAGAGGCTCTGACTGAGGCCGTTTCCAGCTCAGGGATTGATTCTCTCCCAGAAAAGGCTCTCAGTTATTTTCACAAATCCGACTCATGATTTAAGACTCCTTTCCCCTGTAACCATTCATTGTGGTTGGTCTTCAGCCCAGACTTGTCCACAGGCAGTGATTTTTAGTGTACACAAATATTTCCTCTTCCCTTCAAAAAAGGAGCAAAAACAGTCTCACAGGACACAAGTTGGGAAATCAAATCAGTGAGGATTACATGTTCTGGCAGCAGTGTTTCTGTTTTATCCTGTGCACCTCACAATTAGAAATTACCATTTTTCCCGTGCTACACCACTTTTTGCTATACTGGATACTGCTGATGCTCAGAGTAGATATTATCAAAGCTAATTATAGCTATGATTTTTTTAATTTTTTAAATTTTTTTTTAATTGAGGGAAAGAAAAGGGAAGGGAATTGCTGGATCAAGCCCTAGGCAACCTAATTTTGCTGTGCATGTCCCTGTTCATTGCAGGGGAGTTGGACTAGATGACCTTTAAAGGTCCCTTCCAACTCTAAGGATTCTACGATTCCTTGAACTGGCTGGTGAAGCAGTTCCTTGCATGCATTCAAGTGCTTCCTTGCTATTTTCAAGTGTTTGCTTGCTCTCCTCTGCTTTCCAGCATAGACTCTTCAGATTGGAAAGGATGGGTTAATTGCAATAGCAGTTTTGTGCTATGCAAGGAAGACAGCAGTAAGGAGCAGGCTGTGTTGCTGGAGGATTAGTCATGTAGGTAATACAGGATTCTATCTCCAGGTTGTCAGTTTGGCTGTTGCCAGCCCTGGTGGGGTCAGCTAATTGCTACCATCTGGGGTTGGATTTTCAGACTGCTCCTGTGCTAGTGGGGTGTGCTGATTCTCTCCTCCTGTGAGAGTGCAACCACTGAACTGTGAGACCACCTGAAGCTCCATGAAGTAAATGGAGGGGGCAGAGAATCTGATCGCAGCTTTGTTCCCTGCTGATGGTGCTAAGTAGGCACAGCTGCTCTGATTCAGCTGAGTCTTTGAGGGCAGAGGAGTGATGTAGGCTTTGCTGCTTGAGACACCCATTTATCTGCAGCTGGAGAGGGACGAGAGGTAATGTTTGCAGATACTGTGTAAATTGGCTGGCTCTCTCAACTCAGTAACTCTTGCCAGAGCTGGCATTGGGTTCCCAGTTGCCCAGCTGTGCCTCTCCTTGGCCATGCTATGTTTGCCCAAACTCCAGCCCTTGGTTCGGGATACTTCCTTCTTCTCCACAAGCTGTGTTGCCTAAATTTGAGTTCAATTCCAGGTTCCAGAAGGTGGAAGAACCCCAGGTCATTAGCAGTTCAATATTCTCTGACATTTGCCTTAAGACGTGAGGAGAGATGTGCATTTGTGCATGGGAGTCAGCAAGGAGATCCAGCAGCTTTTCCAAAGAATATGCTAGCATAGCATTCCCTCAAATGTGCTATTCCTGGAGGAGCTCATTCCAGGCACAGTCTTTGCACTACAGACTATTTTGATTTGAAACATGACTTTTTTGATTATTGCTAAACTAAACCTTGAGGCAGTTTTGACTCGGGCTGGCCTACGCTCAGTCATGCGCGGAGGAATGTTCCAGCAGTAATATTCCTTTGGGCTGGGGTTTGGGATTTGGGGTCTCTGCTTAGAACTTCCTCCCGCATTTGTGCTTCTTTCTTCCTGCAGATGGAAAGCCTGTTTCCACAGATGTGATCGTGCTGGGTCGGACAAACCTCCTCATTCCTTCCAGCCAGCCCCATCACTCTGGAGTATATGTTTGCCGTGCTAACAAACCCCAGACCAGGCAGTTCGTTACAGCTGCGGCTGAGCTCCGGGTCCTGGGTGAGTGGAGAGCAGAGTAACTGCTGCAGGGAGAAATGCTGCCAGGTAGCTGTGGATTACCTGGTCTGGCATCCGGAGTTTGTGTTGTGTTTGTGACCCCTGCTGGGGAAGAAGGGAGCCAGGTTGGAGTCAGAAGGCCCTGTGCTGGGATAGTTCTTGGGGTGAATGTAACCTTTTTAATTCGGGGTTTAGTTCCTTCTATTTACTGAACCGTTTTATGCCTTATTCCTGTTCTACAGGGTTTCCCTGTGGAAATCTGGATCAGCAATTAACTTTCAGTATTGTGGAATTCAGGAGGGAGAACAGCCTAGGATCAGGGAATGCAGTGCATGATTGATACGGAATTTATTTTTCCTTTTGGATAGAATCTAAATTAAGCCTCTAGAGTCTGCCTGGCAAATCCTATCTTGTAAGCAAAGCTGCTACTGAATAAAACATCGCAGTGAGGGGGGAGGAGAAGGGATTTTCTCTGCTATCTTTCCCTCCTCCTTACTGCATTAATTTGTCCTCTCTCCTCCCAGCTACGCCCAGCATCTCCCAGGCTCCTGAAACCATCTCGCGCACCCGAGCCAGCACGGCTCGATTCGTCTGCAAGGCGGAGGGCGAGCCAGCCCCCACCATTCACTGGCTGAAGAACGGCGACGCCATCCTCTCCAATGGGCGAGTGAAGGTCCAGAGCAGCGGCAGCTTGGTGATCAATCAGATCGGGCTGGAGGATGCTGGCTACTACCAGTGCGTGGCTGAGAACAGCCTGGGCATGGCGTGCGCCACTGCCAAGCTCTCCGTGATCGTGCGGGAGGGTTTGCCCAGCGCTCCCAAGAAGGTCTCAGCCGTGTCCCTCTCCAGCACCACAGTCTTGGTGTCCTGGGAGCGGCCAGAGTACAACAGCGAGCAGATCATTGGCTTCTCGTTACATTACCAGCGGGCTGTGGGTAGGTGTTACCTGCCTGTGCAACCAGCAGTGGCCGCGGGGATGTGGTGATAAAGGATGAAGGTCTGTGTCCCTGGTTCTGGGCACAGAAGATCCTTCCAAAACCAACAGGAGACCCACCTTAGTACTGGGCCTTTTATAATGGCAGGAATTCCCCTGGATCGTTACCTGGTGTAGGGAACCTGCTTTGTTAGGGGGTTTGGACTCGATGATCTCTGGAGGTCCCTTCCAACCCCTACAATTCTGTGATTCTGTGACTGTGCTTAAAGCAAAGAACTGGATGTGTTAGTTTGGGTAGTTCAAGCTGCTGTAGCCGGGTGATTGCAACACCTCTTCCATCTACTCCCATACTCCCATTTCTCTTCCAACAGGGCTGGAAGAGCTTTAGTGCATCCAGATGCTTTGGAAACTACCCAAACTATCTCCTAAGTTGTGTTTTCTCCCCTTTCTGGAAGCAGTTGCAGTGGCAGCTAGACTCTTTTTCTGGGAACTAGGTTCTGTTACTGTAGAAACTAAGAAAAGCTAGGAAGTCTCTGCTTCCAACTCCTGGCACCTTGCGGTGTCCTGGCAGTTCACTGACCTGCTGATTGGTGTTTCCTTGACTCCAGGAACAGATAACGTGGAGTACCAGTTTGCTGTCAATAATGATACCACCGAGCTGCAAGTCAAGGACCTGGAACCCAACACCAACTATGTCTTCTATGTGGTGGCGTATTCTCAGCTTGGAGCCAGCCGGACATCCTCTTCCATAATTGTTCAGACCTTGGAGGACGGTGCGTTGAATTAGATGGGTACTAGAGTCTAAAAGATATTCTTTCCTGTTTCCTGGTGAGTGTTGACGATGATGTAGAGAATAGTATCAACTCCTGGAAGCCTACACCTATGTCCTGTAGCTTTTTGTTGTAAATCCTTTGTAGAAATAAAGAAACCCACCCTGATCTGATCATTGGCTTGGATGATGGTGAGCATGAAAGTGACTTTGCTGACAATGGGACTTGTTGCATTCAGGTCCTCTGGACTTTCACGGACGTAATGTAGCATTGCTCCAAACTTGCTGCTAGGCCAGACATGATTCCAACTCAGAAGAAAGATGTTTATCACAATTTGTAGAGCTGGGAACAGGCTTGAAGTAGGATCCCTTAAGAGTCGGTTTGTGCTGATTTTGCCACTTATCACATAGCATTTCTTTGAGCAGTGAAGGCAGAGTGCCAGAAGGACTGCTGCCCAACAGAGAACATGTACAGCTCACAACAGACTGCAGGACAGAGACAGAAGCAATGTTTTTGGCAGACCTCATGCAAGCCCCTGCTATGCTGTGGGGTGCATTGTGTGCTTTAATGCTCCTGACGTAGAGCACTGCATGGTCTCACACCTATGTGTCTGAAGCTTGAAAAGCTGAGTTGAAAGCATGAAAGCTGCCTACAGCACAGAGCTGTGATTCTACAGGAGAGGGGGATCACCAAGCAGAAGTCTGGTATCTTTAGTGTCAGTTAGTGTCTCTTTGATGCTCCATGGTACCGCGCAGGCAGATTAACCAGCCTGTTAACCTGCCTGGTTTGTAGTTAACGCAGGGTCACCTAGATGTGGCAACACAGTGTGGTGTGGCCAGCAGGCACTGAGCAGCCTGTTGAAGCTGAGCAACTCACCTTCCCTCCTCCTCAGAAAGCTCCTTCTGGTTCTCCGAGCTGTTGGGGATCTGTAGCATGTTGGATACACCCCATGACAGCTTGTCACCAGCAGCTGTGCCAGGTAGTGGCCTCCAGCCAACTGAGATGTGTCAAGGTCTTGCCACCACCTTTGCTGACTTTCTTTTGCATTTTCTCAGTTCCTAGTGCTGCTCCTCAGCTGTCCCTGTCAAGCATGACTCCTGGTGACATCCGTGTGACATGGTTACCTCTTCCTCCGGAGCTGAGTAATGGCAAGATAACGAAGTACAAGATTGACTACTGCACTATCAAGGAAGGTAAGGAAAAAAGTGTGTTTGAAAGGAAGAAGGTTGTCTTTTGCTCCAGCAGCTTCAACAACATGGCTTGCTGAGGGGAAGAGGTAAAAGACTGAAAACGGAGGGACCCATTTTTGCCAGGAGCAGAACAGCCCTCCCTTATATGTGGGCTCTGCTGGTGATAGTCACAACAGTGCTGCTACTGTGCACTTCATACTCCTCTGAGGTGCTTTTTTCTGTGGTTGTGGAGGAACCAGTGTGCCCAGAGGATGGCATGTATTTGTACTGCCCCATGAATGCTTGCATAAACAGCTCTTTGGTGTGCTTTGTATTTTGGGAGAAGAGCTTGGTGCTGGCTGGGGAAGAAGGACATTTGGTTCCTTTAAAACCAAGTCTACTCAATGATCTGTATGTAAGTATCCTGGCAAGGTTGTGTTGCTCTGTTGCTAAGTTTTATCTGGTTTTATATTGTCAGCCACTCTAAGAAGCCTTCAGCAGGGATGGTAACACTTCCGTATTCTGAATGCAGATGTTCTGATTCCATGTGTGCTTGCTTTGCTTTCTGGGTGTTCACTTTTAAAATCATCAAAACTCTGCAGCTTCCACTTCCCAAGGTTATGCTTCTGTCTAAGAAGGCAATGAGGAACGTGATGAAGTGCTGGACATGTTGCTGTGTGTTTGATCTGACTTAGTAGTCTGCAGTGTGACTCCTGGCTCTTGTGTTTTTGTTTTGTTTTTATTGTTATTTTTTGCCTTGAGCCTGCATGCACCTCTGTGGGATCATAAGACCTTAGACATTTGCAGTCCAGGATTTGCACCTAGCAGTACCTTGCTACATATCAGGACAGCACTCTCAGCTGAGCTTAGGTCAGGTGCAGCTGAAAAGCAAGAGCTGTGCATTCACCAATAGTCAGGATGAATCCTAGCAAGACCCATTAGTTGTTACAGCTGAAATCTCAGGTCGCTCTCAGTTTAAATTTCCTGTTATGTTCCTTATGAATTTGGGTAAGCTGAAAACGGAGCAGTCAGACCTCAATGTAGCTTTGGTGAGGTTGTGAATTTTACAGAAGCAAGGCTGCTGCGTGGTTCTTCTTCAAATTAAGGTGACGCTTTAAGTACAGCAGTGAGTGCCATCAGTTCCCATCAGCTTGTGCTCATATTCTTCTCTCGTGTCAGCAGCAGCAAGGTTTCTGACAACTGCCCCCAGGCAGGCTCAGTGGTGCTGAAGGCACTCTGCGCTTCTGAATGTGATGAAGGAGTCAGTCAGGATATCAGCTCTGCCCAGTCTTCAGTTCTCAATTTTCCTGGTGGCAAGAGTGCATGTAGACCATGTGATTGTTGCTGGGTTTGTTTCTACACTTTGACTGGGAAAGCCCTTTTTCACTGTTGTCACCTTGGTTCCAGCAGATCAGGTTAACTCCATTGAAGTGGGTGGAAATGAGACACAAATCACTCTGTACTCGCTGCATCCCAACAAGGTGTACAAAGTGCGCATTGCAGCCAGCACCAGCGTGGGCTATGGGGCCCCATCTGAGTGGACCCAGCATCGGACACCTGACAGGGACAACCAGACACATGGTAGGAGGCTGGGTGTTGCTTGGGGTTGGGGACGCGGGGTGCAGAGTGTTATTTCTCAGATTGGGAACTTGAGGCATAACCAGAAATGCTTGTGTTCATTAGGGAATTCTAACTGTTGGTTTTGATTAGAGCAGAACGCCTGCCTCTGACTTTCTGTTGAGCAGCCCCTGTATGTCTTGGGTAGTGGATCTTTCCTCCTTCTATGTGTAGTTGGTAATGGAGATAAGTGACTGAACATTTTTTTTCTTGTTCTTCCAGTTCCATTTGCACCAGCAGAATTAAAAGTCCGAGCGAAGATGGAGTCTCTCCTGATCACTTGGCAACCCCCAGCCAACCATGCCCAGATATCAGGCTACAAACTCTACTACCGGGAGGTGGGCCAGGAGGAGTCCAGTGATGAAAGCCCTCTGGATGGCGCTGAAGATGAGAGCTGGGACGTAGGACCTATAAAGCTAAAGAAGAAAGTGAAGCAGTATGAACTGACTCGACTAGGTGAGCTGGTTGCACCCCAGCATAGGTATGGAAACCCAGGGTCTGACTTTCACACTTGATAGCAGTCCCAGGATTCTCTCCTCGCCTACAGCTGTGTCGGTCCATGACCATATGAGCACCCTTCCTGAATTTGTTTCTAAGAGCACTGAAAGTACTTTGTGGTCTGGGCTTTTTGGGACATATTGTGAGAAGAGTATAAAAGAAAAAATGGATGAAACCAGATAGTATTTTTAAGTAAGGACTACACCAATGCATAGTATATACTGATGAAAGGATATGAATCAATTACTGTTCATTGCTATGTCAATATGAGAGTGCTTGGATTAAGATCACCATCAGGGCAGTGATCTCTCCTTGGCTATCTAGTTCTAAGAAACTTCACAATTGCATATTTTTTGAAATGTTTCTATGCTAAAATGCAGATAAGGGTTAATTCACACATACTAATTTTGGGTCAGTATTCTCCTCCACCTCCCCTAAAGGAAAAGAGATAACAGAGTGCCTGTGAGTGGAGAACAAGCCTGCATTGCAGTCAGGTATACCTGCTGGGCTGACTGCCTTTGTTTTTTTTCCCATAAGACATTACGTTTTAACATCTGATTGTACTAATTAATTGACTTGCTGATCGATACAGGATGGAGAATGAAAAGAATCATGGCAGATGAGTCCTTAAAGCAGTATTCCGCTTCTTAAGAGTTCTTCCATCACCCACTTCATGCTTCATCTGTGCCTGCTGCTGAAACTGAGAAGTGTCTAGCATATGTATGATGTGTGGTGTAAAGGTCAGCCTGCAGCACCTGGAAGAACAGCTTGTGTCATCACTGAGCAAGTTTCCAGCACTCCAGTGCAGCAGCCATCCTGCCACAGAGAGTGTTAACAGTTACGAGTTTCTCTGAAGAATTTAGGTCTGTAATTTTTGCACTGAGGAAACCACATGTGAACATCCTCACGTGCTGCTCTAACCACTGGCAAATCAGTGAGCAGAGGGACTCGGGAGTGGGCTCAATTGGTTCCAAATGCTCTGGCATGGCAATGCTAGAAGGCTGCTTGTTCTTCTGTAATTACTTCCTTAAATTTGGGCATCCGTCAAGGCCTAATGGCTTCCTTATGATTTGGCTGTTGTGTATCAGCTATCATTGTATCAGGAAGAAAGTCTTGAGTTTCTTCCAGCATGGACGTTCTCTTTTCTACCCCTGAGCTGCTGAATGCTGTCCTCCTGCATGTGTACAGTACAGAAAGGGGTCAGAATCTGGCTGTGCTGTGAAAGACAGAGGACTGAGCATGGAGCAGGGAGGAGTAGTGTTTGGGATTTGGAAGGGTTTAGGCTCACAGCTCCCCAGGGCAGGTGGTTATATCTGCTTTGGGGGTCCTGCAGGCAGAGCTGGTACCAGTCTCAGGGCAGACTGGCAGACTTGACACAGTTTACACTGTTGCATGTGGCTGATGGGAATCAGCCAGAGGGGCTTCCAGCACAAGGATGTCCATGTGGGAACCACAGCAATGGAAAGGAAACTTCTCTTAAGATCCCTCAGAGTAAAAGGAAAAGAAAAGAAAAAAAAGATGGGGGGTGAGGAAGGGGGATAAGAAGCAACATTATATCTCTTGCTATCAGTGCAAGTTGCTGATGGTGCTGTCTGGTGGAGGGAGGTTTGCCCAGGTGGCCCTCAGGGGATGGGCTGCTGAAGAAGCGTGGTGGCTGAAACTGCAGGTTGAGACAAGAGCTTGTTTCACTCTCTCTCCAATTGGTCTTGCCAATAAATGGGCTCCAGTTGTCTCCACCACCTCTTCTCTGTCTTGCAGGCTTCCTTTTCCTCATCCTTCTTCCCCCCAGTATTTGTCTTCTTGATTTTGGTTATGTCCCAGCTCTCTCTATTTGAGCCGTCTGAAACAATGGAAGATATTTTCTCCTGTGCTCTTGTTAAACTCTGAAGGAAACCGTATCTCCTTGGAGTGATACCACTAAGGTCTCTCTTTGTATCTCCTCTGGGGAGATATGCTGAAATCCTGTCAGAGAGGTGGGCAGCTGTTCAAAGCTACAGAAGAAACACAGCAATTTCATGATCCCCTGAAACCCAAAGGAAGTTGTCCTGGGTTGCTGGGGTAACTTACTGCTGAGAAGTTCTCACCAATTTCTGTGTTCTGCAATTAGTCTTTGTGATGGTGTGTTACGACCAGAGCTGTCACAGACTGAAAAATAAACAATAAGCATCTGATCCTGTCTTCCACGTTCCTGTGAAGGAAGAGTGCATTCCTCTGCAAGTGACTCCCCGGAGATCTGGGTGTTTTCCCATTCAGGGGAAGGTATGGCATCTGGCCTACATGAACACCTTGAAAAATTGAATGAAACAACATATTTAGCATATTGAATATATTACACAGTCATCTAGATTAGTGACTTGAAATGATCTGGACTAGATTATTCTGCTTATATTTAATGTATGATGGAATGTAGTGAAATACATCTGTTTTCATGCTGCCTACTAGCTTCTTGACAGCTTGATAGAGCTTTATGTCTGCCAGTTCTAAGAGCTTGAACATCTGGGCCTGTGTATAAAAATTGAAGCCAAACCTCTGACTGAGAAGCCCAAAATACCCGTTTGCAGAATATGAAGTGCTTGATCATGTAGCAGAGCTGCTCTGTCTTCGTGTGTAAGTGTCTGCTGTATTGATCCTACACGAGGATGGAGGCAGGACTTCTCCTTCCCTTCCCTTCATTCTCTGCTAGGAGCTGCCCACAGCTGCATCACATCTGCATGCTCTTCCTCTTCATTTTGGATCTCATCATCTGTGATGAGCTCTTGTCCCAGTGAAGCCCAGCCAAATGCTCAAGCTGGCAGGAGATGGGTTCTTGGTTCCATCAAGTCTATGGTCCCAACTGTTTAAAAGGCAACTCCCTTTTGGCCTTTTCCTCCTTGTGTGGGTTTGAAGTGTTTTCCTGTGAGTTTGAAATGCAGATCAAATATCTTTGGAGGCAGACAGAACTCTGTTTGCTTTTGAGATTCTTTCAGGGAGAAAAATGTGGCTGAACTGTTTTTATATTCTGAGCATGAACATGTGTTGTGGAGCAGTGAGAGCCTTTGGTAATTGGTACCATTAGCCTCTGGGAGCATAATGAGTGCAGTAATAATAAAATTGGCATCAATAAGAAGGGGTTTGTTCTGCGTATGTTGTCTGGCAAAGGGAGCAGTGATCCATCAGGGCAGGGAACGAACAGGCACGTCCCAAATTAACAAACTTCATTAACACACTTCAGCTAAAGATAGTCCAGAGTGCTCTTCCTGAGCTCCTTGATGGGCTGAAGGGAGGAGCTGCTGAGTGTCATTTGAGAATTTTGGATGTCCCAGTCTGTTTTCTCAACTGAACGTCTCCATGAAAAAAAACCCTTTGATGTTGCTTGGCACGGCAAAGTGACTTCGGTGATGGGCAGCTTAAGGACTTCCAGAGAGCAAGTTCCTCCCAGCAGTGAGTAAATCAGGATTGTAGAAACAAGAGGTGCGTTTTGAAGAGACAAAAGGATGTTCTTACTCCAAGAATAAACAATACAGCACATCCACTCCCATGGGGATTTTGTTAGCTTAAAGGGGAGAAAAATCAGGAGGTCCTGAGATGATGTGCTACAGGCTGTGACACTGGTTAGCCCCCTTGGTGGCTGCAGAAAGTCAATTTGCTGCTGATCACTTCTGTGAAAAGGGAATGGAGAGCTTGGGAGTGGCTGTGATAATACATGCTCCCGTTGTGAGACAGTATTTGAGTGCAAAAATCCTCTAAGGGGAAATGTGTCCTGATTTGTTTTAGCAAATTCAGCTCCATCAGAGCTGCTTTCTTGAGTCAGATTTAAGAAAACATGTCTAAATGAGGAGAGCTGCTTACAAACATAACCCTGGTTAAACCCTGACTGATTTTTTTTCTAGCTCCTGGGAAGCTCTATGAGGTGAAGCTGGTGGCGTTCAATAAGCACGAAGATGGTTATGCAGCAGTTTGGAAGGGCAAAACAGAAAAGGCGCCTGCAACAGCAGTAGGTGAGGAATGCCCTCTGTTTGTTGCCTGTCTCTTCTGTTTGGCATGTGGCTTCAGAAGCAAGGTAGAGTTACAGAAGGACTTCAGGAGGGACATTAGCAAAACACGAGAAGACCCTACATAAGGGAGCTCCCTTGGACAGTCATTGCAGTTGCATTGGAGGAGTTATCCTGAGAAGGAGAGAAAAGAGCAAATTACCCCTTTCTCATTAGGATCGTTCTTGTGCAGAGTTGAATAGCCTTTGTGGTCTTCTCTCTGGCCCTGTTAGTGGCTCAGGGCTGGTCATGGAAATGCCAGGTATGCCTGTAAACATTGAAGAACCACTTTTCTCACATCATTACATAGAAATTAAAAGCTCCGAGGACCCAGACTCCATTTGTAGCTCTGCCAGTCTGTTGTGGGGTGTTCAAAGAGCCTGTGCTCCTCCTTATCTGACGTGGGTCTGTTGAGTGGGTGCCCTTGAGGCTGACCTCCTGTGTAGCACAGTAGTACAGTGCCAGTAAGGCGTGTGGATCCTCAGTGGGATTTTTTTCACACATAAAGAAAAGCATGGATGGGCTGCGTACACAGACAGGTTAAGCATGGTAGTGCTGGAGGCACCTTTTTTGCAGGCTTCACAACCTTGGTGTATTTTTTCCCCTGTTTTGTGTCGGTGTCCCTTCCCTCACTGTCATTTACATTCCCACATCTCTTTTCTCTTTACATCTTGCACCACTATAGATCCCCCTGTGCAGAAGGGTCCTCCACTGCCTCCAGTCCAAGTCTATGCAGAGTCCAACAGCTCAACTTCTATATGGCTCAGATGGAAGAAACCTGACTTCACCACTGTCAAGATTGTCAACTACACCGTGCGCTTCAGCCCTTGGGGCCTGAAGAATGCCTCCCTTGTTACGTACTACACAAGGTAAGGGGGATGCTAAGGATTCATCTGCCATGTATTACTCATATCAGGAATAAACACAAGGAAGGAGGAATCTGCAGGGAAGTCACAGTGCTGAGCAATATCTCAGGTGTTTGAAATGCTGGAAATGTCTGCTTTGTCATAGACACAGTCAGAGCTGCTGAAATGTGGCAGTGGAACTTCCACAGTGGGGATTTATCCATTCATTTGGTAAAGGTACTGAGGTGGCCCTTCGTGCCATCTGATACTCATGGTCTCGTGAATGCCTCCTTTTTTGGCAGCTCGGATGAAGACATTCTCATTAGTGGGTTGAAGCCCTATACCAGATACGAGTTTGCTGTGCAGTCCAATGGTGTTGGTATTGATGGGCCCTTTGGCAGCGTGGTGGAGCGATTCACCCTTCCTGACCGTGAGTATTGATGGAAATTGAATCCTTCCCTTTCCTGGATTTCTGTTGAAGTACAGATAGAGCTTTAGGGGAGATGGAGGTGATAGAAAGGAGGGGGTGTGTGTTCTCATTGTCCTAAAGATGATCAGCACTGCACAACCTCAAACTGAGCAGTATCAGCTCTGTCGTGTTTTCCTTGAGTGTTTGGCTACAGTGCTTGGCCACAAGTCCTGCCCTGTGCTGGGCTCAGAAGCCTTCCCTCCGCACTCTCTACAGCTTGTTGGGATGAGATGCCTGCTCACCTGGGTCACACCTCATTTTGTGCAATCAAAGATAACTATGGCACTACTGAAAAGAATTCATAGTAAACACAGAACATTCAAATGCTCTGCTCCTCATTTCTACTGTTCACGCTGGGTCTCTGCTTGCATCTACCAGGTCCCTCGACCCCTCCATCTGACCTGCGGCTGCACCCCCTCAACCCCTATGCAGTCCAGGTGCACTGGTGTCCCCCTGCTGAGCCCAACGGCATCATCGTGGAGTACCTCATCCTGTACAACGCCAACAACACGCAGCCTGATGAAATGTGGACCTTGCTGACACGAGAAGGTGAGCCATCCTGAGGTACTGGCACACAAACACTTAACTAAATACCAGAGTTCCGCTGCTGCTTTGCCACCACTGTATGAATATGCTTGAAACTGCACATTGTGATCCTTTTTTGGCTCGGTTTTTGATCAGGAAATATCTTCAGCACTGAGGTGCATGGCCTGGAAAGTGATACCAGATACTTCTTCAAGATGGGAGCAAAGACGGTCGTGGGATCTGGTCCCTACTCAAATGTGAAGGATGTGCACACCCTCCGGGAGAAGCTGTCTGGTATGAATTTCCCCTTTGTTCCAGAGCAGGACACGAGTTGCACAGCTGGAAATCACTGTTTGTTAGCAGTAGCATTTCTCCTTTTGCCAGTGAATTGCCTGGTGTCACTGCAGAATGTGGGATGTGACTGTGGGATAGGTCGGTGAAGAGGATCACAGCAGTCCTCAGAGGTGCATCTCTGTAGGCCCCAAGTGGCTGCAGAACCCATCCAACAATAGAACTTGATCTCTTTCCTCTATCTCTGCCCTGTGGAAAATCACATGCCATCTGCATCTCGCTGCCTTTATTAGGCCTGCGTAGCATGAAATTAATGAATGTGCATAGATGCCAGTTTGCTTTTAGGTGTTCTAAACTGTCACTGCTAACACTCTTTTCCTTTGTGTATATAGAAGTATCATCCATTGGTTTTAGTGAAGCTGGTGCTTCTCTGAACACAGGATACTTTGTGCCTTCTTTCTACTAACAGCTGAAATGATGCATCATCTGTCTTTCCCCTGCTAGATGTCCTGGATATCCACTCTGTCACGGGAATCATTGTGGGAGTCTGCCTGGGGCTGCTCTGCATACTCTTCTGCATGTGTGCCAGCTTCCGCAACAGCAAGCAGAGGTAGGTGTCACTCAGATCCCAGGGGATAAAGGAGACAAAATGCACTGTGAGCTTCCCTCTGTTTGGGATGCAGTGAATGACAGCAGTTAATGTAAAGACTGAGTCATAGGACTAGATAGCTAAGGAGCATACTTAGTGTAATCTCACTGATTTATTTTCTCAGTATTTTCTATTGTTAGAGTAATAGATTTTTGCAGTGGAAAAAATATCAAGAAAAGAGAAAAAGTACTATTTGCCAAATTATTGCCTGTGTGCTCGGGCAGGTTTTGTTTCTGAGGTTGGGCAACTCTAAGGACGTTTGAAAAGGATACATTAGCATTCTCTTGGGAAGATGTTGAAAGATTTCCAGTGACAGACAGATTGGTTTCAGTAGGATTGGACTCAGCCTAAAGCCTCCTGCTATTCCAGCAGTCTGAATGCAGCCATAAACTTTTGGAAAGACCATGGTAGGAAACCAGCTTAGTTCTTGAGAAGGGCTTTAGGCTGGTAAGGGATGCTAGGATTAGGAGTGAGCAACTTCTTCAGAGTGTCAGGGCTGGGGCTTGGGTCTGGTTGCTTCTGCAGGGGCAGGCTGAGCGGACTGGGCTCGACTGCTGTGTCTGGTAGTCTCGTGGCTGTTTGGGGCAGAGGAAATGTGAGGATAATTGGAGATGTCAGCTCCTGCTTGTTTTTCCTCAGGGAGGCTCTGCCAGGCCTGGATTCCCAAGCAACTGGCAACCATACTTATTACCATCGGGGCAGGCAAGGGGTGGCTGCTCCCTGTGCTACCTCGGACACACATGAGCTGGAGTCCCTCATGTCCCCACTGCCAGAGGATGCACCTGTGCCCCTGGGAGACATCACAGAACTGACAGAAGTGCACAGCCTCATCCACACGAGCCTCCCTGAAGACACTGTCCATGGGAAGAGGAAGGTAATGATTCCTCCCCAGGCGGGAGCCTCCCTTTGGTGTTCTGCTGCTGGGAAGTCCAGATCTGATTCTGTCTTAGCTCTGCAAAGTGCCGGTAGATACTGTTGCAATTAGGGTGAGAGGTGCTTTGACCACATGCACTGTGTTTACTGGCATACCCTTGAAGGCGTACAAGAAGTAAAACCCTTTTATTTTTGTGAACACTTTATTTTGAAGAAGTCTTTTCCTGCCGTACTTGGTTTGCCTGACATTGTGTTGTCTTTCACTCCTCCCTGCCCATTTCCTCTCTCAAGCTTGTCTGAAACATTTCATTCCATTAGGGAACCTTTAATTGGCCTAATTTAGTTAATCTGTTTATGTCTCTCTTTGTAACCCAGGGAGAGCATGTAAAGTAATTAGGAGGTTCAGTAAAACAAATGCATTGTGAACACACGGGATTTCATGTTTGCATTGACGATATGCCTGCATGTCACAGGAGGACACCTGGTGAACCTGTGCTTGTTGCTAGCAGTGAAGCAGCTATGGCCTTTTAGAAATGAGAAATTTCCAGCTGCTGTTAATAGTCCTGTGCACTGAAGCCATGCTCGTGACCATCCCCAGGTGTTGTGTTGGATCAGTGCTCAGCTGAAGGAGACAGTTTGCAGCCAAACTGCATCCATGGATGTCAGTGGAATGCGGCTCCCTTTCTGGACCCAGGCCGAAGCGTGTGAGGAATTTCCTACAGATCTTTCAGTTAAATAAGGAACAAATGTTTTCAATGATGGTGACTTACCCAGAAAACAGGTCTAGTGGAGGGAAATCCCCTCCTCTGAGAGGCCTTTTTAGGGGCGGTGTATCCAGGTCTCTCTTTTGCAAAAGGATCCTATTCACAAAGCTCTGCTGAAAGGTTTTTGTGCCTACAAAGCAGAGGCTGGAAAGGGCAGTGCCAAGGTCCAGCCATTCTGGGCATAGGCTGTGAGCTCAGGGCCCTGGGTTCTGTCACGGAGGCTGGAAGTTGGTAGCAGTCAGGTGATGTTCAGAGATGAGCGCTTCAGGGAGGGGGCAATTACAGCTGCAGTTTCTCTGCCTCCCTAATTGGATGGGGAAAGGCAACTAGGAGTTAAATTTGCCAGGGAGATTTGCTAACAGAACAGAGGGCCTGGCTTTTGATGGATGTGGACAGAGAATCAAGGATCACCGAGGAGCAGCCACCCGAAGAGCAGTGCTGTCACCCGTGCTGCCCAGTGAGGATGACCTGGCAGGTGACAGAGCTGGCTGGCAGCCGGGAGCAACAGGCTGCTGTTGCTGGCAGTGGGCACTGGAGGGAGATGTGCTTCCACACAGCAGGCCCCACTGCCCCTTCCTGCAGGAGGTGCCCCCTGAGCCAATCTCCTCCTTCAGTCTGCATATTCAAAGCTGAGAAGTCTGAGGTTGAAGCCATCTTCACACTTCGGTTGCCATTTCTTTTGTGCTCGTGTGCCGCGTGTGGTTGAGGTTTTGAAAACTGAAGGCAAAGGATGTGGTAGAGCTGCAGGAAGGAAAGTCCTCATTGAAAGGAGTTCTTGGACTGCATCGTATCACGTCACTGCAGAACTCAGGACTTTGGCTGAGACAGCCTCACAGTCTGACGCTGCTGCTGTGGGGCAGGTTCATAGAGCTGCAGTGCCAACGAGCTGGCAACTGAGGATGTGTGACCTTCCCCAATTGCCTGCTGGGCCCTCTGCCCTGAGAATCTCCTGCAACGTGCTGTGTGTTGGCTGGGTAGCACTTGCTGTTAGTGGCAGCCATTGCTGCTCCTGTGCTTGCAGACTTTTCCCATGCTGGTGCATTACTTAGCATTTCACAGATTATTCTCCATTGGTCTTGTTCTTGTTGCAGCCTCAGGCTTCAGTGGAGATTGGAAGCTCCATGTTGTTAGGAGATGTGCAGACACTACGAAGGGACTATTCCTGTGCCATAAGCAGTCAGAAGCAAATGAATGCTGTTTTGCAGGGATGGAGAACAGAGAGTGAGGGCAGGAAGCCTTTAATGACACCAGGACTGAGCAGGCTCCTGCAAAGAGTCATAGGCAAGGGCTTTGAGAAGAGCCATTGGGTGTTCGGAAGGTTTGGATCACCAGGTTCTTCTCATGCAAGCTTTGAGTCCTCCTGAGCCGCTGTCAGTACTGCTGGGGGAGTGGGATGGTGTGAGTGGAAGGGCACGGTGTGGGTTTGAGCTCTGCTCCCACCCTGGATGGGGACGTGTCCCCCTCATACAGCACGCTCCTGCTGCGACCGATCTGTTGGCACAGGACCCTCTGATGGCTGCAGCTCATTAGGCAGGCCTGCACTCAGCCATTGAGCAGGCCCTTTTCCTTCCTCTCTCTGCATTTCCCAGTGGAAACACTTGTTGGTGTGTGTGCAAGTCCTTGTGTGATTTTCCTCTTTGAATGTCTTCCCCTGTGCAGTGAGCCCAGCCTGCTGCCCCCAGTAGCCCACCTTATAAATGGTGCCGTACCGTGCAGACTGTGGTGCTGCGGCTCTGCTTCCCTGACAGATGGACTGAGGATGATAAAATGGCTCTGCTCCAGACATCCCTGTCACTGCTACTTGTGGGCCAAGTGATTTGGGGGTGGGGGAGAGTGTTAAGAAGCATCTGCTTTCCATGGAATACTTGAGGTTTTTGTTGAACGGAGCCAAACTCAAGCACTTTGGCTTGGAAACGTTTGCCGTTGTGCTGCTTGTGAGCTGGATGGGGCCTTGCTTGCTTGCTGCCCCACTGTCTCCCATGTGCTTCCCATGAAGCATCCCTGGGACTCTGAGAGCGAAAGCTGCAATGCATCAGGAACTTGGAGCAAGATGGGTTGTTTTTCATCTTCGCACTGACATTCTTCTGTGTAGAAGAAAAATCCTCATGTTTTCTCAAAAGTCTTCCATGAAAGCTGTGTTCCTGCTGACAGCTAGCAGAGATTTCCCTTTGTGTGATGGGAGAGGTCTGTTGTGTTGCAGTGTGTTTTGGGGCACAGCTGTTGGCAGGGATGCCACATGTTTGCATGCCATGGTGGTTCCCCACTCCTGCAGACTGCTGGTCTGGGACAAATCCCTTCTCTCCACCGTGACACCTTTAAATGCCAGGCACATCTCAAACATCCCCAGCCTGGTTCTGTGCAGGATTTCAAGCTACTTTGAGTAACTGTCCATGTGAAACAGAGAGGGTTTCAATGTCAACATTTCCTGCGTGTTCATTCTCAGCTCATATATTTGCATGAAATCATTCCTCTTCGCTGCGAAGGTAATATGATCTCAGCACATTTTTACTGGTTGGAGTTTCTATAAAAAGGCTAAAATGAAGAGGCTTGTTTGCTTTGATAAGGATTTAGCTGTAATGGAAGCACCTTTTATTGGAAGATGTTTTTCTTAGTTTCCATTTTCGTCTTTGCAGTGAACTGAAAAGGGGATTTTTCCCTCTTCAAAATGGTATTAGACTGACACTGCTTGCTTTCATTCTTCTGCTGTAAAAAACCAAGAGACCATTTCCTTGTCTTCCTTCAGCAATTCATCATTGTGCTTGTGTAGAAATAAAAAGTATCATTTTTTATGCCAAAAACTTAAAAAGCAGAAATGTTTGGGCACACAAGACCTTCTTCAGGTCCATGGTGAAAGCAGACCTGGAGTTAACTGCAGCTACCCAGCCTTACAGACATAGCCCAGAGAGAGCCTGTTGTTTTTTTCCCCCCTCAAACACAGTGTGCATGAACAACATGTGGGATATAGGCCATGTTGTGTGGCTGATGGTTTTTTTCTGTTTGTTGAAAGTTGCAAAGTGGTACAAAACAAGTTTGTTCTTCATTGCAGCCAATTTCAGCCAGAGCCGAACAGGCTGTTCCCAGAGTCATCAAAACCTATGTAAACATGGCAGATTGACATTTCCGCTAACAGATGGTCCTTTGGGGATTGCAGCAGAGCTGCCTGTTTCTTTCCACATTTTTTGGTATTCACAAGATGCCTGCAAGAAGGTTTTCAAGTTTGGTCTGTGTATGTGTATGCGTGTGATGCTCAGATCTCTCTGATGGCAAATATGCATGTAAGCATCTATAATAGGACACACGCGTTTCAGTGTGTGTGTGTGCATATTTGTGTAGGTTGAATGCTGAAGTTTCCAGGCAGTATTTGCTCAGTAACGTATGTTCCTTGGAAAAGGCACAGAAGCCATCAGTCAGCGCTGTCTCTGCAGAAAGCCTTTCAGATGGCAGGAGAAGCAAACTGAACGCGTTCGTTGGGTAGTCGTGTTCAGTGATGCTCCTTAGTGTGAGCCGTGTGCCGTTGTTTGGTTAATTTCTTGTTAGTGTGGTTTAATGATTGTCCACTTAGAAGGGGAGCAATTAGGGAATGCTCTTGGCAATCCTCATCAAAGATTGTGGAGAGAGGAATGGCGAAGATGCCACCTCTAGTATCCGAGTCTACATGAAGGACTGCCTGACATCCACAGCTGCAGCGCAGAAGCTGCTGTTCTGCAGGGTGCTGTCACATAACCAAGGCTGTTTTCTAGGGGCTGGATCCTGAGGCTATGGCAGAGCTGCTGTGAGTTGGGGTTGGCACAGGATGTAACACTGCTCTGCCTCCCACTGGGTGTTGCAGTCAGGGTCCAGTGCTCTGCTCTATGTGACTGCTTAGCTGTGCCTTCTGCCAGCACCGACAGCATGAGGTAGCATTTGCTTCTTGCTAAATAGCTGACTTAGAAACGCCTGGCTCATGTATAGCATCTGATCATGTATTTCTACCTAATTTCCAGCCAGATGGACCGAGGCATAAGGAGGTCAAATGACTCATGCTAGGTCAGGCTGATGTCAGAAATCTCCTTGCCGTCTCAGCTGGGTCATTCTGTGCTCCTCGTTGCTGGAATTGAGTGGGCCTGTGTAAGTGGTGGCCACATATGCAGAGCAGAAACTTGTGTTTCCCCTGGCTGACAGTAAGCAATAGGTGTCTGGTGGGTTTGGATAGACGTGCCATCGTGCTGACACCACGGCATTCTGTATGCACACACAGACATGCATGCTCACAGCTGTGTCAGGTCCAGATTTCCTCTTCGCTTTCTCTTGGCTGCAGCCTTACACTGTTCTTTCCCTTCTATCCAGGCAACACGTAACATCTGTGGAACACACCCAGAGCTGGCTGGCTCGCATCTTCCTCGTGCTGTCTGTGTGTGTGTGTGTGTGCCAGCAGCAAGGCTGAGCTCAGGTACACGCAGGGCGGCCCAGTAAAATCAGACCCTGGAAAGAAAATACTTTTCTGCCTGTGAACTAATAGTCTGAGCTGTTAAATAACTTCAGCTCTTAAAGGTACACATTTCCCATACACAGAGGTGTGCATTCAACAGTTTATTGGAAGGGGAAGCTGAGAGAACCCAGAACAAATTGCATTCAGCTCATATAATTTAATTAGATCTACAAACAAGGTAACACTGGTTGCCCAGGGGATTTAAGCTGAGCTAAGAATTGCTTGGTGGTCTGTTGCAATAAATCAATAAAATAAGGCCCCAAATTTTGTGCCTCTTTATGGATGGGCAATAGCAGAGTGTTTACCCAGGCCCTAGCTCGGAGCAGGAAAGAGAGAGCAGTTGTCCCCAACTCATACTGGAGCACACATGCCAGCACTCACAGGTGACAGCCCTTCTCCATGCTGCAGAGCATTGCTTTGCCAAAGCAAACACCGGAAGCACTCTGCCCCAGACTTCCGCCATCCCTGTTCAGTTTTGCAGTGTTTTTCAGCAGGCTTGCACAGCTCTGGGCTGCTGGCAGCTTTGCAGGGAGCTGGTGTCAGTGGGCCCTGCGGTGTGGGGTCTTGCACAGTGATGCAGTTAGCCTCAATACGTAGGAAGCAGAGGAAAGCCCCTTCTGAGTCCTCTCGTGAGCTCTCTGGCACCTTCTATCCCCTTGCTCTGCATCAGACCTTGTAACCCTGCTGTCATGTGGTGACTGCACTGGCCCACTGTGACGAGCGTTTCTATTTTGATGCTGTTGGAAGCGTTCCCTGCATTTAACTCGCTCTTCTGACACCATGGTATTTTTCCCAACTTGCTCTTTCCTTTCTCGAGCTGCTTCTCATTTCAGGTTTAAGAGGATAAGAATCTGTATCTGTGGTAATTGGATCTCTTCTCTCTTCTGATATTTTTTTTTTCTGCAGTCCTCATGGAATAAATCAGCTAACCAGCCCTGGACAAACAGCACAGCCAGATATGGGGACACTATCACAAAAGAGCCTCTCCCTGCTGTGAACGGATCACTGAAGCTCCCTTCCAGTGCAGGACAGAAGCTTTTGTTCCAAGCTCTGGTTTATGATGCCATGATGGTGGGTGTCTTTGGTTTATTGACTTGTGGATTTGGAGTGTTTTTTCCATTTCTGTATGCCAGCTCTGTTTTTCCTTTTTGCAGCATCGAAGAAAATAGCTGACCATGGGCTTTATTTTTCCCTAGGTATAGGAGTGTATGCTTGTGCCACTGGTGGGATTTGAGTAAGATCTGTGCATATTTTTTTCCACTCATTTCCGAAAGCCTCAGCTCTCCCCTCATTGCCTTGACTTCAGGCAGCCCAGGGGGCTGAAAAGGGCTGGAAGAAAAACAAAAGCTGAAAAGGGCTTTGTCCTCTTGGTGGTGTCCACAGGTCTTGGGCAGCTCAGCTGGCAGGAGGGCTGCAGTAGCCCTGGTTCCTTTGGGCCTTCGCTGTGGCCGTGGGTTGGGAGCTGCAGTGCTCAGCACGGTCTCACTAACATGTATGGTGTGCCTGCTTGGAGAAGGCATTGCATTTTGGCCTACAGTAGGAGTCAAAGGTTGAGGGTTGATTTAAGCTCCTGCAACTCCAGATAGAGTATAGCAATTTCCACTGCACTTGCCACCTTTGTGTGCATGTATAGATTGGGAGAAAATGCTATTTCTGGTTTTGTTTCATTGGAATAAATAGCATTTGTGCCACGTAACATCTATGCCATCCCAGCAAAGTAAGCCAGTACCTATTCGGGTTGGCTCTGTACCAGAAGGTGGATCTAATTACTGCTTTAAGAAGCTCACCCCCAACAAATACTTCTAAGTAACCCACCTATGTTTTCTTCCTAGATAGTAGTGTGAAAATCAATTATACACAGGATGTAATTAACATTGTGGATAGAGTTAAGATGATGTTTTACAACCCAATTACAGGGCACTGTTTACAGCACAGCTTATCCATCAGAGTTTGTCAACAAAAGGGGAAAACTGTTAAAATATGTAAATGATGCAAAAAAATTGCCTTCAACAGAAGGCACAAATTACACACGAGATATCTCACTTCCATACTTTGAATTGTCTTCTGACTCCTAAATCACACAGGGCAGAGTCTGAGCACTGATTTGCCTAAAGAGCTCTTTGGGACCTTCCAGACTCGTTTGACTGTTGAATTACTGAATGATAATTTGGCAGAATGAGTGACCTGTTAGCCAGGCTTGTGAAGACCTATAGCCTGAATTCTGCTTAAACTCTGCAGAAGTTAACTGCTTTCTTTCTGATTTGAAGTGTTTGAATTTATACCAACCCTTGCAAGTTGTGACAAGGGTTGTAATGAGCAAATGAGCAAACCTTTGGTGGCATGTACCAAGATTAAACCAGAAAAGGGAAGGGAGCCTTGGTGTGGGTCTATACCACGAGCTTTCTCAGCAGCCAATTTTCTCAAGTGCTGCTCTTGAAATCTGGTTGTCAATATGGAAATGGAGCGGTGAGTTTTGAAAAGTGTTGTCTGACAGAGGCTTGGAGGAGTGGTTGCTCCAGCCTGCCAAGAAACCTTGGGCAGATCACCCCTGGGACTTGCTTTCCCAAATGTAAAACAGGAATAATGATCCTGAGATTATTTGAGCTGCTTCTTAAGGCTTCAGCTCTGAGAAACATATCAAGATAGTGCTTAATAGCAGCAGGTGTACATCCCATTGCACTCTGTGGAATTAAAAAAGCCCCCACGTTGCAGTGCTTGGTTAGGTCACAGCCTCAATTAATTGACATGGCTTTTTTTTTCTTTTTTTCTCCCCATTTCTGATAACAGAATGAAGTAAAGAAGAGTCACCCGCCAGCCAGCCTCCACCAAGTGGAAGCAGAGGTCATTGTTCATTCTGATTTTTCAGCCTCTGACAGAGACTGTGACTCCCAGCTGCGCACCCTGGATACTCAAGAGACAGAAACCGAGGAGCAGGACCCTGAAGAGTTTTCCTCTGGTGACCTGGCTCTCCCCAGCTCTCCCAGCACCCAGCAGGATGCTCTCCAAGCATTGATGGACTGCTCGGGCAGCGTGGAGGCTCAGACCCAGGATGAGCTGTTGTATGCCACCAGAAAGACTAACACAGCAGAGGCCGTTTGCATCCCCGGGCTCACCAATGGCTTCCACAGGAACGGGGAAAGTTTGGATTCAGTGGAGAGTGGAGATTTGGACTCCATCCCGGAAGGCAGGGGGGATGTGCAGGCAGTCAAGTGCCAGGCGCTATCTGCGGCCCCAGAGGAGGCTCCCCTGTGTAGTAACTCTGGTTTAACCAGTTCATCCTCAGCATCTGAGAACATAGCATGTGTCCACAATCATTGAAGAGTAAACTAATCTGATTTTGATCATGGGAGAGCTAGAAGCACCGCTAAGGGCCTGTTCCCTTGAGGTACTGCATGCCCTCGGTTCCCTGGATCGAGCTAAGAAGGTGCAGCATCTCACCAGAACGGGGTTAGGACCTGTCAGCTGTACATATCGCCTTCAAGAAATCAGTAGGTAGACTGATAAGGGCCCATCTTTCCGCCGAAGCTAATGAGCAACCTGGTGTTCTGGGAGCAGAACTGAGGTGTCTGCCGAAGACTGACATGAAACCACAGCTAGAGCAGAGCCTTCTGTGTTGGGCTGGTGCCATCACCTCACTGTAGGCCCCTGTACGCCTGGCAAGAGGCACGGTGTGCTGAGCCAGTCTCCTCAACTTCTCTTGTCCACGGAGGCCTTGGACTACCTGCTGCCTTCTGGTGTTGGGATGGACTTTGTCAGAGTCCCACACGGGGGTGGAACCAATGCAACAAACAGAGCTGTAACCACCAGCCTTTTCTGCCCTCCCGTGGTTAAAAGGATTAATAAGGCTCTCTTGGTACGCTGCCACAGTAACCATTGCTAGCAGGCTGATGTAGTGGCCTTTTATTACACACTCTACGAGTGCCTCTAACAACTTGTACTGTATAGAACCTTCTTTGGTGTCTGGGTCATTTCACCAGCCTGGACTTTGTTTTATGAAGGTTCTTGTACCTAATATTTTAGGTACGCATCTGTCCTTTTAATGTACGACATGTATTTTTATTTCCTTGGAGCATCTTTATATTATTTAATTTTATGAAGTGGAGTAGCGTGTGGTATAGAGTAGCATTTTTACTACTTCTCTCTTTCCTTTGTTTTTTTGTCCTCCCTAACAACACAACTACCTCATGTCTGTTGGAGAAAAAAGCAGTAGATCTACTCTTTTGTTATAGTCCATTATAGGTTTTAACTTATTCTTATACTGCCTTTTTCTAAAGAATATGTTTGCACTGGTTGTTGACTATTTTTTTGAATAGTGCTGCAGAGCTGATGTCTATCTTGCTTTGTTTCTAAGTATTGCTTAGACACGTTCCCTACAGCTGGAGGGGGTTGTGTTTCTTTGTAGGACTGTATTTTACAGGAGCTGGCCAAAGGAGACTGCTTCAGCTGGCAGGATGTTGATCAGTTTTTCTTTAAGAAATTTACGCTAGCAAAGAGGAAGAAAAGAACCAACAATTACAAATTTAACTTGTGAGCCTGGGGACATCTTTTGTGCTCAAATGGAGACCACTCATGCTCAAGTTCCAGAGAGCAACTCGTCCTCCCATAAGCAGTGAGCTTGCTGAAGGTTTTGGATGAACAGGAGATAATTTCTCATCGTTTCTGAGAACCCTCTCAATGTGCCCTGCGTTGGAGCTGAGCTGGACCAGCCTTTGTCCTTGCTGCCAGACTGCTGTTCAGCAGGGAACCTCTAAGCTTCCATGTACACTGGGAAGCTGTTGTTGAAGCTTCCACCTTTCCCCATGCTACAGTTTCTCCCCCCAGCATGACACTCTGTTACACGTCTGTACTTCTACTTGTTGACTCAGCTGCTCCAGTTGGTGTTTGGAGCGACTCCAGCCCAGGAGTCTCAGAAATGCTGTTCTGGGCTCTGAAGCACCATGGCTGAAAAGCAGAGGCTGGAAATCATTGCTAGGCAGGAGTTAATGCATGAAGCTAGAAAGCCATGATAACTGGGCAGTGGAAGTGCATAATTAACCTCCAAGAACTCACTGCCACAAGACTTTGAAACTAACAACTTAGCAGTGTTACCGATAAGGCAGTGAAGTGTTATTGCAGGCAATAAGGGTCATTCACAGTTATATGAGAGCGGATGCAATTGCAGGAGTGTAAACCCTCCAACTGGGGACTATCAGGCACCAGCTGTGGAGGTGGGGGCAGATTTCTGTAGCTGGACCTGAGCTGGTAGTCAATTTCGTGGGGGAGTCCTTGCCTGGACAAGCCATGCTAACTTTGGTGTGCAAAAGGAGATGAAGACCATGCTCCAAAAAAGCTCGCTCTAGAAGAACATCTGTGACTTCTTTCATCTCCAAAGCCAAGTTGCCATCTGCAAGCATGAAAGCACATCAAAGGATTACTTCCACTGATATCCCACTGCTGGAGGGCAGTGCCAGGAGGAGTTGGGCCCGCAGCAGGCACAATGGATGTTGGAGCTCTGCTGGCTTCCTGTGGTCATGCTGTACCTGGGGCAGGTGACGTGTCAGCCCTGATCTTTCCATACAGAGGACTTGTGTGGATGGAGGCTTAGTCCCGTGGCTGATGAGGGGCTGTGCCATAGGGACATTCCTAGGTACATCCACCCTCTGCTTTGTCTGTACCAGCTTTAGGAATCACATAACCATGGGCTGAGCAATGCTGATCAGCCCACTATCCATCCCTGCCTGTCACGGAAGCCCGCACAAGCAAGCATGGTGTGGCACTGCTCACCTGGCTCATCTTGGGCAAGTCACAAACCACTGGGTTAGCTGCATAGTCTGAGAGCAGAGTGCTCTCCTTAAGCACCACAGAAATTCTTTGTTTCCTCATGTTGAGGCTTCTGAAGCATGAAGCTTGGATGTCCAGGTGCTGCGTGACAGTGGACTGAGGCAGCAAACCTCAGCTGCAGAAATCAGAGCGGGTCTCTCAGAAACAAGAGATCACTGCTGATTGGCAGCAGCAAAGCTGATCTCTGTGCCCTCGTTTGGTGCAGCTGTACCCCAGCCCCCCCATGCTGATTGGGCACATGTGGGACTGGATTAGAAGTGAAAGGAAGAAGACAGATAACATACATTTCATGTAAAGCTTGAAACAACCAGTGCGTATATTTTTTTATCATGAAATAAGTAGCTTTCTTGCCAATTTCTCACAGACGCTCAAACTGTTGTTACCTTTAATTACCCATTGTACTTAATATATGTTCCTAATCATCAGGCTCCCTTCCCCCTTTTCTCCCTTCCAGTAACACTAAAGGTTATTGCTATTCAGCTTTTTGCCAGTGTGTGTTGTTTTACTTTGTTAAAATGTCAAATCTGTCTCTCTGGCATAATTTTGTGGTATTAATGTTACCGTTTGGCTACACAACTGTATATTTCCATGCTGCTGTGAGAGTCACAATTCTTATCCTTTTCTTCTTTTAGATCTTTGTTAGATGAAATACACGACTGAGCTGAATATCTCAACTTTGCAATTTGATTTCTTACTTAACAGACAGTAAGATTCTGGTTTAAATAGTTAAGATGAGCTAACTTATAACCTAGGCTTTGAGAATTTGTTATGTTACTAGCTAATAATCCTGAGATCAGCCCATGAAACACACCTATAAGAAAACACCCATTGTAGTGGATCGCTGTGTATGTTTTTGATCTCATTAGAAATAGATGTTTGGAAGGGATCGTTGTGTCTTTTCTAATCAATGCCCTTGTTAGAGAAGAGGTGTGTAGTCCAGCAGAAACCTACCATCTAGTTCTGTTATCATGTTCCTATGCTAATATTTTAAAATTAAATTTCGTTTCACTTTCTGCACAGTGCATAAGGATGTGTAACCAGAGCTTGGTCTTGTTTGAAGATTGTGTCTGTATTTGGTTCCATGCTGTACTTAATTATAACTTTCTTTCTTCAGAGACTGTTCTTACTCCACAAATACTCGAGTGCTAAAGTGTAAGAAAACGTTGTCCTTATATTCCTTAACTAATGGATTATTAATAAAACCCTAAAAAACCTCACACGCACAACAGAAAACCAGTGGAATTTGTCTCCTGAGTCCATCTTTTGCAACTCTTGCTCTGAGGAAGAGTTTTGCTGTGGAAGGCTGATCCTGCCCCAATGCTTGTGTATCTCTGCAGCCTGACTAGAGCTGTGCCTTGTGGTGTGAGAGGGACCGCATGTGCATTTGCTTACATCTCCAATCTCCTCATGCTTACCCGAGGAACTCAACGATGGATCTGAGCAAGACCTTGCAGCTGAGAGCCCTGAGGCTACGTGGCAGAGTGCCTCTGGTTGTTGTGCTTGGTCACAGTGAGAAGATGGCATAGGTTTCACCACCTCTCTGCAGCCCATACCCGACTGATGCAGGACTTGTTCATCTGTGTGAGCTGATAGAGATCACTGATGGAAAGAGTGGAGGCAAATACCCAGAACCAGTGTCTGGTCTGCTAACTGGAGGTTATATTGCAGCTGCAGTGCTTGCTGGTGGGAGCAGGACTCGGGATTCATGCTCACTTCAGTGCCTGAGCTTGTAACCATGGAGGCTGGGAGTGTTATGGTGGTGAGTGCTTTCTTCCTTAGACATCACTCTGCTGGGATTTCAGGCACAGTTTGGGGTCAGCAGGTCTTTCTTGATGCTTGCTCATTTCTCAGCTATTGAGCTGATTCCTATTTAAAAAAACAAACAAACAAAACAAACCCAAACCCTCCAGTTTTATCCATTACATTATTGAGGAATTTTATTTGGAAAATAAGCAGAAGCATCTAGCAAGCAAATGGTGAGGCCTCTCTTAGACGATGCACTGAATTAAACACTTAGTGGCTTGTGTCCAGCCAGATTGGTGAGAAGATGCCTGGCAGTGCCTGAGGAACGCTATTAACCTCCCGTGCATCTCCCTTTCTTCCTAGGATGCATTCCCTACTTGAGTAGATAGCTTCCATTATTGCTTTATGCTTCCAGGACTACAGGGCCATAAAATCTCATTTTATCTGCATTACAGTGGTAATAAATCTGCACTTAGTGTAGTGTTCTCTGATGGTGGTTGAAGGGAACTCTGTCAAACTGTAACTCCGATGAGTCTTTCTCTTAATGACAGGTAATGAGCGAGGAAGGACCTTTGTGGGGGGTTGACTGCTTGTCCCACTTCTCAGTGTGATGCTGCTGAGTGGGACAACTGGAAACAAGACAGCAACTGAGTTAACAGCAGAGGGATTCACAGACAGAGCAGTTACAGGGGAACTGGGATTACAGAGGAGTGCAGGTAAGAGCAAGGCATCTGTCTGCATTTCATTCTTTTATCACCCCTGTATCCAGTGCTGTGATGCAGCTGGCAATCACTGCACTGAGCTCAAGGCTCTGGTCAGCTCAGTCGGTAAGCAGCCGGTATAGAACGCTGCCCAGCTCAGCTTGGTGGGAAGTGGCACAATGAGGCAAAGGGCTGTGATGCAGGGAGGTGGCTTGGGATGATGCTCCACAGCTGCACGCACCCCATACTACACTCTGCACTGCAAGCAATGTGTTATAAAGCAGTTATAAAGCCTCTCCCAGGCTTTCCAAACAGCAGCATGCCTCCGTGCAGTATTTTACAGCCATGCCTGAGGGAGAGAGGTCTGACCAAGGACATACAGCAACACCATGTCATCACCCCTCTGTCACACAGCCTGGGCTGATCCCAGCCACAGCCCTGAGCACGGATAGCAGAGTTTTCATGCTGAAAAGCAGCTTCCAGGAGCACTTCCCAGGAGCGGCAGAGCTCTGTACCTCCAGATGGGTGCCCTGATTTTGGCTCTCCTATGACACAGATCACAAAACAGACGTCAAAACCCCACCTATGTTTATGGAAGCGAAAAGCTCCCAGACTGTTAGCAGACAGGGAAACCACAGTTACACTGAGAATAATAAATGGAGTTAATTCAGACAGGTTAATCTCCCGCTTCGTTCCCTGAAATTACTAATGGTGTCTTGGGGACCTCAGTCTGCAATTAATTGGTGTAAATCAGGAGCACTTCTGGCACTGATAGAAGTTCACTGAGCAGGCGGTGAGCTGAGCCCTTGGAGCTGCTTCTCATGGAGGATAACTTGGGTAACTTCTGAGGGGGACAACAGACAGATGGTGCTGGGACCCCTCTGCATGAGGGGCCGTTTTTCAAATTTCTGCTCACAGCGTGATAAACAAATTCCTGAGTCCACCACTACAAAACTTTTTAAGCCCTCATAGTTACAGAAGAGCACAGAAAAACATGAGTGCTCCAGATGCTGTCCTCAAGTAACTCTAAGAAAGGCTGCAAACTTGCATTTTTCTTTGAAAATCTCATTGCTTTGAACATGAGTCCCATTGTTGGGCACACTTGGGATTTCTAAATGTGACACCAGTGGTGTCACCCATGTCAGCTGCAAGATGTGGGCTGCACTGAGCCGTGCCCTCGAAGAGATGGCTGCCTGTCCCCAGTCCTGTGTCCTGCCACTGCCACCCTTGCCATCACCTACTCACAGGAGCAAAAGCATCCAAAATCAGGCTTCTAGGGGAAAGAAGCACTACAAAACACACTGTGGTGGGTTGGGTTTTTTGTTTTGTTTTTTTTGTTTGTTTGTTTGTTTCTTTTGTTTTTTTTTCCCTTAGAATTATTGATTCTGACAAGAAATCCTTGGGGCTAGTCAGATTCTGGAGATGTTTACCACACTGGTAGCGTCCCTGGAGCTGCTATGAGCCTGTAGTGGCTGTGAGTGATAGAGAAATGCTTGCATGGTGGCAGCCAGGGAGACGGCTGGGGAGCAGGAAGCAGGAGCAGAGTTTGTGCAAAAGGTCAGCAACGGTGCAGGAATTCAGATGTTCCTGAGGGGCCAACAGGGCCAGTTCAGCCCAGAGCAAATTCTTCCCCACTGAAAGCAACTTCTTACAGATCAGTTCTACTCTAAATGAGCAAACCTTTAATGTGGAGCAGATGCAGTGACGTCTCCTTTCCATGCTAACCGGCTCCACCGCATCAGAGCGCACCATCCAGGGAGCTGTCTCTATCCATTGCCTGTCTTTACAACGTGTTCTCATCAGTTTCTGACCCAGGCAGGATTAGTAACCTGTTTTGGTGCAAAGAATTAGACTTAAGATCTAATTCTGTTGTTTTTCTTTTTTTCCTGTTGTCTGCCCCCTCTGCCCTCAGACAAACACACAAAAGACTTTGAGCGGTCACTGAAGAGATGACTTCACTAACGATGATTATGATGAGTGGAAGTTGTGTTTGCAGAGAGGGGCAGAGTATTGGGCAGCACCAGTGGAAGGACTGGTAGCACTGGAACAGGCTGCCCAGGGAGGTGGTGGAGTCTCCTTCTCTGGAGATGTTCAAGACCTGCCTGGATGCCTACCTGTGCGACCTGCTGTAGGGAACCTGCTTTGGCAGGGGGTTGGACTCGATGATCTCTGGAGGTCCCTTCCAGCCCCTACAATTCTGTGATTCTGTGTCAGCAAGGTACTGTTCTGGCATTAGGGCTGAGAGCTGGGCAGCGTTGTTACCTCATTTCATGACATAAGCTGGGACGCTATCTTCAGGCTGCTGTAGGATTTAGGCACCTCATCCCCTGCTGAGTCCTTCCTCGCTGGGTTGTTCATCGAATACAAGAGCACCTTCAAAGGCAGTATGACTGTATGACTCACCCAGCTAAGTCACATCATGGTGCTTAGAATGAGGAGCGCTGGGCTGGGACAAGCCAAGCTGCTGCTTTGTCACGCCTGTCCTCTGTGCCTCCCCAGATTTGGGATCTCTTCCCAGCTGCCACCCTGCAACCGCACTGCCCCGCTCTTTGCAGATGCAATTCTGCAGTTGGTTGCACTGACAACCAACTCAGTGGGCAGTCTGGGTTTCCAAGATAGCCTGAGGATGAAACCCACGACAGAGCAGTCTGAAGCTGCTCCATCTCAACAGCGCCTTTTCTCTTTGCAGCCCAGTTTAACACCAGGTTTGTGGTTACCATCCCTGTAGGCGGGTAAGAGGCAGCCCCCAGGTGCGAGCACAGCTGAGGCAATCACGAGGAAGCACTGCAGCCAAGAGCTCTGAGCTCACCGTGTGCTGCAGGCCTGGGCACCATTTCCAACACAGGGACTGAGATCGACGGGTGCAGCGAGGGGCCAGGCCTGAGGCAGCCACGATGAGAACACCCCCGACATCCCCTAAGCCCTATGGTTTACTTTGTGGTAGCAACAGTAACGAGAAGACGGTTGCACTAGATGATCTGACAGGTCGTTTTTAACCTTGTGATTCTACTGATCGCATGGGCTGCCCCAGCCAACCGCCACCTGTGGGGAAACAGCGGCGAAGGGAGAGCAGTCAGGAGACCAGGGAAGATGGTGAGACATCATGAGGGAATGCCGCTCAGAGGAAAGCCGTGAGGCAGCTGCGGCGAAGAGACCGAGCAGTAGCGAAGGGAGACCGGAGAGGACAGATGCCTCGGCGGTGATCCACGGGGCAGCTCGGGCGAGGAAGACCCTCACAGGAGAACGGCGGTGGGAGACCCCCGAGGCGGCTCTGCTGAGGGAACACCGGCAAAGCACAGCCCCGAGGGACGGCGCGGCGCCCACGCGATAGGCGCGCGGCCACGCAAGATGGCGCAAGGCGCTGCCCGCCCCCGCCGGCCCCGCTCCCTCAGCACCGCCCCCCGCCCGCCCGGCGCGGCGGCGTGCTCGCTCGGAGGGGAGCTGCGCTGAAATCCGCTTTTTGCTTTCTTCACCCCCGTTTTCGGTTGTTTGGTGTTCTTTTTTTTTTTTTAGTTTTTCTTTCTCTCTTTCTTCTCTCCACTGGAGGGTGGCTCTCGCCTCTCTCCTCTCCCTCCTGGGCCGCTCCCTCTCGGTGGGGCGCGGGGAGCCGAGCCGCCCGCCCGGGATGCCATGGCCCCGCGGGGCTCCGCGCTGCCCGCCCGCCTGCTGGGGCTGCTGCTGCTCTGCTGCGGAGGTAAGGGCGTGGGGAGCGGCGGGACCTGCAGCCGTCGCCGCTTTCTGTCCGTCGGTCGGTTCCTCACCCCCCTTCATTGAATGGGCTCAGCCCCCGCTCCGCGCTCCGTTCTGGGACCCCCCGCCTCTCCCGGTCCCTTCCCCGCCTGCGGCCACCGCCGCTCCGTCGGGCTCCCGTTGGGCTGAGCGGGGCCCGGCGCCGCCCGCGGTACCGTCCGTACGTGGGATGGAAGGACGGGGCCGTGGGGCTGAGATTTCGGGGCTGCCGGACGGAGCGGCCCCCGACCCGCTGGGGGCCCGGCCGCATTGAGCGCTGCGCCCGGCCGAAGCCGCGGCTGCAGGCATGAGACCGAGCGGTGCTTCGGCGGCCGTAAGAGCGGCACGCGCCGATCTGAACCCCGCGGTGCCGTGCCCGTGCTTCCCCGGCTCGGCGTGCAGCCCGTGCACCGCGCAGAGCTGCCTGCACGCAGCGCACGGGACGCTTCCCGCTGACACGACGCGGGGCTCGCGCTGTGCCGCGCTGCTGCGGAGCGGTGCTGCCGCGCGGTGCCTCCCGTGCCCTCTTTCTGCTCAGCAGCCGCGTAAAGCAATGCGGAAACTGCTTGAGACAGCCCGGTGCGGGCAGAGGCAGCGGAGGGTGCGGGAGATCGGCTGCGATGCGGGGCGTCCTGAGATGGGCTGCGGGCTGTTCCCGGCGCAGACTTCGCCACGTGGTTCGTGCTGGGAAACGGGAGCAACCTGCGGGGGATGCGAGGGGATGTGAAGGCATGGGTTCTGCCGCACTGCTGGGGTTGGCTGCAAATGTACCTCTTTTTTAAGGGGGAGAGAAAAGGAGAGAATCGTTGAAAGCAAAGCCTTACTGAGCTGGGTTTGCCCGGTTCTTTGCCTGCCGCTGTCTCCTTGTCCCGTGTTGCGTTCTGCTGCGGTTCGGTAGGGCAGCCCCTGGGCTGCGCGCTGTCCGGTTGTAAAGGACCAACACGGACGCTTGGCTCTGCGTGAGAAGTTTTGCAGCGCTGAGGTTTCCCCCCACCCTCGCTGTGTTTAGCAGTGAGGTACGGCTGCGTCCCAAACAGCCTCCTGCGGCCGGGGCAGAAGGGACGGATGGGGACGATGAGCGCAGGTGCTGGCCGGTGTGCTTCGCCCTTCCCGCCCGCTTGGCTCCCATTCGCGCGGCTCAAACGCAGCGCGTTGGATGCGCTCAGCACTGGGACTCTATTGCTTCTTCTTTTTTTCTTTCTTTTCTCCCCCTTAATTTCCTGGAGCTCTTTGTTTTGGTTGGTGGGCAGCTTTTTTCTTTCTTGCTGAGCCCAGCATTCAGAGGCAGACATAGGATACTAGGGCTGTGCTCAGTAGCAGCCTCGGAATTAAGCATCGTCATTTATATTTAAGTAGGCTTAACTTCTGAATTATTGAAGCCGTAAGCTTTCACTAAGTCCTGCTCTGCGTGGCTTTGTGTTTTTGGTTTTTGATGTGAGAAAGGACTTCCTTCTGCTAAATTGGTGTAACACAATACACAATTTTTTCTCAATATATCTAAGAAGGTATCTGGTATCATTTCCTCAGTACCGCTCAAAGACAGTGGATGAAATTCGAGCCCGCGTTTGAGTTTTGTTTCTCTTGAGGGGTCCAACAGGAGAAGCTCTGGGCACAGGGCTGCTGCTTTCCCCAGAGCAGGGCGGTCTGGGGGTCTGTGTGTGTCACTGGGACCGGTGCTGCGTTTGGGACCAGTGTAGGGCTTGTGTCTGCTGGTGCCACCCATACTCAGCTTCCTTTGGGGGATTTGAGAGCTAGCTGAAGGATGGGGCTGCAGGGCAGGTTGGTGCCCCCACTCCACCTTGCCACCCCCAGCACAGGGAGCTGGTAATGCTGCACTGATCGGATGGCTCTTTGCCTTGTTACTTGTCATGCACATTGCGAGCTCCTGCTCTCGTTAGGAGTGGATGGTGGCAGAGTATCCAAAGTTGCAGCCTGGGTCCCTGCCTCTCTTTGCTCGATCCCAGTTTTGGCTGCTGCACCCCTGTGCAGGCAGTGCAGAGCAGCCCAGCAGAGAGCTGCAACACCTTTCCCCCGTCGCATGTGTACATGAGAAAGCCTCCTGCTTCCTTTCCCTCTGCCTGAGCTTTGCTCCCTGTGATTTCTTGCTCTGCAGAGCCCCATTTCACAGCACACACAGTGCTGAGCATTGACCCCCTGCAGCCCAAACCTGGGGCTCGCAGCCCCATCTCCTCCCATCCCACTTTCCAACAGGAACACCTTTGTGTGTAACGCTGGGGCAGCAAAGCCGTGCGGGGACCTTGTGCTGGTTGTGATGGCAGTGTGACGTGGGGCAGTGGGGCAGTGGCTATCACACAAAGCTGCTGCCAGTGTTGGTGTGGCCCCAAAGCCACGTGCTGCCCCAGAGGTCCCATTCCATAGCAGCAGCGGATCTGGGGCAGGAGATGCTTCTCCTGTGTCCCCTTCCCCCACCATCATTTCCTCGTGCTTTGCGCTCCTGGGCTTCTGACCCCGGATATTGTCCTTTTATTTGATCTAACAGAACAATGCCGGAGCCCCCCTCTGCAGATGAAGAATTCCCACTGAAATCAGCTGAATAGTGCTGGGCAGGAACACGAACGGTCTGCTCAAAATTACTTTGAAATCACAAACTTATTTGAACTTTACTGGAGCTTTTAGTTTTACAGAGTTTAGAAACTAATAAATTATGGAGCGGGGCTCATGAAAACCTACCCGAGCTTGGTTTATCCAAAAGAATATGCAACATTTTGGTTTTGCAAGAAAATAAAAATAATTGTTTGCACGTGTTCAGGAGCCATTGGCAAGCACATAAAACCAATGGTTTAAGGAGGCAAACATGTCAATAATCGCACTTTAAGAGAAGAGGGAGGCACGTTGGCAAAGCGCACAGCGTGCTGCTCTGCCTTGCTTCTGCATCAAGAGGAGCCCGCTCACTTATCAGCCAACGTGCTCCTGTGCTGGTAACTTAAAGCCAGAGTGGAGGATTTGCTGCCTTTCTGGCTTTTTGCACATGGGGGATGTTTCTGTATGAGGAACTTTGCTGCTGGAACCTGAGAGTGCACAAAACAGGAGAGGAGTGGTTGGGTTTCACTCTGCTTTTGGACCTAAGGGAGTGCTGCGGTGCTCAGCTGTGCGTTGAGATGACTGAGGTGGTGTTTCCCTCCATCCCAAATTTCAGAGCTGTGGGGTGGGAGGTGATGGAGCAGAGGGGGAGGGAAGCGAAAGGAGGGAGGAGGGAATGGGGTGCTTCCTGAGAACGCGCTGTGGTGAAGGCTTTTGAAGTGTTTAACACGTGCAGAAAGCTCTGTGCCTCCAGAAGGACCTTGCCTCTCCCTGTGCATTGCGTGCTCCTGCCCACCAGCACTGCACACAAATCTCAGGGCGATGCGATGGGACCCGGTGATGTCGGGGTGCCTGTGGCCATGCCGAGCCCAGCTCCGCATTCATCCTTTCTCTCCCTGGTCATTCTGTGTTTGTATGAGAGGTGAGATCAGGTTGGGGCTGCTGACCACATGGGGAACGGATAACAGCATGGGGCTGCTGTGTGCTCGGGGTTCCTTCCTGTGGGTAGAGCTGTTAGCACGAAAAGGGTCTTTGCCCTTTCCAGCTCCACTGCCAGGCTGTGCCCTTTCTTTAGGGCTCATGGAGCGTGTCCTGGAAGGGCCCTTTGTGCTGGGAATGCTTCCTGCTTCCACTCTGTGCTTAACAAGCAGCCTCCTGGGATTGGCCCGATCTGGTCTCAAACATCTGAAAATTATTTGGAGCCGTTTCTGTGCCTCTCTGAGTGGGGTTTGCCTTCCCTGGATGAAACCCAGGGCGGAGATGCTGGCTGCGTGGCTGAACTTGGCATCAGGTGGCCAAGATCTCCTGTTATCCCCACAGAGCCTCCTGCAGTCCCATAGCAAGTGGGTACCTGACGGAGAAATCACTTTGCGTAGCCTCTGTCCGAAAGGAAAGGGAATAAGAAATTCTGAGCCAGTAAACTTTACTGCCAGCAAGACGTGGGGCATGCTGCAGCCTATTCTCCTCTTCTTTGCATGTAAATTTTTTCTGGATGCCCTAAAGAGCCAATTTGCACTTTACTGCAGTGTAGTGCTTTTCTCGTTAGTGTCTAGGTCAGCCTGGAGGAGATTTAAGGGGCACCAGCTGGGTTTTTAGGTTGCCAATTTCATCAGCTGAAACCTGTTTTAATCTGCAGGAGAACGCCTTTCAGCTGTGGAGAGCTGCTCCCTCCACCTTTTTGCATTTGCAGGAGTGCTTAAAAATAAAAGCACCAACAGTAAGCAGCAGTTGTAGTGTGTTGGGCCATCCCAACCTGCCCTGCTCCCGTGTGCTTTGTCCTAACACCAACCCACAGCCCCAGATCTCTGCTCATGAGTGGGGATGCTTTCTTTTGGCTGTATTGAAGCAGGACCAGAGCATAACCTTGGTGATGGCTGCTGGTGGGGCGCTGCTGATTTATGCTGCGTTGCATTGGGAACAAACACAGTAAATCAGGGGAGGGCACACGAGAGCTTTCTGCTCACACAAGGACGTGCTGCTGGGACAGGGCTGGGTGCAGGGCAGGTCGGTGCACCAGGGCGAATTGTAGGGTCGTGGATGTGTTGGAAGGGACCTTAAAGATCGCCCAGTCCCACTGCAGTGGGCTGATTGCCCTCACCACGTTGGGTTGCCCAGGCCCCATCCGTGACCATGGGCAATGCAGGGATCCTGCCCCAGGATGTTGGGAGCTGGGCCTTTGGGATTGGCATTCCCGGTAGGAATAGGAGGAATTTTTCACACAGAGGTGGTGAGGCACTGAACAGGTTGCCCAGGGAGGCTGTGGATGCCCCGTCCCTGGAGGCATTCAAGGCCAGGCTGGATGTGGCTCTGGGCAGCCTGGTCTGCTGGTTGGCAGCCCTGCACATAGCAGGGGGTTGGAAGTGGATGATCATTGTGGTCCTTTGCAACCCAGGCCATTCTACCACTCTGTTCTATGGGATTGGTTTTCTTGGTGGATTGCTGTACCTTTCCAAAGAACAGGACAGAAAGCCAACGCCACGTTTCCCAAATGGAAAAGGACAATACTCAGATATGAGCGAGTCCTTTTGAAGCTTTGAGCATGAATCACAGTGTCAAGTGAAAAATAATTAAACTTTTTTTTTTTTTTTTTTTTAAATATACTTCAAAGTGTCTTTTAAGCTTCCCATTAATTCCAAGTTCTTTCTCTCAGCACTAAATAAATCTCTTGGTTCAAAAGCACAAGTGCTAATTGGTTTCTCTGAGTATGCCTGTCTGCTTGATCAATAGGGGAAGTAGTTTTTGTTAAATATTTGCACATATCGTCTCATATTGTGTAGCTCAGGGAGATGGTAAATGTTTCTCAAAAGGAGACTTGTAGGGTGAGGGTTCCAATAATTTTCTCGTGGCCTTTATGTCAGAGCTGATGAGGCTTCCTCCCTTCATCCTTCTGTAGGAGAGAAGGAGGTTGTCCAGCGAAGGGCTGGGGCTCTGATGGGTGATCTCCTCACCTCCAGCCCCGTGCCTGCTTGCAGGAGAGGCACTGCAGAGCATAATGCTTCAGGGCTGGGGCCCGGGATGCCGTGTGGGATGGGCAGGTTTGGTACTCAGCCCGTGGCTGGGGCTTTTAGACTCTATAGGGAACGCATATGACCTCAGTGATTTCCTCTCTCACAATTAGTCGCACTTTTGCTGTTTCCATGCATGTTCAGAGCATCATTTGCTTCCTTTCCATCATTTCTGTGCCTCGCTGCTGCCTGGTCAGGTATTGCTGCTAATGGAGCTGCTGCCCCTCGTCCCCAGTACCTCATCCTGCTGCCTTCACCTCTTATCCCAGGTCTGGGGTCTGCTTTGAGGACTGGTGTCCCCACAGTGCCCGTTTGGAAGGCCAGACCTCAGCTTCATCTGTTCAGAGCCCAGTTCTTGAAATCCATGCTATTTGTGAGTAATCCCACTGAGTGGAAATTCCCACTGTGCTTACAGCCAAGTGGATGCAGGGAAATATTTCAAAGAGGACAAAACGTGTAAGGTGCCCAGTTCCTACCATGTCTTGTGCCCTGCTTTCTTCAGATCAGCTGTGCAGCAGCCCATGGGCCCCAGGCTGGGCAGTTTGTGGGCTGGTTTCTCGTGCTTGTTCCTTATGCTGTGCAGCACTGGATGGGGCAGCGTCCCAGAGCTTATATGGGGTGTTGGGGTGAAGGACGGAGCTTGGCTTCTCCCTTAATCCCATATTAGCACTTGTTATCTGTCTGATGTAAGGAGGGGCTGGGCTTCCCTCTCCTCATGCATCCCATCAGCTGGTTGCCTTGCCCTGAAGCTCAGGAAAGTGGCAGTGGGATTTCTTCAAGGACAGAAAAGCATCCCAGGAGCCAGAATTTGGGGTGCTTCTGGTGCTGTCAGGCATCTGTAGGGAACAAAGCAGTCGATGTCCTGTGTCACCCCTGGAGGCACAGTCCCAAGGAGACCCCAGGAGCAGCCAGCAGCCGTCCCTGCCCCACTTTGTGTCCCACCAGTCCTAATTGTGAGTGCCCTCACTGCTGCTGCTTGAGCAGCCCATGGTTTGGATGCAGACCGAATGTTTATGGAGGTAAACATGATTATCTCCAATCACACGCCTTAATGATGGTTATTATAATGACAGCTATTGTGGGAAGGGCATGTAATTATGTTGATTCTTCCTTACTTCCTTTATTGTACGTATAATAACAAGCTGTTTTATCTGAGAATACAGGGGAGCTGGGGGAAGATGGGGCATTTAATTCATTAGGATTTGTGTTGGTTGCTTTCTTTTGGTTGTCTTTTAGGTTAAATCCTAAATTCCTGGTCAGTCTGTAGAGAGCCAGAAGCTCAGAGGGGAGGCAGGAGGAGGTCCCTATCCTGCATAACACGGAGTGGGGCCCCAGCATGGTTGATGCTGATGAGGCTCTGTCCACTTTGCAGAAAAATGCAGAGCATTCATCTCAATTCCTTAATTTTCATAAAGTAATTGATGGCTTTGTGCTGGCTGCAGTGTAACTTGCAGAGAGGACCCCAAGGCTATCTCGTAAAGAGAGCAGTCACGGCGAGCGATAGATCACTGAGATGGCTGGGGCTAGCCTGACGTTTTAAGACTTAATGGGTTAATAAAGTGTGTGCTTTAGGTGTCTGTCACTAAGTAGAGTTTGTCCATTCCCTGCACACACTCATACCTTGACAGCAGTACCTTTGACCTGCCTGCACTACCCCGGCCTTCTTTGTCTGCTCCGTCCATCTGCCTTGGCTCAGGTTGCACTCAATGTTTATCCCCCGTAATCCAATTTAAGTTGCTGTAGAAAGCAATGGGGATTTGCAGAAAGAAAGAAAAAAATCGCGCTGGGTTTGCAGAGCAAAAAAAAAGACAGGCATTTTTTCTTTTTTTCCTTTTTTTTTTTCTCCCTTCTTTTAGGATAGCTCTCTCCTACTCCTCCCATGCATTAACGATCTGCTCTCCACCCAGTTGGACCTTTCTCGTGGTGGGATCCTGGCCGTGCTGGGGTCTTCCAGAGGCAGGCATCCCAAAGACCATTCTGTGGCCTCTGTCTGCTGGGAGATGTTGGCCACGTGCATCCCAGTTCTGCAGGAAGCCGTGGCATTGGGCCCCTGGAGCCCAGGGGAAGGGGGAAGCTGGGTGTCAGAGCAGAGCTGTGGGAGCTGCACCAAAAGAACAGCCAGAATGGTTTTCCCTGTGCTTGGAAATACCACTTTTCTTGCTCTTCTGGAATTTCTTCATTGCTCTTCCCTTAAAAAAAATTAAAAAAATTGCCTCCATCACTATGTTTACGCCCTTCAAATATTTATATGACTCCTGTTTCTTGGTCTTTCATGTCAGTGTGTGTTTTGGGCTAACCTTTAAACAACAGCTCTATTTCTGTCGCCTTCTGTAGTGCCTAATCATGGTTGTATGGCAAATTACACCCTAAAAAGGGGTGCTGGACCAAATGAAGCACAGCAGGCCAAAGACATAGAGTTTAAACGTTCAGTTGGCAAAAGAAGTAAAGGAGTGTGCATCTGTGTGATGGGAAGGGGGGGTTTGCCTGTTGTTGGGGCAAATTCTGCAGTAACTTATCTCAGCCTTGGAGGGCTGTGTCTGTGGATGTGCCTTTGGAAACCAAACCTGGGACTTCGAGGGCAAAGCCTTTGGATGCAAAGCACGCCCAAAGGTTGCTTATTTTTCTGGAACGTTAATGGCCTGTTAGCTGCCTTAGTGTTGACTGTCGCTTCATCTTGTTGCTGATGTGTTGCCCTTCTCTCTCCTCGCTTTTCAGATTTCGGTCACTCCTCTGAGCTGGCGTTCGTTGTGGAGCCCAGCGATGACATAGCGGTGCAGGAGCAGCCCCTGATCCTCTACTGCCAGGTGGAAGGCATCCAGCCCATCACCATCACGTGGCGCAAGAACGGCGCCCTGATTGTGGACAGCGAGAACGCCTTCATGTTGGCCAACGGCTCGCTGTACGTCTCCCGCTTCCAGAGGGTGAGGGGAGACGGCTCCTCCGACGAGGGCGAGTACGACTGCATGGCACAGAACCATTATGGGCTGGTGGTGAGCCGGAAGGCGAAGATCCAGGCAGCGAGTAAGTAGGGGCTTTGCCCTGCCTGCGCCTCGTGCTGTGGTTCTGCTGTGGGCTCTGGTTTTGCTGGGAAGCGTGGTGTGACGGTGATAGGACAAGGAGAAATGATTTTAAACTGAAAGAACGGAGATTTAGGCTAGGTGTCAGGTGGAAATTCTTTACTCAGAGGGTGGTGAGGCCCTGGCACTGCTGCCCGGAGAGCTGTGTGTGCCCCATCCCTGGAGGTGCTCAAGGCAGGGGTGAATGGGGCCCTGAGCTGGTGGGGGCAGCCAGCCCACGGCAGGGAGATTGAAACCAGGGTCAGCTTTGCAGCTTGATGGACTCTGCTTGGCAGGCAGTACTTCCCAAACCAGAGACGAAGACCTTCAGAAGGTCATGGTTTCTCTCATTTTGTTATTTAAGACAGGCAGTGTGGAGGCAGCGAGGTCTTATTTACTATCAAGCGTGGCAGTGCCTTTGGGGGCAAGGCTAACAACACCAGACAGATAGTCTGGTGGGTGAGCCTGGAGGAGGAGAGAGATGAAAATGTCAGCGAGGGAATGAAATTTAAAGGTGGGGGAGGAAGAATTACAGGGCTGGCTGCAACTCCAGCCCCTTGCATCTGGAAATGCTGCAGTGGCTGTGGTCCTCTTGGGGTGTCTGCTGTTGGACTGGATGATCCAGCAGGTTGTTTCCAACCTTGTGATTCTGGTGACTTTCCCCCTTTGCCAGCTCTGGTTGTGGATCTGTCCTGAGACTGAAGCAGAGCTCAGGAGCTGCTCACTGTGGCTTCTGTCCTTGTGTAGATGGCTTTGCTCTCAGACTGCTGCTCATCCTTTTTGCTTGTAATGAGAAGTTGCTGCTAAGTATAATTTCTGTAAAGCTGGGAACATGGGTATCCGATAAGATCCTGAGACCTGGCCAAATGCTGATCTGTTAAATTAAGTGTTATTGAATTGTCTTCCAACTTGTTTGGAAGGTGGCTATCGCTGTCCTTAGCGTGCAATCCCCTTACTACTACTTCCATTGTATATGCAAGCTACCCCATGCTTTCTTGGTGCAAAGCAGAAAAGTCTATGGCAAAGTATGGGGCCAGACCCAGGGTCCCCTGGTGGCAGAACCCAGCCTGGGGGGCCCTTTGAAGCTCTGCGTCCCGCTCCCCGCTGCGCTGGGGTCCGCTGGCAGCCCACCAAGGGAACACTTCAGCCCTTGTGTATAACAATTCCCAAGTGCATGAAGTGGCCATCTGCAAACCTAGCTTTTCAGTAGTGTAAGAAATGACATTGTCCAGGAGCCAAGGGCTTTGGGTCCGTGCCAGATTAGCAGCTGGATCTAAAACTTGTCAGTCTTGCAGTGCTAAACCTCAGAGCGCTTTTGTGAATGGCTCTGGCATTTATGAGCTGGGAGCTGGCTGACGTGCAAGCACAGTGTCAGACTTCTCAGACCTGTAAACAGGAGACATGAGAGCCAGAGGAATTACCTTTGGGATAGCAGATTGTCAATAAACACTGTTATCTCGGCTGTGGCATCAATATGTATGTGATGTGCTGTGTGTCCCCGAATAGCATTTCCTTTCGTAGCCATCTTCGTGTGAATCAAAACATAAAAGGGATCACTCTGAAGATGCTCAGAAGCCCATTCTGTCTTTAGGCTCTGAGAAAACGTCTGGGTGAGGCCAGCACAGAGTGTAGGGCACCTGGCCTTGATGCCACAGCTTCTACTGATAACAGGAGTGACTGGGGAAAACTGTGGGCAGGTGTAACCTGCTGCCCTACTCAGCTCCTGCTGTGATGGATGGCAGCGCAGGGCTCGCTTCTACCTCCTGAGAGCAGATCCCAGCTGTCCCCTCAAGCCTCTGTATCTCAGGGTGGTTACCTGCAGGTAACAGCGATCTTCCATGCTCCAGATAATCAAATCAAACTAAGGGTTGTCAGCTGCATCTTAGGGGAGCACTGCATTGAAGCCATGGGTGCTGGCTGCCTGGAAGAAAAAAGCCACGCGCTGAGCAGCCCTGTGCAGAGCAAAGTAAACACTGCCAGCAAGTAAAACCTCATCCCAGTGCTGATCTCTTCTTCCCTCTGAGCCTGACATCTGAGCACAAAAGCAAAGGAGAAACAGAAACCTTTTGCAAACAGAAATCTTGAAAGTTGATCAAGGCCGTGCTACTGAGGAATAAAAGGGATCTGACAGAGCAGAGCCCCTCGAGAGCTCTGCTGCACTTTCTGCTGTCTTCAAAGGCACGCTGTTAGTCTCATATCACCGTTACAGACCCTGGCTTTGTATTATTGCTTGGAATATAATCTTCTTGGCTCGGAGGAATGTACATATTTGCATTCAGGAAATGTGGGTTGGATATCATATTTTTATGTTTCAAATGTACTCTGACAGTTGGCATGAAGCAAAGTTTAAGTGGAAGAATATGGGGCTCGCAGCCGCGGCGCGTGCGGCTCTGCTGGCGCTGGGAGGGCAGGTATCCCCTGGCAAAGAGACCACAGCTTTGGCACAGGCTGTAAACCACCGAGGTGCTGCAGTTTGTAACTGTGCCACGGTGATAGGTGTGTGTAGAAGTGGGAAACGGGGCAGCCTGTGTTGTCAGTCCCATCCGCCCCGGATCTTATTACTCCCCTGCCTCAGTTTCCCCATGGAGCGAACACGTCTTAAAACCTTCCTCCTCCAAATGGGCTGATGAAATTGCCTGAAGTCTTTGGGAATTTCTGTATTTTGTCCCTAATAAGCAAAGGTACGGAGCGGAGGGAAGCAGATCTTGTCTGTTCTGTGGGTTGGCAAGTTGTGTGTGAAGCACGTTGCTCATATTTTTGTGCTGTCACCTCCTTTTGAATGACTGTGCAAGCAGTGCACACGTGGCTGAGCCAGGCAGGAGCCTCAGCATTCCCACCCTCTGCCTGGCACACTGCTTGGAGTGCCCTCGGTTGGCGTCTCTGCTCCTGTTCAGAGCCTGGTGTGGAGGTTGAAGAGGTGGAATGTGGCGTGTTTTTATGATCTGATCAGCTTATTGAATGCAGATCTTTTCCCTAATGGCAGTTTCATGATTTCTCATGACTCGGTGCTGTTTTAATTAGTATCAGTTTGATGTTTTCCTGAGGCAGCGGTGTCCAGGAGAGCCTGGCTGTGGGTGAAGACACCCCCTGAGCTCTGCACCCACTCCTTTGGAAGCTCCCTGACCCACAGCCACCTGTGGCTCTCTTACAGCTCTGCCTATTGATTCCACTTTTCTTCTCACTGCTGCCCTTTGCTCAGCTCAGCCTTCCTCATGTTGTCTCGTGGCATTTCCAGCCCTTTTGCCAATGCTGTAATTTGATGGAGCTGGCTCTGCATCATCATAAATCACAGCCCGGCCAGTGAAGTAAGACCCATTGATTATATCACTCAATAACAAGCAGTTACCACTAATTGGAAATCACCATCTAACTGGGTATTGGTTCAGGCTCTGCACGCATCCAGCCTGAGAGTAGCAATTTTCACTGTTTGATCTGGTGCTATTAAAAAAAGATTAGAAAAGAGGAAGTAAGTCAATCGTGCAACTTGGATCCAGAGACATTTCTTGAAGCTTGTTGAAACGGGCCCAGCGTGTGACAGCTTGGGTGTGAGAGCAGCTCTGGACAGACCTGGGCTGGCAGTGCCACACTCCTCCTTTGCCTTGCCATCGGGGACCAGTCATCACCTATCTTAGCACCGTGCATCCCCTGTGCCCACAGGGCTCCCTTACCCCTTCCCTTCTGCATCTAGCCCTGTATCCCATTCCTCCATCCCCCCGGTCATTCTCAGCCTATCTTGGGGTCACCTGCTCTCCCCACAGACTCCCAGGCCGAGGGTCTGGAGGCCGTTTACAAAATATAAAAAGAGGGAGGTCTGCTGAATATGCATGCTCACGAGTTGTTTTCCCTGCTAAGCTGCTGCTGAGGGGAGGAGGTTGCGAGTTGTGGGGTTTTCCAAGCAGCCCACTTCTTCCCATGGGTTCAGCTCCTCTGCGCGGAATACATTCAGGGTTTAACCTGCAGCCCCTTTTCCAGGCTCTGGGGTGGTGGGAAGAGCTGCTGAGCCCAAATAATGGCAGCATTTATAAGAGTGTAGAGACAAGAAGGAAGTCTAAAAGGATTAGAGAGAGACAAAGGGGGCTGATTATTTTATGGGTCACAATACAAGGCATTAGAGGGAGATCACAAAGGGATGTAATTACAAAAGAAGGCCATACTGGGGGGATCAAACCAGGCTTAGAGTGGGAAATGTTTTTACACAGTTTTGTTCCACTCATTATGAAGTTAGCATTTAAAATTAAGGTTTATATAAGGTGGCACCAAATTTGTCACCAGCGTATTTCCTGGGCAGTGCCACTGTGGGACGCAGGCTGAGTCTGGGAAGTGAGACCTTAAACACATGGGTTTGCTATGGGATTTTCTGTGCCTTCCGTGTGAGCGGAGCCCTGGCTGTCACCTGTGCTTGCACCGTGCGAGGCTGTTCTCACTGCTGGGATGGGATGCTGTTGTGGTGGTCTGTTCTGGGGTGTGAGACACGTGCTGGTGGGAAAGAATGTGTCCTGGTGTCACATTGCTGCTTTGTAGATACAGTTGTGCTCCTCCCAGCAACTTCTGGCTGTTGTTCACTTGCGGTTTATCACAGTTTAACATCCAGGGCTGCGTACCAGGCTTCCTGCACTCACACACACAGTTGTGTTTGCATTTAATGCTCTTTCTTATCTGGTGCTGAATATTGAGTTTGAGCAGAAGGGCTTCATGTTGATACCTGCTGTGCTTCTCTGGCTGGTCATAGAATCATAGAGTGGCTTGGGTTGAAAAGGACCACAATGATCATCCTGCTGTGTGCAGGGCTGCCAGCCAGCAGCCCAGGCTGCCCAGAGCCACATCCAGCCTGGCCTTGAATGCCTCCAGGGATGGGGCATCCACAGCCTCCTTGGGCAACCTGTTCCAGTGCTTCACCACCCTTCCTCCTAAGCTTCCTCCTAAAACTTCCTCCATCTTCCTGATGTCTGTGCTCTGTGTGCTCACAGGTCTTGGTGAACCCAGCACAAATTCTGGGTGTGTAGCAGTGGTTCTCAGGGGGGAAAAATTCCCGACAGGAGCTACAGGAAAAGAGAAGGAAAAAATAAAATGGAGTGGAGCAAAAAGACAGAGAGGCTTCCAGGGGAGGGAGATGATGGTGAGTGGGCTCTTTCCCTTCACCAGCTCTTCCTGCTGCCTCCAGGACACTCTGGCTCACATGATGCTGCCTCTTACATCTACACTGTGGCCCCACATGTGCTGCAAAGCAAACACACAGATTTAGGAGCCACTGGGGGGAGCGGGGAGATTTGGCTGGCAATTCTTGTCGATTTGGGGGATTAAAAGAGTTTATCACTTAACTACCCGCCACATTTCAGTGTCTGCATCTAAGAGCCAGAATCCATCCTGAGACTCGAGCACATTATAAGGCCATATTTCTCTCGGCTGCTCATTTCGTAGCAGTGTGATAGTTATTTAAATATCATCTCACACTTCTCCACAAGGCTTCTGACGTAGATGCGCCAACCTTCGCTCCAGCAATGTTATCTCTCATATAGTGGGTTTGCACTGCAGGCAGTAATGTCACTTAGTCATTTATAGAAAGCTCAGGGGAAATATATCAGAAGAATTTCATTAATGGTAGCACTGTTGAGTTATTTGTCTCAATTAACTCTCGGAGCACAGAAATTCTGCCAGCTCTGCAGTGTGGGGATGCTCCCCAGTTCTCTGCCTTGGGTGTTAGCATGGTGCCACAGGTATGGCTTTCATTCTCATATCCTGAGAAAGGCCCAGCCCCCCAGCCAGCTGTGCCTCAGTTTCTCTCAATATGGGGTGATTTGCCCTTTGCAAATCCCTGTGCACGTCAGTGCTATTGCAAAGTGCTCTGAGCACGTTGGGGACAAGCTGGGGACCCACGTTAGCTGGGGAATTGTTTCATCTGTGTCTTTGCTTCACTGCAAGCCTGCCAAGAGGCCAATGCAGTGCTGGTGCTCAGGTGAGAGAGGAGATTGTGTTTCTGCTGCCCTTCATTGGCAAGGCTGTGAGTAGGAATTAACTTTCCAGTGTGTTTGACCATAGCAGTCGATGCTCTTAATCTGGTGGGTAACAGCAAGTATCTGCAAGTTAAAGGAAAGTGCTGCTGCTTTTTGCCTTGAAGCTCTGATGGTGCCTGTGACTCACAGTTACTGAAAATGACCAAAATACAAATAAATAAAGAGACGTAGGAAGCAGTCGGTAGAGACATCTCAGGGCTGTGTAGTTCACCCTGATCCCGCCATGAGTTTGGGAGTTGAGGACCCTGATTTGGGATGTTTGAGGTCATTGGGTGCATGAGCAAAGGCAGTCCCCCAGTGACCTCCATGCTTCCCCAGCATGGTGTGAAGCTGGGAGGGACAAATCAGTGAGCAGACGGCGGTTGGGATGCTGGATCCTGTCTTTTCTGCTTCACTTTTGGCTTGACCCTCCATCACAGCCCTGTTGCTGGGAAGGGGATCTGCTCCCACTCCTCCTTGGCACAGCATATGGTTTTCAGAGAGGTTCTTGCTTTAAACCCAATTTTACAGTTGGGTTGACTGAGGCAAAAGGAGGTCAAACGATTCGCCTGAGGTCACTCAATAAGTGGCTCAGATTAAATCTCAACTCACAGCGCTGCCCGTTCCCAGCGCTGGCTGCGCCGGCTGGACCAGATGGCCTTCTGAATGCAGCGTCAAGATCCTCGTTTTTTTCTCTACCTCATTGTTCTCCATTGTGGGCTTCTGAATGCAGGACCTTGAAAGTGAGAGTCGTTTGGATTTGCTGAGTCTGTTTAACGATGTGGATTTGCAGGACAGGGTTTCAGCACGCTGCTCGGCTACAGAGGTTGGAATTTTGCAGAGATTTTCCTCTTCGCTTTGGATTCCTGATATTGGAAGTCTCTCTGCTCCTACCAGCTAAAGGTGGACCCTTTACCTCTCAGCTGCAGTGCTATTGCAGGGTCCTGCTCCATGTGATGACTGTGTCCCGGTTTTGCCTCGCTGTGCTGTCAGTGCTGCCTGAGCTTCTCCTTGGCTCAGCCCTGGGATGGCACAAGGGCTCAGCACTGGGCTCTCCTGTCTGAATGATGCCATGTTCAGCTCTGGGAGCCTGCAGGCACTCGTGTCAGCTCTAGAAGCACAGGAGGAAGTGCTGACGCTCCCCTCGTGATCCCGTGGGGTGTCCCACACATCACTCCTGACAGCAGCAGGGGCCAGGCTGCAGCTGGAGCAGAGCAGTGATGTTGTGAGACGAGCTCCGTCCCCACTCCTCGCACCGAGGAGATCCCTGAGAGAGCAGGCAGGCGAATCCTCGGGATGTCTCCAGGAGCGGAGATGTTCTCTGTGCACTGGCAGAATCCTCTCCTGTCCCTCCTCCCTGAGACCAGCACCTCTCGCATGCCTCTGTAAGTTGGCACCTCTTGAGCATGCCTTGATTAATGGTGGTTTTTTGTCAGTCCTGAGGCCCCCATTATGTCCCTTTGATGCTGCATTTCGCACTTACCACTGTCAGTGAGCTCAATGACTAATTTTCACAGGTCAGAGGAGAGGGACAATGGATCAGGCCACGTTTGGAAGAAACAAATGAAATTTAGCTGCAACTGAGAGCGCTAATTAAGAGTGAGGATCAATTTGGATGTACAAAAGAGAGAGTTTTAGGCTGCTGGTGTGTAAATGAGCGGCGGTGTTGCCCTAGCAGAAAAGACTCTGTGTGTGCATACTTCAGCTGCAGCATTGTGCTCTGCTGCATTTGATCAATACTTCTGTGCTCATTCATCAAGGAAAAACCAAGTGTTTTCCTGCCTGCTGTGCCCAGGAGGGGCAGGGGCAGCAATCCTGCTGCATCAAGTCATTGTGGATCACAACGAGATGGCTTTGGTCGGCAGCGGGATCTTTCTTGTGTTCCTTTGGCCACTCCCAAGTCTTCACGTAAAAGGAAAGATGAGAGTTAATGTGTTTTTTGGGGTAAGCTGTTTGCAGATGTCTAAGCTGTGCCATTTAAAGTCAGTTTGCAGATCCTTCTGGTAGTAGAAACAGATCCTGTTTGTGTTTGGATTTGCTTTGGGCATAAAGGTAGGAGCATTAACCAGAGCATCCTTCTGCCAGGAGAGTTCCCCAGGGCAGCTGGATTCCCATGAGGCAAAGACCAGATTCGTGCTACTCCCCAAGGATCAGGCAACAGCAGCAGTTCTATTTCCACTTGTTTCTTGGTGTGGTTGCCCATTGCTGTGTGTTTTCCCTGCAGCTCAGCATCTCCTGTGCTTGTCCTGCCACCGTCCCGTGCAGTGAAAACCTGTGGCTTGGCTCCTGCACGTTTTGGGGTTGTGGTTTTCACATAACAGCTGTGAGGTCTGGTGGTGTTTGTTTTCCATAAGCCTTCTCCCTCCCAGAGGGCTGTGGGACAGTCTTGGTTGAGGGTTTTGCTTCATCTTGAGTTCTTTGCAGTGACAGGGGAAGTCCTGACTGTTTCTGTCTGTGATGATCCTGATGCACAGAGAGGAGAAGTAGGTCAGCTTAAAATCCCTCTCCAAAATAAGGAGGGAAAAGAAGAAGAAGTCCATATAAAAATAATGAGTCTTAAGTGAGCCCATAGGTAATAAGGCTTGGAGATATTTTATGAGCATTGGGAAAAATCTGTCTTTAGATAGATACAGGGCTTGTGCTGAAGGGGCTGTGGAGGAGATGCTCCAGGGCACACTTGGGGTTCTGCAGGCTCTGCCCCAGAAACCCAGAGCAGTGGGCTGCCCATCACCTATCAAAGGACTTGTCTGCACCCTAAGCACAGCACCTGGGAGCTGGCTGTAAGGATTCAGGTGTGACTGCTTTGGCCAAAGCAGTGTGGTGGGTGATGCCTTGGGAAGCCTGGCTCCACTGATGGCATCCTATTGACCTTGGGCACCTCTGTGACAGCCATCTGTTCTCTGGAACTGGGGATGGAGGCTCTGATCCTCCTGGTCCTCTCCCAGCTGGTTGGGTCTGGCTGGGGCCCTGCTCCTGCTTGGAGCAGTCCAGCCCCATTACAGCTCCTAGGCAGCTACTTAGAAAAGATAGCATTGGATGTACATACAGAGGCGTTTGTGCACCTATGGACCACATACAAACCTTTCTGTATAGTTTGCATCCGTGTGAAGCACCTTCGTGGTCCTGCAGGAGAAGCAGGGTTCGTGCTTGCACAGCGCCCTGCCCAAGGGAAGCCTGCTTAATTTTTCTTTCACTAACTAGACTCCCCTAAGAATGAGAGATTACCTGCTCTTCCAAAGAGTGCTTCCTGCATGCGAAGGAGCCTGGATGGCTCACAACTTTTAATTAGCTCTCCTGACCGAGGCAAGGATCCCTCCTTCCCTCCTTGCCTTGCAGAGAGGCAGTGATTAGAATTACAATGAAGATAATCCAAACTGTGTGTGTAGGGTTTTCTGTAAGCGGAGAACAAAGCAGGACATCCATCTGGTGAGTGTGAGCCCATAATACCTTTCTGCTCATTTCTCCAGTGCAACAGGAGCTGTTTGGGACGGAAGCAGGCTCATTATTTTGGCAAGGCTTGCTGACACGCAGAGCAGCGCTGCCTTGTAATCTCAGAGGCACTGAAACCGCTGCTCAGGAAGGAGCGGCGCTTTCATTTTTAAGTCCACCTTTGCTTTCCTCCTTGTTAAAGCCCGTAGCGACGAGGGATACCAACCTCAGCAACTCATTAATGTATGAATGAGAGAGACCCTTAGTTTTTTACCGGGGCTAATCAATGCTGAGAGGAGTTTTAAAAGATACGGCTGCTGTGACAAACATCCCCGCAGCAGTACCGCATTGGCCGTGCCCAGGGGTGACATTGCAGGAGACAACCTCCTTATGGAGAGAGCTGCCTCCTGTCACTTCAAGCCTGTTCTGCAGAGGTCAGAGCTCCTGCCTCAAAGCTTTGGCATCTCTCGCCTGTTGTGGTGTCCTGCCAGCGGGAGGCAGCCCAGGGGAAAGGCAGTGTGCGCAGCAGGGAAATGCAGCGCCGAGCCCTCGGGTTTTCTGCTCAGCTGGCTTTTGCTGGGCTGCTCCAGCACTGCGAGAGGATGGGAATGAAGCAATAAAAAGCAAGCCGTGCCGGCAGCGCGATGCATGCCTTGACTCCCACCATGGCAACAAGTTCATCCCTAGGCCAGGACAGCTTGGATGTGACATGACAATGCGACCAGGGGACAGCCCAGCCCGTGGCATTCCCAGTGATGTCCAGCAAGGCAGCAGAGATGGGTTTCACGCCTGCAAGATGCTCTGCTAGCTGCAGAAGTCAGGCTGCTGGTTTCCAGCCTCTGGCAATGCCTTTGGGTCACTGAGCTGGGCAGCACCAGCATGCAGAGCTGCGGTAGCTATCGCCCTGCGACACAGAGAGCTTGGGAGGGCAGATGGGGAGCCCAGATCTGAGCCAAAGAAGCTGTTCCCTCCTTAGTGCTCTGAGCAGTAGTGCTAAGATCTCCCCCAGTGTGTATGCTTTGCAAGACGTGTCTTTTCAGCCCTGGATCTTAGCTGCTGGCACGGACCAGGAGCCCCAGGGGTGCTGGGAGGGAGCAGCTGGAGCCGCTCGGAAGGGAGAGGTTTTCAGCTGCTGGATCGCAGGGCTTTGGGACAACATGATTTTTGACTGCATGCTCTGAAATGCATAGGTGGAATATCTCTGGAGGACTGCTTTGCTTCCTGAAGGAAAACGGGAGGAAAAAAGAAAAATAAGTACTGTGCTGTGCTGACAGCTTCTGGTGTTCAGATGCTCTGAGTCAGGCTATCTCTCCCCTCCCGAAATTACAACACTGGTTCTGAACTCAGATATTTAATTTTGATTTTTAAACCTACCAAATTATTAATTCCTTTTGCTTGTCTGTTGACCTATGGCTGTTCTCCTACACTGGAGTCCTGTTTCTAGCATAGCATGATAAGTGAAGAGAAAAAAGCTAGAAAGCATCTCATCGTAATGAGAGCTAAGGTTGATAGAGGTGTAGAACACTGCTTGTTGGGGTCTCACAACACTGCCAGGCATTACTGGCTCCTTGATGAGACTCCAAGAGCTGGGAGAGTGGAATAAACTGATGAGTGTCTTCCATTTTGGCTCCTTGTCATGTAAATGGGCTCCAATCTGCATGTCAGATGCCACGGGTGAGCGAGTATAATAGCATTAAAAAGAAGGCAGCAAGAAACCCTGATGTGTGTTTTAGCAGTCTTTAAGCAAGCAAAAATATCTGCTTGGAGGAGTTGGATGGGTTGAGAGGGCTCCTCCTTACTGCTCTGCTTCTTATGTATAAAGGTGACTGTGGGGCTCTAAGGAAAGTACTTTAATGCAACATAAATATAATTGCTTCAATGAAATGTCTGTAGCCTCCTGAGGGAAGTTGTAGTCTGCTAAGCCTTTAGATATGAATGGGCGACTCTGTAATTGCTATTGTTTCAGAGACACATTAGGAAGGCCTAACGCTGATCACTGCTGGGTGTTATGGAAGCAGAAGTGTAGCAGCAGTCCCGTGTGCTTTGCAGGATGAGAAACTGACAATTGCTTCGGGACTGGAAGTTTCTTTCCTTGTTAGAGCACGGGTTTGTGAATCTCATTCTGTGGTTTTTTCCTTTTCCTGCTGGGATGTGAGATGGTGGCATTCAAGTGTTTGCAACGTAGGCTTGGGGTCATGAGCTGGAAGGCAACATCTCAGTGCAGAAGTGAGGGTGGTTTGGGGCTCTGGTTGGTACGGTCTCGTGCCCACGGTTTGGGCATTCAGGAGATGTGCTTTGTGTTTTTTCAGTATGATCAATAAAACATGGCATGTTCTCGTGCATGGTTAAGCTCCCATCTCTGCACTGAGAGCAGCTGTGTATAAAAATTGGGATCTGAGCTTAAAGATCCCTAGTTTTATTTTGCATTGTCTCCTGGATTTTGGGTTGTGTCCCTGGTCGTCTCCTGCGCCCTATAACCAGCCCACATGCAATCTCACTGCTGCTTCCCCTTCCCCCTGTAGCCTCAAGTGGTAAATCTTGGCCCTACTTGGGATTTACTTTTGTTCTGGAGATTTTTCCTGCTTTCAGAAACTTCCCTTAGAACAGAGGGATTTTATGGGTCTGGTCTGTTTCTAAAGACTTTTCCCATGGGCTTGGCTTTAAGGAAGGCGAGAGGAGCAGCGTAATCCCTGACACACAGTAGATTATCCTCAATTAATAACACATATTTTTCACCCTGGCTATAATTCAGTCTCCATCCTGGGTGCTGCTAACGGAGTCAAACCATTACACGAGAGCTCTGCGTATGGCCGGTGCCAGCTTTCGTAATAAGTCGCCCTGAAAACATGAAGAACGAGGGGCAGCCAGTCAATGAAAATCCCCATCTAAATTGACTTTTTGTGCTCCGGCGGCGCTTGGCTGACGGCCAATGCCAGTAAGGGCCCGGCGGGCCTGGATTCACGGGCAAACAACACTTCTGCACCATGGCATCCCCACGAGACGCCCCGCCAGCAGCCGTCCCCCCCCTGCCACTCATTCCCTTGTGTCCAAGGAGGCCGCTGGGGAGGGGAACGCCTCGCTGTTGTGACAGGGAGCAATGAAAACATGAGTGACAGAGTGACATTTTGACAGCTTGATGTCGAGGTTCCTCCTGCAAATGGAAATACGTTCATTTGAATCCAATTTGCACAACCGGGAGATTTTAATGGGGAATAAATGGAGGATTGCTGAAAGGTGAACTGTGGGGGATTTATGATTTTCTTTATAACGTGGGAATATTTGGGGATTTTTTTTTATAGGTTTGGCCCCGTAGCATTCCACCCTCAGTTGTGTTTTTCCATCACATGGCTTTGTTTTCGCCCAGCTTAATGCTAATCCCCATCTGAGCTGAGAGCCAGGCAACGATGAAGTTCATTAAACGCACCTATTGAGCAGCTGATAAAATTGAACCGCAGTCCCGTCCTCAGGTCAGGAATTCTTAAAACAGCCAGTAGACCGTTTGGTCTTTTCTTCTATGGGATCAAATCCGTTGCTCTTCCTCAATGGAGATCACAGTGCTTTCATTGGAGATAGGAGCTGATTGTCCCATCAGGTGGAGCAGGAGTGCCTGGGTCACACCTCGGTGTGTGATGCTCTGAGACAACCTCAGCAGCCCAGGGATTTCCTATTCCTCATTAACGTTCCCTGCAGCAGCCCCTCCCTGAGATGCAGGTGAGAAGCACTGGGAGATGCAGGCTGCACTTTGCATTCGTGCCCTGGGAGCGTTACAGCTGTGCTTCAGGAGAAGGCATCGCATGCAGGTCAGAGGTGGCCAGCACTGGGATGTTTGAAGGTACACGTGGTTTTGTTTGGGCCCTGTGGTTTCTGTCAGAGTGGCCTTGTAGCTGCAGCTCCTCAATGAGTTTCTTAAACCCTGGCTGTATAAAAAACCTGAATCTGTTCCACCTGCTTTTTTTAATCCTTCCTGAAACTGTTCTGTGCTCCTTGCATTCTGTGGCAGGAAGCTCTCTGGCATGAACAAAAGAAGCTCTCTGTAAGGCAGCCAGGGTTGCTCATTCACCATCCAGCTCTCCTCTGCTAATGAGAGCTCGTGCACATCTGACAGCGAATGGGATTTTTGGCTCTAACTGGAGTGGATGAGTTATCTTGGCTAAGAGCTAGAAAACCTTAAGCCTTAACCACAGTGAGGAGATGCAGAGATCACACAGACCTTGTAGGTGTTTGACGTGGGCACCTGGCTGCCTTCTGTGCTGGAGGTGAGATGCAGCACTGCCCTGATGCCACAGCTGGGGCTCTGTCCCCTGCAGCACAAGGCAGGCATCCCCCAGGGATGGAGAATGTCACCCAGGGCTGCTAAGCCATAGCAGATTGCTTACTCCTTACACTGAGACCTGTGAATACCGTAATGGATGCTAATTAAGAATCTGCTTCCTTCTCAGCTTTAAGTGAAAGGGTGGCAAGGTAAAGTGACAGTCAGACCTCATTTATCTTAATGAGGAGGGTCAGGAGATTAATTGAGTTTTACTTAGTGAGGGTGTTGCAGCCTGCCCTGTGTGTGTTGGAGGACACATCTGCATTTTGGGTGTGTGGGGCTTTTAGCTGGGGGCTTCTGGCTACGTGGAATTTAATGCTGATGTCCCTGGGGACTTTCTTAGGGAGAGAAGTTTCAGAAGAAACCCGAGGGACTTTTAGTAAGTCTGTTGTAACTTTGTAAAGATTCAGATAACCCGATGGTGAATTTTGCAGTCGATTTTTCCCTGGTTTGTGAGCACATCAGGCTGTGTTGCATCCATGCCTGTGATTTGGGCTGTGCTGAGTGCCTTCGAAGCTCCTTCCTGCAGCAGCTCAGGCATTTAGCCAATGCACTTAGCAAATGCCAGCAAAAAGTGTGATTGTTTCTACATTCCATACTCTCACCTTGTGTTTACCACTTCTGAGGTTTGTTTGCTGACGTATTTACAGCGTAGCCTTACTGTATGTAGGTGCAGTAATCAGCCAGTCACTCGGGGCTGCCTCAGCAAGGCAGAAGGAAAGCTTTTTACTAGTTCATGTGCAGCACCATGCTGTGTGCATAACCTCATTTCCCAAGCCTGTTTCCTAGGTATTGAACATAGACTTGAGTAACACCTACTCTTTAATGGGACAGATATCCAGCTGGTGTATATCAGCACAGTTCAAGCTGAGAACAGCTCTCTGTCTACAAAGGATGGTGCCAAGATTAGTGAGGGAATGCTTGCAGGACCAGCAAAGCAGGTGAATGCTATCACTGTCATTTTTCAGAGGGGACTTGAAGAAACAGGAGGGGTAGGAAAGTGCTGAGACAGACCAGAGCTCTACTGCGGAACTCATTGGTGCTTGGAGAGGAATTCAGACCCGCTCTGCTGGAGTCATTCATGCTTTTTCAAAGCCAACGTCAAAATTTCCTGTTCTAATTAGATTTTTTTAGATGCACAAGTGGCAAAAAGTTCATTAACTGTTGCACTTAACCAATTTCAGTGTTTAAATGCACTGTGCTTGTGAGCTTCAAGAGCTGATGGTGCTTTTCTGGCACTGTGAGGAGCAGTTGGCTTTGGGTATTTCCATGTCATGCTCCACGGCCTGCAAGTGCTCAGTTCTCCTGCCTTACTCCCAACATAAGCAGGCAGGACCAGGCCTTTTGGAAGGAGAAAGCAATGATGTGTTTTTTTGTGCTGGTGAGCGTAGAGCAGCTTGTCTCATGGAGAAGAATATCTCTAAGGTCACCTGCAGAAAAACCTCTGCTGGCTTCTTGCTTGCATGCAGGCTGTGCCTTCTGGGGCATTCAGCAGCTCCATTGGTGTTTCTTAGCAAAAATGTTTCTTTTTTTCCACCAAGCACAGCAAAGTGGGGCTGGGATAAGGACTGCTCCCTGGAGTGGATCTCCTCTGTGTGGGGATGGTATCTTGGGCAAAGATACGGCCTGAGCTCTTCCCAAGCTATGGACACAGCACAGGGCCAGTGGGCAGCTGGGGATGCAAGCAGTTATTTTCCATCCAGGCACTTTTTCTAACCTACTGCTTCCTGTGGGGAGAGAATTCTCCCCTTCCTCCGGAGAGCGAGACCTCATTGTTCCCAGCACCTGAGGCATGCAAAATCCCCCTTGCCATCCTGGAGCAAGGGTCCGAGGGAGGCCACGGCTGATTAGCGAGCCCAGAGCAAAACACTGGCTAAAAATCTTGCTTGTGTTACTTTGCAGGAGGCTTGGAGGGAGCACGGCACTTCTCAGGCAGCTGGCAGCATTGGTCTGGCCAGAGCACAAGCACAGCTTCCCTGTTATTCCCAGCCTAGCTTACCAGGCAGTGCTGTGCTGTGCCACAGACCTCATGCAGCACTACCCAGACCCCAGGGCTGCAAGGACCTTGCTCAGAGGGCTGCGCCGTTTGTCCCCCCAGGACGATCTCGTGCTCTGGCTCAGTTTGCAGTCAGCATGGTGGGTGGGACACGTCCCTTTGCTGGACTAATGAGACCAGGCGTGTGACATTTTTATGACTCCTTCCCAAGCTATTTCCTCCAAGTTTTCAGTGCTTAAATTGGATTCTTCCCGCTGCCCCCAGCGGTGCTGTTGGAGCCATCTGCAGATGAAGAGCGATGTGGAGATAACGTGAGCAGGGTGGGTCTGTCTGACTTCATGGCTCTTGCATCTTTCCTGTAGGGTTTGTCTGACTTTGTGCCAAGCACAGACACATCTGTCTGGGCATTTCCCGTGGCCCTGCTCTGAGGGCTGCCCGCAGCTCTTCCAAGCCTTTGTTACACAAGGTGTTTTTCGCAGCAGATGTCTCACATGAGCATTTCCCAAGTTCTCACTCCACTAGAGATATTCTCAAGAGAAACACGCTTCAGTTTTATAATGTACATGAACCTCTCCCCCCCCCTCTGCCCCATCCAGTTTCCAGCCCTAGAAGCGTACAGCTTCTAAGGCTTGAAGGAAGCAACCACACAGAAGCCTATTACAATTGCGTGGCATTTTGCAAGGTGGGGATTTGTAATTTTAAGCAGAGGGCAAGGGAATTGTCGTGATAGTTATATATAATACCTAAACTACCTATAAATACAGATGTGTATCTATGCAAACCTCACCCCTCTCCAGCGCACAAGTCCCCTTTCTGGCCAGGGTTGCCAGACCACCCTGTCCTGCACAAACAAATGAGTTAGAAAGTCCGAAATTCCATCCCTGCCTTTTGGGGCTTGTCTGGGGAATTCCTGAGTAATGGAGGTTGAATTGGGTCACAAGGGCAGCGGGGAATAAATCTTCAAAGGTTAGCTCTGGCATGAAGTCTCCTTTTTAGGCATGTCAGGGATTCTTTTGTTTTGCTTTGTTTCTGAAGGGCCCCCCCTGCCCTGGAACAATAACCTCGCTGGGGCCAGGGCTGGCCAGGCACAGCCCCACAGCATTGTCTGGGGGACCGGGGAGGGGGCTGGGGGGGGGACAAATGACATCTTAAAGAATGGCTCTTCTTCTTCTGGACACTTAGTAGATCAGTGTGCATTCAATTAACCCTATAAACCATGCAAGGTCCAGGGAAAGATCCTTTCAGGCATTATGGATTGAAAGTATTTGGCGGGTGGGGGGAGAGCTGCTGTGAGCTGTGTTTAAATAAAGCCCATTAGGCAGGAGCAGGCTGGTGGGGGTGGAACGAGGGCTGTTTTTTTCTGAAAATTAAATTTGATTGTAGGCTCATGTGCTGCTCCTGGTATTCTTTGCTTGAAGTTAGCAGAGCGCAGCCCAGCTCCGGCTGGCTGCGTTGTTTGGAGGCTCGGTGCCAGGTCACCAGGGTGTGAAAACATCTAAATATTTCTGCAGAGGACTAAAACACCTTTATATCCAGGGTACATAAAGTGCCTGTGATTTTCTTTTTTTCCCCATTACTTTCCATGTTGGAGGAGGACGAGGACAGGAGCGCCTCTTGCATTGGTGCTCAACTGGAGTTGAGCCTCATAGACGCAGCAGTGAAACTCTTCTCCTTTTTGAGAATAATAACAGCTTTGCATTAGGGTGTGATTCTGGGGTGTGCCAGAGAAAAGGGCTGTTGGTATTTAATGAGTGTGGCCCCTATGTCAATTCGTTTGCGTAATTAAAAGCATGATGTTTTCTGCTAGGACAGTTTCCAAACAGTGCTTCCATGGAAGCGTTCCAAAACAGCTGTGTTCCTTACTGCTGCATCTTGTGTTGTCTTTTGTTTCCTTAAGTACCAGAGCAAAATATGTTTTATTTTCTGGCATTGCCGTTCTCTGTTATTCTAAAGGCTCTTTCCCATTGCCCTGCTCTGCCTGTAGTGTGGGGTTGGAACCAGGTGATCTCAAAGGTCCCTTCCAACCCCAACCATTCTGTGGTTCGGCCATTTTTCCACTCTGATGCTGCAGAACATACCCATGCTTTGAAAAGATGCTATTTATTCCTATTAGCGTTTGGAAGACTGTGAAATTTTGGCAATTGTGCATGCTGGCAATTCCCCCCACCATCCACCCCAAAACCCCAGCAGCATCAGCTGCTTGGGAGCACCCCTAGGATGAGAGCAATATGAGCAGGGATGGAAAGAGCCAAATTTCTTCCGCTGCATATGGCTAACATTCACCTGGAGAAATCCAGCCCATTTGTAGATATTAAACTAGACACAGTAATAAGTTCAGTATGTATTTCAATTTACTTTGCTGCAAATAGATTTAATTTACCAACTGCAGAGTTTTAGATGGAACTGCCTGTATTCCTGCCATTTTATGCTACGTTCTGGATATATTATATGTAAAGTTGTAAATTAATGGGCCTGTTTCTGATTTGTTGCATATATGACACGGACATGCAAGTAGATTAACAATGAAGTCTTAGTGTTGCTGATTTTAATTATATTTGCAGATGAATTAGCATCTAATTCCTCTATCCCTTCCTTGTTGTGAAGTATATTGGAAATGCTTTTTTCCCTAAAGGCATTGGCATTTTGTACTGCTTTGAGAGGAGATCCATTACATTTCTAACTCATCTAGGAGCTGCTGTTTGAATTCAGAGTGCAACTGTGCTGCAAACAACGATGTCCATTGATGATTGAGCAGTAAGTGGCATTTCTGGTGATGCTGTTGCTTTTGGAACTGGTGTCACCATGTCTCACAGTGCTCAGAAAGCAATGCTTGCCCCTAGGACCTCACAGCCCAGCTCAGTTCTTGTCAGCTTCACTGTTCTTAGGGCGTCCTTCCCTTCTCCCTCTGTTTCGTAGTGGCTTCCAAAGGAAGGAGCACCTTTATAGCCATTTTGTCTTGGAAGCTGCTGCAGAGTTTGGCTGTAGCCGTGTCCCTGACTCCTGCAGACCACCAACACTGCTGGCCTTCAGGGAGGGAAAGAGCTGATGACACCCGTGCTCACAGTGCTGCCCAAATCCTCCATAGTATTGAGACATTAATAACAGTTACTTAAAAACTAAAGCCAGAACTCTTCTCCCTGCTACCCTTCAGAGGCTCCAGTCCAAGCTGCACTGATTAACCCTTCACACAGCGCTGTGCCTGCTCCTTGGTGTAGAAGTAGCTCCTAAGTCAACTGTGGTGCAGGTTGCATCCTAGAAGCAAGCACTGCTCCCGAGCAAACAGGGAAAGAGGCAGCACGAGGTGACTGCTTTCTGATTGTCGCAGAACTGTGTTCTCTGAGGTTGACTTGTGCTCTGGGCTGTGCTGCAACAGGAGTGCGTTCAGGATGTGAAGTGGGAAAGGTTCTCAAGAGCTTTGAATTGGAGTTGTTGGTTCTGATGGGACTGCACTAATTTGCAATGGCTGCAAAGCTGTTGGGGAGTGAGGAGGTGAGGGGTCCCCATTGCCTCAAAGGGATTTTTTGTGATGTTGAGAAATAAGAATTAAATTCAAACGATACCGATCCACACAACTAGGAATTGAAGTCCGGGACTTGACTGCCTAAAAATGAAACCTGGGTTGTGATGAGAGTTTGTAGGGGAGAACTGAGCTGTTGCCCCCTAAGCTGTGCCTGATTGCCAATGGCTTCCTGCCTGCTGTTAGTTTTTCTTTTGGAATCCAATTTGGTTTCTGCAGGCCAGTGGCTTTTAATGATTTCCTTTGAGGCCGTGCATCCTTCGGAGCAGCCCTCTTCTCCCTTGACATTTGATGTGGGAATGTGTACATCAGTATTGTTACTTAAACAATGCCCTTCAGGCACCAATGCTGGGCCCTCAGATAAATCACAGATTAAAATGAAGCGGGATTGCTTGATAAAACGACTGCAGTGTTCAGGCACGCAGGGAACAAACTGCACGGAGCCCAGGTAATGGGAAATGGTGCGTGTTATCTGAAGACCCATGTAATTAATGAACAAGAAACCTGTTTACTCTGAAAATAAATGGCAGAGTTGCTATAATGCCCTTCTGCTCTGAATGCTGAATGGGTATCTCCGGAGGGATAAAAGCCCCTCACAGCTCAAAGTCACATCTCACCCAGAAAGCCGGGCTGGGGCACGGAGAATCAGCGCTGTTGAGCTTTTATAAAGAGTATGAAACCAGCCTTCCTTCTCATAAACACCTCATTTATTTTCTCTTGGCTCCTCAGCCATCCAGTTTGCAAATGGCAATGCGGACAGAACAATTAGTGGATTCGATTCAGTGCACATGCCATTGCTGAGCAGGAAGCGAGCACGCTGGGCATGAATAACATCAATCTTGCTCTCAGGCATGTGCAAGGATCTGGCACTTCAGAGACCTTTGCAAACTGGCTGTGCTTCTGTCCTGCCCCTGCTTTCCAGCCCGACCTCTCTGCCGCTGTATTCGTGTGCATCTCCCCAGGTCGCTGCTGCCCCGTTGCAGCTGTTGGAGGGCTGCAGGTTTCTGCCCCGCTCCGGGTTTCGTCCCAAGCGTTTTCCGTGCGTGGAAAAACACGCGGCAGAGCCACAGCGGGCGCCGGCGGTCAGAGCTGTCCCTTGATCCGCACGGAGCACGGGGCTGGTTTTAGTTAGAGCTCTTTTAGCAAGTTGTCTCGGCACATCAGGGCTCCGCTTTCATCATGCCTGGCTTTTTTTTTTCTCTTTGAGTCCTAGAAGTCAGAGGCCACGGGGAGGGGGGTGACAGAAAGCAGTGACCTCTGCATAAGCGGGGGACCAGATGGCCACTCCTCTTCCTCTGAGCCTTTTTCTCTTGGCCCCAGGGCACATATCTGTGACCTTCGCTTTAACTGAATGCCCAGACTGTGTGACTGGGGCTTTGACATGCTCTTTAATAGCCATACATTATCCCTCCATTGCTAAAAGCCCAGAAAACTGGGTTCATTTAGATGGAATTTAAGCAAGACTGTTTGGATTGGTCTTGCTATCCCCTAGCTGCCTCCTGTTAAATTGTTGATCTTAGTGCTAATGAAGGGAAATGCACACACAGACGGGCTGGGAAACATTTTATTTTCCTTTAGACGTATTGCTGCTTTGCCAACCTCAGTGCTTTCTGGTGGATGAGGGGGTCTGCCTTTCCTGTTGTTTAATTAAGGAAAACTTCTGATTTTAAACAGGACGGGGGCTTGCTGCCTCTCACGGCGTTTGTAGGCACAAGTTGGAGAGGTAACTTCTGATACTTCAGTAATCCTCGTTTCCAGCGATAGGCATTGGTCTGATTTGTGAGCCTGAGCCGAGCTGGAGCGCTGCCACGTGCTGCACCTCATGGAACCGAGCAGAGGATTGGTGAGAATGGGCTGAAGCACCCCGAGGAGCAGGGCTAGCTCTGTGCCAACTGGAAAGGGAGAAAAGAGAGAAAATGTTTTCTTCTCTGTGGGTCAGAGGCTGTGGTGTTTTCCCCCAGCACCCAGTAACTGTGAAGTTGATCTGATATCTCAGTCTGATCTCGTCGCTGTTATTAAAGGAGGCCAGGCTCTCGTTAGAGCAATTTGCTTAATGGGAGCTGTGCTCTTCAGGAATGTCCTCGGGAGAGGCGAGCAGTGCGCTGCTCTCCAGCAGAATGGAAACATGGAGGTGTGTTGTTCTGCTAATGACCAGCCAGCATCACTGCTGTGATGGCCTCCAACCTCTGTTGGGTGAGCGGATGCTGGGGGGGGGCTTTATTAATGCCTACCATTTCCGAAGGGTTAAGCACATGAAAGTTATTCAAGGAATTTCCTTTTCAGGGCAGACCTGGGGAGGTAGGTATAAGCAAAAGGCAATTCAGCCCTGCTGAAAGTGATGGATGCAGTTCCCTTTGAAGTCCCTGGGAGCTGCACTCCCTCTCTGCACGGCTGAATTGAATCCAGAGGTCTTTGGCTGTGAATCTGTAGTCACAAAACACAGTCTGGAGGCATCTGCCATGGTTCAGGAGCTACTGAAGGTGGGAAGGGGAAAGCAGAACCCTACCAGGAGTGCTGGTGCCGATGGTAGCAGAGGTTTGGCTGCTGGCAGCTCACATTGCTGTTTTCAATTAAATTAAAAAGTATTTGTGGATGAAGTGACCCATTAGTTGGGTAATAACACTACCTTATCACGCCTGCTTATCAGTATTAGTTATGCACTATAAAACCCATACCAAAGCCCTTGGGGGAGTCCATTAAATCAACGCGGGCCGCTCGGTGTGCACACATGGCGCATTCCTGCACCAAACTGTTGCGAGTTTCAGGGAGCCGACGCTCCTGAGCATCTCACAGCTTTGTTTCCTCTGCCAATTCCTCACTGCACAGAAGGAACAGGCCATAAATTTGCTGATTATGTGCGTTTAGGCAGACTGGCTCCCTTAATGGCCTTTATGACGCTTGCAGCCGCCAGTGATGGAGTTTTGCATCCCCAGCTTCTAATAGGAGATGCTTGCTTGTTCATGCTGTATGTTCTATTAAATAAATCTGAGCCCAGGGTAACTGATTGCCAATATTAAACTGCGGAGGGAGAGATTAAAAATGTTTTCCCTGTCTGCTCAGAAACCTTGGGAGGACTTTGTTGAAGTGTTTTAATTATTGTTTTTTAAAGAGGAGATAGGAGACACTTGAAGAGATAAAGCCTTGGCTGTTCTCACCAGTGTCAGAGCTGAGAAGCAGGTAAGGGGAGCCTGATGTAATGGTGTATTAAATCAAACAGAGCTGCTTTCATCTAATCCCTCTCTTAGCAGCGATCAGTGCCCCGTTGGCGTGAGTCGATAATTAGACCTTATAAAGTATTGAGGCTCTGGTGGCACGGGGAGCTCTGTGGGAAAGACTTCCAGAGACAAACTCCCAGCGTTGTCTTTGAATCTGTTGATATCTCAGCTGGAAAAAAAAAAGAAAAAAAAGAGAAAACTGTTTTCCTGAGTGCTTGGGGGCTGTGGGGAAAGGCAGAACATGGTGGTTTGCACCGTCCATTAGCGCTGTCGCCTCTGGGGCTGCAAAATGGCCACAGCTCTGAGCATCCTCCCCGGGCTTTGAACCTGACGAGCTGTCACACCTTAAGGTCAGGAGAGGGGCCCCATGGCTGCTCAGGGGGGGTGGCAGGGGCAGGATGTCATTTTGTCATTAGCCGAGCTTCAAAGGCAGGCGGGCGGCGGGGAGTGGGGAGAGGAGCAGCGGGGTCATGGGGACCGCGAGCCCCTGAGCGGCTCCTTGCTCACCTGGTGCCCAGCTGCTGTGGGATGGGGGGACGTGGGACTGAGCCTGAGGGATACTGCGGGGCCAGCTTTGGGGTGGTGGGGCTGAGACGCAGAGGCAGAGCAGAAAAAGCATAGCTCTGTCAGAATAATGCTGCCCAAAGCAATTTAGCAGAGTTTTGCACATGTCTGGGAGACTTGGGAGCATGATTCTGGCTCGTGGGGGTGCTCCCTTTGGAGACTGGGCTCTCTGCCCTTATGGTCAAGCATCCTGCTGTGGATGGTTATAAGCCCTTCTGAATCAAATCCAAGCCCCCAAAATCAGAGAGGCTGGTTAAAATAACAAGACCGCCATCAGAAAACATCCCCTTCGTTCTGGGGATCTGTGGCTTTGCACTCTGGGTGTTGAGGATGCTGTGGGTTCCCCTGTTGAGGTTGGGTTTTATTTCCCCCCATCTCAGCCATCATCCTCCCGCAGATCCCTGTGAGCAGGGTGGCAGGGGAATCCCATGCAGTGCTGCAAATCAAAGCATGCATGTGGGAGGTAGCAGGAGGCTGTAGGATCAGAGCTCTTTGCCCTGCTCCCACCAGAGCTGCAAGCAGTAATGGTGTTACTGACAGAGTCCTGGCACCGCTCTGCTTCACAAGCTGGTAATTAGGATGTTTGCTGTCACTTCTATGGGCGTGACAATGCATATTCATCAAACATGCAAATGAACGCACTAATCTATTTGCATAAGACCTCTGCATCAGAGAGGGTGATAGAGATGGATCACTGTGTAAACGGTTCTCTGTCACACCAGGATCTTACACACACTGGGTGCTCCGGTGACAGGGCAGGAATGCATCCAGGCACCAGCACCTCAGGAGCAGGTCTGCAGCTGGGTTTGCATGGACAGGTGGCCTTCCTTTTTGGGGGGAGGGCAGGCAGGGGAAGAGTTATCCCAAAACCTGAGCTGAGCATGCTGGAGGTCCCAGCGGAGCAGGAACACACAGAGGTTTGCTTGGGTTTACTCTGAGCAAAGCTTCCAGACCAGCCCTTACGCATCTGGTCCTACCAAAAGGAAAATACATAAGACCTATAACCCTTGCCTGCAGTAGCTTAACAATACCTCCGAGTATCACTTCAAATACGTATAATAAGTCTGCACTAATATAGTAACGAGTTTATGAGCTTTTTAAAGATTTTACTAGATAAATGCAGGGCCTAATAACATGATTTGATTTCTTAATGTAAACAGTGTCTTTGGTGAGGCTTCTTAAAATATTCCAAACTTTAACTGCAGAAAATGCAGCGTATGATTTATATTTTTGGCTGCTGGAAGCTCTGGCTTTCATTATCTCTATGCGCTGCAAATCCAATTATGTAATATCACCGAGATAAGGCATGTAATGTTTCACGTCTAATTGTTCTAACATGCAAATTCTTCCCGTGCTGGCGTACATTGGGATAAAAGGAAAGCAGGGCTGTGTTGTGAGGTTGCACGTTGCTGGGTGGCGTGGGCTCTTGGATGGCAGAGCTGCATGTGGTCCCAGCATCATCACCCTGCGGTGAGTGCGATAGTGGCTGTGCTTTGTGAATGGAGCACTGATCTTATCAAAAAAGAGGATGGTCAAAAAGCCAACTTTTGTCTTGTAAAATTTCTGTTGCCTACGATGGGGCTGGCTGGGATAGTTAAAACACTTCATTTAAGTAGGATTGCGTTGGCCCAACTGCATGCATGACCTTGCCCTACAGATTCCATGGGGAGCGCAGGGAGAGCTTGCTCCCTCATAGCCCTTGCTCTTCCTTTTGACTATACTCACCTTGACTGGCTTTTGGGACTGCTGTGGTGTTGCTGATGCCATGTCAGAGGTTCAGGTCCCTCCACGTGGCACTGTGGAGGCAGTTTCCTACTAGCATCCTTACAGCTAATGGGCGTTTGTGCTCAGGTTGTGAATAGGTCCCATTCAACCTTGTTTTATTCATCATCAGCAAAGCATGAAATTACAGTGGAAATGCTAATAGATTTCCTAACAACTTAGTATCTACTTGGGTGAAACAGTTATTTGTTGACTAATTAGTAAGTTAATTGTTCTATACTTTATTGAGGTCAGGTTGCTATTTTAATGTAGAAGGAAGTGGTGAGTGCTCTTCTAAACAAGACTGTGCTTTTAGGAACCAGTAGTTCTTATTATCAGATATGTTGAATGACTACAGGGAAAGGATAATGTTATCTCCAACAGGAGCTTTTTCCCAGCTGTTTGCAGCATGCCAAGCTAGGATCTGAGCAACTTGTGGTCCAGGACAAGAGCAAGAACCCTAGAATCATGGAATCATTGTGGTCAAAAGACCACTAAGATCATTTAGTCCTGCTGTTGACCCATCACTACCATACCCACTAAACCATGTCCCTAAACCTAGGGAGCTTCCAAGGAAATGGCGTGGACATTTTGGCACGTGGAGGGCACTCGGTTGGACGTGGGATTGGCCATTAATAGTGGAGATCTTGGCAATGTCCAGGGAGTGCTGACGCAGGAGCAGCGCTGTGTTAGCTGTGTCCTTGCTGATCTGTGGAAACTGGTTAAAAGTGGGGAGGAGAGGGAGCTCAGAGCTGTACCTGGAGCTTGCTGGGGAGCGCAAGGCTGCTGAGAAGCAGGGAGAGCCCTCAGAAATCTGACCATCACCAACCCCGTGCTCTGCTCCCCTGCTGCTCTCAGGTTTGGGTCCAGGAGCACGAGCTGCTGCTGGGAGCAGGGATGAGTCCTGCTGGGATGCTCAGCTTCATCAACGGGCATCAGAGAGTCAGGCTGCTAATTAAAACCAGTTGTGCCAAAAAAAAAAAAGCATTTGGCGGAAAGGAAGGAAAGCGCTTTCCTTCCTGGGCTTTATGACTGTGAGTAGCTGAGCTTTGGGTTTCTGTGACATGGAGTCTTCTCTGTCCTTTGATTTGTGTGATTAAAAAAAAAAATGTTCCCTGCTCTCCTCCTCCTCCTCTGCAGCTTTCTTCCCCCTGGTTTATGGATTTGCTGTTGTTTCTGACCTGTGCTTGTGGCCAGGAGCGGTTTCCTGGATTTAAATGCTTTCAAAGACATCCATGTGTGGATGGACAGGAATGGAAGCTCCTCCTGTGTGATTAAGCCATCTTGCCTTGGGTGTTTTTTTTCTCCTCCTTGTTCCCCGTTCATCCTTCTAATTAGGGCTTCTCAGTAATTATCTGCCATGGCCAACCCCTTCCTTTCTCAGTTGACATCGACCCAGAGATTCTGACAGCCCTTTATGTTCTGTGTCTCTTTCCTGGAAATGCAGAGTGGAAATTACTGATACACGTTGGGTTTATTTGTTGATGACCACATGCTTTTTAGAGAAATTACTATCATCTTCTTTCTCATGATAGCTACAGCCTGCTGTGTGTTTTGAATGGCTTTGCCTCTGTACCTACACCAGCTTGACAATGCTGGAAATGCTGAGATGTGGGGAGAAGAGCTTTGCTGTCTGCAGTGCTGATGTGGCATTTCACACTCCCACCTGAGCTGGGTGGTCCCTGAACAGAGTGCGTTCCTTCCTTCCCCACTGGTCCCATGTTTCTTGTCTAAGAAAATGCTGTTGCTCAGGGGCTGTCAGGGAAGAAGGTTGTAAAGGTTTTATTAGCAAGACAAAAAGATGTTTCCAGCCTTATTGTTCCTTGGGAAATAAGAGAAGCAGTGGCAGATAATGTTTTGCTTCTTTATTAGATGGGGAAATCATCTACAAAAGGGAGCCAAGCAGTTGAGAGGCAGCAGTACTGGCTGGAAGAGCTCAGAGGGGACAGTCCTGGCTGGCTCCTGTCATCCTTCACGCTTGGCCCCTTGCAGCAGTGTCACAGCTGTGACAATGTGTGAGCTGGAGAAGCTCAGCCGTGGGTGAAGCTGTTGCCTGGCAGGTAGAGGAGATGCTCAGGGTGGGTGTAAGGCACCGAGGGATGGACATGAACCATTAGTGTCCTTAAAAGCAGCAGGACTGAGTAAAGCGACACTGCTTGAAATGTATTTTTGTGGGGTGTGCTGGGGCTGTTAGTCCCCTCCTGCGCTTCCATCAGCCAGCAGGAAAGTTCTGTTAGGTATTAAAACCCGCCTTTGAATATTCTCCTAAAGCAGGCTGCCGAGTCAGCCTCTTCACAGTTCTGTTTTTCCTTTCCAACACCATTTTCTGCCTGGCAGGTTTACCTTTGCTTCCATTTCTCGCTCTCATTTTCCATCAGTTCTATCTGTAACCATTTTGTGTTTTATTGAGCATGAATGAATGGTGATGCCTTTTAGATGAGTGATATTTTCATCTGGAGATACTTGTTTAACACGAGCCTCTGCTCAGCTGTTATCCCAGTGGTGTGTTGTGTTTACCAACAGATTATTTCAACGACCCTCAATTTGGAGGCAAATTAATTGTGTGGAGAGGTTTTCTCCCATTCTCTCACCCTAGCAAAAACTCTGCTTCTCTTCTGGTGGGACATTGCAGACCTGGAATGTGATGTGGGGATAGTGGGAGCTGTGCAGGAGCTGCAGCGTTGCTCCTGGGGCCAAGTGTAACCCACGCTTACCATATGCTACCACCCTCCTCATTAGGTAAAATATGGGTGTTTCTGCCTCCCTGCGATTGATAGCAGCTCTGCAGAGCAGGACCATAATCACTCAGGCTGCTGCCTGGTGAAAGGCTCTGGGTTTAGCCTCAGTGCTGTGAGCGGGAGCTCAGCTGTCAGCAGCTGTGATAGATCCCAAATACCTGCTTGTTGTGAGGTGCTGCTGCCCTCCAGGAGGTTCCTCGAGTGCGCATAGCAATGCTGAAATGTTGGCATCTAAGCTTTGTTCAGAGCAGTGCATGTTCCATGGGATGAAGATGTGCTCCCCAGCTTGTAATTCCCCGTGTAGGAAGTGCCGTGCATCCTTAATCCCCAGTGGCTTGTTCTGATCTTGTGCAGCAGCTGGCAGGGAGAGGACTGAAGCTGGACCTTGTGTGGGCCGTGAGGCACTCAGCCAACCTTTTGCCTCTGCAGAACAGTGCAGAATTTCTTCTTGTGATGCAGTGCCAGGCTCTGGGACCCTTATTCAGTACCACAGAGTTTGGGGAAATGAGATTGAGTGTTCCTCTGTGGCGATGACCCTGCCAAAATCAATGGGGTTGGCTCAGGGGGATGAGGTGCTGCCCTCCGTCTCTGCAGGATGGTGAGCCTGGCACTGAGCGCTGATATCAGTACCTTCATCCCCTTCTCTGCATGCATCCCTTGCACAGCAATCTCCTAGCAAATCTGCTTTGATGAAGTGTTGGAAGAACAGCAGTTGGAGTCTGCTTTTGAGAACAGTGCATTGAACAGACAGTGCTCAGCTGGGCTGCTGCATCCCGACATCTGCATGTGAAGACCATCGTGCATCTCTGCACCAAGCTGGGAGCGGTAAGAAGGGATCCCTTTGCACGCAGCTCATCTTACAAACAGGCAGGGACGACTTGCACACACCCTGACCCTGCTGCAGCCCCGGTGCTGTGCATGCTCCAGGGCGTGCTGCAGCGATCTCGCACCATCCGAGCAGCTCACCAGCCAAGTTTCTCGCGAGCGGCCGCGCATCTGCCTTCATTTAGATGGCTTAATGCGGGTAGCTCGTCAGCTTGATTTCCCCCGTGGCTCTGCGAGTCAGCTGGGGGCCGGGGCCCCCCATTAGCAGCCCAGCCCAGTGCCAGATGGCGGGTGATGGCTTGCGGAGGCTCCAGGGCTGACGTGCCCCATTGTGCGGTGACACAAAAGCTGGCCTGGCTGGATTTATTTATTTTTTCCCCCTTCTGCTTTCATTTTCTTTCAGTGCTGTCACCATCGCAGCTAGTTCCTGGAGCTCTCTATTTATTTGTTTCGTTTCGTGGCTGGGAGAGCTGTGAAGTCGCTACTGATGTTTTCCATGCAGATTCCTGTGCCTTGTCCCAGGCCAGCACCTTACTGATCTTCCTGCTTCCTATCTTTTATTCCCCACCTGAACATACATGCAGGATGTGCTGCCCTGTGCATGCACAAAACCCCTTATTGGACAATCTGGTCACATAAACAAGTTGTTCGGATGTCACCATCAGTCTCCCAGGGAGCCATTATGTGCCACGAGGTTTTGTTAAGATGCACTTAATCGCCATCCTGTTTATTTCAGGTGTCCCAGCAGTTTTTCAGCACTCTGGCAGTCTGTGCCTCAATCACACATCTGTTACTGGCTCTCCATCTCTGGGTAACAGCAGAAGTTGAGGTGTGAGCATTTTTTCCAATGAAGATGCAGATTTCAGAAGGGATAGGACTGATAGCCAAGCGTGGGGAGCGCTCGGCTCACACAGGAGCAAACTGAGAAGGTTTTGGCTCTGATTTCCCCCGTGTGCTGCAAAGCTTAAAGCTCAGCTCAGAGCTCATAGTCAGTGATAATGCCCCCTGCAGCCCCTCTGGCCAGGCACAGTGTTTGACCCCTGCCTGCTCTCCAGAACCCAAATTGCTTTGTCAGCGTTGTTACTTAGCATCCCAAACCTTTAACACACCTTAACTAAAATGGAACCTCATGAAGACAGGGAGCTTAGTTGCTTGAATGTCGTTTCTTTGGTTGGTAGACTGGGATCTCTTGGCTGCTTTCATAGCATCAAAGAATCAGTGAAGTTGGAAAAGACCACTACGATCGTGTAGTCCAACTAAGATCATCATGCTCAGCTTTTCTTCTGTGCCCGCTGCCTCTCCTTTGGCAGGAGCTGAGTCCTCCTCTGGGCTGAGCATTGTGCATCTCCTCTTGTCTGTTGCTCATGAATTTTGCTGCCAAGGAGATGTTGAGAAGCAATGCTGGCAAGTGGTGGTGTATTTCTGGAGAGGTGCTCACGCTTCTTCATGTGTTTTTGCTTCCTCAAACATTTGGGTAAAATATTTTCAAGTTCCACAATAGGAAATAGTGCATGCTCTTCCCATTTCTCCTCCTCCTCCTGCAGCAAATTGAAAGAGTCCCTCCATGCAGCCCTGCCAGCTGCTGGCCCTCCCTTCCTGCAGTTCTGTGCCACGTGATGGACAGGAAATCCACAGCACTCCATGGTGTGAGTACCTGTGGAAACCTCAGCACTTGCAGTGGATTTGTGCATCCCTCTGTTTCTGACCTTTGCTGTGGTTCTGCCTCGATGTGATATTGGGGTATTGTGGCGTTGCTGATGATTTTGGAGGCGATGAGAGCCAGGAGCAGCGCAGCAGGATGGTGGGAGCAGTGCCTCCTTGATCCGTTTCTTTCTGGGGAGTCCTCAAAGGTGACGAGTTTGATTTGATACATCTGATGAGTTTAATTTGATCAGTAGAGCTTGTATGAAGAGGTTGGGAGCTAAGCCTCCCTGCTTCCTGCCAACCAGATGCCAACCGTCTTTGAAGAACGATATTTTCTGGAGTGTGTCCGTGAGTTTGGTGATGGTCCAGTGATAGCAAGGTGGGATCTGCAGGTTCTGACTCCTCTTTGAAAGCTGCCATCAGTTTCATGCTCAGCATTACCATCCTCCACATCACTGTCCTGTCCCTTGCTTGTGTTTCTGCGTGCTTCTGGGTAGGGGCGCATTTCCCAACCGTATTTAGGATCTTTTGTGGTGCAGATGGAGGAGACAGGGACTTGTTTTAGGCAGAGAACTGCTGTGGGATGGAGCAGCTGCTCCTTATGGACCCCACAAGGGTAAGCCACAGCTCTCAGACACCCTGGGGTGTCAGAAGGGATCTCATTACTTCCCTTTCACTTCACCTGGTCTCAGAGCCTAGCTCCTGTTGTCCGCAGAGCTCTGACACACACGCACCTATATGCAGGCATCCTACAGGCCCTGCTTTGCAATGGGTTCAGCCCTGGGGTCGCAGCCATCCCAGTGGAGGAACAGAAAGGAGCTTACAGGCATTGGTGCTTGTGCCGAAACGCAATCTGCATCTCACCGAGAGGAATCACGGCCAACATCAGAACGCAGCCACTGCACAGCGTGGCCGACGTGCCTCGGCTGTGAACTTTCTCTTTGAGGTGGTAATGGTCTGGCCAGCAGCCAGGAGCAGCAGCCGCGAACGGAAAAGGGAACTTCCAGAGATAAGCTATTTTCAGCCGCCGGGGCTCCTCGCTGCGAATAAATAGAAAGGAAAAAAAAAAAAAGGACAAGCTCTACGTCCGCGGTCATGTGTGCGGCTTTCGTGGATTTGGCCTATTTTCTGAAGAATGGCTGTAATTCAGCTTGAATTTCCCTGGATGGCTGCCAGAAAAATAGGAAGCTGTTGCTATTGCCAAGGAGCGAACAGGAATTTATGTAAGTAAAGCAGCCACAGGGAAGAGATGACAGCTGACGGCTTCGCCGCTGCTCGGAGGAAAGCAAGCCGTGGAGGAAGTTGTATTTTCTCGATATCACAGCAGCTCAGTCCTTTCTAAATCTTATCGTTATCACCTTCAGTCTGGATCAGGTAGCACGGTTACACAATGGCATTGCTTGCCACCAGGGATGGGAGCAGAACATGTTGGAAAATCGTACCCTCAAGAGAAATTGGATGTTAAAATGAATGGAAAGGAGTGTTAGGGCAGTGCTTTGTGATGCTAACTCTGTGCCTTTTGCTCTGCGTCTGCATTTGGTCCTTTGGCCCCTGGTCCTTTGGCCCTCCTCTGCACAGAGGATGCTGAATGATCCCATGCAGTGCTGTGAGGTGGCTCCTCTGCATCCAGCCATGGGAATACATCCAGGGCGATTCATTTTCCACCTTGAATCACTTCTTTAGTCAGCATGTGCACCGTTCCTACCTCCACTTCATTACTTATTTAAAAAAAGAAAAAAAAGAGGACGTTTGTTCTGCTCAACGCAGTGTATGGGAGTGGTGAAAGAAGCAATGTATGGAGGGATTTACAGCTCATTTTTCTTGGACAGAGAGACCGCTGTTCAGGTTGCTCCCTTTGGAAGGGAGGGATCTGCTCTCAACCTGGGTTAGCTCTGCAGAAGCTTTGCTCCATGTCTTTGTGCAGCTCTTCTCCTTGGTCTGGCCCTGATGTTTGCAAGCCTGACATGTCTGGGGGTCCTACAGCCAAGAGCAGCCCATGTTGTGTAGAAATCCCTCCGACCCTGCAGCAGGAGGGGAAATGCAGAGTGAATTAGCGGCGCCCGGGCTGGTTGCTGTCGGCCTGATAAAAATGGCACCTTGCCCAAGTCTCCTATAAATCACAGGTTCCATTCGGAAAGGAGTTTGCTGTGGTAATTAATGAGCCGGTATAAAGACATTAAATGGAGAATGTGCGGTGATAGAAAGGCTTGTCATTCGCCGTGCCATCTTCCCCCCTGTGAATAACCAGGAGGGAACAAAGGCCAAACTCCTTATAGACTGAAGTGCGCTATCTCTGATAGCTGGGAACGAGGCAATTCTCTGAAAATAACAAAGGCGCACTGAAATACATTAGTAAACTAATTACAAGAGAGCTGGTAAAAACAGATGCTGAAAATTTAAAGCTATTATTGGAATGATGGCTAGCAGAAAAATGGGGGCTGACAACAAAAAATTAAGAAATGCATCTCATTTAAAATTCATTAGCCTGTAAATCAGGCTGGCTCCCAGTCTGCGAGTGGGGCCAATGGCATTTCCGTGGGCAGCGCTGATGGGATGCTTCCTGTCCTTCACCTTTCTGAATTCCACTGTATCCCCTGGAGCTACTGAAATGATTGTAAGCCCAAAAAGGTAGCACAGCTGTAGGGTTTGCAGTGCTATGTGTGCAACCCAGGCAGGAGCTCTGAGTGGGGACGTACCGACATGGAGATGTTCCTATGGGGATATTGCAGCGGGGCAGGAGAGCGCCTGGCACTGTTCTGCTCTTCTGTGCAATGTTGGGATGGCTCACAGCCTCTCTGGGCTGCTAAAAGTGGGAGTGTTTGTCTGTGCTTGCTATCAGGAGCACTTGGCTGCAAACATGATGCTCCGCAGCCAAAAATGGCTGTGCAGGAGCTTCCTCTTGTACCATCCCCATCAACATTTGGGAGTGGGCTGAAAAACACGATTGTGCAACAAATGACAGTGGTAACCATGTAATTTGCCTTAATTGTCTGCATCGGAGTGGGAAAACCATGGTGGAAGCTGGCGCGTCTGCCACGTGTTGCTTCCTGCAGCCTCCTGCAGTCTGTGGGGCAACGTGTCCTCCATCTCCTTGGTATTTCAGTAGGATAACACATAGATATTTTGCAAAGAGCAAATGTGCTTTGGAGAAAGCCTGGCAGACGGTGAGACGTTGGAGTGGCACAGGGCACAGTGAGTTGTGGGTGCAACAGGAGACATGCTGCAATGCTGGACCTGCTTGGGGTGCAGGAGCCTCCTGCAGTGCTGGGGTTCGCTGTACTTGAGAAATCCCCTTACAGACACACAGGAGCCCTTTGTGGTTCATCACCGCCATCACCCTTGGTGCCGGCATGCTGTGACGCTGACAGATAACCTCCTCCTGAACTGCAGAATCGCAGGCCCCATATGCAACCCTCCTGAGCAAATTAAGAGTTGTTTATGACATTTAATACTCCCCCCTCCCTCCAGCAGCAGGGCAGCAGGACCACAGGTTTGGCGTCACAAATGGTCGCCTCAGGGTACACTAAATGCTGTCACGAGCCAGAGAGCAATTTCGTCTTGAAAAATTACTGCAATAGCACTGCATGATAAAGGTCTCTCCCAATCTTTCTGTTTCTCCTCCAGAAACTTCCCTCCCTGAAACCAATTTCAGAGTGCTGAAGGCACTGGTTATTACTTGATTCCCCTGTGCAAGGACAGGCAAATGGCCACGTGGGGTGCACGTGGTGGGATATGCTGGGGAGGGAGGGAGGCCTTCGGTCCCTGAGATTGCCCAGATGCATCTTTTGGAGTGATTTATATATGGAGTTGCCTCTTGGTAGGGATGGACCTTGGGTTTGGGCTGTGATTGTGGGTGTCACTTTGTGCCCATCTACTCTATAACAAGGTAGGTGGGTTGTAGGAGAGGTTAGAGGATACACAGAGCATTGGCTGCTTGTTGGGTTTCAGAGGGAGCTTTGCAATGGCACCGTGGGCATTGGGTATCGAGGATGCTCCATGTGCAATCCAAAGGGTGGCACTGAGCTTGCAGATGTTGCCAAAGCCTCACTCCTCCTTCAGTTGGTGCTTAGCAGAGATTTACCATCTCACTGCAATTGAGATGTATCTGAATGGAATTGCATCTACAGCAACTTATCTCCTGGTGGACTGGAGTTTTCAGGCAATGTGACAGATAGTTTTTTCCCCCTCTTGCAAAAGTATCTGTTGCATGTTGCCTCTTGTGGGCAGCTGCTGCTAGGCATTAACTCTGCGTTCTCCCTTTCATCCCTGTCCCAGGGGCTTAAGGCAGGGAAGAAAAGCCAGGTGGGAACTTTATCCTTCAGCCAGAGGAGTGTGACCAATGGGAGCACCGCCCAACCTCGTTTAAACTATTGCACTCAGCTCTGTTTGAGGCCGACAGTGTGTGACAGCAGCAAACAGGAGCTTCCAGAATGCAGGGAAGGCAGAGAGCCTGCGCCAGCTTGGGGAGGAAAGGACAGCAGCAGGCAGAGAGCGTTTGGTGCAGAGGCTGTGAGCAAACTGTGACCCTCCTTCCACCTGCCCGGCACAGAGAGCAGGATGGGCTTCCCCTTCTTTCCTACCCCCACGCATTTTGGGTTCTCTTCCAAGAGCTAAACTCCAAAATGTCTTCCTTGACTCCCGAGTCTTGCTGCCTTTTTTCTTTTGGGATCTGAGGCCCAGCACAGACAATAGAGATTGAGGATTTCGGCGCTCTGATTAGCGGGCAGGGGCAGAGGGGATTTTCGCTGTGCTGGGAGCACTACAGCTGCTCTTGAAGATTTCTTTCCCTTTCCAAAGCTGAGAGAAAGGCGATTTTTCTTACCGCCGCTCCTCCTGGAGAATTAAACAGCCAAATGGGCGGCGCTGCCATTCACGCTTCGCTATGCACAAAGCGGCTGACGCTCAGCGCTGGGCGCCGGCCTCGCACAATGGCATCATTAGACACGCAGGGCAGCTCTGCAGCTGGAGCTGCCACCAGGCTGAGGTGGTGTCAGCTTTTTTTGTACATAAATGCATCTTTTATTTTTAAAAGCATGGGGAAAGAAGATGCAGCGTCTTGTCTTAAAGATTGAGGAAGCAGTCTGGCAGTGGGAAGGTGATTTAGGCTGGGAGAAAGTGGAAGAAGCTCTTCTCTCTCCGCTTGTATTGGAAAAGGAGGTGGTGGAGTCGCTGTCCCTGGAGGTGTTCAAGAGCCATGGAGATGTGGTGGCTGGGGACATGGTCAGTGGGCATGGGGAGGTGGGTTGGGCTTGGGAATCGGAGAGGTCTGCTCCACCTCAACAAGTCTGTGGCTTGAGGCAGGTGCCTTGATGTGGTGCCAACCAGGACAGGTATTTAATGAGCTTCAGCCATACCAAGGCTTGGTTCTGCTGCAGCTGTGAGCCTGATCTGAGACCAGTTCAGGACTGTGTTGAACTGGTACGGTGGGCTGTGGTGATTTAAAAACAACCCTGACTTCTGCTGGCCCAAAGGGAAATTCAGTTTAATTAGGAAGTTGGAAATATTGGTATGAAAATCAGCAGCCTTACCAGCACCAGGATAGAACTGTGCCTGCCTGTGACTTGTTCTCACCATGTTCTTCTCAGGATTCATATTTCTCAGCTGTAATAGAGCTAACAAAGCCTACCTTCCTCATCAGGAGCAGCTGGAAGCTCAGGTACTTCCTTGTTCCATGTACTGAATTAATTCAGAGGCATTTTAGCCACGTGCCTCCATTGGAAGAGGCTCAAATGTAACGGGTTGGTGGCAGAAATGTGGAGAAAAGGTCTTGCCCTTGGGTTGCAATTTGTGGGCTCTCTAGCCTTGGTTTGGGATGTTCAGCATCTCCCCAGCATCCTCGGGCATCGCAGCCCTGGGTATTTGCTTCCCACAAGAAATTTAGAAGCAACAGGCAATGCAACTCCAGATCTAGGTGGGCTTCCCAGTACTCTCCTAACACCATGCTTGGCACCAAACCTTGTAAGTTTTCTTCCTACCCTTGTGTCTGCAGCTGATAATAATGTTTGCGTTTTAATGATTCTAGCAGGCCTGGGATTTACTTTGACATACCAAGTTAATGTTTTCTTTTTCTATATCAAATCTAGGGCAATCTCTGGCTTAGCAGTAATGCTGTGCTGAGCAAAAAAGGATTGGCCACTAATGGTTTCAATTTAGTTCTTCATGGAGTCAAGGAAATTTCATTTGATAGTTATTCTCAGTTTTATTCCATTGGCCTTTTCATGGGAGCTGATAGGCTGTGAGTGTGTTTGCTCTTTGATTAAAGGAGCCCCAGCGTGCTTGTTTGCCAGAACAAATCCCTTGTGAATATGGATGAGGATGAGAGCTGTTGCTCACCTGAGTGATGCTGTGGCTTTGGAGCTGTGTCTGTAGGATATGCATTGGGATGAGGGCTTCTCTTTAGGGAACCAACTCCATTTTGACAGAGGTCCTCCAAGATTAAAAGAATGGAAGAGTAACTCCTTTGCCTCAGGCCTTAGACTTCCCAGCTGGCATCTGTCCCAGGTGGGAAGGTGCACCCACATGAGTGGCACGGAGGGGCTGTTAAAGCCATTGGCACTGCGGAACATGGTTTGGTGGTTGTGGTGGTGATGGATTGAGTGAATGGTTTTCTCCGGCCTTAGTGATTCTGTGATTCTATTCTGTGATTCTGCGTTTCCCCATCTTCTGCAAGCCTTATTCTGTGGCATTTTGGTTTTTTATCTCTCTGCTTTGTGTCAGTCTCTGCATACCATGGCTGAAGTCTAGGAGTGATGTGAGCAAAAGCACTGAGACACCATGGTTTGTAGCATCAGCGTGGAGTAGGGGCTGTGTGAAGGATTCAGGTCTGGCTTTACTGTTTGCTGGGTACCCTGTGCTCACCGTGCATGGAACTGTGCTCCACAAGGAGGTGAAAGAGGGCAGATAAATGGGATACTTGATGACACTACAGAGGGCCCTGGGGCAGCACCAGTTCCTCCGTTGGCACACGGATGGTGGAGACTGTGGGAGAGCGATGGGTAACATGGGCTGCTGGATTCCTGGTGTCTCCCTGCTTAGGGGCTTATATTAAGAGGGAATATTGTGATCGCATGTATTTACTTTTTAAATGATTATGGCCATTAGCAGAGAAATTAGATGCAGCTCCCTGGCTGCTGGCCAACCCCACCGGGCTGCCGTGCAGCTCCTCTCTGTGTGCTGGCAGCAGGAGTCTGCCGAAGGACAAGTGACAACCATGAGCAAGCACTTCGCTGCAGGAGTTTGTGTACAGTCACCTGGCACATATGTAAAATTCTTGGGTGGCTCAGCAGAGATGGAGGCCCTCTGAGCAATGCCCAGCAAAGCAGCCGCGCTCCTGTTCCGCTCCTCTCCGCACACCTTGAGATTTATTGCTGGCTGAAAGCAGCATCCAGGCAGCCACCTGCATTTAAGTTTGGTTGCTGTTTTACTGGAGGTGCTGCGAAAGCCTTTGTCTTGTCAAGTGTAAATAAACTCGTAAACCTGTGTTAAAAATAGCATTTTGTAGCTCAGTGAATGAATTTTTAATGCATCTTCTGCAAACCAGCTGGTCTTGGCAAGGGTCACAGTGTTTCCTAGGCATTTAACATAAAACCGTGCTTCAAAGCCACATTATAGGGTCGTTGAAAAGTAATATTTTACTTAACATCCTCATAACTGAATTATTTATAACTTCCCATGTTTTATTCATGATAAATATTAATACTGGTGTCTTTAGGAGCGGAGGTTATTGCTGCAGTTTTACCTATAAGAGGTGATATTATTGAAATAAAGGAACGACAGTGAATTCTACAGCCAGCAGAGCGACGTCTGTGCTGGGGCTGTTCTCATTCACACCTCCTTCTTATCAACCCTGTCAGCCACTGAAAAAACCTCAGTGCTGAGCATCTGTACATTTGTAACCAATTTTCCTGCAGGCATCTGAATCCCTGCTTTTTTTTTCTTTTTTTTCCTCTTTATTAACAACCTCTATGTCATTCTTTTTAATTCTTGGATTCACAGTTCTTCATTCAAAGCTGAGGATTCATCGGCTTTGGTTGTGAGATGCTCACCCCAGCCTGAGCTCTCCTGCCTTGAGAATTCCCATTTGTTTCACTTTGGAAAGGGGTTGCCTGGGTTGGAGGCTGCTGTGCAAGACCCTCCGGCTGCCTTTGGAGGCCTTCCCACACAGCTGGGTGCTCTGGGACACGAGCAGTCTCTTTTCCAGGCTGAACCTGTAGCAACTGGGTAAATTACCATTTGAGCATTGGGCTCTGCCCCGTGCCAGAGGGGCTATTTGCATTAGCTTTCATCTTGGGAAAGGGAAATAATCAGTGCCTGATCTTCTGCCTTGTGCTGATGTGTGCAGCCTGGCATGGGGCTGGGGGCCCCAACCCACGCCTGTATGGCTGAAAACCCCTCAAACCCCACGACCAGGTTGAGGTTTTGCTGTGCATCGTTGCAATCCTCTTAACAAATCTGCTGCGAGCCTTGGGTCGGGGAGCAGGGCGGGTTAATGCAACACATATTTAATGTATGATTGCTAATGGCCACCTCCCATCTGCCTGAGCCCAACTGGAGTTTGCAGATGAATGATTAAGCTGCCCTGACACATGGGCAGCTTGTTCCTTAGCAGAGGTACATTCATTATGCCTGACACATGTAATGGGGATGGGGCTTTCTGGCTGGTGTGATGGGGCTGGGGTGGTGGAGCAGGGGCTCTCTCTGAGTTTATTTTATATGATAATGTGAGCAATCTTCCTGCAGATGCAGCACTATCAATGAATCACGAGCTAAGTAACCACTGGGATGTTTATTAGCCTTGAATATGTTTATTGCGGAGTCAACAGGCAGCACCTTCCAATTAATTAATAGTAATAATTACTGTATTATTTATGTAGCTCTAACAACACGCCAGCGTCTTTCTGCACAATGGTTACAGCTGTGGCTTTGCTGCAGTGGGCAGGTCTGCATGCACCCTGTGTGGGCATGCTGGGGTCTGTCATTCTCTGTGGGGTGGTCTTGACATTACCAACGTTGGTGAGCGGGGCTGCTGAGCTCCTGGCAGCCTGTTATGTGTTGCCTGAAACCTGTTGCTCTGCAGTCTGGGAATGCTTGAAGGTAGAAAGTGCAGTGCATCAGTTGGCTCGGTGTGCAGGTCTACAGCAAGAGTTGGCCACGAGGTAGGAGAAGAGGTTTCAAGCAGCCTGCTCTTCTGCCACGGCGGATGCAGGGCGATGCAGTTTGCCAGCTGTAGGAAATTGAGACATTTGTAGTTGATGTGCAGCTGTTGGTCATGGATCTCTTTTCACATGTGAATATTTTCGAGGCCCTGGCACTGCTGCCCAGAGAAGCTGCGGATGCCCCATCCTTGGAGATCCACAGGTTGGATGGGGTATTGGGCAGCCTGATCTGGTGGGGGGCAACCAGTCCATGGCAGGGATTGGAACTAGATGGTGTTTAAGGTCCATTCTAACCCAAGCCATTCTGTGATTCTATGATTTTTGTCTCTCTTTGTGTCTTCCAGCCATGTCTGACTTCCACATCCACCCTCAGAATGCAGTGGTGGAGGAAGGGGGCGTTGCAAGGTTCCAGTGCCAGATTCATGGTCTCCCTGAGCCGGTCATCCTCTGGCAGAAGAACCGCATGCCAGTCAACACGGACAATGAAAGGTAGGGCATGTCCAAGCCACATAACACTATTCCACACCTGTGGAAACAGGTGACAAAGTTGTACTATGGCATGACTGATGCGGGCTGAGACTTTTATCTACCATTTCTGCCATGGAAAACTCTTTCAGTTCATGTTTTGAGTTGTCTGGGCACCTTCTGGCTAAAGACTGTCCAGAAACAGTGCGTGCTGTAGGTGTCCCTGTTCGTTGTAGGGGAGTTGGGCTAGAGGACCTTTAAAGGCCCCTTCCGACTCGATAATTCCGTATTACAGGAGAGCTAGTTAAACCCTTTTAGCTGATTTTTCTGGGGCATAGGCTTACATTGCCCTCTCCTGAGAGGAGGCAGCCCTCCTCCAGGCTGACATTCCAGCATGGAGAGCCACCAGCAGTCCTGGCAGAGCTCAGAGCAACTCTGGCACCCCTCATCACTCTATGGCCCCATTTTGTGCAACTCTTTCCAAGCTAGAATCATGATTTCTGGTCTTAAAGGTGTCTCCTGAACCTCTACAAGCACCAAGTTACACCACGGCGTTTTGTTGGGGCAGCAGGGAAGCTCTGCAGAGCATCCCACAGTGCTGCTGTTTCCCCTGCAATCTTCCAGCAGAGAAACGCCAACCTCTCCCCTTCCCCCATGCTAGACCTGGGACGGCACGTTCTCACTTCCTGTGTTTGCCAGGCTGCTCCATTCGTGTCGGAAACATCCCTAAATCCCAACAGGTGGCAGGAAGTGCGTGCTCCACACCAGTGTTCCCAGCTGCAGCTGGAGGTCTTCATGACCGGCGGTGGGAGACAATCGGTCGCAGCACACCTCCATCACCAACTGATGGCTGTGTGTTGGGAATAGGCGAAACCAGGAAGCTGTAAATATTTTTCCTGAAAGCCTCTATTCTTGAAATGTCAGTCCTTCTGCAGCGCGTGGTTGGGTTCTTTGGAGGCAGGAGAAAACATGAGGATTGGAACAATACCTGACCTTTTCAGTGCTACGGTGAACTTACAGTAGAAGGACCCAAGAGGCCCAACCCTGCAGTGGAAAACTGCAACTGTCAGGTTGTGTTTTTCTTGGTGTTTTTCATCTGAGCTTTTTTTAGCCTGGTACATGGTTGGTTTGTTAAATTTAATCTCCTCTGAAGGCTCCTCACTCAAACAAGCGCTAAACCAACTATGTAGCAGAGTAGGGCATCTGGTCCAAGGTAGCATCAGCAGGAGTGGAGGTTTAGAATTGGGCCTGACACCTCGTGTAAATCCTAGTGAGATGTTGCGGGATGGGTGGATGGGTGAAGTTGCTCATTGCCCCCTTTTTGAGCTCGAGGTTACTGATGTGAGGATAGCCAGACTTATGGCATGATCCAAGTGTGATAAGGGCTCTTTTTTTCCACTGGGGAGGAAGAGGCAGACCACCACGAACTGCATTCATCCCACTGCTTCTGTATGGGGCAGGGAGCTTGCCCAGGATGTGGCCTAGGAGCAGGTTTTCCATGTTTGGTGTCCTGATTTTGAACAGGCTTTTAATAGGAGTACATTTATAGGGAAGATTTTTATTGTTAGCTCAGTAGATTAATCTCTGACACCAGTGGTCCTAAGTGGTGAGGGTTGTTTCTCTAACTGAATTGAATTTCTGCATTAATCATGCTTGGCACAATTCTGCTTATAGACGCGTATATAAATTTGTATGCTGAGTCTTGCACTTGGAGGCTTTGAAGGCAGAATAATAGCTTTGGAATTGAATCTTCTAATGCTGTGGGCAGATTGTTAACAAAATGAAGGCTTCTTGTGGTATAATTCATCCAAAACAACGGGCATTTTAAAGTCCCGGAGAGATTGCAATCAACTTCTGGACGTGTAGAACTGATTGCTGTCAGGCTGCCACCGACACTGAGCCACACACATGGAAGGTGGCACAGGGAGCAGGTTGTAGGCATTTAACCATATGCTGCCATAGAAGAAGATATGCTTCATCTTCCAGGCGGAAGTGGATTATTAACTCATCACAGTGTAATGACATACTACAGCCAATTTAAACACACAGTTGCCAAGCAACCTGTGATGTGTGTACACGTGTGTGTGTGTATGCATGCATGCTCCAAATTAATCTGTTTTATATATACAAAATATTTACAGTTACATATATGCCTGCACAGTATCTATTTTAAAGACTCTCTTCCGTGCATTTGAGGTTTTAAGGTTGCATGGGTTTGAGTCCTGAGTTGGGCCTGGAACTGGGAGTGTGGAACGCACACTTCCCCTGGTGCTCACTCGCAGTCGTTGTGCTTCAGCTGATGGGATGTAACACACATTCAGCTGTGTTCACATGAGAACACACTTCCAAAGCTTTCCACAGGTAAGTGGGAAACACTTACTTTGTAGCCTTCCATCAGAATCCATCCTTTCCCAAGGATGCATTAGAAGATGAAAAAAGGATCCAACCTTCCTCCCTTGAGTGATGTCATGTCCCGCTTTCACATCGTGTCCTGCCTTGCAGGGTTCTGATTCAGCTTTTTCTCCTGCTGCAGGTACACGCTGCTTCCCAAGGGGGTCCTCCAGATTACAGGACTAAGAGCAGAAGACAGTGGGATTTTTCACTGTGTTGCCACCAATATTGCTAATGTGAAGTTCAGCCGGGAGGCCAGGCTCACTGTGTCAGGTCAGTACCAGCACAGGCTATCCTGGCTGCCTTTCCTTCTTTTTCTACCTGTTGCTGTTCTAAACTGGAACCATTTAAGAGTGCTTCAGGCTGACAGCACTGAGAAGCATTCCTCTGTCAGGCAAAAGCACTTTCCTCGTTCAGGATTAGCCCATTTGCTAGCAGATAAATCTGTTTCTTAGCCTTCAAATTAATGCCAGTTTCTGGAGAGAGGGAGGACAGTGCAAACAAGGGTTAGAGCATCTTTACATTAAATAAATTCTTCTGGAAACGTGGAAGATTCATCACTTCCTTGTGAGACATGCCCACCCTGGAAGTAATTGCAGCACACACGGTGATCAATTATTTATCTAATAGGGGAATTATGTTCTGTAGGCTGTTAGTGTTACACTGCAACCAGAGTGAGCTAGCCTTTCTTTTGGAAGATGAGAAGGAAAAACCCTGAGCTCCCCAGTCTGAATTTTGACTTAGCTCTCCATCCAGATTTGAAGCAATTGGCAGAAAACTGGTTTTTCACCTCTGAAAGCTCCAGCTGAAGGAATGACAGTATCTTATGGTCCCTGCACAGAAAACACAGACCCAAGTCATATACTGGCTGCTTTTTTGTGTGCTGCTGGAAATACAATGCAATAGAACTGCTGTGAATTCAAACCAAAGCAACTCCCATCCACACTTTGCATGTGCAGAAGTTCAATCTGTTTAGGAGGCTACACAAACTGTGCCCTGGAAGTGATGAGCTTGAGTGTAGTTGAGGAAGAAGGAGGTTGCAAATACACTACCATGTTTCCATAGCTGTGTCATACTCCACTGCCCTGCCAACTGCCCATCTTCCATTAGCCATCCATGTGGGACTCAAGCTGACCTCTTGGAGCCCTGTGAGGCAATTTCTAAACTTGATTTTTAGATTGCCTCCTTCTGCTTAGGAATGTCTTTGCTGGTCAGTCTTTTTAATTCGAAACGCTTTTAGCTTCAGAAGTCTCTGTTGGTGCTTCAGTAGCTGCTCCTGGCATGAGCAAGTGGAAAGTATTAAGTCAAATTATACAACCCAGCCTCGGTGGTGAATGACACCATTGTCTCTCTTCTTAGAAATCACACGGCCTGCCTTCAGCTGCCTGGCCACTGGTCCTGCAGCGGGAGGTTTACACCTGCACCGAGTGTCAGATGAGCCCCTACAGACTGTAAAAAAGCAGTGTGTGTGAAATGGGGAGAAGCTGAGCAGTGAGTGATGCTGTGTATGTCAGCTCTTGTGGAGAAAGAAATCAGGTTAGCCGGTTCTGAAAGACCTGGGAGCTTTTGATGCCTGTTCTCTTGGTCTATGTGAACAGTAACTGCATGGAGGGGGAAAAGTACAGTAAATTATCAATGCATTGAAGTTCTTTGTGTCAATTTTCTGGTCTGAGCTATTGTTTCTTGTAAGACAGAAAGCTGTTAGCTGTTGTCGTCTTACCATCCCTCATTGCAAATGGATATTTTCCAGGTTTCCTGTCTATGCGATGTTTGTGGTTTTTCTTTTCCTTACAGCACTCAGATGATGAATACGGGCTCAGCATTTAAGTGTCTGCTGAAGGGCTTGGGCTGTGCTTCAATTACTGCATGTGAGCAGCGCAGCTGTAACAGCACCCTTGCATGCTCTGAGCCTGCTGAAAACACACTGCAGTGGGTTAAATCTCAGAGAAACAGGTTTGTGTGCTCTTGGTGTTTGCAAAGAGGAGGATGGCTGCTGCAGGGGAGGAAGCAGCCTGCTTGCAGCCCATCCCTTCCTCTTGCCCACAGCCCTGCCTTGCAGCCTTGCTGATTGATTATTTTCAAGTGCCTGCTTAGTGGAGCTGCTCCCCAGGGGCTGCCTGCCTCTCGGCGCTGACACCTTTTCAGCATGAGCTGCATCTCTCTCTGCTGCCATCCTTTTGATCGAGATCTAACGGCCCGTGCCGTCACTGCCGAAGTGCCTGTCACTCCAACAGAGCTGGGGACCTCCCCATCCTCTGCAATTGTTGCTGGTGGAGTCCCTGCAGACTGCAAGCATCAATGGAGGCTTTTTCCCTTTCGGAAGAAATCCCCCTCACGTTGCCTTGAACATCGAGCATGAGAATCCCTCACTGTGTCGCTCCTTCCCCCCTGCACGTTGGCTGGAGGAGGAAACCTCCTCCCTGATGGCCAGGGTGGCGACTGTTCCCTCTGGAGACCTTTTGGAGCTGGCAGTGGCAGAAGCATCAGTCCCAGAGATGGTCATGATCTGACCAAACTCATGGAGCTGATCCCATGCCTGGAAGCTTGATTGCATATGTAGGACTCAGGGTGTAAATCAAAGAGTGTGATTCCTTTGTTGTTGTTGGCAAAATGGAGCATTTTATAAATTCTGCTTTGGTCTCAGCTCCCGTTTGCTGATATTCTTGGGTGACCTTGGATAATTCGTTTCATTTTTCAGTGTTTTGAAATACTGAAATCTGTATATAATACGATGATAATATCGTATTATTCTAAGCGTGAACATTTACTATTGTGATTTAGAACAATAAATTTACATGGGTTTTAAAGGCACTCTGAGATACTGAGGGGAAGGTATTGTTTTTCAGATCTCTTGGGGTTAGCCAACCGGTCATATGAATTTATTGTGCATTCTGGTTCTCATCAAAAAAATCTACATTTTATGGCTTGCAGTGAAATGCATTCAATGAGAAAGTCAGCTCTTAAGTCACACCGACACGGTGATTTTTCCTGCATTTTGCCCATTTAGACACAACCTCAGAGCTTTTTTCCTGCAGGGATGATGAACACACGAGCTGCTCTGATCCATGCTGGCCATGTAGACCACTGTGAAATGCCCCTGCTCCGACAGGGTAGCCCTAAAAAAATGCAGGAAGAGAGGAAATCTTGGAGAAGAACTGTTGTAGATAGGTTTACTCTTTGGTGGGGAACAGGCCCTGCACTGCATTCCTGCCTGTGGCAGACCTCTGCTCCCACTCCCCAGTGCCCTTTTGGGGCAGTCAGCCCATGTATTCCCTGCAGGTGTTTTTCACAGAGCATTTTTGTCAGCAGCAGCTGTCAGATTGCTTTGGTTGCTCAAATGTTGCTTGACCTCAGCATTTCTGGAGTGCAACCCAGCTCTTGTTGGAAATGTGGAGCGTGAAGACTAATGAGGAGGCTGTCAGTGTTCTTGTTCGCTGATGGAGAACTGAGAGTACCTCCTTCAGTTCCTCTCTTGCTTCCTTCCAAAGAAATTGGGGGTGAAGGTTGATGGGAGCTTCAGCCCAGAAATAAGGCACTTTCTGGGGTTCACAGGAGGTTCAGCTGTGACACAGGGTGATGGTTTTGTCCCTAGTCATCTTTTGCCTGGTGAAATGTGATTTCTGTCTCTTATCCTTTGCCTCTGCTGGTCCCAGTGTCCTTGCACCAGAGCTTTTAATGTAGATCCACGAGTTGGACACAGTGGAACTTAAGGGTCCCTTCCATGTCAGAAGATTCCATGAATCTCTGATCTTGGGTGATGGTTTTTGTTCTTGGCTGCTGCACGTTGGTGCTGCTGTAGTGCAGCTAAGTACCTGTGATCTCACCATGAGCAGTGATTGTAGCATGACTGGCTCAGGGCGATGTGATGCAGCCCATCGTGCACCCTGGTACACCAAAGTGAACCAGCACTGGTGTGCTGCAGAAGACAAGGAATGATTGCCCTATGGCCTGCAGCCAGCAGAGCAGTTCCCTTCTCTCTACCATACATGTGCAGGGATCAACAGAACTGCTTGTCAGATGGCTGAGTTTTCCCCAGAAATATCAGTGCCCTCTTAAAACACATTCAGACAATGCAGCTGCCTCACAATTATTGCAATCCTTTTGTTTCATGTGTTTCCTAAATGTATTGAAGATGGCACCAGCCACATCGTTTGTAGATAGAGGATGAACAGAGCCCTCTATGTTTCCATCAAACAAGAGGGAATCAAATGCTGCGAGGCCGTGCGGATGCCTTCTAATGACGTTTCTGTCCTTGCAGGCTCCCACTCCACCGTTTACAAGGACCCCATGATTCTTGTTGGACCGGAGAACCTCACGCTGACGGTGCATCAGACTGCAGTGCTGGAGTGCATCGCCACAGGCAACCCCCGGCCCATCGTCTCCTGGAGCCGCCTAGGTGAGCCCCGGGGTGATGGGGTGTCTCATGTCTCCTTATTGCCATCGCAGGGGAAACAGGGAGTGCCACTGGCTGTCTCAGCAACAAGTGATTCACTCTTTTCATTCCTGCAGTGATTAATTGTATGCTTGAAGTGCTTTTTATTTTCTTGTCTACGCTTTGCTTTTTCCCTCTGCCGAGATCCTGTTTTCAGCTGTTAAGGAGTGGGCTGGTTCAATCTGTAGATGTATCATGAAAGGTGATAATTTTCTTTCCCCGACTGACAGCGTCTCCTTCAGCTGCATCAAAAACATCACCACTGTTGGCCCCAGAGAAACAGAATCATACAACACAAACACGTCTTCCGTGTAAAACAGACTTAAAAGAAACTTGCTGCCTGTTCAGAGAGTTCTATAAAAGCAGAGGGAGCTTAAAGTAGCCATGTCTGAAGCTCTGAAAAAACAGATGCTCACTGCCAAGGTCAGTGATATTCTTTAATCGGCATGGAAACCAGGGCCAGTGTCTGATGGCATCATACAAGCGGAATGTAACGTTATTCCCAGTCTGAAAGCAAGGGTTATTTTAGGCTCTAACTGGAATACTCAGAAAATACTTTGTGCAGAGCAACATTTCTGTTGCCCAACAGATGTCTGTGCTGAGCGAAGAGCTGATGGCTTTTGATTTGTCTTCTGGAGCTTGTAACTCTGTGTGAGCGTGCTGTGAGGTTGGGTTTAGTCAACATTCCCCAAGGCCTTGTGATCTGCAAGGCCGTGTGGTTTTTAGAAGCTAATTTCTCCAAGTCACCCCAAGTGGCTCTGAAGCACAAACAGGGATAATCTTGTCCTGTGCTGCTGGGCTGAATGCAGGGCGTCAGGTCCGTGCTGCTAGGGTCAAGTGAGGCTTGTGGGAGGAGTGATGTCCCACCACAGAGCCATCTGTGAGGGCACAAGGACACGTACCAGCAGTAATAGTGCATTTCTCCATGCTTGCCTTCCTGCTCACTTCCTCTGGTGGATTATAAAATCTGCCACTGACTGCTTTTCCCCCAGAGCCATAACCATCAGATGGATGCTGGTTTAAAAATTCCCCAGATAAGCTCTAGCACTGTTCTGGTTCTCCTGGACACAAAGCAGCTCTATGTTAGTGCTCAACTATAATAAACTATGTTATAATTGCCTTAATTATAAGTGCTTATTACCTTCTTCAAAACACTTGTCTCTGTAGAGCAGTGCAATAATGAAGATGTAATGGCTTCATGCTAGATTTGTCTGGATGGTGTGAGCTCAGCACTGCCTTCCACCAAAAATAAACACCCCTTGCGGCAAAGCAGCAGATTTAGAGCTGCTGAACAGGAAGGAGATCTCGTTACTTTCCTTACCCTTCAGTGTGAACGTTCCACGTCCAAAGGATGACGGTATCTTCATGACATTTCAACAATCTCAACAGCGATGTGGCTTACAGGCTCTGATAAGTCTGTAGGCCTGCTGTCTCTTTGCAGTGATTTCAGAAGCATTTTCCTGCCTTCATCCCCTCCCAGAAGTGATAAAATCCATGGTCATGAGGTCTTAAAGATGTGCACTTGCTTTGGCTGTAGACCTGGCTTAATTTAAAGAAAGTTAATGATATATGGCAATCCCTCCTGCTTGATGAAGGGAAAGAGTCACAGCATTGCTGTTCTGCCAGGACTTTGCCCAGGGAGTCTTGCCATTTTGGAGGGTCTGTTTCAATCCGTTTGCTCACAGTTTTGATGTTGTGGCATTTCTTCTATCTGAAAGAAGCAGAAGAACAATTTTGCTTTTACAGCTATCTGTTGCAAGGGGAAGCAAGCCATAAAAACATTTGCACGTTCTGCTTTGCCTTTGCAAAAACCTGGCCGGTTTTCAGTGGGAAAGGCAGCTATAATTCTGGGCCAGTTTTTGACTGTCACACGATCAATTTTGAATTTAATTTCCTTGGGAATATGTTGTAGCTGCTGACCACAAACAGAATTCCTGTGTGTCGCAGTGCGTGTAATGTCAACATTCATTAGGGAGCAGGCTCTGAGAGAAATGTAAAATCATTAAGAGTTTGTTCAGGGAAGATAGGGCTTTTCCTTTCAGAGCTACGCACTTCAGGCTTGGACCTGTATGTGTGCACAAATGAATATCCTGGGCACTTCCAGCAAAGCCTTTTGAATGAATGACGATTTTAATGTATCCTTACCCTTCAACTGACAGGCCACTGAGCTGGCCTCCATAAAAGGTACCAAGGCAGAATAATGCACTATTTAGAGAGATACAGAAAAGTGAGGCGAAAAAGAAAAGACAGTGATTATCTGATAGCGTTATACAGGAGTTGTCAGAAGGGGTCACACAATGGGAAGGAAATTACTGAAGAGGGAGCCATTCAAGAAGTAAACTATGCAACAATTGTAGGAGCCAATTAATTGGTAACTTATTGGACACAGAAGCTTGCAATAGATGGCTGACTGGTTGACAGGAGCACCGTTCCTGTAAGTGTTTAGAAATAATAGAGTAAATTTCACCACTTCACATACTGAATAGTCAACTGTTGCAATGTGCTCTAAATATGCTAATCCACTGCGCCCAGTGTCCACTGGAGCAGGAGACCCATGTGCCTAAGAAGTAGAAGGCTACTATGGCACAATACAAAGAATTCACAAAAGACCTAAATGATCAACATTGGAAAGTTGTTACTGTCTTTCTACTTGCTACTTAAAAAAGAAAGGCGTTGGTGTTGTTGCATATTCATATCTCCTGGCATGTTTTAACAGGTCCCTGTAATTGGTACCAGTGTGCCAATCACTTCTTAGCAGGCAGAGAAAGGACTCCTGAATGCATCGTGTACACCTTGGAAAAACAAATAACGCAGCTCCCAAACCCCAGGCATCTTGCATCCAGCCTTTGCTCCAACAGAAAACCTGGGAGCCTCTAATGCTCCACAACAGGCATTCTTTGGGAGCATCTCCCACTAGGAGAACACTCCAGTTTATTCCAGGCTGCTCTTCACATCCTTCATCTGTCTTCAATTAAGGACCGACAGAGATAACCTGGTGGTCATTTCCCCCTAGTCTGGCTTGTTTTCAGCTCTCAGATGTTCTGCTTTTGAGTTCATAAGTGGAAGGTCACAGTAAATGATCAACAGTTTGAACAGTTGAACAGTTTGAAGCCTGGAGAAATGACTTGTTGATAGGAAGCAGTGCCAAGAAGGTGGGTTTTCAGAGTCTTAATCTCCTGATCCAAGTCTCCCAGCAAGAAAAACAAGATTAAAAGAGATGTCAGTCTTTGCAAAGTGGATGTGAGACATCGGTCCCAATGCGCAGCACTTCTGCAATGTGTTGAGCTTCCTGGGTACAAAGGATTTCTTATTTAAATGCTTTGTATTATTTGTACGCGTTGTTGGTGTTACCAAATTAGACCTCATATTAGCTGAAAACCTTGTAACTGATCACAGCATGGCTCAGGTTGAGCTGGTTTGGGTTCCAGAGCCCTTTCCATACATTTCTCCAAACCCATCACAGCTGTGTGGTGCTGCATGGCCCTCCCTTGTGTCCCAGCCCTCCCATTGGGGTTCAAGGGTGCTGGATCTGCCTCTTTATCCTTAAAGCAAATAGAGCAAGAAGGATAAGAAGTTGGGAACGTACAGATGTTATGCTAGAAGCTTGCAGGACTTCTTAGAAAACAGCAAATGAGAAAAACATATGGGCTGATTTGGCACAGGGAGCCTGTGTGGCTGCTAGACGTGGCTGTGCTATTTGAATCAAACAGCAGCTCCCTTGGGGCTTCTGGGCTCGGAGGGCTTTGTTCCTCAGGGAGATGAAAGATGCTGGGTTGACAGGAGAGTTTCTTCAGAGCATCACACCTCTAATTAATACTTGGATCCAGAGAAACGACTGAGGGAAGTATCGATGCAGGTATTCAGGCTGTGTGGAGTATCTGCTGCAGGCTGGGACCGTTGTGCTTAAATTATGCAGCACATGATAAATAATACAGTAAATCTACTGACATTCAAGTCACATTTCTGTGGTGTTTCTCAAGGCAGTGATGGGATGAAGTATCCAAATACGGCTGCTTTGCATTTTTGCTGATCCCATCCCTCCCTTGAGAGGGAGATTTGATTTTTACACCCATTGTAAATACAGGCATCCAAAAGGTCTAATTTAAAAGATGAAATCAAGTTCAATTTGAATTTAATTCAGACCTCTTTACACTTCAGTTCAAATGATTTTTGAAGGAAATGGTTCCTTCTTATTGCTCATTAAACGCGGGACAGGTCATGTTTTATTGTCCCTTTTATGACTGAGCCATTTACTGCTGCAGTGGCTTGGCCAGCTATGTGATCATTTAATCATTTAATGACATTGTTTTTCTCTGTCTAGAAGACCCAAGCATTTTTCTTTGCAATGCAAATAATGAAGTGATCTAGCATTGCCTGCCTAATGAAGCAAGGAAACCTTGAAGCTTAAAAATTTCCTGAAAAACAATACAATGAGCATGACAGGAGAAATGTTTATGAAGTGCTCGGTAGCTTTTGGACCGTGTTTTGCCAGTAGCCTGATGCTGCCAGTCTGAAATGGGATCCCTCCAATGCTGCTGTCAGAGGCGTGAGCTCCCCATCCCATCCTTGCCCTGCCAAGTGGATCCGTATGTCTTGGTAGTTAATTTGCCCTTCCTTCCAGGTGCTGCTTTGCCTTTCTGTTTTCCCAGTCTGTTCCAGAGCCCGTTGGTTATCCAGTGAATCCAATCCTCATAATATTCTTTATTATGCAAAGCATAAGATGAGATCTAAAGCGTACTATTACAAAGGTAACTTTCTTGAGGTTGTCTGGTGCTAATGGACCCCAGCAACAATTTCTGCCCACTTGAGGTGGGTAAGACTATGGCACTGACCAGCAGAGCTCCTGGGAGGAAATTTTTTGGGTTAATGTTTCCCTTTCCTAATCACAGCTCTGAAGTGTAAGGCACAGACTCTTCTGCTGGGAAGCACACACGTCTGGAGGGCTCACGGGGTTTTCAGATGCAGTAATCATCAAGGGTGGTTCTTGCTTCTCCTTTTCTGTAAGCTCCTTAAACTGGATTCCCAGTTCCCATCTGAGGAAAGTATGCTTTCCAACTGCTGCTCCAGTAAGGCGAATTCCCTGCCTTGCCCCTCTGCTCAGACACCCTGACACATGCTAGGAGTGATTTAAAGCTGCCTTTGTCAGACAGTGTCTTAAAACACAAACCAACGAAACAATAAAAAGCAATAGCCTGATACTAATGAAACACATTGTAATTAGAGCTGGCTGAGAGTTTTCCAGTGAAAGCAGGCTTTGTTGGAGAAAGAAGAATTCTCTGATTCTGAACTATTTAATATTAAGTGTTTCAGTTTTGAAAACGTTGCTGCTCTCCAGCCATCCTCCATCAGACCCAGCACTCAGGATGAAGGCAGCCCTTTCAGCTCAGAGTTTGACTCCTGGCTATTCTGTGTACTCAGGAGTTCAGGAATCGAAAACCCAATGTTCATGCAGTCTCCGAAGGCAGTGCACAGATCCACTAAGGGTTAACAGACACAAAGCATCACTTCTAGCTCAGGAAATCCCCAAGTCATAAATTGCTGGTGGCAAGGGAAGTGCATCAGGGTGTTTGCTGATGTCTGTTGAATCCTTGGTCGGTCCAATGTAGGAACTTAGACAGTGACTTGCAGAAGTTGGTACGATTTTATTTGGTTTTATTGCTCTAGTGAAAAGCATTCTGGGAACTTCATCTTAACCTGAACGTGATGTTGAAAGCTTCCACATTTCCTGTGATGGTGCCTTGGTTTTCCAAGCAGCACAAAGCGTGGCTTTGGGCAAACACTTAACTGAGAATGTTGTTTTTCTCCAAAGACAGTTCTGCTAAGAGCATCAGCTATAAGCCATTGACTTTACTTGGTAGATCCCAGTACAAGTGCATGGTACCACTCCGTAAGAACTTGGACTGGACCTCAAGAAAGTCTGTGCCTTGGAGAATTTCAGACAAAGGCCCAGTTTGCAACCTTTATATTTTTCCCTTTCTTACAGACGGCCGCCCAATTGGTGTGGAGGGAATCCAGGTGCTGGGGACAGGAAATCTGATGATCTCAGACCTCAGCGTGCAGCATTCTGGCATCTACGTGTGTGCTGCAAACAAACCTGGCACTCGGGTGCGAAGGACTGCTCAGGGCAGGCTCGTTGTACAAGGTGAGCACAGCAGGGGTGTCACAATTGCAGAGTGATGGTACCCATGCGCTTTGCACAGCTTCTGTGTGTCTCTGGGCAGTGAGACGGGTTGGTTTGGGCTTCACTGATGGTGTCAGACAAAGCAGTTCTTTTTTAACTGTGGTTCTTCAGGTGGGTGAAAGTTTCTATATCCCACAAAGGTGAGTGGTAACTTGGTATCCTTGAACTGAGGTCTCAGCTGTAAGAGTTGCAGTGTCTCAGCGCCTCACCAGAAGTATTATGGCTGAGCAGACTTCTGCTGTTACCTGTACATCTCAGCAGAGAGCACAGGATGAATTAGTTAGCCAGATTTGTCTCTTTCCCTCTGCATGGTCTTAGTGATACAGGGATGTGGGCACCGTTCTCTTACTGGACAAATCTGCATCATTCATGCAGTGATATCCAGGAGTAGGTATGGCACAAATAAAACTAAAGCCATTTCCAGAAAGTCAGCAAGACTATTTGCTTTAGCAATCTACACTGCATCTGAGCATCTTGCTCCAGTGTGGGTAAAGCCCCATTTGGGTTCACACTCAGAGAATGCATACTGCTCCCCTTCCCTGCAGCAACTGTCCTAAAATGTCACTGTGAGAGGGTGATTCAGCCCAGAGTAGAGTTCAACCCTGAAGAAACCAAACAAATCCCCTGCATATGCTCTGTGTAACCAGTCTCCATGGTGAGGGGAGCCAGGCAAGTATTTCAGAAGGCAAACCCAGCTGGCAGTGTGCTCTGAATGGCAGTAATCCGCCCCTGATTACAGGCACTCACCTCCTCTTCAAGCTAGTCCACTTAAAGCATCGTGCGTGCTCTCATCAGTTCACTCATTAACTATTGACTGATGATATCCTGAATCTGAAATTATACACCTCCTGCCGGAGCGAGCTAATTGAACCTTTCATGCTGGTGATGGGGAAAGTGCCCTGCTCCAGCCCTGATGCTCACCTGACAGGTCCTGAGAGTGGCTGCGGTGATCCAGCACCGCCTGCAGTCCCTGTGTGCTGGCATCCCTGTTCCCTTTTGCTTTGGGAGCAGCAGAAGGGGAGCTTGTACAGGGCTGAGTGATCCTCCTGGGTCTCAGGTGCCGGCAGGAGGTGAGAACTTGCCATTTCTTTTGCTGTTGCATTTCTAAGTGAACTGTGCAGTGAGCACTGCCAGCTGGCCTGGGAGTCTCTTTTCAAGCAACACAGCCCAGGCATTGAGAACAACCCAAGCATTGAGAAAACCTCACTGTACTGACACAAACAATTTTGAGCTGCTGCAAGATGGCTCTGCACATGCTGCATGTGCTGCCCAAGCACAAAGCTGATTTCTAGGTAGCAGACAGGCAGAGCCAGAAGAAATTACTTGAAAAATCTATGATGTTGTAAAAATGCAGAAATTAGATACACCTGGGGGTTCCAGTTAGCAATTGGAGGAGAAGGGAAAGGGTAGCACAGTTTCTCATTGCCACAAAGCAGTCTCTTTGGGGAGCTGAACATCAGCCCCTGAGCAGCAGCAGTTTGTCTGGAGTAGGATTACTGTGGATTTTCACCTAGGAAACCAATATGAGAATTTCTCCCTAAAAGGGAGCCCAGCCTCACTATAGAAAGGAGTTGTTTCAGTGCTGGAGATGAGCAGAGAAGTGGGCAGTGGTGTGGAATATCCTTTGTGAAACACTTATGGACATGAGCTGCGCTGTACAAGAGTCGAACCTGCGTTGCCATCCATAAAGTGCCCGATGTTGAGGCAGGCTGTGCTTCCCCAGGAGGCAGCTGGGCTCATCCCGGCTTTGCTCACCCTCCTTCTAGAAGCAGCTTCTCCATCTGAATCTCATTTTGCCTGAATTTTTCCAGCTGAGAGGTACAAATGATTGCCGTTCAGGTTTGCCTGGGAAGCAAACACCGGTAATGACTGATGTGGGAGACTGATTTTTATCTTTGTTGAGATGGCAGCGATGCAGATTACATCCATAAAGAGAATAAAAGCCAAGAACAGGCTATCAAAAGCCTGGTTGGAGAGGAAGTTAGTACAGGGCTAGGACAATGCCAGAATCCTCAAAGCGCCAGGCCAGGTACTTGCTGCCTTTATACAGGGCCATTGAAGTGCCTGCAGGCACAAATTAACTTGCCCTGTGCCTTTTGAAGGAGGCACAGTTTTATGGATGGGAAACACGGGCAGAAAGAGCGATGTTTCCTGTTGTAAGGCGAGGAGCTGGCAGGAGGCAGGGACTGAAACCCCATCCGCCCTCCTGCTGCCGCCTCTGCCTCGCTGCAGGATGCCAGGGTCCCCATCCCAACAGCCACAGAGGTGTTTTGTCACAGGGCTCTGCTTTTCCTCCAGCTTTTCGCATTGCAGGCTCTCCTTCAGATCATCTTATTATCTTCCTGGGAATTCCTCCTCCCTTCAGAGGATAAGGCCTCAATCCCCCGCTCCCTCCCTCCCTCCTTGCCCTCCCCTGGCCATTTAGGCTCCTTTGATCTCTTTTGTAAGGTTCTCACACAAGAAAGTTTCCATTTTCTCTCCAGATCCCAGTGCAGACATTTGAATATTGCTTTGTGCCGGGCTGCCAATGGAAGTCTCCCAGGGGAGCTGTGGAAGGGCCGAACGCAGCACGGCCAAGCATAGGGCATGCGTGTGTGCAGTGCAAGGGAAGAGCAAGCTTTGGTGGCAAGGGGAGAAAAACATATCAAAGCGCTTTCTCCCTACCTCCTGTGCAATCTTTTGTGCTTTATTATGTGTTTGGTGTCATAACAAACTGATGGGCTGTGAATGGCCAGATGGTCACCAGTGTTCTCCACTCCACGCTTCATTTCCTCCTGAAAGCTATGCAGAAAAATGAGAGCCCATCTCATAAATGGGTACCCATCCTAAGGATGTGGTTTTGAAGGCTCTGCCGACAATGCTTGCCTTGTTCGTGTTGTTTTCTGCTGGCAGAACAGAGCATTGCACCTCGGTCCAACAGATCTGGCTGCCGCTGCACTTCCTGGTGTTTCCTCCATCTCCGTGCCGTGTTGGTGTTGCTGTAGGGCTGAGTTTGCCAGCAGATGTGCTGCAGTTGCTGTGGTTAAGGCTCAGCACCGTGGCACGTGGTTTGCACCTTAGCCCTGGCTGAAATTCATGCTTCAGAACTGGCCCTGTGACCCGCTGCGTGGGTCAGCCTGCCCACCTGCTTGGTTGCCTTCCCAAGGAAAGCAGCTGAGCAGGGGCGTTGAATCTCATCCATCAGGATGATGTAGTGAGCTGTGATGCTGGAGTGTCCACTCTGGGCCAGGTAGGTGACCAGAAGGTGGCAGGGCCATGGTTCTGTCTTTGGCCCCAGCAGTCCCACCAGCTCTGCAGTTTACGCAGTTTCTCACGGAAGCGTCTGTGCATCCTCTTAGGCAGTGGAAAGAGGCAAAATGAGAGGTGGTTCTCTATCTTCTGTCATCTGATGCTGTGCTTGACTGACTTCCCTGCTGACCCATCTTCTCCTTTATGCCCTTCTTGTACACTGTGGACGCCTAATTTATGAGGTTTTGTTGCTTCTAGATTATTCTTCCTCCTCCTTACTCCAGCCTCCCTCCTTTAACCTATGACTGTAGCTAATTGAGAATTAATGACTGCTTAGTGTTTTGGGTGCAAGGGGCACTGGCACCTCGAATTTCACTGCAATAAAGACTGCACCCCAAGCCAGTGCCGGGGCTGGGGCTGCATAGAGAGGCTCCCCATTATCTGAGGCCCAAGGGCTGGGAAGAGATGGATCCAGCCCAGCTCTCCCATTGCAGCCTGCTGTTACAGTGCATCTTTGTGCTATCACAGTTTGTGCACAGAAAAACCTATTGCAGCACTTTGTTAACGATTCTGAAGGTGGCATTAAGCATTATTGCTTTTTGATACCAATGCCCTTAAATATTCATTAAAAATTCATTAAAAATGATCCCCTCCCTCCCGTTAAGTCCTGAAGAATCAACATTCTGGTTTCCTCATCCCACAGAAGCAAGAGCTGGAGCCTGCCTGCTCCTCCTTGGATGGAATCCTCTGTTCTGAAGAGTGATCTTTGTTAAGGTCTACATTAAGATTTTCCTGGGAGGGCTGAGATGCTTCCCCTCACCACCTGCAGTGGCCTTTTGGCTGCAGGGTGGAAGGACGTGAGCTTTTGAGGCTGCTGTGCCTCAACATGCTGAGCACTAATGAGATGCTCTGTTAATTATGAATGAAAATAAGACAGGGCTGTGCTGCTGCTCCTTTCTTGCCAGTGAGGGGATTGAGTGCAGTCTCAGTAGGTTTGCAGATGACACCAAGTTGGGAGGAAGTGCTGATCTGCCTGGGGGTAGGAAGGCCCTACGGAGGGATATGGGTAGGCTGGATCCATGGAAATATGGCTGTGAGGCACATAGGCCGTGGGGATGGGTTGGGGTTGGATTTGGTGGTCTTAGAGGTGATTTCCAACCCCTCGGTATGGGGTGAGCCATCAGAGGGGTCCATAATGAAGCTATCCAAAGATGGCCATGCCCTTCCTTAGCACTGCATCTTGCACCTGTGAGCATTGCAGGCGTGACTCCTGAGCCCAGATGAAAGCCAGGAGGTACACAGCCACTTGCAGAATAATTGCTCCTGCAAAACCTTCGCCAGCACAAAATGGGGGGCAGGAGGTTAAGGAAGCCTTGAAAATCAGGTCCCTAACGTGCTGTGCTCTCAGTGTGTGCCACAGAGGGAACCGTTCACTGCAGGGAAGGGAGATTTCATCCCCATTTGTCTGTGCTCCCAGCTTTATTGAACCCGTCCTGAATTTTATTTTAATTTATAAGTCTAGGGGGAAAAATGTGGAAAGGAAAAAGAAGGACAGTGCATCGATCGGCACCTGGCGAAGTTTAGCAGGAGGTTCTGAAAATATGTGTCCATTAGGTTGTTGAGCTCAGGTTCATTAGTAGACCCGAGTGCCTGACAATAAACTCTGCTGGGGGACGCCCCTGACTGCTAACATAAGTCAGGGCTGCCATGCTCCACTTCCCTTCGGTTATTAAAACTGAAATAAGGGGTTCCTTCAAGGTAGATGAGCTCTTCAGTGAGCTTCTGTGTCTTTCTGCTTGCAGGACTTCTAACCAGTGACTTTGCTTTGAGACAGAGGCACCTTTTGGTGTGCTTTGGCCTTGCCGCAGTGATAATGATGCTGTTTCCTTGCATGCATGCAGGTGGGGAAAAGCTTAATCGTGCTGTGCTGTCATAGCTAAACCCCTTGGTTTTTGTTCTGGGGTTTTTTTGGCCATGAACCACGAGGCTCTGCTCTTGCGTAGCTGCTTCTGCCTGCAGCTTGCACCCAGCCAGCACATTTTGCTGGACCAGTCTGCTCCTTCCTCCCATCTCTGCATCTCACACCGGCACCATGCATGGAAAATCTTGCAGGTAGCACTGAGTGTTTCTCCCTGGATGATCTTGCTTTTGTCGGAAGAATTTAACGCCAGCCATCCGCTGTGCAGCACTGGTTGGTAAATTCATTATGGGCTCATGCCTCTCGTCTGTTTGTCTTCATTGCAGCTGCTGCTGGTTCCACCTGATTTTAGGTCTCAGCATCAGCATGGAGTGTATTTATCACTTTGCCCTTTGAAGCGTAACTGCTTGAATAAACTCACCGGTTTGGCAGCGCCTTTCAGCCCCGCTTTCTGTAGGCTGCTGTGCTGTTTTATTCTGATAAATGGTTTTAAATCTATTCAGAGCTGCTGGGAGGGGGAGAAATCACTTTCTGTTTACAAATCTGAAGGTAAAAATGTTTGGTTATGAGGTTACAGCAGTTACAGGCTATGCGATCTCCTCCAAGGCTCAGCAGTTCCAGAAGGGTCCCAGGCTTCGGATCTGAGCTAAAAAGGGCTTCCTGTCTATTGCCATCAGGATGATGTACAGCAAATCCCATATTTGCTGGGGACAGAAGAACCTGCCAGATTGCCATGTGCATGTCTGTACATTCCTGTCCATTTGCAAGCAGTTTGCTAATGCCATTTTATATGTTATTTGCTGCCTATGCTGTGGCTTAGCCAAATATGTCCCTGGGTCTGACAATAATAGGACTTTCTTTCCCCAAGTACCTGAGACGATGCAAACCAAGCTACAAGGTTGCTTTTCATGCCAGAATGAAGACTAATCATCCTGACTTCTCTCCTTCTTCCTCCCTGCAGCCCCTGCAGAGTTCGTGCAGCATCCCCAGTCCATCTCTAGGCCCGTGGGGACCACAGCCATCTTCACGTGCGTGGCCCAAGGGGAGCCCCCCCCACAGATCACTTGGCTGAGGAATGGGCAGATCCTGGAGACGAGTGACCACATCAAGCTGAAGAATAACAACAGGTAAGTGCCAGGGTGAAGGGCAGCGTCAGCCTGGAGTTACCATGCACAAAGGATTGACATCACCTACCTGATGGCCCAGAAAGAGCTGTCGCTGCAGGTCTGTTTCACATTGTTTAGCTACAAACGTGGGATCAAACTGAATAAAGAGCACATTAGCTCACACAGGCTTTGACCCGTGGGACCTGGCAACCGTCCTGATCCTCTTCTGGGTGTTTCTGGGAGGGCCAAATATTGTCCCTGATGCTGGCTGGGACACCACGCTCACTCCACGGTGGAAGAGCTCATACACTGATCTGCCTGGGTGTGCAAATGCATTTTCCCGTTTGAGATATTTGCATGGAAGCTGGCTGTCACTGAACTACAGCCTTTTATCTCACCAGGGAAGAGTGTTTTCTCTGAGTACTAAATAACTGCATTTCCATTCGAGGGGATGGGGATGTTTGCACTGCGCAAATGATACGGTGGGATGCACTTAGTGTGAAAATTGCAAGTTGACAACATATTTCCTATGGAAATGGCATTGAACAATGTGCTGAAAAATAATATTACCTGTGTTGTAAACCTAAATTATTGGTAGAGATTTGCACTCTGTAGTGTCATGTAGTTGCTCTCTGTATTGATAAATGTGACTCACAAGTCCACCTCGATGGAAAGTCAGGACCTTCAGTTCAGTCTGGGTTGGTACCAACACGTGTTCCCTAGGAGAAAAGGGGGTTTTATTTCTTTAAGGTTCTCTGTAAGGCAGCTTTTTGTTTTCAGGGTTGAGGCATTTTTAAGGTTTGTTACATGAAGGATGTGAATTGCAGGAAGGACAAGGTGTGAAATGTAATAACATCTTCTTGATCAGTGGAGGGTTTTTCATACTGAGATTTCAGAAAGCTTCAGTGAACTTTGTGCGTGCACTTACAGATGCCACTCATTCCATCCTCACGGTGTAATAGCTCACTGCTTGGGTTTCTGAGGCATGTCTGCCCTTAGAATATGAACAGAAATGGGAGAAGGGAAGTCAGTGCGTCCCCCTGTATCGGCCAGGAGGCAGAGTCACGAGAGACCAAAGACTTCAAAAGCCATGAATAAACTCGCACAGAGTCCAGATCTGGGTCTTTCCTTGTGCCTTGCCTGTGAAATCATTCCTCCTCCCTGTTAAAGGAAGGCAAAAGTAGGGTCTTTGATCATGACCACGACTTCCAGCCAGTCCCACTGCCCAGAGCTGCGCTCCACGTGCCTGTTAGCTGCCACTCGGTGAACATGGCTGTAATCATTTTCTTATGGCAGTCATTTAATGCAATTTAGCTGCAGCCTTTTCCATTGCAAGCAAACCGATCAGATTACAGTGCATCTGTAAAAGGCTGGGGGAGCTCAGCCAATTCCTGGGCTCAGCTGACGTGTGCTGTCTTCTGCAGCTGTAGTAATGCAGTTGTGAAGCAGAACCCCGAGGCCATCGCAGTCGACAATACTGAACTTTTGGCTTCTTTTCCTCTACTTTTGGCCTGCTCCAACCCTCAGTTCAGCAAAATGTCCGTGCCTGGCAGTTTCCAAAGCTTTCAGTCTGAAAAATGCTCTTGCTTGTCCAGTGTGTTGTTGGGTGCTCCATGAATCGAGGGAAAAGATGGATTAGTGTTTTATTCTTGACCTTTTTCAAGCTGTGCTTTGTTTCTTTCTCATGGGCATGACTGAGTTCACTTAGTTCCAGGCAGAATCTGCGACTGTGCCTTGGATTTATCAGTCTATTGAAGTTGGAAAATATTTGTCCATGTAAAGATGGATCACAAATCTACTAGTAATGAAGCTACTAAACTGCACCGTGAGCTATTTAATTAGATTTCATGGTTTCCTAGAAAATTCATTTGGATTAAAACTCTGCTTAATATAGCAATAAAGGTCTCAATGCCCCCATAGGGATTTTTAGGAAAAAAAAGAGTACATCATCCCAAATCATCATCCCAAATCATACCACGTGCTAATTGTTTTCAAAGCATGTCACTCAGAGCAACCTTGTTCTTGGAAAGGAACCCAACTAGAAGTGTGATCCAGACCTGCAGTGTCCGAGGTGGAGCTCTGCAAGCACAGCCCCTGCTTGAGGCATGGATCTTCTGGCTGTGTCCAATAAATTCCTCTTCCCTCGTGGTCCTTCTGATGCGAATCGTCACTGCCTGGTGTGCTGATGGTTTCTTGACACATTAGCATTAAAGATCAGCCTTCTGCTGTGCCCTCTCCGGAGGTGGTTGTTATGTTTTGTAAATGCCAGCTGCGTGGGAACAAAATACCCAATCGATGATTAGCAAAAATCAAAAGCAGTTCTGGGATAGTGGATAATTGTTGATGAAAAATGCATGAAGGCTCAGGTGTGGGGAACAGTGGGGTTTGCCATTAAAATCTGTGAATAAGAAGCACTGGAGGGGCTGATGATGGGGGGTGTCCTGCCATGTGATCCCCGGGTTGGGGAGGGGGTTGAGAGGTGTCAGAGGGATGCTGTGCTCAGCCGTGCCCCTTGGTTCAGGGCTGACATGCTGCCCTTATTTTTGATGGGGTGATTGGGATCGATTGTGATACCAGTGCTCTGGCCTAAGAGAAAGAGAAATCGGCGTTTTCAGCTGCATTCCCACCTGGCAACACAGCCCTAACGCATGTGGGCTGCTGCAGCAGGAAGGGGTGGTAACTGGATGTATTAGTTATGAGCTTGTGTAAAATCATGCTTTTTAGGTTATTACTTCAAAATCTACAAGGAAGCATGAAATATTACCTAAATTACTGCTCTGAGAGGTTTATTGCTTTTCTTCCTTTAACCCAATCAGGTTCAGGGGGATAATTTTCAGCCCAGAAGCGGGGGTTATGTTGCTGTAATAGCAAGGAACAAAGGCTAACATCTTCAGAGAAGGCAGGCTCTAAATATTGATTTTCCAAGAAGATTTTATTTACAAAATGGTAATTAAGGGACTTAATTTGTTCCACGGGAGGAAGGCTTCGTTAGAACTCAGGCTCAGGTGGTGTTTGCTCTCCTTGTGACCTTTGCTTATGAACTGTCTGCTGCTTAAATTCTTCATCACTGGTTTGTCCTTGTTTTAGTGCAGTGGGAATGACTCACTTCAAGGGCTGTGCATGTACTTCAAGGGATTATCAGAGAAAATACTCCCCTACCTGATTTGAGGACAACTTTGCTTTTCTTGACTGGTTGTGTCGCAGATACGGAGAATGGGCTTCGAGGAGATAGCCTCATGTGCTTTTGGGTACCAAACCCATGGCAACCACTGGTTTTGGTAAGGCATTACTGGCTGGCAAGGAGGCATTTGGCTACAGAATCCATGTTAGCTGGGTGCAGAGAGGTACAAAGGGATTTGTGCATCCCTTCAAGCTCCTGAATTTGGAGGGATTTGGGCGCCTTGCAGGAGGACAGGCGAGCCTGTGGGTTGTGCACGCGATGAGCTTAAAGACCTTTGGTGATTATGAGAAGATATTGAAAATCATATTTCAGTTCCCAGAAGCATGACAAATAAGCACGTGTAGGACCGGGATGCGAACCAGCTGCTTGTGATTTAAGAATAATTTATGGATTTGACTTCATTTGGAAGAGACATGTGGGGAGGCTGTGCAGGCTCCTAATGGCCCTTGTGGGGGGGTGGGTCTGAGCACGGTCGCACACAGCGTGATGCTCGGTGGGGCAGCCCCTTCCGTGGGCACCAGTCCTGTGCCAGGGTCACACTGCAGCCCCAGGGCAGGTGGTGGTGATGGGTGTCAGTCTGTCCTCTTGTGGCTGCTGTTGTGTTGCTACTGCTCTACTCAGGAAGTGCAGTTCAGGGGCTTCAGTGTTTCTTGGGACAAAATACACCTGGGAGGGCTTATTATTGAGCAGCAGTAGCTCTCTCAACTGTCTGTATTACTGCTACCAACACAGGCATCCACCCTCCTTTCCAGGAGCTTCTTCTGAGATGTTCTGTGCTCTGTGTTTCTGTAAATGTAAAACCTTCTCTGCTCCCTGCCTCGGACAGGATTCTGTTAAATCTGTAGTTTCAAACAGAGCAAGTGGCAGCAGCTCATTCACTACATGTCCTCAGTGCTATGTAACACTGCAAACCCAGGTGTCCTGAAGCCAGCAAGGAAGGATGAGCATTTCAGGATGAAGTGGTTCTGCTGCTGTACCTTTTTACAGCATCCGCTTCTGAGAAAAGCCATCCTACAGCCACATCCCTGTCCTGCTGGAAGCTGTCCTCTCCCAGGGCTGCAAGAAAGAGCAGCATCTCTGACAGCTTTGCAGGGCTGAGCATTGGCTGTGACCCTTTCGTCCTGCAGGTGAGTGGGTGGGGAGGCTCCCACTGGCACCATGCTTCCTATTTGGCAATGGCAGCATTCCTGCAGGAACTGCACTGGGGTGAGTCTGTAACCAAAGAGCTGGGTGGGATCCTGGCCTGTGTTTTCTAGACACCAGCCAGGCTGCACAGAAAGGGATTATCCTCCTGTCCTGCATAGCACGACCCAGGCGATTCGGTTCCACCTAAGAAGCCTGCAGGGCATTTAATTCCTAGGGGCGTTAGAATGTGTGTGAAAGGCTGGGAATGATCTGTAGCGTCCGTCTGGGCCAACGAGTGTCACCCTTTATGTTTTGCACCTTATTCTCAGCCTACACTAAAGGCAGCCTCCAAACCCAGGCA